>NW_026542601.1:42020704-42651999 GCF_028750875.1 Macrosteles quadrilineatus | reverse complement strand
TAGGAACTAGACTCTCCTAGGATAGCTTTACCAATATATTCATTCGCCCTTGGTGGCATTATCACATACCTAAACTATTTATGGATTGGAGGGATTTGAACCTGGGACCTCGAGGACCAAAGCACCGCGCTCTACTATTAAACCAGCTGGCTCCCATTGCAGTAACACCTTAACCTGTGCTTCACATCAGGTTCTTTCGTCAGTTGGAAAACATTTTTTATAGTATAGGGCGTATAGCCTATATACTGAGGGGTGGGACTACAACAGTTTCCTTAACCAATTGTATTACGTTACTATGTGTTTTGAACCTACTGTAGAGTGTATAGCTGTGTAAAACCATTGTTTTATCATTTTTTGATTTTTGTCTTGTGTTTTAATAAATAAAATCAAAACTGTATAATATAGACTGACTATTGTGTTAAATTATGTATCATAAACTTGCACTTATTTTTAACTAGGCTATTTTTAAAGTTTTCATTATTTATGACTGTTAAATTTTGGGATTTTACGAGGTGGAATTAACTCCTTCCCCTTACCTTAACCCTGGCGATAGCTTTGAACAAATGATTGACAAATTGATGATGTTTTCAAAATACCTCTGAGATTTTGTTTTTCCAGAGTAAAACAATTACAAAAGCTTATTTATTATATCCTCAGTTTTAATACAAACGGAAAATACAATTCAAATATTCCACGTACAATTTTGAAAGTCAACAGTGCAGTATCTCTCACAACAAAGTCCTAAGCCAGCGTTATCCATTTTTTATCCTCCTCCGAGACTTTTATGGGAGACCATTTGTCAATATTTCGTACAAAAGCCTTTCAAGTCTGCTGTCTGCTTTTCCACACACAACTCTCAAGAAATTTATTACAATGACTTTATGTTTAAAGATAAATCAATATGTTGATAAAAGACCCTGAGTACACGTTTTGTGGAAATTGGTATTACTGTATGTAGAGGTACATTTAAACATGTTGCAAAATGTGATTTCAAGCATATATACAAGATTTTTTGCCTTGGTCTCTCTAATGAACAAAAATTAAAAGTTAAAAAAATATTATGTACAGTAGTTTTATATTGTTAAAAGAGTACGAACTGCGTTACCTGTGCTTCGCAACGGGGGAATAGGAAATGCAATTTTTTCCGTAATCTTTTTCTGCACATTAACGCTTTAATGTAAAAAGAATAAAGATTGTATGTTTTTTAGTTCTACACTATGGCTGTTATGAAAATTGGGCATTACCATGTTTTAAGGGCTAAGATTTGAAAAAAAATAAAACCCCATAACACTTGTTTACATGGCCCGATCCTGCTCATTTGCTAATTCATTCAAGTTCAACCCGTCCTACAACTTGAATTTGAATTTCATCAAAATCAGATCAAAATTACTTGGGTTATCACGTTCACGGACATATATATCTTTACATTAATTATTTGAACTAATAGTGTTTTGGCCTCTGGGCACATCAAAATGAAAAATTAAATCGGTCCCGGGCCTAGGTCTTACCGTACCACTTACGGTAATAGCTACGCTCCTATAGGGAAATTCGCTAAAAGCACAGAAAACGTACTACTAAAAGGCATCTCTTTTAAAAGCCATTAATGATTGACAAGTATTAAATACAAGTCGCCACGACAAAAGTCTTACAAGTTTGAACCACGAGACTGGCCAAGCCTTCTAGTTTATGTGCTATTTAATTTTAAATCATAAAAGCTTTTGGTATAAAACCTTTAAAATACTGAAATCCAAAAATTTTAAATGTAACCAGCTTTTTTAGGAACCCGAACAAATTACCATAGTAAAAAAAACAACAAACAACCATGTTCCAGTTCCAATTCTTTTTTTTTTCATAATGCTAATATGCAAAGTGTCAATGTTATAAGACAAAACAACGCATCAATCAATGTCTCGATGTGACCTAAGAAGCCTGTCATTGCATTGGTTTACGGTGAAAAGTACATCATCTATTACCTATCCGTACGTTTCCTGCTATGTAGAATATCATGTGAATATCTTTAAAATAATATAGTATATTGTTCTAGTCTAACTAAAATAATATGGTAAAACACATACATACATTCTGAAAAAATACGTACTGTAATTTCCTACCCTAATTTATTTACATATATTATCAGTGTTACAGAATTTCATATTCGAATAGACTGAGTTAATTTATCACCTAATTAATAGTTTATTGTAGCTTACAATTGATTTTTTAAACTTCTTAACGCTAAATATTAAATTTATTTTCTAAATTTAAGATGTCCGTTTCAGTTTTAGTAATTAAGTTTTAAATATGTAGTAAGCTCACTGTATTAGATTTTATAACACGACAACTAAAAGTATTAGTTCATAATGTTGATACTTTTAAACATTTACGAAAAATTATGAAAACTCTGGACATTATAACGATGTGCCTGTAGAGAGTTGAGGGTCATAAATTAACTGTTGTTTGATGTATGTCACTTTCAGATTATACCATTTCAACTATACAATGGACGGTCTCGTTGAAGTTTCACAGAAAATATACTATGTGTTTATTTTGTAAATTATAGAATAATTGAGTAGTTTATGAATTGTTTTACAAAATGTTATTTATAGAACTGAAACATAATTCAAATAACATTAAAATATATATATTAAGACGGTTTTTTAATACTTACACTAATTTGAACACCGATTTCCATCCTAAATTTTAAAGAATCTAAATAGGATTAAAAATATATATATATGTGTTGTATAGGGACTTCAGTAAAAGAATTTAAGAACATAATAATTAAAGAATTTTATTTGTTCAGACAAAACTGTACGCTTCAATAAAAGTATTTTGTAAATTGATCCAAATTACATGTAGGCTAATAAATATCATATAATTACAATATGTAGTAGGTATAATACACAATCATATAATCAGTACGTTAACAGACTAAAAAGTATGAGATGAAAAATACAATATACTCACAACAAACACACAAATAAATGTCTAAATATCCAAAAACTCACCACACCAATTACAAAGAGTCCTTACCTGTAAAAAAAACTCAAATCAATACATAAACTCCACATACAATTTATGAGATAAGGGTACTATGTTTATATCGAGTTATGAAACTTTGATGAAAATCGTACATTAATATACAATGTAATAAAACAATCAACAATTCATGTAGAAAAGTCAACATTAAATTCTACTGACTCTGGTATAGTAATAAATATTGCAAATTGACACCCAACTACAATATTATGCTATGTAAAACCAAATAAATATCATAAAACAAAGGATATAGAGTTCAAATATACCCATTCAAAACCCTTAAACTATAAAAGTGTGTCATATTTAAGACACAATGAAATCATAATTGATCAAATAGGTTTAGAGATCGATCCATCGATCAGATTTTGACAGCCCACTAATATTATTCATTGACTGCATGAAATGGAACTAATTCAATCAAAACCCATCGCAGCAAAATAATGTCAACATAAAATACTGTACAAATTTAATGACCACTAGAAAGAAATTTTGACTTTAAAACTCTGTAAAACATCTTTCTACCAATATTTGAAAAAAAAAAACAATTGCCAAGTAATTTTTTTTTACTGTGTACTTTGCAAAAGAGTAGAAGATTTTGTCTCAATAGTAATCGTAATAACTCCTAGGGCTCCCAGGTTTATAAAATTACTGTGGTAAACGTATGAAAATTATTTGATTGATTTCTTTAACAAGACAGTAAAATATGAGAACTAGAGGACTAAGACTAAATATACCAATTTAGAGTATACTTTAAAAACGAGGTTTTCATAAATTCCCAATATGTTCCCTTCTCTTTTAAAGTGGGCCAATAAATTGTGATACATATAAAAACTATTTGGTGACACTAAAATTAAAGAAATCTCGAAGAATTTAACATTTAGCTGACTCCAGAAAATATACCTAGGTTTAAAATTTTTAATAATAAAAACTCTGAGAGTCAAATTCTTCTGGGACCCATTGTAAACCACAAAAGATCATTAATCGCCCATGAAAACCACATTTTAAAATTTTCTAACACATTACCTAATTGATAAAGGTGTCTAAACCTGAATCTATCCCATATCAATTTCACTGGATTAAAACTTATTGATTTAAACCTCCTATGGATGTTGATCCCACTCGAAAGGTCGTTATCAATTAGATAGATTGGCAAGTAATTATCAACAAGGCGTTAATTACTTTATCAAGGTCGAGTGGGTGGAACACGCACAGATGAAATAGGCAATTGACAATTGACAAGTCAATCTTCCCACTTCTCCAGGACAATTAATTACTGTACTTCAGGGGACTGAGCTTTGGTCAAAGAAAGACACTAGCTTGATTGACGAATATACTTTGCAAGAGTAAGATTCAGTAAAATTTTAAATCGGACTTTTAACAACTTAATTTATAGTGGGACCTTCATACCTTGATAACAAGTCTTATTTGATGGTCCCCATGAGAGACTTGCTATGGAGGTTCTACTGTATTTTAATGTCATTATCCTATCCTATACTAATTACATTATAAAACAAGTATTAAGTAATGTTTAACTCGCTAGGGCATCATAGCATTAAGATGGCATAACACCGAAAATCGTGAAAAAGAGATGTATTTGTTAAGGAACTTTAACAAACCCCTTGATAATAAGTCTACCCCAACAACTTTTATATTATCCCCTGGGAGATCTTGCTACAATTTCCTGTAAATGGATTAATTATTAATTAAATGGAAGCTGTTTACGTAAAATAATGTTTTCTTTGAATTAGAGGGATTAAAATTATATTCCTGCAGCAAATAAAACATTACCCAATGGTAAATTATTTAATTAAAAACTGCTATCCATTTAAGATAAAACTTGAAAGAATTAAAGAACACAGAACTTAAGATAACTTTTCCTCTTGGCTTGCAAAAGTGTTGATAGCATTTTTATGTATTTATTTATTCATAGTTACTCAAGTTCTGCAAGGATTATTGGCTCATAAATGACAGTTTTATTTCACCAAAGTAATCACAAACACTCAGCTGTTCTGAGAAAATGAAATACTGTATTGGTTTTACTATGAAAACTGTGATTGTGAGGTGAACAAAACAAGGTACTTTTGCGTGGTACAACTTTTATTAGAGGGATTTCTTCCAACAGCCCCTCTATTACAGAATAATTTAAAAATGTTGGCAATAAATATTAAATTAACATTAGTTTAAAAATTCAGTCAGTGCATAGCCAAAGCATAATTCCGATTAAAAAATATATTAATTTGCACTTAGATTTGTTTTGCAAGACTGAATCGAAACCGCCCCTTCATCCATAGCCTTCAAATCAAATGATTTTTATCTATCCTTTGTGGTCTAAAGCCTATTTGTGTTATATAAATCGGCTGAAACAGATCAAAGTTCCTCCAACTTTAACTCACTATCTAATCTATGGAGGTTACCGAATTATCAAGTAGTTTTTAATTAAAATCTTATTTCCTACATAAATAATTAGGCTTGATATGACATCAATTCATTTTAACACTGTGCTGATATTATATTAATTTACGTAATTTTGTTTCGAGATACAAATATTTTTTTGTTACAATATTGATTTGATTGAGCATTTGCACAATTATATACATTTAATTTTTGCTTGGGTTTTAGATCATTACAAATCAAAGCTAAACCAACATTTCACGAAAACAATAATGTTTAGATTTTAATTTAGTAGTTTTTATACATGAAAACGCAGAACAGATTGGTTAGTTAATCATGTTGTGTTTATTAAAATGTTGAGTAAAATAAATGTAACTCTTTCTTCACTATGTATCTACATAATACTATATTACAAAAATAATTTAATGTAAACTTGTTAACTACAACCAGATCTTTTCTTAGTATTTAGGATGAAAAATGCCCACGGATGAAACCAGATTTGACTGAATTAAATACAGTACTTACATTTTAATTAATAGAATACCTATCAAGTAACTGAATTTCTAATCATAAAATAAAAAAATAAAGGTAACTAAACTATCACTACTTTAAACATTGGCAAAACAGCTTTCCATAGAGTGTATTATTTAGAGCAAACCCAAAATAAATCTCAACACCATTAGGACCTCAAAACTTCATGTTTAAATGGGAATATTTAATATTTTCAATTTTTACATCACTTGAAAACTTTTATTTAGGTAGTTAAAATAGTATTTTTTACTACGGTTAACGAACAACAGTTTATAAATTAAGTTTCGTAAAAAAATGATGACTGTATATTTATATAACCCCACTCCATAGAAAGTGTCCCAAGCTGCACAATTTGTGAATGAATCGTGACAAATTAATCCCAAGTGTGTTGATATTGTTGAAACAATATTATCGTTTTTGTTACGTTATACACATTTTAAACAATAACTTAGGTGTTGTCGTTGCAACTAATTATTACATACCTCATTATTACACACCTCATTATTACACATTAAAATATAGAGAATTATCTTGAAAAATGTTAATAGTTTAAACTGAAATTTAAACGATTTAGACTGTTAAGCTTATTTCTAAGAATTTCTGATTACTTTTGGAATAATATATTTCATATTTAAACTGAAAAAAGTACACCAATATACGATTTTGATCTAAACAACTCGTAATCATAGGCTTTGATAGCTTGAATTATATTTAATATTTTTCTCTGTTATTTCTTTTACTTAAATACTATGTGAATAATATTCAAATTCTTCATTAGTATTTAAGTATAATAATAATAATAATAATAATAATAATAATAATAATAATAAAACCTGTATTGACTTGACTATTTGCATTGTACACGACATTACAATTAATTAATTCTAAAGTTTAGTATAATTTAAACTTTTAATAATTTTATGTTCTAAAATGTTGATGCATTTTCATGTAAGTCTTCTATGTGATAGATTGTTTCTTAAGTGAGGATTTGTTTTGGTTTTGGTTTGTATTCTTTTAATTTAAGGTTTTGCATCCTAATCAATAATTTGTTAAATAATTTTCTTCCATTGTAATGAATATGTATTTTTAAGACTTTGTTAAGTTAAAGGCGGTACATTGAGTAGCATTAATATTTAACAAAAGCATTTAGCATGTGTTTTTTTTTTTAAACATTAGCTGAAATGTTGAATTTTAATCATAAATAGTAGGTTCATGCAGGCTAATAATATTCATGTTCATTTTCTTAATATGCATTTTAGTAACAGTAGTATTGATAGGTACAAAATGTAACCATAGAAAAGATACGAGTTCAAATAATAAAAGCAAAAATAATAACAACACTGCCGTTAACAACAGAATAAAAAATATAGTAACAAATAACTTAATTTTCCTAGTTATTACATAGTAGTGTTAAAATAGTAGGCCTAACGTCAAATTCTATAAAAACACATTCTTCGGTTTAAGGTAGTTCTTTATAAAGAAATATATCCTTACAAATCCACAAATATTTTAGTCAATCACTACAAATTAAAAATACGATAACACTGCTTACAAATCAAACTATAAGTTTAGTTAACCATGCCTTAGCCAAACCAGTCCACTTGGCCAATCTTACATAAGGAGTCATATGGAACTTTCTAACATTTATATCAAGTGATTCGCGCATTTCAGCCGTTTGGCATTTGACACCAAACTTGAGGTCTATAGTGGAATTGGTATTACTTGACGCCCGTATCAGCTGTTAACGTTGAAGTATACGAACTTGCTAGTTGCGAGAAACCAACTACTGTATATCATGGTCCACGGATATTAATTATATCAGAAAACTGTATGTATCATAAACATGAACAAATAAAGTCACTTGCCCGAAAAAAGCTGGTTTGTATATTATTTGAATACAATTTTTAAAAAACTTCCAAACCAGATGTTACAATTATTATTAGTGATTACAGGTGGTTATTTTCGAACTAGTGACGTAATTTGTTTATGTTTCTGATCTATACAGTTTTCTGTATAATATCTTTGTCGTGGTTCATAGATTGATAAATTACGAAACGTCATGATAAGTATATTAGACTTTATACATCTTGTGGTAGACATATTTGACGTAGAATTGCGTTTGTAACAATCGGTTGCCGTAGTACAAAATTTGAGTTTAGCGAGTTTCTGAATTATGTAAAACAATAATATTCTGTTCTTGCACCAAAAATATTTCTATGCAATAAACAGGGCCTACATAACAAAGTAGGATATCCTCTGTCTTAAATTATCTTTTAATTTAAGATAATTTTATGTGTATTTTTTTACTTGTTCCGTGGTCAGACGTTTAGTTTAATTACAATACATGGTGCAGTACATAGCAACGATATTCGAGATTTAAGCTTGCTTGCCTAAGACAACAGGGGGCAACGTTATATTGTTTCTTGTGCATGATACTTGATTTGAATTCCTTTCAAATCAAAGATACAACGGTTAAAGATAACATAAACAATCATTGTTTATTTCCCTCCTTCACATCCTAGGTCTCGTAGCTAAAATTAATTGGGAATTCGCGGGATTTGAACCCAACACCTCGGGGGCCGAAGTCCCGCGCTCTTCTACTAGACCAACCAATAGACTAGCTCGTTCCCTCAAATAAAAATTGACCGCTACAGCTGTAATCACAAAACACAATTTGGACACACCACAAAACAATTTCTTAGCATAGAGATGATCTGTCTAGCTGTGTTACAATTTTGAGGAGGAAAGAGCAAATACAGTTAAAAATGTTTGACTGGACATAACATGCGGGAGAGTGCGTAGTTATTTATACGGCACGGTAATAAATTCATGCTCTGCGACGTGGTAAGCTACAGAGGTATTACAGTTACCGTACTAAACATCTGTAAATGCAACATCAGCTTATCGTCGGGCAACTTTTTAAAGTTTGTTCATAGTGCATTACGATTTATTTTGCGCTTACTATTTATGTATTGCTGTTGATAAACTTAGCCCAATAAACAATATTTGATTTAAGTATTTTTTTTTTATTATTTCTGGTGACATAGATCAATAGAGCACATGTAAAATTTACTAAAATAATTTAAAAACATGTTGAAATTTGTACACTACGTAACCAACATGCTTTGATGGCCTAAACACAAAACATTTACTTTGGATACTAAGACATTAGACCACCCATGGATTTTACAGTGTTTTTTTTCATGCACATTACCTAAAATTTTTAATAGCAAACATAAAAGTAAAACTAATTCTGTAACACGGTAGCACCTTTTAATTCCCCGCACACCATGATAGCAAAATGCCTACGAGAGCATTCAATAATTGCATTAAAAGCAACAAAACTCAACTGATTCTCAGTGAGAAAATAAGTAGTTGGTCCAAATTCTGTAGATACGACGTCTAGGCTACTTCAGACTCCAAACCTAGTGGCAATCTATTGACTTTAAGTAGAGCAAGTAAACTTCTTATCCTATTTCGTTCAAAGATAAAGGAGAGTATCCAAGTAAGCTAAAACACGAAGCATTTATATCTATGTTTCTCATCAAATGTTTCTATGTTATTTTCTGGTAAATTCGACAAGTAAAACTCTGTTTGCTCATAAAACCAGAGAAAATTAATCATATATAAAATATCGTTTAAGTTGATTAAAATAAGTTATATGACCTAAATACATTTCAAAAATAAAGTATGCTCCATAAAAAAATACACCTCTACAGAAAAAATACATCATGCCTTCAAATTATAATAAATATTTCAGAGGTTTAATCGTGTCAATACAAACTCACGAATATTTTTACAGACACGGTTTGGACCACGTTTATTGACAAATTAAATATTAATAAAAGCCTGTTTCTGTTCCAATATTGGTGATGAAACTAATCAGTAAGTAATCAAATAGATGCAGCACAAGTAAACAATACCATATAATTAACAAATGCCATCGTAATATATTCGACATTCGGACTAACACGCGAAAAGTAACAATAGGGCGATAACTAACATGCGAACTGCATAGTGCATAATAAACGTAATTTTCATCAGCAAGGGATATTTTTGTGAGCAAATTACCGAAATAGAAAATATTTTTGGATGCTAAAACTTAGTTATTGAGGTCTTTACATCTTTATGTATATATTAATTAAACATTATTCACGAGTCTATAAAGATATCCTATAAAATAAATATTGGAGACACTTTTCCAAAATATTTTATTTCGGATTAAATGTTTAAACGATTTAATTTTTGTATGGTCAAATGGTTGCACGCGAAAATAGCATGGTATTTTTTTAAGTTATACATTTTTAACGAATCTTTGAAATTTAAAATATAGTAAATTTTGATTAATTTAACACTGTGATTTCACTTCCTCTTACTGTTTACTTCGATATAAAACAGCTTGTATTGATTTCATTTTATTCAATTTTAATCAATGGTAAACAAATAAATAAGATACATAGTAATAATAATAATTCAGCAACCTTTTTTATTTTGCACTTAAAAACAGCATTTTTTTACCTATATTTTTATAGTTATACTCTGCAGGGATATTTTTAGCACGATTTGATATTCGTTATATTGAGAGTTAAGAATTTATTAAAAATTTTCTTTTTGTAACATAATTGTATTTGTTAAAAACCATATTTGTACTTATCATTTTAAATGGGTCTTTATTGTTGTATTGCATTAATACGAATATTTTACGGATAAATAAACTTGTATCCCACCAAAGATATAAAACATACGACTAAAAGGGAATCCTACTTCATTTACTAAGAGCTAAATAATATCACCCATTAATTAATTTACGACATAAAAATAGCAATACAGTAACCAATAAACTTGTAGTTCCCTTAAACCCAAACATTAATCTATTTCATCACACAATCAATACTTAACCTAAAAACACCCACCTCATATTTCAAAACAAATCACTTTTGTACAACATAAACGAAACAGTAAGTAAACAAAACCGAACATAACCTAACACAAGAATAACGTCAGTGCGCGGCGCGGTAAAGACTGAACAGTGTCGGCTCTGTCAGCTGACTGGCGAACAGCTGTTCTCATTGGCCGAACGATCAGCCGATTGTTGCCCACTACGCTGTCACACAGCTGTTCAACTACTGCACAACACATGATAAAGGCGGTTGAACCCGTCGTTTTGAAGGCTGCAGTTTTGATAATTAAGCGAGTGTTGAAAAACTTTAACTTTGCGAAACTTTTCGAACTTTAAATGTTTCAATCATATTTTAACACTTAGTTACTTTTTTGATACGTCAAACCATTGACTCTGCATACTGAAAGTTACTTTTTACACAATACTGTTCAAATTTGAAGCATGATACAATGTGTTAGGAACGATAATGTTTAAGTACATTAATGTTGGCCAAATGTTAACTATTTTCAGGTATGTTTAAATAACAGTGTATAAACAATAGTTTTTAAATATATTAAATTATTTGGTTAAAAAATATAAGAGTCTAAATAAGTAATCCTACTTATTAAATCAACACTGACAAAAACATACATGAATAATTGTATTCAGCTGGTCAACAAAGATGGCAAATTTCTTTTAGAGAAGTGTTGAAGTGTATGTTAACTCATTGAAATTGTCAATACAATAGGCATCCCATCTATATGGGACAGCTGCTTTAAGAAAAGGGTATCGTTGAATTCATAGAATGTTTCCGTGTCAAATTCGAATTTCTCCCTTATTTTTTGTTACTGAAACCACTCTAGAAAGACTCACAACAACTTTAATGACGGCATGGAATTTTTAGTTATATCCCAGGTTTAATATATACTCAAATAAAACTGAGAACATTGAAGACTGTACAAAGGAGTGTCAGGCTTTGACAAGAAAGAATTTTAATTTTTAAAAACTTCTACGGAAAATTTTCTTATCACCCAAAACACGCGCTTTCATTTTCTCGAAGGTCGATAACGACGCACCAAGTTATCAAATGAAGATAAAACGTTAAAGGTTCATTGACATTTTTGTAAAAACAAAACGTCGCGTAACAAAACTTAATAATGATATTGTACAGTTTATATAACATAGCTTATGCAGCATGGTATACAAAGGAATTTCGACTGTAAAGGTAATTGTGCTCGCCTTCAAACATGAAGGCGGCTGGTTCGATTCCAGGAGAATTAACGACTGGATACAGATGTTATTGTTATTAGCTAATATGTAAATGTACGGAAATACAACAAATCCACATTAGACAGTATTAAGACCAGGATTAGGAACGTAGCGACAAACCCGTAAACATGTGAAATGGCGTAGATGAACACAAATTAAAGGAGTTAAATGAGTTGACGAAAATGATGAATTTCCAATAACTGCATTACTTTTGATACCAAATTATTTTCAATTGGAACTAGTTTATGCTATATATTTTGGCTCTAAATTTGTATTTAGGCACGAAAAATGTGTCCTCGCTTTCACCGATTTAATAACTATAGCCTAGTAACTGTAGTGTCTCCCCCATAAAGTAAGAACTACAGTACTTGATTATCTCTACCTAGTAAGGCTTTTAGTTATACTGTGTTTCCTTCGTCAATTAAAAGCTTTAGTACTGTAGTGTCTCCACCATGTTATAATATTAGTACTATTGCGTCTCCTCCGCCAATTAAAAGCTTTTGTACTACAGTGTCACCACCAAGTAAGAACTATTGTACTGTAGTGCCTCCACCATGTACGATCTATTGTAATATAGTGTATCCACCAAGTAAGATCTATTGTAAAGTCTCCTGGTGCCGTGACTAGTACAAAGGGTACAAGTGTAGTGTAGTGTAGGGTGGGTTAGGAAAAGTAAGGTTGAACATCGATTACGCGCAGTACAGTGAGGGGTGGGGGAGGGGGGGACCACTCCTTGGGTGTGTGCCAAACTTGACATTGACTTTTCATCAACAGATCACTAGATCAGTCCCCGGGGAAACCAAGCAACCAGTGAAAACAATCAAATAACAAAACATTACTGACAGTACTTCATTTGTGGGTCAACACCACACAAAACTGTTTACGATTTTCATAAGGGAATGGCCCAAACCATTTCATAGTAATAACAACAACCTTTTTTTGAAGCATCATAAATGCCAAATGACAAAATGACATCTTTCTCAAACTTTTCTCTCGCTTGGAATCGAAACGGCGACCTTCATGTTTGAAGGCTACCTAGTTCTAACCCAACCACACGACTTTGTATACAATACGACATTAGGGTTCAGTCCGCGATTACACTAAAATCTATGTTGAGTGAAACCAATCGCATGGCTTTAGGTTGAAGACAATAAAAAAGTAGGCCTACAGTTAGTAGTCCGGCTTATTTCAGTTGATGACGTCATTACACCGACGTTCTTTGTGTACGGATTATAATCTGACAATGAATGCACGAGTGTAGAATGGAGTGAGAAAATCTTTTTTAATTATGATCAGCTGCCTTGAACCATGATCACTTATTAACACATAATGGATTGTAATGACTGAGTTAAGTTTGGAAAAATAACAAATACTGGAATTTCTAGGATCGAACCGGCGACTCCTGATTGCCATGCGAGCACTTAAACAATTCAGGCAACCAGCTAATGTTGACGGCATTTATTTTGTGATAGCAGCAAATCCCAATGTTTTGTTATAAAAAAAAAAAAAAAAAAAAAAAAAAAACTGTGTGTCACTAGGCTGAAGTTATTAAGTTGTTCTTGTTTTCAACAATTTCGTTATAATCGGATATGGAAAAAGTGCTACCATTACTAAGAACGATTGAAATCTTTAAAACAAAATTATGTTGTAGACCATAAAGTAATAATCTTGATGTATGGTTTATTTGTTTGCAACAAACAACACATTTCGCTTTTACAGCACCCAGAAGAAAAACAACCAGAGCGAACCAATCGAAACATTTGTACAGCTGAAAGTGCTGTAAGTACAGTTTATGCAATAAGGAGTACGATTTTTAACCACGTTTAATAAAACGAGAATAATAACTAAAGAAAAAACTATATTCGAAGTCTTGAAACGGGCACACTAATCACCACCTTGTTACCACAATCTGTTAACAAAATTATGAATTATAAAACTAATTTCTGCATGTACAAATTTCCAAGTAATAGCAATGTGTAAATGACCAAAAGAGTGTAGTTTTTCCCTTCCGACCGTTTCAGCCGTGAATGAGAACCGAGAATCCTTTGTAACTCTGTATTCGCAAACAGACAGTGCTTTGAATCTTCAACGTTCTTTTGTAGTTTACATTTTCTGCTATTTCAAAACTAAAACTGCTTAGAGATTCCTTCTTTACTTTGTCACTTAAGAAAATATATAGATTTAGCTTTGAGTTATAATGTGTGTCATTGAGTAAATTGTAAAGCTTACAAGATACACACACTTATTTATTTTAAATTAATCCATCTTAAAATACAAATAATGATTCACCCCATTTTTATCGTTTTGAATATAATTTTAAGGCTGATAATTGATGTAGATTACCTGATTGATATTTATGGAATTAATGACTTGATATGGTAAGTCATGCCATGTCATGACTTAAGAGGCATGTTATGGACATAATGGTATGTTATGGACCTAATGACTGTTTATGGTCTCAATGACAATAGATTATGCGCACAATGACATTTAATGTACTCAATGACATGATCTGAACTGAATGGCATTCCATTGTTATCATTATATGGGACTAATGCTGTTAATGGACCCTTTGTCAATTTATGTACTCAAATTAATGTTCTGGGCTAACGGTATTTTATGGACTTAATACCTTGTGACAGACCTAATGACATTTAACGTACTCAATGGCATGTTACGAACTCTCACTCTGCACTCACTTTGTCATTAATTTCTTTGAAACTATTTTTACACACTATAATGTTTCTGAAGAATTTTCTGTTGCTGCACAAAAATAGATGTACACTGACCGGATATGATACATATTTTTCCTCAAAACTATTTGGCAAATGGAATTTATTATTTCAAAGTCTAGGAATGCTGGTCCTACTATATTATAATTATCATCTAGATGATCAAAACAACAAAAATTTGAAAGCAAAGCAAATTTAGTTTATAATTGTTTTCAAGTTTCTTATAAGATTGTTCCCATAATTCCTTATCATTGACCTCTTTCCTCACTATAAATATATGAACTTTCTTATCTGTATCATTAATTGTTAATTAAATATTTCTACGTACATCAGCAGTTCAATTGTTATCTAACATATGTTTTTCTTGTTATTACCACCAAGAAATAGTTATTTCTTGAACTAGTGTGCGAAGTGGAACTTTGCTGACTTTGCACTCGCGTTACACATTTTATTTTTCCTGGAGTTACTATAAATAATTAGTCTTTCAAACAATATGCAACCCGTTTTTAGGTTAGGTTGCCAACTTATTTTCCAAGCCGTACTTGCTAATAAAATCACACTGTTTTGTGTCATTTTGTTGAAATACTGGAGTGCGGCAAAAAAATGAGTAACGAAAAAGTAAGTAAATGAAGCAATGGCCAATTCGGCATACTATAATCAGTGCAAGGAAGGCCACCTTTGCCAGGTAACTATAGGGAAATAAAATTGTAAACTAGCTTTATTTAATTACTCTATACCAATCTTAATCAGAATCAGTGGCCAAGCTTTTACGAGGTAGTAATTAATTTTCATGTCACTATTAGGCCTACCAGACTATAGCTAGTGATTACTTACTATAGGCGTCAATGTACACTTATACCACGTTTTACTAGTAGTATGGACGCCCACTTAGTTGTATTCAAGAATCAATTGTCAGGTATCCGTTACCAAATAAACGTATCAGGTCGTACAAAATAAATGTTAACACGACGTGTTTATTATAATGACCTTTTCCAGATAGTAGCTACCAAGTAACTGTTGCTACCTCAATTACATTTAAAACCCTTCACTTTTAACAAATCTCAAAAAGTGCAATTCAACCTTACAGTCTTTTGCAAAATGAAAATACCGATACACTCATTCAAATACCGCAATACGTCCAAAACACTTCTTTATGATAGCATCTTTAAGAAAAATGTTGCAAACTGATAATATATTATACGACAAAGCAGACTTGAGCGTTGAGACCAGCAACTGATGGGATTGCTTGCCAAAAAGCGAACACTGATTCTTGGCAAGGCCGAATGCAAGTACACAGCGCCTTTCCAACATTTATTTCCATCTTGACAAAAATACAACACAGTACCTCGCCAAATAAACCGGCAATGTAAACAACTGAATACGTAATTATGTAATTAAGCCGTTACTATAACCTTTGACTATTATAGTCGATGCTATACCATGGTGTAAAATGATATTATAAACTTACAGACACGGATCAACATCAGTATAAAACGTACGTAGAGTAATCAAAGATAAAGATTTGGCGCACCAATAGCAAATATTTACACGATTTAATAGGAGCTGTCCTGAGAGTAATTACAGTTTCTAAAGATCTTTTCGTGCAGACTTAAGCAGACCAATTTTCGTTCGCGTTGGATAAAGATTTTAGTTGATATTTAAATTATTTATGTTTTAAGGCATACTCGGAGGGCAAAGGTCTCCAGAAAATAGGCCTGCTAAGTGGAAGTCTAAAATAAATGCCATTTACAAGCTCAATAACTCAATTATGTACTTTTTATGAAAACCAAAGTTGTATTCCTTGGTCCCTTCAATTTTCTTTGTGATTACGTTGTCCCTAAGTATATAGTGTTCTAACAATCGGAAGATCGCCAGTTCGATCCTGCTAATTCAGAAACTTTTTGAGTTCGAAACTGGACCCAGCTGCCCTTGATGGGTAGGATTTAGACAGTTCTGGTTACCAGCAGACTTAGTCAGTAACAAAGCTGTCGTCGTATTCCTTCAACACTCCTCTTCGCCTACAAATAACAAATATTCTTCAAATTTGGTCTCGCGGCTGAAAACAAAGTTGTGCGTTTTGGACCATAGTATACAATTTGTAAGAAAGCGGTGCCTCATAAAAAGCCATTGTTTATGTGAGCTTGAACAGACGTTATCTATTATTCGTGATGGAACCAGAAACAAACTATGTCAACCTGAGTCAAAGATAAAGAACATTCCTTGTCTCGTGAACTTCGACGGCTGATTACAAAGTCGTTTCTGGTTATCTTAAACAACCACAAATATTCAAACTCACATCTGGATAGTTAAAATAAATCATTTTAAAACTCCTGAAGGAACTTACAAAGTCAAATTACTGATAAAAATAAAATATAACTAGTGCTGGAAAGCTTTAAAACTCCTGAATGCAGGGGAAGCTGAACTTTTGGAGCATCTTGTGTGAACTAGTTTATGAATGAAGGAACAAAAGCCAAAGTGCTGAGTAAGAGTTGCCACACCAAAGCCTCCCCATTCATCCCCCTGAACCTCCCCAAAATACGATAAGGGCTCAATAACTCATAACCTCCAATATTGGCTTCATGGTCGCCTCAGATACGTTCACTATTGGCTACCGATCGGTAAATATTGACGATTGGACATGTAAATCAATATTAGTCTCTGTCACAAACCTTCGTATATTTCTAGCTCCCTTTGTGATAGTTTGTGTGTTGAAACGATTTCCAAGCCAAGTTATTGATTTATGACTATTTTTTCGATCTTCCGAAGTGTATATAACATAATAATAACATAAGGCAAAAAAATTTCGTCAACTGAAATGTAAATTTTCTTGACTTGACATTTAAGCATTGACTTTAGATACTGCGAGTAGACTTTTCTCAATCTGAACCCAGTTGTGGCGTATTTATGCAAGTTACGTTCGAGAGTGCTCATGTCGACTATATAATTTTCCCTCTTACTTCACAAAATACTTTTTTGTAAATTTGCTCAACTTAGTATAAAATACCTAAAGACAAGAAATTATTTGAGAGTTAATTATTTCAAGAACTAAAAAAATGAGGTTACGTAAAAATGTTGGGTAGAGAAAAGAGGAAAACATTTCTAAGAGATCAAAGTTTTAGGAGTCAATTTGAATAAATTACTCTGACGTGCGGAAGGGACTCCCCGCTTCTCTTTGGACTTTGGGATTATGCTTACCTCAACAGGAAGTGTAAACTTGGCTTACCTGCAAAAACAATGCAAACATTAGAAGATTTCAAGAATTCAGAACATTTGTATAATTGAAAATCTGTTATTTTAATCCAGTAAATTTGTATTTAAATTCACTCGTAGCGAGAAAGTTTTGGGGTAGTTTTGATTTTTTCCATTTCTTATGTAATTTGGGGTGCTGAATCCGAATCTGAGGTTTGCCAACAAAAATTCTTGACGCAACATTGACAAAAACGAGAAAAATATGGAAAAAATTATATTTTTTGTAATATTTAGCTTATAACTCACAAACTATCAACTTTTTGTTGTTAGTCTATATTATAAAAATTAAAGTACACAAAATTTGCTACAAAATGTACCCCTAATGTGGTAATCTCCGATGAACCGTTTAGGCTCCAGAGCTATTTGAAAATTGGAACATTGTGTGTTAGTTTTTAAATTTCTCCAATTATTCTGTCAATAACACATATTCATTGTATATGCCCAGGCAAAGGTCTTATATAAATCCAAAGTGTTAAAATTGATTAATTTTGTGTTATTGAACCGTTGACTTTTTATTTAGTGTACAGAAAAGTTACACGAACTGTTGCAGTTTAAATTATCCTCGCTCAGAGGGTTGTAATGAGGCAGGTTCTGGCAAACGTTTCGATGCATTATTTGTGAGCATTCTAGCTTGTTCATCTGGACAATTAAAAAAAGGTTAAAAGTTAAAAAAAATTACACATATAATAATAAGTGATGCCAAAATCAAAACTATAAAAATTAAAATAACACCAATCAATTAATCATGTAATATCGTATGCACCTGATGACGTGATATTTAGATATACGTAAATAATAAAATGTTATGTAGGCATATACTGTTGCCAAGCATTTACATTGTGTGTAGATTTGATAGATTGTAGGTCCTAGGGCGTAGGGCATAGGCCTACATGAGAGTGGTAAGGGTTAATTGACTTAAGATAGTCAATACAAATTTTGGCTAGAAAACTAAATCCAACGTTGCCTCACTGCCCCCAACTCAAGCAGCTGTGTGGACATAACTCGCTTAGAGTTTACATTTACATTCGGGTGGAAAAAAAAATAGTATTGGCCTATGGTAACAGTGCCAATCACTCTAAGCCATGCATCGGTCTTGAAATTTTACACATAAAATTTTATAATGGGTGCCAATACGATTACAATGGGCTATGATGCTAGAGTCTAAGTAAGTAAGAAAGTAGAGTACCAAACGCACATCTCTTTATTTATTAATTGTTAAATCTACACACAATGTAAATGCTTGGCAACAGTATATGCCTACATAACATTTTATTATTTACGTATATCTAAATATCACGTCATCAGGTGCATACGATATTACATGATTAACAGATTGCTGTTATTTTAATTTTGATAGTTATGATTTTGGTATCACTTATTATTATGTGTATTTTTTTTTTACTTTTAACCTTTTTTGTCCAGATGAACAAGCTAGAATGCTCACAAATAATGCATCGAAACGTATATAGATTTAACAAGTTAATAAATAAAGAGATGTGCGTTTGGTACTATACTTACTTTCTTACTTACTTACTTAGACTCTAGCATCATAGCCCATTGTACGTCCTCAATCGTATTGGCACCCATTATAAAATTTTATGTGTAAAATTTCAAGACCGATGCATGGCTTAGAGTGATTGGCACTGTTACCATAGGCCAATACTAATTTTTTTTCCACCCGAATGTAAATGTAAACTCTAAGCGAGTTATGTCCACACAGCTGCTTGAGTTGGGGGCAGTGAGGCAACGTTGGATTTAGTTTTCTAGCCAACATTTGTATTGACTATCTTAAGTCAATTAACCCTTACCACTCTCATGTAGGCCTATGCCCTACGCCCTAGGACCTACAATCTATCAAATCTACACACAATGTAAATGCTTGGCAACAGTATATGCCTACATAACATTTTATTATTTACGTATATCTAAATATCACGTCATCAGGTGCATACGATATTACATGATTAACAGATTGCTGTTATTTTAATTTTGATAGTTATGATTTTGGTATCACTTATTATTATGTGTATTTTTTTTTACTTTTAACCTTTTTTGTCCAGATGAACAAGCTAGAATGCTCACAAATAATGCATCGAAACATATGCCAGAACCTGCCTCATTACAACCCTCTGAGCGAGGATAATTTAAACTGCAACAGTTCGTGTAACTTTTCTGCGTCAAGAATCTTTGTTGGCAAACCTCAGATTCGGATTCAGCACCCCAAAATACATAAGAAATGGAAAAAATCAAAACTACCCCAAAACTTTCCTGGTAAAAACACAAATTAACTGAATTATTTTATTTAGAACGTTACGTATATACACAGGGCACCCCGTCCGTAAGTAATCAGCCAAAATCCGGGAAATGGTTCTATGAGTCAAAATAAAGACGCCAAATTCTAATAGGTCGAACAGCTTAAATATGAAGATTTTTATATAATACAGTATAGCAATTATTAGTTTTATTATTACTTAGTTGTAATTAATTTATTTTTATTGTTAATTAATTATTATTATTTTATTTTATTAGTTATTTAACGATGATTGGATTTAATTTACAACTTTGATTTATTTTACAATTTAAAATTGTAATTTCTCACATATGAAATTGATATTTTTGAACTTGGTGTCATTTGATAGACATTGTTTAATGCGAAATAGGTAATTGTCTTCTTAATATCATTTGGCCGAATTTTTTATATTTTGATTTGGATCAAGTCAATTGTTTTCATAACATAGGTATTTTTTACCTTTAGCACGTTTAATAAGGAATAATTTAACAAAACAAAGGGTGAAATGTTTATACAACTATGTTTTCCAGGATACCTAATTCATAAGTACAGTTTTTAAGCTGCAAACGTTTATGATAAACAAAAAGTATACATTTTACTATCGCCAAACAAATTTATGTTTCCAAAAAATTGTAACAAAAAACAGACTCTATGCAATATTTTGTACAGTATTCAACAAGTAAAACCACAAAGCATAACTATATGTTTACAATGTCTTCATGTGTTGTTTAAACACTGAACTCCAGACAAAATGTCAACACGGCGTTGTTTAATACGAATAACAAACAGTTTGCCGCCTCTACCTGCATTGCGATAGTACAATAGAATAGTGGTAACGATCAATGATAGAGCAGTAGTGGAGGACACATGCGCACAGGCCATGGGATTTGTCAGGGATTGCCCAGGATTTCATCCCTAGGGATTTACCGGGGAACGATGATCTCGCACGTCACGTGTGTTTGTAATGAATTGCGAGGGATTTATTTTTGCTCACTTTTCTCACAGTTTTTTTGTTCAGTTAACATTTTACTTTACTCACTACTTTTCCTCACGGATGAAAACAGAACGAAACAAAATTTATGTTTAGTTAATTTTAATTTGATACAGTAATAATAAACGAGGAATGAATGGGCTGTATGCAGATTACATTAATATAAGTAAAACGTTATAAATAAAAAAATAAAAGTGTTTTTGGTTTATAAACCGGGATTCAAAGTATTTAGGTCTAAAAGGAAAAACATTTTTGTTTGCTGAATTTGACGAGAATTTCTTTTATTTGAGGAACAATGACAACCCGTTTTTTTTTTTAAGAGGTTGGCGGCGTCGTTGACGCCACGGACGATAATGCAGCTCAGCCACAAACATTCATAACCTCAAAGTTGTAAGTACATTTTTAGTACATACTTATTTTTTGTCAAATCAAAAAATTGTAGACAAAATATAACAGTCTACTCGTATTTAAAATGTAAAAACTCGATTAAATTGACGCACTCAGCTCACTAGTTCGCAAAAATAACTCTTGCGTTTGGTACTTGTGTACACAACTTATGTACTTGTGTTACGTGTTTTTCAAGATTCATGACGACCTCCTAGGAGCGATCTACGTTCAGCTTGACAATGATGCCATAGACATCGAAACCGGTCGCACTAATGACGACTTAAGGATTACTTGGACAGAATCAAGGTAACTTTTCCTCTTTATACAATTCATGAAGTAATCCGGAAGGCAATACACAAGATGAAGTAACAACAAAACTGCAAACCCGTATCAAGTTTGGACTGATACATAATGTGAGAAGGGATCAGGAAGGTTGTTTGTCATTTTCAGGGATTTACAAAAATTCCCTTTAATAGGTTAAGGATTCACAATGTAATTTTCATCCACGAAACTATACATTACATTTTTAGTACATGAGGCCTTCGTATTTTATTAAAGTCACAAGGACAATTAATTGTATAGTGACGCAACTGGCTTGACAATGACCATGATGTTCTATTTGTGTGAATATATGCCATAAGATCTGTAGAATACTGGGTAGTGAACGTGAAATAAAGTATAACATATGAATGCAATTTATGGGATGTCTTAAGCAGGTAATTACACAATTGCAAATTTACGTAGACTTATTTTGACTATACTGTAGTAAACTTTGGTATATTGCATGGAACCCTAAACATTACAAAGTTTTAATGTGGGGATAACAAATCTAAAATCTCAATCTAACCTTAGCCAATATAAAAAAGTTTAAACTTTTTAAGAAAATCATATTTTTAGAATGCCCTCTGCTGGCTAAAACCCATTAAAGATTAAGATTTTTAAGACATGTAATTTACAAAAAGTGGAGCGTCCTGTAGATAATGAGCTGGTAGCAAAGGTACTTTTTACCCGGGGGAAATGAATACGCAAGTAGCCTTAAACAATGAACTTAGATGTAGAGAGATTGCCAACTACTCTCTCCCGGCGGAAAAATTTTTTATTTTTACAAACACGCAGTTTAATAAATTTACAACACGTCACATTTTAGTGGTAAAATCACCACGAGTTTAAACCATAAAGGTTTTTTGTGGGGCAATTACGCGCAAGAAAGTGTTAAAAATTCTCCTAAACGGAGAGGTTTTTTGGAATGATTCCAAAACTGACAATTTGGCGATTGGCTACCTACTGTAAGCTTTAAGGTTGTACATATAAATTTACACAGATTTATTGAGACAAGTTGATGAGCTTAGCATAGATAAAACATAAACACGTAACTCCCTTAGTTACGTCATACTTATGGTTCAGCTGAAGACAATTTTATCGTTAGTTTCGTACGGTGCCGCTAGAATCGTTTACAATTTGTATTTTTGTTATTTCAGTCATTTAAAACCTCGTCCAACCAAATAAAAAACTATCCAATCTCAAAAAATGACTCGTCCCCTAGTTATATAACCAAACATTAAGCACAAATAATGAAATTAACCCTAAAATAATAGAACCAGAATTTCGTCGACACTTGGCGATCAGCGTCACCGGACATGAACTAGACACAAAACGAGCTTCAAAATTTACAATGGGATAAGAAGTCTACTTGGACTTTACATACTGAAGTAGACATCCCATCTATATGGACCAGCTGTTGAATATTTTTTTACTAAAAAGATAGTTGTCGAATGAGCAAGGGAGTAGGCCTGTCTATGTTTTATCTATGATATTACTATTGAATAAGTAACATTAGTAAGATACTAACCTAGTTAATTTTAAAATTGGTGATAACTTAAACATGGGGATAGAATGTCCAGAATTACTAATAGACAAAGCTGAAACCAAACCGAAAATAGTGATTTTTCCCTTAACTCAGAAGGATCATTTCCCCTCCAATGCTAATACTTTTTCTGTGTAACTAACTTAAACTTTTGCCTGTGTGAATATATATTTTTGTATTTCATACTATTAGTTCATATGTTCCAAGACCAATAGCATTTTGTTGTTGGTTTTTTGTCAGGAAACAGCCCAAGTAACCCGTTACATACTATCTGTGGCACTAACTCATTCAACTTGGCTCTTTTTTAATAAAAGATTGTATTCAGCTTGTTCATATAGATGGTCTACTACAGTACGGTATCCAAAAGGCAATGGCAAAAGGGAAAGATACAAACTATTTATTACCTGACATGACCTTTGAATGTATTTTCAATAACTTAAAAAATATAATTCAAAGAATATTTGAACACTAAGGTTGACAAAGCAACAACCCTAATTCCAAGGGTAAGTTAAACCCTCTCCTATGAACCACCCCTAAACAGCACCCTCCTTTCCCCCTCCCCCAGAGACTGCAGTGCTAAGCATAATTTCTCACCCATCTTCCCACCTTGATGTAAAAACCTCCAGCTATTTATAGATTAACTTATAACACTTAAATTATACACTTTGTTAATGTTTACACAATTGATGCTTTCACTACACCAACAAACGTACGATTTTGTGCTTAAATTTGTGCATTTAGCCTAATAATTTGAATTGTGTTTCAATAATTCGATGATCCTAAATTTTGAAAGATTCTTTGAATAAAATATGTTTTTTTACTAGATTGTTTAGTAGTGTAGTTTAGTTTTAGCGTGTTTCCCTATAGGGAAGTAGCTATTAATTACCGTAGGTCTCATGGTAAAACTTGAGCCCGGGACCGATTTACTTTTTCATTTTGATGTCCCCAGAGGCCAAAAACACTATTTGTTAAAAATTTTATATGTGTATGTATAAATATCTAAATATATAATTAATTATGTGTGTCCGTGAACGTGATAACTTGAGTAACTTTAGTTTGATTTTGATGAAATTTGGTTTGGAGGTGTAAGGTGGGATAAACTTGAGTTCGTGAACCGACATGATCGGACGATGGGAAAGGGGTTTTACGATGAGTTTAATGGGGTGAAAATGGTTTTTTCTCATTTTTTACCATTAAAACACAAAATTTCTTAATTTCTTTCTAGAACATTTTAAAGAGCTTAAAAAGATAAATAATTTATTATATTGAAGTTTTTATTGTGCAGTTATTAATTACGGAGAAAATTCAAAAAGTTGTAAATTTATAATTCCTATGTTATTTTTAGGAAGAATATGTATAGGCCCTAATGTTGTGTTTATGGATATATTTTTATCAAACTTGGCTAATTTATTTATTTTATACTAAGCTATTATGATTTTACTAAAAAACCACACTTCATTAGCCTCCCTGTAGCAGCAAACCCAGGTACTCATTTAACCTGATGTTTTAAATAGGATTTAATTGTATATCTGAATTGAATGGAAATTTGCTTAGTCTGGAGGTTTGCTGGGGCGGGGGTATTCTGTTTATATGTTCAATAAAATGAGTTTGTTAGAATCTGTTCTTTTATTAACACAAATTAGATAGTGTGTGAAGATTGGCTAGTGAGTCAGACTTAAGTGTAAAAATTATAGGGAGTCAGCGATACTCTTTAATGTGTTTCTTAAATTTATTCTTAAAAAGATTTGAATTTATAGTAGGAGCTATAAAAAATATAATATGATTATCGTATTTACCTTCAAGGTAAAAAATCTTCAATTAATAAAAGCCACCTTACAGTAAATACAAAAAACAAGTAACAAACACACATTCTGTTTGGCTGGAAGAAGATTAAATTAGACATGATAAATGATACAAGCTGGGAGTTGTAAAAAGCTGCTTTACTGGGACTTGTTTTGCACACCCATAAGCCCTTACTGACCCAGAACCAAAACCTTGTTGACAATTTCATACTCGAAACCTATTCTGATTTGTATAGCTAAACCGTAGCAAATAAGTTAAATAATAAATTAAGTGTTCATTTTCTAATGCAATCCACTAACTTATTTCAAAACCCCTGTTAAAGTTTTTTACAATCTAAAAGTTTTGTGACCATTAATATTTGATAAAAGGAAAATTGGTGTTTTACAAATAAAATAAATGGTATCAGCAAACTGGCACTTTCTATTCATTAGCTTGTTATCAACCCTTATAACTAAGTATGATATTTTATAGGTAAATATTGCAATAACTTATTAACCAATTTTTTTACAGCATTGGTGATTACAATTTGTTTAGAAATCAAAGGACCGTAACATACTAAATTTTGATCAAAGCCGCTCAAGCCGTTTTTGTGGAAAAATCAAAATTTTAAAAGCCCCGAGATACCACGGATTAGTACCACCATAGATAAAACATCATACTCCCTTAGTAGATTTCTCATCCTTATGGAACAGCTGAAGACAATTTTATTGTTAGTTCTGTACGGTTTTCTGCAGATGTCGTGTTTTGTTTACAATTTGTTTCCCGTTATTACAGCCATTTAAAACCTCGTTTAACCAAATAATACGATCTAATCATAAACAATAACTTGTCCCCTAGTTATATAACCAAACAGTAAAGCACAAATCAAGAAATTAACCCTAAAATAATAGAAACAAAGTTTCGTCGACACTAGCGCCCATGTGTCACGTACATGAACTAGACACGAAAAACGTGCTTCAAAATTTACAATGGGATGAGAAATCTACTTGTGTTGGTTAGTCTATGGTACCACATACCAAATTTCATCAAAATCTAAACAGGTATAGTCTATAGCTCTGTACACACCCCCACACACACAACATCACTTTGAAACACACTTTTTTGGTTTTTTGGGTTTATTTAAATTTCAAACGCTACTTCAATCTTTTATCTCAACAAATTTTAAAAACTAACAAGCCACTTTAACTGATTTTTTGAATGAGACTAACTCAAGGTTAGGTTTAATTTAATGAAGCATAAGGAGTTTAGAAACCTTACACCACCGCAAGGTTCGTGCCAATGCTTTCATAGGTTGAATACCATATTTTTTACTTCTCACACACACAAATATTGTTAGGATAATAAATACAATTTTTCGAACACAGCCAATAATTTTTAATAGATTTAAAATTATTTTGTATTAGGTGAATAGGTGATAGATCGGTATTAGCAGCCTGGATATCAAAGTATACCATTTGAGAAAAGGCATCAAAAACTTAAATTGTCAAAATTTTATAAAGATACTAGCTGACCCGGCGAACTTCGTATCGCCTAAGTTATAGGTTTCCCCTAAGACAGACCGATGGAAAGAAAGTACCGTTACGTTTAATTTTCAAGATGATCTCGTTCGCATCGCTCAATCACGTCCTGGTTGAAGTTCGTTCGCTACGCTCACTCACCTTTGGGTTGGAGCTCGTTCGCTACGCTCACTCACCTTTAGGTTGGAGCTCGTTCGCTGCGCTCACTTGCCTTCAGGTTAGCTCGTTCGCTACGCTAACTCGCCTCCAGGTTGAAGTTCGTTCGCTACGCTCACTTACCTTTGGGTTGGAGCTCGTTCGTTACGCTCACTCACCTTTAGGTTGGAGCTCGTTCGCTGCGCTCACTTGCCTTCAGGTTAGCTCGTTCGCTACGCTAACTCGCCTCCAGGTTGATGTTCGTTCGCTACGCTCACTCACCTTTTGGTTGCAAATTAGCTGTTGTCATAAATGTAAAAGAAATAATAGTGCTGCACCCTGTTGGTAATCCTTGTAACTTTAATGCTATTGAACATCATAGAACAGAACCAACTTGTTTAATTGAAACAGCTGTTAAGATTCATTAATTCCATTTCTCATAAGGTTAACATGGGAAACTCCAGAGCCACTGGGGCGGAGCCCTTTTAGGAATTTCGAAACGGGAAATAGTTTACGTCCGATTCGCATACCTACAGAATTTACACACCAAATTTCATAACGATCGGTGAAGTCGTTCCGGAGGAGTTTGCAGACAAACACTGTGACACGAGAATTTTATATATTAGATGTAAATTATTATAAAGAAAAGTCCAGTTGACTTGCAATCTATACTATTATATAAAAATCTAATGGTGTCTGTCTGTATGTGTATTACTAATAGGTGCAAAAACTACTGAACCAACTGGGCTTAAATTATAGCTACCATACCAAGGACCATTATAGGACTATTCACATTTCGATACTGACCGTAGGCTTTGCCCCTTTGGCTTTAAAAATTCTGAGGTGAACATTTTAAAAGTAAATATTGATTGGTCTCCATGGCTGTGATGAGAACGCTAACAATGTTTGTTTACATTTGCTTTGACATTTAAATGTAAACAAGAAGAACTGCTAAACTGCATATTTCACAATTTTAGACAGCTGATACAAAGAAATTAAATATAATATTTTCCAAAACTATGAGGTAGGTTTATTTTAATCTAACTTTTTATCATGGATTATTTATTCTAAAACTAAGTCAATGATTATAGAAAAAAAAGATTCTATAACCGTTGCTGTATCAACTCAAGGCCCCACTCAAAGCGTCTAAGTTATGAAAATAATGTTATTGATATGTTTTCATGGAAACAGTATGAAAATTACAATGTATTGGTTTGTATGAATTTGGAGGCTACTTTAAATAAATTGAAACTGCTTAACATGTGTTAGATTAACTTAACATAACTTGCACATCACATTGTTTTTTATATGTATATTTAGGTAAATTAAGTTATTGTGTTTTGCTAAACCTATGCTTAAACTAAACTAAAGAATATCATCAATAACTAAATTGTAGTTGATTTTTGTTTTCTAAAATCTGTTGTATATATTTAACTATATTTAATTATCAAATGCTAATACAAAATACTCTTATTTTATCTTAACACAGCTTTCAGTTCACATTTACTTTCTTTGATACATTTATTATTTGTGTTTTGCCAAACCACTGATTAAATTAAACCAAGGAAAATATCATAAAACTAATCAGTACCATAGATAAAACATACTCCCTTAGTAGATTTCCCATCCTTATGGAACAGCTGAAGCCAATTTTATTGTTAGTTCTGTACGGTTTTCTGTAGAGGTCGTGTTTTGTTTACAATTTGTTTCCCGTTATTACAGCCATTTAAAACCTCGTTTAACCAAATAATACGATCTAATCATAAACAATAACTTGTCCTCTAGTTATATAACCAAACAGTAAAGCACAAATCAAGAAATTAACCCTAAAATAATAGAAACAAAGTTTCGTCGACACTAGCGCCTTTGTGTCACGTACATGAACTAGACACGAAAAACGTGCTTCAAAATTTACAATGGGATGAGAAGTCTACTTGTGTTGGTTAGTCTATGTCAGTACACAGTGTTCTTTTGTTTCTAAAATCAATGAAATATCTGATACTATGTCTACTTAATGGTAATTGTGAAAATGTAAAGGCAATGGACGATGGAACTGATTAAAAGAACGAGTTTGTATATTAAGTTATTTGTTGATATTTTTGTAGACTAGAATCAGGAGATGCAATGAAACATATACTGTATTTGCTATTACATTTTTTAGTCCTTGATGCTTTGATAATCATATTAGTTTTGTCTGCTGTCTTTAATGCTAAATTATTTGTTTAAATTTTTTTATAGTACCTATAGATATAGTCTCTTTAATATTTCAAAAAAACAGTATTGATAAGGCACAGCAATATTTCCAAAGTTTATAACAGCTGACTTAGTTTTGCTAATGATTTATTGTGAGTGAAGAAACTGAAGATGGAAGGATTTGTGATTTAATATAAAGAAGAGTGAAATAAAAAAAAAATGTTCATTTAAATTTAATAATTAGTATTTTTGCAACTTCAAAATTGAAATTTAAAATGGCAATAATAAATTAAAAGATATGTAAGACGAAGGTAAATCGTGTAGGCCTATGTCAATGTTTTATTCGAAGATTTGGTAATTTTTCTCATATCAGCCTACACAAGATTTAAAAATTAATCAAAACCAAAATAGTGGTATCCCCTTCTTACCAGATTTAAAAGTCATATAACTTAAACGTTTCTATTAAGGCTATAAAAGTTGAATTTTGTCTCTAAAAGCGTTGGCGGATGTGTAACTATTATATGCAACAGATGTAAAGATTAAAATGTTTCTATTTTGTGTCCTCTTCCCGGGTACAACAGCTAGTAATCTAATAAAGAATCTGATACCAAGATGAATGGGCCATTGCTCAAAATCCCTACAACTTTGCAATTGAATCCTATAGATACATAAATCATGTGTCTTTTCATTTGTGGTGTCAAGTCTAATTTCTGCTGTCTTGACAGTGGACAATCTATATATTAATAGGCAAGCATGTTTCTTTAAAACCTTTTGTGTCAGCTCTTGTGTATCACAGGGAAAATCTACGCATACTTTTTGAAAGATATTTTCCTGTAGAAGTGCAGAATCTATATATATAAAAGGCAAAGCCCTCACTGACTGACTGACTGACTGACTGACTGACTGACTGACTGACTCACTCACTCATCACTAATTCTCCCACTTCCCATTTACCTAGGAGGCTGAAATTTGGTACACTGATTCTTTAGGCTTTAAATAGGACAACTAAGTAGTTTTTATTCTGATCGGACTCTCGGACTCCGCCCCAGTGGCTCTGTTGTTTCCCATGTTAACCTTATGAGTACTCATATTTGAATGGAATTAATGAATCTTAACAGCTGTTTCAATTAAACAAGTTGGTTCTGTTCTATGATGTGCAATAGCATTAAAGTTACAAGGATTACCAACAGGGTGCAGCACTATTATTTTTTTCTTAAATTTATGACAACAGCTAATTTGCAACAAAAAGGTGAGTGAGCGTAGCGAACGAACTTCAACCTGGAGGCGAGTTAGCGTAGCGAACGAGCTAACCTGAAGGCAAGTGAGCGCAGCGAACGAGCTCCAACCTAAAAGTGAGTGAGCGTAGCGAACGAACTTCAACCAGGACGTGATTGAACCATGCGAACAAGCTCATCTTGAAAATGAAGAAGTTAAACGGGGCAAAGCCCGCGGGTACAGCTAGTCCCTTTATAAATTAAAATAGGCTCAAAATAAGAACAAAAAATACATAGGTTATTAAATTTTAAAAAAATAACATGGGTCTTATGGGTTGTCATGTTGGTGACGAAATAACAATGAAATATAAACAGCAAATCAACACAAATTAAAGAAATTCCAATCACCTGTTTATTTACAGCATAGGGTGAAAATAGAGAACATTTCATATTTTTGGTAGAGTTTTCGACCACTGGACGACCTCTAGTCTTCTATATATTAATAGGCAAGCATGTTTATTTTTTAAAACCTTTAAAAGTTGAGAATTGTGTGCATCACAGGGAAAATCTATGCATACTGTTGAAAAGATATTTTCCTGTAGATGGGCAGAATCCCTTTAAAAATTCAAATAGGCTCAAATATAAGCACAAAAAATGAATTTGAAATTTAAAAAAAATTATCATGGGTTTTATGGGTTGTCATGCTGGTGACGAAATAACAATGAAATATAAACAGAAAATCAAAACAAATGGACGAAATACCAATCACATGTTTTATTTACGGCGTGGGGTGAAAATAGAGCAGTCTCTAAGTTACATATTTTTGGTAGAGTTTTCGACCACTGGACGATCTCTATTCGTGCAGACTAAACGGATTACCATTTGGACCTGGTTGGAGTTTCACTAAAATATTCCCTTCAAATTGTCAGTTTTGTTCCTATTTAAATACATTGAGTTAATGTCAATGAATACTTTTCTTAGGTTTGCTGCTACAGGGAAGTTTTTATTGGCATGTTAATAGTAGAAAAAACAACTTTATCAAATTTTATCAAGCAAATATACAGCAGGCGGATAAAATATTTGTCACCTGATGATAGACTCAACAACAATTTATTATTTATATTTATTACATATGTTTAACTTTGTAACTGGTCAGACTACTTGAAACAGTGACCAGTTCAAATTTCTCAACAATTATTATGATTATAAAATGTTTTCTGGTATGGTAAATAAATTAATTATTATTTATTCATTTATTCAATATATCCCTAAACAACCAAACTACAACAGTTTAATTATTTCCCATAAGAATAGCATGGCAATTTTAAATTTATATGTATAGTTTTTGAAGTTTTATCTGTAACTGCAGTAATACAAAACAAAACGCTTATGGTACGCTTATGGCACTATACTAAATTATCTTGGTTTTTTTCAAGATCTACAAAAAGGTTTGGAAAGAAATTGCAAAACTTTATGTTGACATTGTATGATTATGCTGGTTTACAAACTTGTTCAAATAAATATAAGTTAAAGACATTCGTATTGAATTTCATCAAAATTGGATAAATTTTACTTGAGTTATCGTGCTAACGGACTCATACCGAAAGTATATATAGGCCTATATATATATATATATATGAATTTGAACGGATGGTGTTTTTGTCCTCTAGGGACCCCAAAACAAGAAAATAATTTGGTCTCGAATCTAGGTAAAGGTCTTGGGTCTAGGGAATGAGACCTTATTCCTTATGGGAAATTTGCTAGGGACCCCAAAACAAGAAAATAATTTGGTCTCGAATCTAGGTCTTGAGAAGGTCTTGGGTCTGGGGAATGAGACCTTATTCCCTATGGAAAATTTGCTAGAAAAAAACTCTAATCGATCACGTACCAATGTCTATTGTTGTTTATGTAGATTTTGCAATAACAAATTCAAAATTTATGAAACTAATAGTTTGGCGTGCCGTAGTTTGACTGAGACCATGGTTGATTTAAGTCAACTTACAGAGGTTCAAAGGAATCAAATGGTTCTTTCTTTTAAAGAGGTAAAGAATAGTGAAGACTGCTTTATCACCTTTAGTCTTTACAATTGTTATTTTTAAACAAGATGTTTAAACTGTTTACAATAATTGATCACGCTTTAAAGTTGGTTTTCTTTTTTACATAATCGAAAACAACTCGAAATGAAAACTCAAGCAGGCTGACAAAACACAGCAGGTTTAGTTCACTTTGAGTCCACAGCAAGATCAATCGAGGCCTAACGATATCATTGGCGAGGTAACAATAACAATGCAGCATCTCTTTATCCAGTTCAGCAGAATAAATTGGCTCACAAAAGACAAATTGTGACAATCAGCTGTTTGGTATTCTGTCTTCGTCTCCTACGCTGGGAAATGTGTCGCGTGACCTCGCAAGATTATCGAAGGCAAATTATCCGCTAAAAAGAGGGTGTGTACTTTGATTATCCAGTTGTTAAGTTTCTTATAATGATATATTTTCACTGTAGAATTTTACAAATCATACACAAAACTTAATAAGGTTTCAAAAAACTAAAATTGTATACATGTAAATATGAAAATTTTGCTGTTCATTGATAGGGAAGAGGAATTTCATCCATCCCCAAAGTAGAGTTAGAATATTTACCAAATTACTGTTGGATTTTGTTGGTTAAGGGATTTTAATCACTCCCATTATGCCTGCAGTACACTATCGCCGAATGTAGGAGAACCAAGACGAGCGCGATAGTGTACTGGGTGTGCTTGTGTATATTTGGGGTAGTTTGTATCGCCAACATTCGTGTTCAAGGGCGCTCGCTTTTCTGGTGGTCTCCTGTCACAGATGAAAGGAGACGAACTAGACGAGCGCCAAACACAGACGGCTATGAACATAGCCATTACACACTCGCTGTCATTCCTAGTCACTGACGCTCTCTGTCTACTGTATTTACTGCAGTGGTTGTGTAGTTTAAGTTACTTCTAATTGGGGCTTTTTAATTATTTACTAGAACTTAGAGATAAATTAAAGTATGGAGTGGTATAGTGAAAAAAACACTGTTGTTTTAGGAACTGTACCATGGTGAGCCTTTTCTGTGGCCGTGGGATAATTTAACTGTATATGCATGTATAAAATAATAATATCGCTTAAAAAAACAAACATTTTAATAAAAAGTAAGCATTGATTTAAGATTATTAAGCCACAGAGAAGTATGAAACAGAGGACACAACTTGAACAATATAATATTAAAAATATTAAAAATATTGTTTGTTGTTTTGCTTGAGTGTGAGGAGGAACTTCAAGTGGTGTATAGCACAAATCGGAAATTCTAGAAATTTCCTCTAGAAGTGTCTAGAAAAGTCTTCGACGTCAGTGTCTATGTTGCACCAAGTTTGACGCTTATGATTTACTGTGAATACGCAATATTGGGTTCGGCATAGTTCTGACAAAGTTAACCGATAGTGTACTTGGTTAGTGCGGGGTGGTTTGGGTTGCACATTTCGTCAACATTCGCAGTCGCAATTTGACCCGAACATTCGGCGAAACATTTGAACAAATGTTCGGCGATAGTGTAGGCCTACTGGTAGCATTATTCTAAATTCAACTGATGTTTCTTATCAATAAGATTAGCCTATTCAATTTTAATACTTAAAACATGTATTGTAACATGTCTAGTTTTGTGTAGTTAGCTAGATATTGTATTTATTAACTGGCTTTAACCATAGACAAATAGAATAAATATAGACCGTCAGCTGTGCTGCGGTTAGCATAAGTTCTGGCGTCCACCACTAGGTTTGCTGTGTAGTTACGGCGCATACCGCTGCAGCGTCTGCTGGTCACATATGGCTCCTGCGCTCCTCGCCTGCAGCGGTGTGCGCCATAACTACGAGGCAAACCTAGCGGTGGGCGCCGGAACCTTCCTTTGACAGTCTATATTATTTATTCTATTTTTCTATGCTTTAACTTAGCCTATGCCATAGGGCCTAATTTTAACTATTTTATGACACTAGGTGAAACCTGTTGAAATCGGCGGTTATTTTCAAGGCTTACGGTAATTCATTTAACTGCAATAAATTGGGTGAAATATACATATTTTGAGCATTTAGTATTGTTTAAAGAGTAAAAAGTGTAAAAACAATGATGATATTAATTTGCGTTAGTTGCCAAATTTGGTTGATCATTCAAGGAATAAAATATTCCCCATACCGTACGTCATCGGAGTTATTATTAGTATGTTATATGGCACCTCTTCCTTTGGAAGAACCTTTAAATAGTATTAAAATCGTATTGGTGGATCTTTTGTAGATAACACTTCCGTGATTTCATCAGTGTAATCTGATTTTATTTCATAAGAAATTTTTTTTTGGCACATATTCTAACTTCAAAGGGAGGTATATCCGTTACAGTGTAAGTTTGATTTTTCCTTTGTTACGTCGCGTCAGTTCATATCGTACATCTGTGCCAATGAGTGAACCCTCTAGCATAGTTTTGAGAAATTGATTGTGGGGTTACTGTTAAAGCTGGAATCCCTTGACATGGGGGATGTCAGTTAGTTGTCTCAGCCTTATCAATAACATAAAGTGGTCAATATAATCTCTCTACGGAATGTTAGGCCCCGTTTATGCACCAAGAGCGGGAGCGGGGCGATAGCGGGCCCGCTCCCGCTGTGAATGGGGCTGTTTATGCACGAAGAGCGATAGCGGTAGCGGTTGGTTAAAGGAGAATGGAAGGGGGACACAGTCTTGCCAACTCAAACTCTGCCAAATAATTAACACAACTATTTATCCTAAGTGCACGTGCGCGTGGGTCAAGTTGGCAACCCTGGCTTCAGCCGCTTCCGCTCCCGCCGTGCATAAACAGTCCCATTTGACTCAATGTAGTTGAAAACCGCTCTATCCCAAGCAACCGCTGCGATTTCTAACTACACAGTGGGCGAATTAGAAACCGCAGCGGGAGGTCAACCGCTATCGCTATCGCTCTTGGTGCATAAACAGTCCATATATGCACAGTCCAGTGCATTTAACTCAATGGTGTTAGAAATCGCTACCGCTCCCGCTCTTGGTGCAGCATAACCGGGGCCTTAGGTGTAGAGGAATACTTGAAGTGAAGTTGGCTTTTATTCTTGAACTGTTAGGGGACTCCTAGTTCATATGGTCTTGCGGCTTCACTGGCTACAAATAATGCAAATTACATAGCAATGGGACATTTCCAAAAAGCAAAAATACTGTAAATTGGCTGTTATATATTAACGTTTACATATTGTTAATCAACATATCTTATAAGGGATTATGTGATCTAGTTAAAAAGAATATGACCTTTCTGTCATGACAGTACTGCTTAAATAGTATTTTCTCTTTCCTACCATATTTTACAGCCAAAATGTCGTGTTATTTTCAATAATGTTACCAACCCAGTGCGCCAAAGTTCGTAATATAGGCAGGTGCAAATAATTTGTCAAGATGGATACCATATTAGGCAAGGTTTCTACGTTTGGATTTTATTAGACACGATAATAGCAGATATTTCTACATAAATATTTTATATGTGTAGAATAATATGATAAAATGTAGACAAAAGAGGTGAAAAATTCAGACACCAACCCGTACAATAGATAAAGGTAAGATAGTTCAATAAGAAATAATTTAAGAATTGCTGTGATAAAAGGATTTTCCACTGATTTCGTAATGGAACGTTATAATGCTAAACATGACATGATAAAGAAGAAAATCAATTTTAAAATCAGAAAATAACATTGCAAATACTTCCTATGGACAATTCAGTAACTCCCAATGTGTGTTGTTTGAAATACAATTTTAAAATTAACAGCTGTTTCATTAAAAAGTATTATTCACATGGCCAAAATGTAAAAAACTCTGTGGAGGGATCTTTAAAGGCTTCTGGGGCAGAGTCCTAAGGGATTTTGCTTAGTTTTTCTTTTGATAACTCATCAACAGATTAAGACCTTTCTTTGGACACCTCTACCAAGTTTCTACGCCCAGCCGTTCTCTCAAATTAGTGGGGACAAAGTTTCCAATTAAATATTTAGATTCCCCCATGTTAATCTTATGGGAGAAACTCCAACTTTGATGGCCTGTGGGGCATAGCCCGACGATTTTTATTACCGGAATTGGTGAAAGGGGGCGTCTACATAAAAAAAACTTTATTTTGACATGTCGTTTCTAAAAATCCGTCCATTATTAACGGAGGAGTAGTCGCCTTCACGTATTTATATATAAGGATTGTCAATAATTTGTAAAAACTCAAAAGACAATTAACATATATTTCATTTCAAAGTATTATATGGAATTTAAATTGTATAGGGAATGGACTGTCTTCAATTTATAAAGAAATTACCCTATTTCATTTCAACATTTAAAAGAAAAATCTAAGGACATAGCTACTAACTAAATTCTCCCGCCCAAACCTAGGAGGATTAAAAACAATAAGGAGAGGTCACGCGAATAGGAATATACATGTTGCAGTGAAGCAAGCTTTAGCAGAACACTAGAGGGGCTGCGGAGCCGTAGAGTGGCAAAAAACCGCCACTATAACATGGGAAAGATAGGGGAAAACGTGACATGCACGCACTGTTTCAAATTAAAATTGCCGCTAAACTAAAACACCTGTGTTATTCACCGATGGTGTTCTTAAAGTCAATTAAATTTCCTATTGAATGGTGTAAATTTCTTCTGTGAAAACTATTATTTATTATTGAACATTAAAGTTGAAAGAATTGCATTTTTGAAAGAAATATGATGTATCTATACAAATTAACAATTTATTCGTGTTCCTTAAGAGTTCATCGAAATAAAAAGTATGTATCTACATATTATATTTAATGGGAGTGACCTATTTAGAAAAATAATTTCAATAAAATATTTTTTTCTTTTTACAGTTCATAAACAAGCTTACTAAATGTAGGTTAAAATTTGTACACAGTTAAAAATTATATGGATAAATGTTTTTAGTAGGCCTATAGTATAAAGAAGAGCAAGTGAGTGATTTCACACGGTAGGTTAAGGCGATAAGCAGAAAACCACGCAGAAAACTGTCTTGCAGTGGTCCACTGCCACTGAACCAGCCGGTTGTCGCTCCATAGCCATCGTGAGCATATATAGGCTAGTCTATATAAATAAAATTAGAGTTTTGTCAGTAAATTTGCTCAGAATCAAAAATTTTTAGGTAATTTTTACATTTTATACATTAAAGAAGCCGAAACAAGTCTCATCTAAATTTCTGTCTGTCTGTCTTTCTGTCTGTCTGTAACACTCAAGATGGCATTTTACGCAATCTTCTCCAGGAAAACAAGAGTACCTATCAAGATCAAAGTCATTTTAATGTATTCACTGGATTGGCGAGAGTGTCTTTAGCCATTAAAATATGGCCTCACTACTTTGTAAATAAAATTACGGACGTTCAAAAATGCAGTTTTGTGCGATTTTTGACAAGTTTTCGGCCAATTTTTATCACATATAATCATCTTTGAAATAACGAACAGCTGTTCGGATCAAGATATTTTTTCTAGCTGTCACTGATATGTTTACAAATGTTGTTTACAAATACCGCTTAACCATTTCCTATTACATTTTGAAGGCAACTCTCAACCAAGTGAGATTAAAAACGTTTTTTTTTCATAACGGATTTAATTAATCGCAAGTGGAATGATATAGTGTAACCGAAAATTAAATTAAATAACTAGGCATCATCCAGGTCAGGAACCAGAGATTTTTTGTGTATAAAATTGTTCTTGAGTTTTGATAACCAGAAAGAAGACCTTGAATCAGTGTTGTGGGCTGAGAAACTTAAATGTATTAATGATCGTCGCCAATAGCTTACAAACAAGGTTTCCACTCATTGACGGTGCTTCAATGGCGGTTGTGTAAAGTGTAAAGTAAAAAATCACAACTGCAGTGGGTGATTGTAACAGAGGTTTACGGTTTATGGATGATGCTAAACTCGCTTTTCCAATGTGTCACTTTCTGTTCCTACTCACCGTGTTATGCAATTGCTGGACCATACAGCCAATAGGCCCATAGCCAATCTCTTGGGTACTTACAGCTACCGTACCCAATTATTCATAACAACCTTATCGACAACGATCCTTGATACCGGTACTTTTCCCTAGAATACACGGCCTCCCTACTTAAGAAATAAAATTACAAACGTCCAAAAACCCAGCATTGTGTGATTTTTGTCACATTTCCTTCTAATGTTAAAAGATTTACCAATCATTGTTTAGAGAATACATAATCTATTAAATAACAAAAGTTGTTTGTATAAGATTGTTTTTTTTTTTCAAACTGACACCAATAAGTTTAAATTAAAAATAGTTTACGAATAAAGCAATTACTGTAATGGGAAATAACTTGAAATGCCAATAACTTTTTACGAGAAAATCCAAAACCAAGAAATCAATAACCTTGGGACTTGATTAAAGCATTTAATTGGTCGGACGTAATTCTTAACTGTAAACGTTCGTTTTGGGTACTGGTTCATTTCCTTAGAACCGTTGGTAGCAGCAAGAATCATTTTTACGTACCAACACATCAGTGTAATTTACAAATTAGTTATCGTTGGTGTTGCACCTTATTTATACAGTCGTATTACAGCCGTATTCAATTTAATTGATGTCTTAACTGTAAGTTTTGCTTTTTCTGTTTGGATTCCAAAATGTTAGTTTATGCTAAGAAAATGATAACTCTTTTAAGTAAAACATTTGTTCGGCAAACCATCATGAATTGTTTACGGTTTACGTTGTTTATGTATCAATAGTTTGTGGCCTATTTTGGTAATTTTTATTAAAAATCACCAATCTAAATCGTCTATAGTAGGTACTTCATTTCATATAGTAAGCCGTAATTTCGACAGCTTTTCGGGTCATCTTCGGTCCAAGCAAATATATATTGTTATGATAAATTTTGATGACTTTTACAAAGATTTCAGAATACTAATTTTATATGTACTTTGTTATGCTTAAATCGTAGCAAATTCCCTAATTGAGTTCTGTATTTTTGTGTGTATGTCTGTTGGTAACGCATGAATGTCCTTATTTCTCAGTGTCACGAAAAGGACAAGAGTACCTTTGATAATGAAAATGTCAACCCGAATAAAGTGTTAAATGGTAAGGTTGAGGTAGTACTTTAAATAGGCCTACTTTTAACCATCGTGGAAAGTAACTTTCAACTATTTGCCTACCTTAGGGCTATGCCTCATAGATCTATGAGCTTTTTCTAAAGTTTTTTTTAGTTTAATCATTGATAGTAACATATGGACCAACACGATCCGGGTGACATTTAATTGAGAAGCATCTGTTTTGGCTTGAAGCTGTCAGATACTGTATTTGCAAAGGTTTATTTAATAGTTTTGCCAGCATATCTGAAAATATGCAAACCAACTGCTGTTCTTAATAAGAAGGTTTCAATTGACTACTATAAGATCCCCGTGTGTAGAACGGGCACACAGCTAGTTAAATATAAGCTTTCATACTAGCTTGGTTTTAAATCAAACGGGAGCCCACCTGCTGTTGCAGATAGATCAGCTGATTGCAATGTTTATTGTTGATAATCTGACATGCTAATTGGACACTGTTTATGTTTATTGTGACCTTGTAAACACATTCATCTCACCATATCCTACTTTAAGAAACTGTGTAGGCCTTTGAAGTTACTGTGAAAGAATCAAAACTTAAGTCACAGTGTAAAATCTCACTGTTCTCAACTGGATGGCGGAATCCTTAAATGTAGTGTGAAAGTAGCGTTAAAGGGAGTAAACAATATGTAGGCATAGGACTATAAGTTACAGCTGACTTGATGATTGAGTACACTTTTGTAGGTACTGTAACTTACAAAACCATTTTCTATTATTTCTTAGGGACCAACATGCAATTGGACTATCCTAATTAATAGGTCTAGCAACTTACTAGGCTATTCAAGTTAGTAGGGTATGTTTTTGTTCAGATTCTTTTCTTCAAGTAGCCTACTCTCTAAACCATATTAAGTTATTTGGGCAAGCCAATAGTATGTAGGCCTAGCCTAGCCTGCCACTTAGAAGGAAGGCTATTCACTGAATGTTTTTTTAGAGTGTGAATACCTAGCCTAAAAACTTACCTAAGTGCTAAAAAACCACAAAGGGCACCATATCTCTTGGAATTCCGGGGGTTGAAGTTAATGGAAAATTCTATGATTGAAAAAGTGACTAGGCCTATAATTTTTATAGAATTGGACCCAACTAAATATCGGTATATAAAATTTATGTTATCGATATAACTCACTTATTTCCGAATTTAGCAAAGAAATAAATTGAAACGCTGATAAAACTATATGATGAAATTAATGATTTTACACCAACCGGCAAATAAAAATTAGTTCGAAGTCCGGTATGTTTTACGGAGGAAGCAACAATAATTTATACAATTAAAAAAGATTATTGTGCAGAAAACGTGGAAATAATAAACACATAGAGACACACAAGCAGACGACGGGGCACTAACAAAATGGCTTAAATTTGGAAACGAAGCATGCGCAGGTAATTTGAAATGATTTCTCGATTTCTGTTTGTGCTTTTTTCACTAATGAGGAATCAGCTGATTTGACACTGTTGTAAAACAACGTACAGAGAACACTTCTTAAAAGTAGATTATCATAGATTAAATTAAGAGGTCACGCAATGTCGACATCACATTACATCGGGGCACGTTCTGTGACAGAGGTACAGAAATTGTATCAGTATCGTGGCTCTCAAAATTTTTTGTACTAAAAAGTTTGAGGAAGCCAAAAGGTTGGCCAATGGTCAGTTTATAGAAAACTCTCATAATCAGTGCAAAAGTCTAGAGTGTGATCAACTGTGTTAATCCCCGTAACTGCTTAAACTAGTCCATATGAATTCAATGCTCTAGTAAATGGTGAATGGTAAATCCTATCTTCATCTCATCTGTCAAATAAATCATCTCCAACATTCCAGATAGCCACGATCCCTTGACTTTTGTTGACAGGAGTGCTGAAGAGCTTTTGCTGTTCCTTGGACAGATATTTCGACGTAATATTTCTTAAACTTTTAATTTAAAATTGCAACCATACGAAGAGGTATTTTAGCGAAGTATAAAATGGAGATGAGTGGATCGATCTAGTATTCTTAACTTAAGGCCGATATATTATTTAAATATATTTAATATAATATGTAAGACCAAACGAACATTAGTTCGAGAGTTTGTGATTGCTCTGGCAGGTCATCTCAAAAGGATGCAAATAAAAATTAACATGGCTGTGTCCCCCTGTCCCTGACTTCAGTGTCAGTCGTCAACAGGTGCTTATTAATGAAGCTGGGGAGTCATGGTCCTCACAGGTAATGTTGATTAGGAGGACTGATTCAACTCGTTCCCCACGTACAGGTTTTGCCTATGTGTAGACCATCCATTGTATGAATATTATAATTTTATCAACATATATTTTTTATGTGGAATAAATTATTTTTTATTTGATTTTTGCTCACGCTCTGTGACCTCAGCAGAGCTTTTGACTGCCAATCCTAGATCACAAGCCTGTTCAACATACTTAGCAAAATATGCAAAAAAATAACAATTAACAATTAGCAAAAAAATGCGTGGCGTAGTTCTTTCCACCCTCAAGAACTCCCTAGTCAACAGGAACTTAGAAGGTACGGTAACACTTAATTGAAGATGCAAAGCTCTTTAGGGGCCGTCCACATATTGCGTAACGCCCGGCTTTTTCGTCACTTTTAAACCCCTCCTTCTATACCTGTGACGCTGCAAATCGCAAGCCTAACCCTCTGTAACATAACTCTGTCAGATATCACAACAAACTGTTAAACAAGGTTGTGAGGTACTTTATGAGGTGGAATTTTCTCCTGAAGTCACAATAAAAGAAACATTGTTTGAACAAACTTTATAGTTCAAAAATGTTTTTCTTATAAATCATTTAGGTGCTTTAAGAAAATCAATTTTTTCTTTAGTGCGTTATCGCAACGATCTGCTTGACATACTAAAGGGTTGTTCTTGATGCTGGTAGAAGGGGTTTTTCTTACTTTGGGCCGGCTCAGTAAAATCATTGACTATGAGGTTTAGAGGTGTATAGTCAATGGTAAAATCATAGACTAACCAACAAAAGTAGACTAAACTTATCATCCCATTGTAAATTTTGAAGCTCACTTTTGTGGTCTATAGTTAATTTCCGACGACACTGATCGCTAGTGTCGACGACATTTTGTTTCTATAATTTTAGGTTTAATTTTATGATTTGTGCTTTGTTATATAACTAGAGGACGACTTATTGTTTATGATTATATCATTTGATTTGTTTAAACGAGGTTTTAAATTACAGAAAACACGAGAAACAAATTCAAGATTCAAGATTCAAAGTCTTTATTCAATATATAACATATATGAAACATACATGTATCTGAATAGAGTCAAAATCTATATACAAATCATACACATTAAAACATAGATCTACGCAAATGTCCATTATGACAAATAAATGGAAATTCAAATGAAATATTTTGTTTTATCTACAAATTCTTGTAATGAATAAAAAGGATTTTTTACTAAGAAATCTTTTAAAAATTTTTTGAATTTTTTGAAATTGGTCTCCTGCCGGATGTTTATTGGTAAATATTGTAAAAATTTCAATCCTGCATAGGTGGTTCTTTGTATAATATTCTAATTTATGCTGAGGCAATCTAATTTTTAACCTAGTATTATAGTTATGCCCGGGATTGGAGGGTGTTGTTAGTTCCCTTTGTTTCAAAAAGATTATGGTTTCAAGAATATATAAATTATACACAGTTAAAATGTCCAATTTACGAAAAAGATTCTTCACTGAGATGGTTTTCCGTAATTTCATAATAGTGCGAATTGCTCTTTTTTGCTGTTTAAGTACTTTATCAAGATTTGATTTTGTTGTTCCACCATAGACTTGTGATTCCGTATGAAATGTGGGATTGAACTAATGAATAATAAATAATTTTTAAAGTTTCCAAATCACAGACTCTGGACATCTGTCTCAGAGCATAGATACCAGAAGATAATTTGTTTACTAGGTGATTGATGTGATCATCCCATGAGAGATTTTCATCAATGATTAAACCAAGAAATTTAGTTAGGCCCACTTGATCTATTCTATCTGATATTAAGAAAATATTTGGCTCGAATTTGACTTTTGATTGTTTGGTTGAAAATGATATTAGGTTTGTTTTCTTTTTATTTACTAATAGATTTTTTTGATCAAGGAACTCATGGATAAACTGAACTGTTTTATTCAAAGATTTTTCCACATAATCATGTGACTTTCCTGAAAACAGAATATTACAGTCATCAGCATACAGACACATTGATGCATCGGGCCCAGGGATCATCTCCAGCATGCCTCTTATGTAGCAAAGAAAGAGCAGAGGGCCTAAGATTAAGATTGACCCCTGGGGAACCCCGTAACGCAGTGTCTGACACTGAGACCTGGATTTTTCAAGGTATCGAGCCCTATCACTCTCGACAATAATATAATCAACTTCAACAAACTGTTCTCTGTTGTCTAAATATGAAGAAAACCATCTCAGCTCCTTACCACAAACTCCCAACTCCTCCAATTAAGCTAATAATTTGCAGTGTGATACACTGTCAAAAGCCCTACTAAGATCTAGAAATACTCCAATGACATTTTCACCTTTGTCTATTGCATTTATGATGGATTCAATAAATTCAACAGCGGCAGTAATTGTGTATTTACCAGATCGAAACCCATGTTGTTCCCTATCTAGCAAATTGTTAATTTCAAGAAAATTAGAAAATTGGTTATATACGATACCACAGAAAATATACTTCTACTGTGACGATACGTTCAAAGATTTTTGAAAAAACTGGTAATAATGAAACAGGGCGATAACATGTTGGATCTGTACTATTGCCACTCTTAAAAATAGGAATTACTTTAGCCAATTTTAATTTAGAAGGAAAAATACCAGAAACAAGAGAAGAATTTATTAAGTGAGTCAATGGTTTGCGAATAAAAATTATAGATTTTTTAACAATTGTGATGGGTATCTCATCATACCCTGAGGAAAATTTGTTTTCAAAAGAAAGAACAGTTTTCTCAAGATAATCCTCTGTTATTGTTTGAAATTTAAAGATTTTATTTGGAGCTTTATGTTGAGTGTTACAATTTTGTAAAGATTGCTGAGAAACAGAGGGCAAAATTAGTTTTTCCACAGCAGAAGCAAAAAAGTTGTTTAAAATATTGCTCACAGCAATTGGATGTTATGATTTTTTCATTTTGAGACATACTAATGTTGGTGTTAGAATTTTTCTTTGAGTTTAATTTTATTTCTTTTTTAATTATATTCCATGTCATTTTAGTTTTGTTTGTTGCACTTTTTATTTTTCCATTGTAAAATGTTTGTTTAGATTTAAGTATTGATTCTTTTAAGTCTTTTTTGCAGATTTTCAACTTTCTATTTAACTCTTTTGTTTTTTGCACTCTGCTTAATTCTTCCAAATCCGTGAGGTGCCTTTTTAGCGAATTTCCCTATAGGGAAGTAGCTATTACCGTAGGTCTCATGGTAAGACCTAAGCCCGGGACCGATTTACTTTTTCATTTTGATGTCCCCAGAGGCCAAAAACACCATTCGTTCAAATTTTTATATATCTATATATATATATATATATATATATGTGTCCATCCGCACGATAACTTGAGTAATTTTTGTCCGATTTTGATAAAATTTGGTTTGAAGGTGTAAGGCGCGATAAACTTGAATGAGTTCGCGAACCAGCATGATCGGACTATGGGAACGGGGGTTTATGGGGGGTTTTATGGGGTAAAAATAGGTTTTTCCCATTTTTGACCCTAAAAACACAAAATTTCACAATTTCTTTTTAAACCATTTTGTAGAGCTTAAAAAAACAAATAATTTAGTATATTGAAGCGTTATTATGCGCCTAATTGTTACGGAGAAAATTCACAAAAATTGTAATTTTAAAATTCCCATGTTATTCTTATGGAGAATAAGTCAACTGTTGTAGTTTGCTTGTTTATGAACATATTTTGATCAATTTTGGAAAATACTTTTATTTCTTACTAAACTATTATCATTTTATAAAAAAATCCTTTTTACCCTCCCTGTTGCAGCAAACCTATGTACTCGTTAAACTAATTTTATTTAAATAGGAAATAAATGTGCTATTTTTATGGAGGCATTTTAGTGTAAATCCAATCAGGTTAATGGAAATTCGCTTAGTCTGCAGGTTTGCTGCGGCGGGGGTATTTTCTCTAATATTTCATTTGACTTCCATTGACTACACAATTCCTGGTTCCCTAATCAACACTAACAATCTTTGGAAAATTCAAGTCAAACAAGTACTTAAAAATAGAAATAAAAACATCATATTTTTTATCCACAGGGGACTGAAAAACCTCAAACCAGGTTTCCTCATTTAAGTCATTTAAGAATACAGATAAGTTATTTTCATTAAATTTTCTACATCTCCTCTTAACTACTTTATTAGTTACACATTTTTTAACATTTAAAATCTCAAGAAGCTGAGCATCGTGATCGGAAATTTGAGTAATAATCCCTGTTACTTTCATCTGTTTGGATTCTATATTAGTAATAAAATTGTCAATTGCTGTAGAACTTATTTCATTTACCCTTGTTGGAAAATCAACCAGGTAGGACATATTAAACATTGAAATAGTGCTGATAAAATTGTAGTACAAAGAGTCATGTTTTAAAACATTAATATTTATATCTCCTGCTAAAATTATATTTTCATATTTACTTGTTAATATATCCAGTAAAATTTCCAGCTTATCTAAAAAAATATCATTGTATTTATAATTAGGTGATCTATATAAACAAATTATAACAAAAGAAAAGGCATCTACTGTTACTTCAACCATACAACACTCAAACTCCTTCTCCAATGTTAATTCTTGAGCTCTTTTAATTAATAATTTTTTATTTTTTATAAATTTGCTTGTCAGAATCATGACACCAGAATCGTAAACCAAACCCGACCTCTGCAGAGCACCTGACAGAACTAACAAATAACGTTGGCTTAAGCTGTTCATTAAGGTTGAGCAATTAATCTACTAGCGAGTATGATTTTCTATGGTACGTACAATCATTAACTATAGTCAAAGTTACAATATGCACTTCCTTGCATACCAAAAGCACTGTTTAAAAATTTTTTAAGAATCACGTAAATAATTTATATTTAATATTATTTTATTTCGAAGTATTAAGAATTTTTGTTTAGTTTTAAGTCCTGAATCCTGGCTTGAGTTATAGTTTTAGTTTGCAAGAGTTTTGAAACTGACATTCGCTCACATGGATAAAGACCTTTATTATTTATCTTGGAAACCCCCCCCCCCTCCACGTAATGATTAAGCCCCTCTCCCTCTCCTTTCCTTGAGCATTACATAATGTGGACGGACAACCCAATCTGGAGGCCCCAGCTGGGTTCCTCAAGGATCTGTGCTCCGTTGGGCCCTCTTCTATTCATGGTCCTCATCAACGACACTAACAGCTTCATCCTATTTGCGGATGACAAGTTACCACACTTCTACCATAGACCTACCTAGAGAGCCAACCCTACACCAAATAAGGGATGTAGCTACAATCCAGGTTCAAGAAGCTAATGCGTAGTTTCAGATGAACAAAAGCTTCAACAAAATGCGGAGACAAAATCCAGAGACCTCTTTGTACCTGTTCAGGAGACTTCTCTGACGACATGGCATCGGCTTACTGACGTTGCCACTTGACTTTGTTTGAGTGAGTTGTCTTCTGAGGCGACTCCGGAAATGTGTTATGGAGGACTGAGCATCACCTGCTGATGGTGTGTCATACCCTGTCCCTTTTGCAAATTGCGAATGGATGGACTTCACCTGTGGAGTCATGGTCGGAAGTGGAGGAAGTAGACTCTAGCTTCAGAAGTATTGCTCGGCTTTACTTCGGTGGGAAAATGAGCCAGGGTTAAAGACGCTTTTTGCCCATGTGATGAACTATACATTTTTTCATATTGCAAACATGATTTACTGTAACAAACTAAGCTCAAAAACTAAAAATACTTTTCATATAAAGATAACCTCTCAAAACTACTTTAAACTTGATTTCAATTTTGCTCATGCAAACAAACAGCGGTTTAGTAAGTGATTCAATCATTTAGGTCTATTATGATTGTGTTAGTGCACATTATATGATTGATAATAAGCTATATGTTCAAATTGGTGCGCTTTTGTGTACGCAAAGCGCATACTGTGATGGAGATAGACGCATGCGTCCTGGCTTGCCTGAAATCAGTCGGAAGGAGCTCCTTTCCATAGCGCACGACAATCCATCAGCCTTCGTTTTCTGTGCGTTTCAACTTGCAACTGCTTTGCATTTTTGATAAGTCTTCCGTTTTGTTGTTTAAGCATACTTAATAACTAAGAAATCTACGAATTCATATAGGATTATTGCTGATTGCTCTATTTGTTAGTGGGACATACAGATTAATAAAATACAAAAAATTAAATTAAAATGAATGAAATGAAAATAAATTAAAATTGTATTAAATCAATTAATTAATTAATTAAATAAGAACATTTTGAGTTTTTTTGTACTTCTTCATCCACATTGTCAGCCACGATTTCTTACATTTTGGAACTTTTATTAACACCAAATATGCTTTACCATTCCTCCTATCAGAATAGAGTCGGCTTCATCCAATTAAGAAAAGGTATCAAGAAAGTGAGGAAAGTGACGCACGAGTCTGGACAGTAAAAATACCTCAAGGGGCATGCATTATCACTTGCGTTGATGCGTGTTGAATTGATAGCTGAAAGGCACGTTGAAATTAAAAGCACACAAGTGTGGACGTCGAACTTTTGACAACAATGCAACACAAGCTACATCTAATTCACTACCAAGAGACTAAAAACGCTTTTTATCTCTAGGGAGTAAAAGAACTACCTACTTTAGATCCGAAAGTATGAATAATGCAGTACAATATAACAAAAATATTATGTTTATGGATCCTGTCACAAAAATGGTGTATGTGCCAGACTTATTTGAAGAACTTTGGCATTGTTTTATTTAGACTAATATGTCTCTCTTTACCTCCTCAGAGGCCAAGTAAGATCTCTTTTGGCACCTCTTATTATGGAGTGGAGGGAATGGAAAAAGCCCCGTTTGAAGGGGGGGGGGGGGTCCTCCTCTGGAAAATGTTGGTAATATTTTATATGGCTAAACCGTTACTTAAAAATGCTAGTTTTATCGTTTTTACAAGTGTGCGAATCTGAAATTTGCACTTACTGATTTTATTAGAAACTTATTAATATTTAAATTACAACAAATAATGCACAATCAAAATATTTAGATTTCATTGTCTTAAAATACAAGAGTATTTATTAGTAATAGTCAAGCCCGGTAATTTTTGAATCTCAATGTGGAAACATTCTTAAAACCGTTTTAAAGAAAAAAAAACATTTACCGTTTTGGAGGACTAAAAAATATTTGTAATAATGATAAAATAAAGAATATGGTGTGTTGCTGGCCTAGTGAATAGTGCCTCAGTCACGGAATGAGAATGGGTTCAATTACAAATTATATGGGTTTGGAACGCTTTCTCAAAGAGTGTTTGTGTACCTACTTTGTAAAATGCATGCCATAGGGTGACAAAAAAAGAGACAAGAGAGAAATAAGACTCCATACCCTGATGTAATAACATGAGTACGAGATTAATTCAAACATTTCATTTGTCAATAAATATCTATATTAAATCAAATTTTATAATGCTCTAATGCATGGTAGCTGGTATTCAACTTTTTGCATTTCAGAATACTGTATAAATTACATGTTTTGTTAGTGTTTGTTTTCAATCTAGAAACTCACTGATAAATTTATATAAAAACAAACTTTTCCAAATTTGTCATGATTAAATTTTATATTCAGTTCTTTTTACACATTACCACAGGTTGTACCATACATAGATCAGGCAATAAAAAGAACAATCTGTAATGGTTTATTCACATTCATTAAACAACAATAATTGATGGCAAAACCTTGGACAAAAGCTTATTAATAATGAACAAATAAATATTATACGAAAGTTAACAAACCAAAGTTATAACGAAAGTTTTCTTGAAATTGTGTAAACAAATGAGCTAAATTCTTTCACAAAACTTTACTTAAAATTCATATAGCAAATTGCATCCATTAAATATTCATATTGGCTTAGATATGTGTCCCCAAAGCATTTAAAATGTGACATGTTAAGTTCACTAAAGTATCTCCTAATATGTTTTTTCAATGCAACAGTGAAGTGGATAACTTTCTGGCAAAGTTGTTAAACTGCTGAAAGAAAAATGATACATTCTCAACACTACTTGATTATATTTCTATTTTTATTTTTAGTGTGAAATACAGAAACTAAGGGAAAAGCTTTCTTCTCCAAGACTTATTTGACTCACAGTTTCAAGCTTGATCAGAGATTCTAATTAACACACTCACAACTAAATTTTTGCATCAAGATATTTGTACGGTGTATGAAAATATGGTAGTTTTACTGTGGTTTTGATTGGTTATAAATTCCAACACATTCCCAGAGCTGTTAAGAGGAAAGAATAGGTGACCAGAAAGAAATATAATGTAGATTTGTTGTCCACATTCAAGTAGCCTATTTTGAAACTTAAGTAAATATTCAGATTTATAGTTCATGTTTATTTTACAAATCCTATTTTTGCGTTGCTTCAAATCAAGATTTTACTAATTATTATTTGGGGGTTGGACGTGTTTTGAAAACAATTCCTATCACATGGGGCTGGTCTTCATATCTTACATACATTTCAGATGGATACTGGTGTTTTTCGAACGTAACATTCTGTTCTTTGTTTGATGAATCCATTTTGTAAATCTCGTACACAGTGATTGGAATGTTAAAGGAAATGTTGAAGAAATATCTGCCAGGTCCTTTTAAAACTAAGGGTTGGTCATTTTTCAACCTGATAGACAGATTAACATCATCAAACATTATAGCTGCTGGCTTTGTGATTGAAACGACATATTCCTCAACTGGGAAACCTTCAGAAGACTTGACCATTGTAATGTAACATTGAAGTTCGTAAACTCGATTGAGATTAGAGTTTGGTTCACGCTCCTCATTTCTAATGATAAAGGAATCAATTGACATCGTTACTTGTTGTAAAAGTTCTATACTGAAAGAAGAATACTTTTTTCCGCCTTGTCTTTTCAGTTTTAATGCTGAAACGCTGGATGGTGTAACACCAAATTTTAATGATTTAGGTGTTTCATTAACAGGGTTGGAGAGCAGTTTTCGTTTTTCCCTAATTTGACAGAGACCAGGTGCCTTTAATGGATCTTGCTTTGCAATTATTGCGTAAAACAACTCACCGACTTCTGCAGGTGTCAGTACATTACTGGGCAGTATATGATCAACAATCTCTTGAACAGTGAGTGTTAGAAACCTAAAATGCTCCAGAACTTTGATCAGGCAATTTCTGAGCGACTTCTCTTGACGAGCTTTCAATTCATTTCCGCCCCAGCGTACAAGAAATTTCCAAAGTTCTATTTCAGTTATGTTCAATGCATCTTGCTTGGCTATCAACAAAACAGAGTGTTCTCCTATATTCAAATACGTGTTGTCGTAAACAACACTTGAGGTCTCTGTTTGGATGATTTTGCATACCTCTGCCTCCAATGTTGGACAGTAATTGTGGGATAAAAAATTCAAAGCGGGAATTATATTTTTAGCACTTGATGGTTTAAGTTGACTTGCTACCTTATCGACCAAGCCATTGATATCATAAGACTTCCCAAACAAAGCCAAGTGAATTATTTCCTTTTCATCTAGTTTGGGTAGATCTCCTCCATAGATGTGCCTGAAAAATATTCAATTTTGTTATTCAGCAATTGATCATTTAATTGGTTTTTAAGCTATCCATATAAAATTCAAGTAAATTGTAAAAGAGCATTTTATAAATATAGCATTATATTCTTTTTATGAGTTTTCCACTTTTATTTTATATTTCTAGACACTATTCACTGTACCACCAATGTACATGAGTCATGAATAAAGATGTTTGACTATGGCTAAGACTATACTTCCATTTTCTTTTAGGGCTTTACCCCCTAGACTTTAATTTATTTATTTCTAGAAGGCACTATCAAAGGTCCACCAGGATGACCAACTTTTTTTAATGATTGTTTAGTACCAAATTCGGTTTTAAATATTATTTTGTGGATCTACTAGTACTGTCGCTCCTGAGGTCATGAAGATGACGCATCCCAACCACCGCAGAGGCACTCACGCACCAACCGGCGTCGCCCCCAGACGCACGCTACCGCAACTCCCCATAATAAACATTTAATTTGTCTTTGTAAACTCTGTCACGTTACCAGTTAGTATCAATATACCTCTCTTTTATGTAATTTTTGAGTGAGTCATTGGTCCCCCCGCTACACTAAGTACTGTCTACACCGCTCCTACGATGACAGCTACCATATATTTCGTTTATGTCGCTCTCGGACCTGCTTCGGACAACCCTGGACCACATCAAAGCCTCCCCGACTTCGGTATAGGTATTGGTAGCTTCACAAACCTTTTTGTTTGATTGTTTGTCTGCCCGCATTTTTAAGTTTAAATTTGCTAAACCGCTAGTACCAAACAATGATTTAAAATGTGAATTGTAATTCAACTCATTACCTTCAGCTGAACATTGCTGTCAGATAACAAGGGACAACACAGTCCCTATTATTTTGTGAGTTGTGTATACTCCTCTTAATCAAGGGACAAAACTGTTTATGAAAATTGATTTTAAATAGGTTTCTTTTAATGATAACTGTAACCTGGTAGAGGTACAAGTAAGTAAGTCAATCTTTAGGTATGGATGTGCAATCGACATATTTGTAAATTAGTGGTTATATAATATATTGTATATTAGTAATATAATAATTATTCTAAATTAGTAGATAATTTTAGTAATCTAATAACCATTTTAACCTCTATATTATTAATACGCTACATGAAACTTTGTGAACAACTAATAAGGCTTTTTAGTTTTAAGATTTAACCCCACATATTATATACCAAAATGTTTGCCTGGGTGTGTAGATTTGCAAACTGACCTTACATTTTAGAAAAAGTCCCTTGTGTTCTGCCCCAGTGGCTTTTAAAGTTCCCATGTTATTCTTATGAAGAACATATTTTTTGTTTACATTAAGATCAGCTGGATAATGTAATTGCTATTAATTAATATTTTAGTTGCAATTTAAGGAAACGTGTGCTACAAATTTACTGACTTGGTTGAAATGAAATATTTACTATTTGAATTTGAGTTTGCGTAAATATTACAATCGAAAAAAGCGAGAAAGCCTGGGCAATTTGATATACTAAAAAGTTAACTGAATTAACACTGTGCTGCATTTCTGGAACAATCATTGAAAGAGCCGATTTGCAAACTATGAAAACATAGGAAAGTCATAGAACACCACCAAGTAGAAATAAAAGAAGTGTGATGTGGAAAGCAAAAAGGGACCTCTTGTCGGCAATGCAAAATTTTCAGTAAGTAATTAAGGTCAAAAATATCGGAATTCCGGGTTTTTTATCGATTGTTATACCTCATTTAACATAGAACAGGACAGTATCAGTTAAATATCGAATTGAAGATGTAAAAGGTCGAAATGAATTTATTTTAGCCTCTGCATAGTCTGAGAAAAGGCACCTCTTGTCGCTCAATGTTATTTCGCCATAAGGACAAGAGATCCAATTTCTAAATTTCACTTTATAAAGAGACTTTAGTCCAAAAATGAATTCTCCTGCGTTCTAGTGGAAATTTAGAGAACTACTACAAAGTTCAGTTTACGGAGAACAAAATATCTCACAAATTTTGCGGTCCCGACAAGAGGTACCTTTTCTTATCATCTTATGGAGAAATAACATTGGGTCAAAAAGAGGTACCATTTCTAAAATGTGATTTTTACGACATGCTTGGATAAAACAATTATTTAAATGAAAACCACCGTGAGTTAAGAGAAAAATTGGGTTGCCTCCAAAGAGGACATTATAAGCTTTCGTTTGTTACCAAAATCGTTTCTTAAATACGAAAAAAGCTGTTTTTATGCGTATTTGAAATTTTCAAAATAGTTTTTCTCAAAATGACACTTTTCCATAACAAAATTTCCTACAACTTAAACAAAAAAAATCGTAGATGTATGGGACTTGCACCAAGTGATTCGTAATTTAATAAGGAATTCAAATATAGATATAAAACTCAAAATCAAAAATTCACAACAAGAGGTCCCTATTTGCTTTCCACATCAAAAATAAACATTTGAATTATTTTTAAAATTTATAATCATTATTATGGACAACCTTATCTGGCTATGAGTGGGAAATATTTGTGGAAAAAATATCAAACAAGATCAGCTTTTGAAAAATGATAAGATATTTACAAGAAATCTGTTATGTAGGCTACATCAAGAGTATTTCCATAATCTTTGAATTGACTCTTTTAAAGTCAGCGGAAATTATTACTGTTATTCGTTTTAAAATCTATCTATATATATAATACGTGAAGCCGTTTTTTTGTTAACGCAACTCCTCCCTTATTTGTGGACCAATTTCAACGTTTAAGGTGTCAAAAGATTCGTCTCAATATGTAGTTTTGCAATAAGGGTTTAGAAGTTTAAAATTCCTACTCTGAAGAGCGTGAGACCCTCTCAAAGGTCGGGTTTTCCCCATAAGAAATACATAGGAGAAATTTAAAAACCAAAAACAGCTGTTTATAAAAAGAAACTCATTAGATTTTTGGGAGTAAATATTAATGTTTGTAATATTCAGTAGGTTAAGACCAAGTTAAACCGGTAATCAGTTTTGTAGGAAGAAATATTGAAAACGTGAGTAGGAAACAATTAATAGTAAGATATCTTATGCGTATGAGGAGAGTAGAAATAGAGAGGCCTGGTCTAACAGACAACCATCCAGATACACATTCACTTGGCGATATGTATAATATTTGCCAGTTCTGCTATACATCGATGGTTCTGCTCAGCAACTCACTTTAGAAGTGAAAAAATGTACGAAGCACATAGTGTTGTCACGGTGGTAAAGTAAACTTGCCTAATGTCAGATCAAATGAATGCATGCAAGAAACGTTTACTTCTGACAATGACAAAACAAGATATTTCAAAACATTTAGTATAAACTATATTTAATGCCTTGACTATGATTAGTTCAAGTAGTAAGATTTAACAAATCTTGGCGGACCTTATATTTTTATTGTAAACTTTTGTATTACTTGCTCTACTTCAATTGGGAAAAAACACAAATGGATTGTTTACTTCTAGGTTATGTTTCCAGTTCCTAGGGAAAACTTATACAAGGTCTATTGACTGAATTTACCAACACAATCCAGACATTTCAAGTCAAAAATAAGAAGTTTCAACAGCTCATTTGCTATTGAAAGTTTTAGTGGCAATATTAGACCAAACATAAGGGAAGGAATTAGTGTTTAAGTATTCAACGATCAAGTTGTTACGGTCAAGTTTATTTTTTTATTTTAGGAAAGGCAAATAATATACGCAGTTCAAAAAGAGAATACGAAAATTGCTATCCAAATCGTATAGCTACAAGAGTTGTCCAACCTATTTCGACAAATGAATCCATACTTTCAAAACGTTGGGACAGGTATTTAGAGAAACTCCACTGAAAAACGTGAGACTGACAGACAACACGTTAAAATATGTTAACCAACTTTCAATGGTGTTGCTGCTTTAGCTAATTCAAAGCAGATTATGACAGTTAAGTTGGCGAAAAATGGACCACATGAAATGGTTGATATCACCTAACTTTTCAGGGCTCTCCACGAAGAAAATTTGTTTGATTAGGGGGATGTCTCAAAGAAATAAAATGACCCAACTTAAATTACTAAACACAGGTTATCAGTAGGCCTAAGGCAACAGTTTTCTTCAATTCTCAATTCTGGAAAAACTAAGTTGCAACATGTTAACTCGAATTAAAGCAGATCGTTTAGCATTCATTAGAAGTTATCAATTAAAACTGAGAGCAGAAATAATGTAGGTGAACCTTGACGACGCAAACAGAGATATTTAAAATTAGTTTCTAACAAGTGTTTAAACAACTCTGAGATGTAGCTACAATTACTCGAATTTAAGCACAAAGTTTTCCTCGGCGTTATGTTTCATACTATGCGGCTCATTGAGCCGCACAGGTTCTCTAGTAACGCCTGTATTGCTTGAATTCGAGCAACAGGTACACTAGTGACTAGGTTATGCTCTAGGTTATGCCTTGCAAACATGTTTTGAACCCCATTCTAATTCAAACAGGCCCTGTTCGTTTTCCAAATTATGCTAGTAGAGAAGATTACTTTAGTCAAACTTGCCTTTAGACACAATAATGAGGCTTTTTGTTTTTTTTTCACTGCAGTGTTCCTCTAACAATATATTAAAGTATTGTGGCCTACTTATCCAAGGATTAACTAGTTAAGTGGTTAAAACTAGTTACTATCTATGTCTGATAGTAGTAAGATCAGGATTTATTAGACTGTTCCTTTGCAAAAAATTCCCAAGGTGATATCTTGAAAAACAACACATTGTCTTTTTGTTTCTTGATATTGGCGCCAGTAGCATTTTGTAGAAAAAAAGCATTTATACATTTTTTATACAATGCTGTCAAATCATGCATAGAAAATCAAGTTAAATTAAAATGTGTTAATTATGTGACATTTGACAAAATATGAGGAAGGTATATATTTTATATCCACCAGGAATTGTTACAAGCGGTCTGCGGGGAAAATGTGAATGCCGACAGGAATTTTAAACTAATAAGCACTAAAAACTATCAAAACTTTGCGACAACAAAGAATTAAGAATTTAAGATTTAACAAAACAAGAGGATTTATCTTTATCCGGAGAAAAACGGTCCAAGTAACCAAAATGTGACTCTAGGTGTTGGTGTTATACAGAAAAGCATTAAACCCGCAGTACAAGACCCCCGCACTTCTACAGATATTAACAATTTCTAATCCTGTTTAGAGAATAAGTTTTTCTTAGTAAGCTCCATAAGGCATTCCCATATGTTTAATTCAGTCAGTATAAATACACATAAGAAGCTGTAACTATTACAGGAAAGGTAAGGGTTACACTGAGTGCTTGACCTGATTTGGTTGTACCTGAGCATCAGTTTGAACGTGTCCGGGTTAACATCACTAATGTGGAGGTTGTCTTCGGGACGATCAGTTTGTTGAAGATCTTTCAGCTTGCTCCTGAACACTGGGCTATGAGCTTTCAGTTGATTGGAGGATACACCAATCCGTTCCTAAAACCACAAAAGCTAAATAAATTTTCATTTTTTAGGCTCTAGTTGCCGGTGTCATTACTGCATTGCTGGTCATTCAGCAAGAGTCACGTTAAATTGGTATTTACACGACTGAATTTACATTGTTAATAATACCTAACGTTTCGCCCATTCAATGATATGACGTCCTCAAAGGTAAAGCTGAGACGACTGAGCTCAGCTTCACCTGGATGATGAGAGTTTAGTAGCAAGGCCATGAAAGAATCTGAAGTGTGAATTTAAAGCTGCACTACTGAATTCATCCTAAACACCTGAATCAATCTTTCAAAATTTGCTAAAAAATTTTGGAATCATCCACTTCTAGCGATTGAACTATTTCAAGTTGAGACGGGGACGCCACCTAGGTGTGTATTTTAACCCAAATATGAAGGATAAGTCAAGTGTAGTTAATGAAGTAAGATGTCTTGTGTAGCTCCGAATGATATTATGTTAAGGGATGCTAGTTACCGGTATGTGTATTTTTATAAAGGTAACATGTGATCTGATGATGTCTTCTTAAATTAACTTAGCAATCATTGGAATGATTGATAAGAGCATTTATTTACTTTTATTATTATTACTTAAACACAACATGAAAGCTGCAATAAATAAGATTAAACAAGCAATGGTTTACCAATAATTTGTATAAATTATCTTCTTAATCTTTGAGTTTGTAACCTCAAATAAGCATAATTCAATCACAATTATCATGTAGGCTAGTTACGGCCACAAATAAATAGTTTTATCTGTGTATAGTAAATGGTTTTATTAAACACCTGATACACTGTATAAATTTGAAGACATATTGAATGAATGAATGAATGAATGCATGATTTATTCCGTTAAATTTGCTACAAAGTACAAATGTTTACATTTTAACTTTAACTATCAAGTTTACAACATAAAATAATCAAGAAGACAGAAACAAAAATTAACAGAGTTGTGAACTTAATGTTGAATTATAAAAAAAAAACTGGCAAAACGAACATCATAAACTTATAATTTTGTAGCTAGTAAGCTAGTTATAATTAATTGGTCTTGTGGAATCAGCCGACGACAAACTCTGCCTGTGCGTCTGCTGGGTTGCATATAGTCTTTAAATGGCCTAAATTTGTTGATTGGAAAATTAATCAGAGATTAAATAAAAAATGGAAAAAGATTTTTTCTAATTTTTCTCGGGTATGAATGATTGCAATTGACATGAAATGAGTGGTAGATGATTTCTGTGGGAGCAAGCCACAGAGTTGTGTCCATACAGTTGTGTCGGCCAGGAGCTGTGCAAAAGGCTGGGGGGCTGGCAGGGAGGTACAGCACACTAGCACAGTACAATGCTCAGGTCAAACACGCCGGTAATCAGCTGAGATGATAACTTCGGCCTCGCCCGTACCTAGATTTAGAAGGAATTCTTTAACCCTAATTGTAAATAAGTTGAGAGAAGGTGAATGGAAAATGGCTAAATTGTTAAAATAAGAGCAGATGTTACGAAACAGTGTATGAGAAATGTAAAAGGAGTTAGATGAAGAAAAAGAATAATTTTTTGTAATGTAGTGATACCAACTCTTGAAGAATACCTTGTGTTTTGTGAATGCGCAATTCCATGGAAAATGTTATTGTAATTTTTGAAAATATGAATTAATATATTTTTAATGTAAAGTTGGCGAATAGAAAGAAGGGACGTTTCCTCAAATAAAACAACTGATGGGTATCGTCTGCACCTTCAAAATCCTATTCTTATTAAGGTTTTTTGGGCAACATTTAAAAGTTCCATAATACTTTTATAACAGCCACCCCATGCTATGATACCGAAAGACAACAATGATTGAACATTGGGGGTACAGTATGTCATTCTTATTTCTTATTTTGTTTTTTAAATAATTAATGTGAACGTCCCATTTTAAACGCTCGTCAAAAAATACACCCAAGTATTTATACAAATTTACTTTTTCTATGCACTCACAGTCACATGCAATGTTATATTGATCACCACACTTGTGAATAATAAGGTCATGTAGACTGTAATCTGTAATCTTATTAATAGAAATTAGCATTTATTTTGTTTTATTAACATTTAATGAAAGTAAGTTTTGATTTGATGAAATGGTTTTGATTTAACCATTTCTTTACAATCCTAAGATCATGCAAAGCCTTATCTCGAACCTCGGGCCAAGTTTTTCCCTGCAGGAAAATAAGACTATCGTCTGCAAACAAGAAAACTTTTCCAAAAATATTTAATTTAGAGATGTTATTAATGTATAACAAGAACAGAATAGGCCCAAGGGTGCTGCCTTGGAACATGCCGTAGTCTACAGGCATTCTATTACTAGATACACCACAAATTGAAACAAACTGGGATCTATTTGAGAGAAAACTTTTGAACCAATTAAGTGCTATGCCGCGAATTCCTAATATTTCCATTTTATTAAGTAATTTTGATCGATCCACAGAATCAAATGCTTTTTTAATATCAAGAAAAATTAACATTGGGTGATTTTTATCAGAGTTCAACTCTTTGTTAATGTCAAATAAAGCATCTGATATGTTTTTGCCCTTACAAAACCCGTACTGTCGCTCACTGAGGATGCCGTTCATTTGGAGATAAGAAATTACCTGATCTTTTACTATTTTCTCAATGACTTTTGTAAAGACACTAACCAGGGAAATTGGTCAAAAATAGTTTTTGTTTGAAAATTCATTAGATTTATAAAGGGATTTATAAACTTTGGCTGATTTGAAGCAATTTGGGAAAACTCCTGATATGATGCTATTAACAATGTAGCAATGGGCCACACAAAATATTGAAGTTCATTTTAAGGACGTCGGCCAATATACCATCCCAGCCCGGTGCAGACCCTCCCCTTAAACTGTAAACGTAATTGTGTAAGTCAAGTCTGGTACAGGGACGTATTTAAGTATCTGCCGCCTCTAGGCAACAAAGTTTGCCGCCGCCCCTCCCGCTCCCACTTTTCAACGCACTCCGGACCTCACTAATATCACCCCAATGGCCAATACATGCCCTGTCAGCTGGTTTGTGGAAAAATAATTGGTAATATTGCATGCTGCATCAACAAATTTAATAACTTTTCACCACACTATGATGTTTTTAGCTGTTTTACATGCGTTAATTGGTGGCTGAAAGTTACGATTTAAAGCCCAAATGACGATTTAAAGTCATCGTCATTTGGGGACTGAGCAGGTTCTTACATCCCTAGGGCAGCATCAGCTGATCGCTTACTTTTTAAAACATGAATGCATATTAAATACACAATCAGTATCCATAGCATTGCAATAGAATTGTTTTATTGTCACCGCTGCCTAGCAACTATTTATTTTAACTTTTGCTGATTCCTCAAATTATTTCTTCACATAACCTTAAAGTTCTAGTTGTGTTGACTATCAATGTGCATCATTATTGTGGTGAATTAAGGTGCTATTTAGGTATAGTGTGGTGGAAAATAGCGTTCGTACCACGGACCAAAATGGTTTTGCAGCTCTCGATCGTTTTAAGTTGACCTCGTCTCGAACCTAAAAACTATCTCGAGCCGGCGAAACCTCATTTTCGGCCCTAGGTACGAAAAATATTTCGACCCCTTTTAACAGACTTTTTTGTGCCGTTTTTTTTTTTTGCAAAACATTCTGACTTGGATAGGCCTACACGGAATGCAACTTTTTTTATATAATCAGTATTTTTACAATCCTGTTTTGCGGCTTGAAACGGCACACAAAATTGTCTGTATACAATGGTTCTTATAACGCTTTTCATTGAACACTATTAGTCAGATCCACTTGAGAGACGTGCTATTGGCTTTGATTTGAAATGAAAGAAATATGTTTTCTTATACTTTTTATTTATTCCAAAAGCACACGAATCGCAAAGAAAAATTACGTACTAATACTGAAAGAATAATATACAATTTTAAATTAGTTAAGTTTGGTACAGTGGTAAGTATTTAGTTCACACTTTCCTTCTTGATTTTAACCTAGCAAAAGAATCTTTCAGCTATAGAGCTGCCGCTGCGTAGTGGTGTATGAAGTCAACAGAAGGGAGTGTTTTCTACGTTTGTCACTACATAGCGGCCGGCATGGCGACCCGCTCCCGCGGCAAGCGTGTCCGCCAGACCAACTAGGGCAGCACGGACAAATCTACACAGCTGTGTAATAAACTATTGACGTTTGTTTGACTTGGATGCGTTCTGAAATAGTTGTATACTTAATCAAAATATTTGAAATGGCTATTTTGCCGTTCCCAAAATTATTTGCTAATTTTTTTTAGATTAAAACTTTGTTTTTTTTATTTTTTTACCCTCAAAATTTTGCCGCCCCTAAAATTTGCTGCCCTAGGTGGGCGCCTAGTCCGCCTATTCGGAAATATGTCCCTGGTCTGGTAATTGGTTGTAGCTATAAGTTGGAGTCGAGTCAAAAGTCGTTGTCATCCAAAACTGGGACCCCGCTTTAATCAATCATATCAGCTAGGTCCTTACCTACATTTAGCAAAAAATCTATTAAAATCTTTGGCTGCATCCTTACACAATGAAGTAGTAACACATGGAGCACCAGGGGCAAATTTCTCAATAGGAAAATAATCTTTTTTGTTTACTCTACCTGCTAACTCGTTAATAATTTTCAAAAACTTTTTTGGGTCATTCATTTATTTGTGATCTATAAAAATATGTTTTCTGTGCTTCAAATTGTTGCTAAGGGTTTGTTTAAATTCACGGTAGTAATTCAGAAGATCGTTGTTAAATGGTTGGTTTTTTACTCTTTTATTAAGTCTATCTCTAAATCTATTTTGCCTAATCAAATCTACTGTAATCCAAGGTTTAAGTTTTTTAAATCTATTTGACTTATTTTTTGAAACTTTTTTTGCAGACTCCACATAGTTGACAGCGATTGCGATTAAGTGACTGGACTTCTATTTGATTAAATCCATCTGATATTTAAGTGAATTAACTTTTTTAGACTTAAATATGATTTTTGCAGTGCCAAGTTTAGATAATAGTTTTTTTTATGTTGTCAGTGTGAGTTAGCTTTAATGGAACTTTTCTATACACACTTACCACTTTACCAGAGTCAGGATTTCCAACAATGAAAAAGTAGTCAGGATTGGCCATGAAAAACTCCTCAGTACTTCCTCCTGAAAAGAAAGGAAGATAAGTCAAATAAGAAGGAAAATATGGCTCACAATTCAAAAATCCAATGTCAGCAGAAACTTAATCTATAAGATTTATTCAAGTGGTTGAGTGCGGCCTACGTTAAACTACGTTGCACCCCTAACTGTAAAGTAGGTATTCAGGGCCTGATTACCCATTAGGCTAATTAGGCTGCAGCCTAGGGCGCCAGTCAGCCAAGTGTTTTAGGGGGGGCGCCAGACAGCTAAGACTTAAAGTTGGGACTGGGGGCGTAAAGGCCCCTTCTAAAGGCCCTAATAAAATTGTTTTAGGCCTAGGTGACAGTTAACTTAGAACAGTTAATTTAGAAAGTATGTATATTATTGTTTGGTTTTTTTGATATTTTACGTTAGGTCTACTTTTAATTTAATACAATCATATGTTAAATAAACTGTAAAATAAATACATTTTTTTAAATCTAAAAGTTTTACATTCCTTGACCATCGATTTGTTACTATTTTAAGCCTCGTTCGCACTAGTGCATCACGACACGGATTGGCGGCTATCATGGCATTTGTTTCACATTGAACATAAGGCAAAAAATTGCAGGTTGTCCGTTGCCGGCGTCCCTGGGGCTGCCAGCATTTTCCACCATATGTTCAATGTTTAAAAATTGTGTGACGGCTGCCCGTCCGTGCCATGCCGCCCTAGTGCGCAAACGAAGCTTTATAAGGTCGTACTGTGAACTTAGTTTAAACTATGTCTTTACCTTCTGTATCTATATTTGACCAGAATTAATAGTGCCTATGACTATGTCATATTGTTTAGCTCTTGAATTAAAAATATTATCTCAAAAGTTGAAAGATTTGCAGTTTTAAAAGTTCCTAATCAAACCATGCATTAATTTATGATCAGCTTTCTTTTGTTTTTAAATAAACTGAATAGTAGTACCTATAATGCCTTAGGTAATTTTTAATTTTTGAATTCAGAATTAGTATTCATACTTTGAAATTTTGAAAGTGGTGGCAGAGAGGAGGGCTAGTGGTAAGGAGGATGGGGGGGGGGGCGCGAAAAAACGTCAGCCTACTGGCGACTAGAGCCTTAATCAGGCCCTGTAGGTATTGATTAAGTGTGAGCTCAGCCTCACACGGGAATGTTGTGTTGCTTGTCATTTAATTTAATTCCACTTGCCACTTATTATGCCAGTGATATACTTCAATCCGGTATAATTAGGTTTTAGATCCAACAATTTCATCAGAGGTGGGGACTGTTCAAAATTTAGTGTAGTATAGGGGTTTGTTTTGGATTTAGTGCAAAACTCAGAAATACGATATTTAAAAGTCCAAAGTCCACCAAATAATTAATTCACTGCCACTTATACCTTACCTTACCTCCTTGGCCATTGAAACCTCAGAAGGTTGTGATGCTTCTCCACTCTTTCAGCAATGCAAAACAAGGTGCAGCACTATTATTTTTGTTGCATTACTCATTTATGACAACAGCTAATTTGAATTAGCAGCAACAAAAAGCTGTAATATACAATGAGAACTGTCTAAGTTGGGTTGTTAACAGTTATGTTTATGTTTTAATTTAATAATTGGCTACAAGCATTCAGCAGAAATACTTTGATACTTGGTGTGTGCTCAGTGGCGGTTCTAGGACCTTGTCAAGGGGGGGGGGCTACCGGTGGGCTTGGGGGGGGGCTACCGGTGGGCTTGGGGGGGGGGCTACCGGTGGGCTTGGGGGGTGTGGAGCACCCCGCAATAAAGCAGGGGGGTACAGGGGTCCTCCCCCGGGAAAATTTGGAATTTTCAAAGCTGTTTGGTGACTTTCTAAAGCCATTTTTAACACCTAAACCAGTGCCCAATTGTCCATAAACTCCCATTTCACCTGTTGTTTGTCATGAGCAAATAGACATTTAAAAAATTAAACTATGACGATAACATTTATGAATTTCAAAACACACTGTAGACTAGGGCCATATCCTCCTAAAAGCCGTTGGGTGACTTTCTACAGCCAATTTTAACGTCTAGAACTGTGTGCAAAACCTCCCATTTACCCATTTATTTGTCATGAATAAGTAGACATTTTAAAAACTAACTATGACGATTGCATTCATAAATCTCAAAACATATTGTAGGCTACGTTCATATCCTCCTAAAAGCTGTTTACTGACTTTCTAAAGCCATTATTAATGTCTATATCTGTGTCCAACTGTCCAAAAACCTCCCATTTCACCTGTTATTTGTCTTTGTCATGAGCAAGTAGACATTTTAAAAATCCAACTATGATGAACTTGCATTCATGAATTTCAAAACATAGGCCTACTGTAGACTACCAAGCCTGAAGCCATATCTCCTAAAAGCCGTTTGGTGACTTTATAAAGTAATTTCTTACGGCTAGAATTGTGCCCAATTGTCATAAAACCTTCCATTTCACCTGTTATATGCCATGCAAGCAAGTAGACACATTTTTTAACATTACGTTTTCTCCATTTCATAGATCTGTCACAATATGTATAGTATCGAATTCAGTAATAGCATTGACTATATATGGTTTGATAATCTGGGGTAACGGAGTTGGAATTGAAAAAATCTTAATCAAAGCTGTTAGAGTTTTGACGGACTCAGAAAGCCCACTCTAGGACACTTTTTGTCTCATCGGGGATCCTGACAATTGTTAACCTGTATATTTTGGAGGTATTGATGTTTGTCAAAATTAATTTAAATATGTTTTCTGTCAGAGAAGAAATACATGATCATATGACCAGATTTAGGCATAAATTAGATCAACCAAGGTTTAGGTTAAGTAAATCAATGAATTATCATGTTAATTTAGGTGTAACATCTTTCAACAAGTTACCATTGACTTTTCAGAGTTTGCCTCAAAAAGCATTTCATAATAGATTGTATAATTGGTTACAACTGAACCCATTTTATACTCTTGATGAATTTTTAAATATTAAAATAGAGTCTTCAAGCCTAGCATAATTTTGGATTTTACATGATTTTTCTGTGATGTTAGCTCAATTTAATGTTGCTTGTTTATCAATGTGAATCATATATGACGATGCCTATTGCAAAGTTTTGTAATTTTGTCAAATGTCTAATAAATGTCTTATTGGTCTTATTATTTGTCTTATAAACTTTAACACTAGTGTTTATATAGTCAATATACAGGGTGTCCGGTGATAAGTGTTAAATAAAATTTTGCATCAAACTACATGGTAATGGTGACATGATGACGCACATTTGAGTTTCCCAACCTCAACCGTTAGGGAATAACAAATTAATTAAGGTTTTCCAAAAATTATTGTAGTTGTTATGAAAAAGGTTATATTACTCTGTTAAAAATGCACTAATTGTTCATTTAAATGTCATTTTCAGAATCCTCACAAAATTTTAAATAGATATAACACATAATCGTTGGGGTACGGAAAAATATTATATTTACATTTCTTTGTTAAACAATTATTTTTAATATCAACGAAAATATAAATAACATTCAGCAATTTATTTTTCGGTTACCGAGTTCCGCTGAGTTAAACAAATATTACTAAAAACTTCCTTATTTAAAGGGCTTTACAATGGTGTAATATTGTTTTTACCAAGTTTCAAATTTCCCAATGTAATTCAATCGTTGTTGTGAAAAAACATGGTAGGACAAAGAAAAGCTATTGTGAAGAATAATACAATTAAGTGCAGGCAACGAATAATTTGTATTTTTTTACCGCATGCAACGTTTTTTTAAGCTAAGAAAAGAAACATATAGTTGTAAATGTGTTTGTGATAAAGTTACGGTTATCGTATATTTTCATATTTCAGATAAGATTTCAATTAACTCGCGGAAGTTCGGTTGTGGCTATACCAAAACTACCCGAAACGGATTGGACGTGGTCGACGTGGAGGAAGTGTGACATGGCCTCCTCGATCTCCAGACTTGAGCCCGATAGATTTTTTTGTTTGGGGTTACATGAAAGGTGTAGTTTACTCAACTGTTGTAAACTCTGAAGTTGAGTTACGGGAGAGAATCTTTGAGGCTGCTGGGAAAGAAAGGGAAAAATTGACGTATGAGGTCACAGTTGGCGCAATTCACAAGCGAGCTAGGGCCTGCTTGCGGGAAAACGGAGGGCACTTTACACCCAAACTGTGATTCCACCTTAATAAAAGTCGTGCTTCGGACGAAGTATGTCATTGATTTGATTTTTATTGTGTATTTTTTAATGTATTGTGTTTTTTTTTTCAATAAAAAATTTTCCAAAGTCTAAACAAAAACTGTTAAGTTTGATGGAAGTGTAGTCTGGTCAATCATAAATTACACAAACCCTCATCATCACTGATCCATAAAATATCATCATAAAATAGTAAGTAAAATTAATAATTTTTTACAATACGTATCTGTTTTGGTTTAACCGTGATTTTTCACAATAGTGTGTAAAATTCACCATAGATTTGACAGTAGATAAATGTAGTTATATATCATTGTAAAGCCCTTTAAATAAGGAAGTTTTTAGTAATATTTGTTTAACTCAGCGGAACTCGGTAACCGAGAAATAAATTGCTGAATGTTATTTAAATTTTCGTTGATATTAAAAATAATTGTTTAACGAAGAAATGTAAATAGAATATTTTTCCGTACCCCAACGATTATGTGTTATATCTATTTAAAATTTTGTGAGGATTCTGAAAATGACATTTAAATTAACAATTAGTGCATTTTTAAAAGAGTAATATCGCATTTTTCATAAAAACTACAATAATTTTTGGAAAACCTTAATTAATTTGTTATTCCTGAGATGACTTTCGAGTGGAAATATTAGAATATAAAAAGACAGAGTGTTGAAATAGAAGTAACTGTGTTATATTAGATCAGAATAGAATAGTAAACAGCATTTGATAATAACATTTTGGTTGCTATGGTAACAACTGATTCATATGTTCATAACATTCTCCCCCACTTAATCACTGGAGAGCAAAGTCCTTAAGATAGGACGGAACCTTGCGCTGTCTGGAAGGACGAGTTAATTTGTTTTCTTTTTGTTCTGTGGCTTGAGGTCTGTCTAGATTTTCTTCCCTTAGAGTACCGTCTAGTTCTGTTGGATTGTTTGAACTTGATTCAGACTCTGGATGGATCTCTTGTGGTGGTGCTTGACAGTCTATAATAGGAATCCTTCTTGGAACAACAGAACTATCTTGTTTGTTTTGTGTTGTAAAGGTAACTTTCTTCTTGGATACAAGAGTCAAAATCAATTGATTTATGTGTCGTTTTAAACTTCGTCCAGAATCCAATTCAACAATGTAATGGTATTGACCTAATTTTCTCTTGACTATACCAAACTGCCATATGTCTTTATTTCCCAGGTGAACTCTTGCCTGAACCCTCTCCCCCACTTTAAGAGAGCGGACGCGAAGAGGAGCAATCGATTTTGATGGAAGCTTTGCCTTTGGGTTAGGGAGAAGTGTGTCAAGTCTAATCCGAATCTTCCTGTTCAAATACAACTCTGCTGGAGTCTTGCCTGATGCCAAAGGTGTTGCTCGATATCTGAACATAATGTTTTGAAGCTTTGTGGTAATTGGGGTTGGATCATCGGCAGCAGCAATAAGTCTTCTCTTTAAAGTTTGTATGTTTCGTTCCACCAGGCCATTTGTTGCAGGAGCAGTAAATTTTTGGAAAATCCCACGTTCTTTACAGTAGTTGATAAATTCCTCACTTTTGAATATAGTGGCATTGTCCGAGACTAAGAACGAGGGGTACCCATGGACCGAGAAAATGTTTTCAAGTAGTGCCATCGTCGTTGCAGAGGAAGGAGCATTTCGAAGAATGCGAACTTCTGCCCACTTTGATTTAGCATCTACACACATGAGGAAATAATTTCCATCCAATGGACCGGCATAATCAATATGCACTCTTTCCCAGTTATCATCGGGCTGATCCCATGGATGTACCGGAGCTTTTGGTGGATTGTGACGAACTTTAGCACAAGCTTCACAGCTTTTCACTAGTCTTTCTATTTGTTTGTCCATACATTCCCAATATACATATCTTCTAGCAAGCTGTTTCATTTTAGTAATTCCGAGGTGTGATTCATGGAGCTCATTTAGAATTTGATTTTGAAGACGTTTGGGAATTACGACTCGATCTGATCGGAAAAGTATGTTGTCTGAGATCATGTAAGGGCTATATTTGCGACTATTTTTCAGTTCATGTAAAATAACTTGAAGCTCAGGGTCTTTTGCTGTTTCTTCTTTTATCGTTTCTGCGGTTATCACTGTGCTGGAGATTTGAAGTAAGGTTTCTGCATTGATTGTGTTTATTTCTTTGTCGAATGTTAGTTCAGATGAAATTGATGATTGAACTGGGCTTCGAGACAAACAATCAACGTTTTCATTTTCTTTCCCTTTCTTGCATCAAACTGTATAGTCAAGACCACTGAGGAATGAAGAATAATGCAATAAGCGAGATGATGTCATTCGTGGTAGGGCACGTCCTGGATGAAAGATATGTGACAATGGTTCATTATCGGTGACGAGAGTGAATTTTTTACCAAAAACGTAATTGTAAAAATGGGTGACTGCGTAGATGATTGCTAGAGCTTCTCTATCAAGTTGGCTGTAATTGGTTTCAGCCTGAGTCAATGCTCTGGATGCATATGCAATTGGTCTTTCTTGACCATCGATATCATGACTAAGTATTGCAGCAATTCCAGTTGGGCTAGCATCTGTTGTGAGAATAACTGGTTTTGATGGGTCGAAAGGAATAAGAACTGTATCACTACAAAGTTCAGATTTCAGATTCAGAAATGAGGCTTCAGTAGCAGCTGACCAAAAGAATTTTTCTCCTTTTCGAAGCAAAGATCGTAGCGGATGTGTTTTTGAAGAGAAGTCAGGAATGAATTTTGCATAGTATGTAACTAAGCCAAGAAAGCGTCTTAACTCATCAACATTTCGAGGGCGATGCATCTGAGTAACTGCTTTAACCTTTTTAGGGCATTTTTGAATCTTATTGAATGACACCACATGTCCAAGGTAATTAATACTTTCCTTGAAGAAAACACATTTTGTTCTGTTAAGATGAAGATCATTCTTCTTGAGACATTCCAAACATGCAATAAGGTTCTTCATACACTCTTCGAGAGTTTCTCCGTGACAAATGATATCATCAAAGTATGCTTCTACCTTTGATAATCCGTTTAATAATTGTGACAAAATTCGATTAAACTCAGAAGGGGCTGTTTTTATTCCAAAACTGAGACGATTAATGTTGAACATTCCTTTATGGGTTGATATCGTTTGAATCTTACTTCCCTCTTCATCGACTTTTAGATGCAAATAAGCCTTATGAAGATCCAACTTACAGAAGTATCTTGATCCGCGGAGACTATGTAGGACATCATCAATGCGTCAAATGGGGTGGTTAGATGAGACAAGTTTTGAATTAACCCCACACTTGTAATCTACGCATAGTCTGACTCCTCCATCTGGCTTTGGGATAACAACCAATGGTGACCCCCAATCACTTGATGCGACTGGAGTTATGATTCCTTGCGACTCGAGGGTTGTAAGTTCCTTTTCTACTCTCTCTCGTAATGCAAAAGGGACATCACGTTCCCTAGTAAATACTGGTTTTTCATTATCTCTGAGTTGGAGTTTGACTTCAACATTGGGAACACATCCGATTCTTTCTTCAAAAATTTCTGAGTATTTTTCGAATATATCCTCTAGAGACGGAACTAAATTAACATCAACTGTATTCATCGGTGATTGCTTTCTGTTGTCTACCTCACTGAGTTCAATTCCAAGTCCACGAATCCAAATTCGTCCTAACAAAGCAGAATGACCAGCAGGTACTATAAATAAATCTGTATTTAGTGATTTTGTATTGTAAGAGACCGAGACAGTTACTTTACCTTTAGGTTTTATTATATGATCAGAGTAGGAGCCAAATGAGATAGGAGTTGGTTGAAGTGGCACTTTAAGTCCAAGTTTATCAAAGTCCGTTTCTGAGATTAAGGAAAATCGTGCACCAGAGTCTACTTCAAATGTTTGAGGCTTGTTGTTGATAGTGACTGTAACCATGTATTTGTCTGAGTCTGGTCCTACTATGCAAAGATCTTCTACATCTTTGATTTGTGTGATTCCATACTTATCTGGGTGACTGAATTCATCTTCTGTGAAGTGAGACAACAGGGTGTTTGTTTTAGAGTTCTTTAGTAGAAACGTTATACACACTTTTGATACGTGGCCTTGTTTTCCACAGGAAGTGCATTTAAGATAGTTCCTATTAGTTTTGCATTCATTAGACTGATGGTTTGATCGACCACATTTGAAACAAAGACCATCAATACCCAAAGCTTTGTAGTCAACGTGTCTTTTTAAGCTTTTGTTACGGAAATGTTGTGATTGAGATCTATTGGAACCGCGGTCATCATATTTGTGTGTCTCAAATTGCTTGAAACTTTGATATTCCTTTGTTTTAGACCTTGAATGCCTATCAATTTTGTGTGTATCTGCATTTTCACTTAATGATTGTGTGACAGGATTACAAATTTTATTTGATTCATAGCGGGAAGCTTCTAGCGCAATTGCTTTTTTGAGGAGTGTGTCAAAACTGTTGAGATTAGTGTCTTGTAGAAGTTGTTCACGCATCCAATTGTCTTTTAGTCCTCTAATAAATTGAGGGCGGAGAAATTCATCAGCAATTGAAATTTTACTTTCACATTCATTGCAAGAAGTGTAAAAATTACAATCATTCAGGTTATCTTTCAGGACTGTGACAAAATCAGAGATAGATTGATGCAACTGTTGTGAAACACTAAGGAAATAGTGTTGTGCAACAACATGAGATACTGTAGGTGACAACATCACTGTGAAATGTTTGATTAATTTTGAAAAATTAAGGTCTTTTACAGGATTGTCTGGGCCTAAAAGAGTTGTCAGATTATTGTAATGTTCCTTACCAATGGATGAGCACAGGAGTTGAGCCTTCATCTTGTCTTCTTTAATGTTCTTCAAATTGCAATAATTTTCAAAACGTTCCAAATATGATTTGAATTTATCATTATTTGGATCAAAATGTTCAAAAGGATTGATCTGAGGAGTTGAAGTTTTATTACCTAGAGCTGCAGCCAAAACATTCATGAGTCTTTCAAATTGTTCTTCATTCATTTTAAGTTGAAATGTTTAACAAAATAAAATATCTTTAAAATAATAGAATAAAACAAGAATTGATAATAGTTTTTTACCAAATCGTCGCCAACTGAGATGACTTTCGAGTGGAAATATTAGAATATAAAAAGACAGAGTGTTGAAATAGAAGTAACTGTGTTATATTAGATCAGAATAGAATAGTAAACAACATTTGATAATAACATTTTGGTTGCTATGGTAACAACTGATTCATATGTTCATAACAATTCCATAACGGTTGAGGTTGGGAACTTCAAATGTGCGTCATTATGTTGCCATTACCGTGTAGTTTGATGCAAAATTTTATTTAACACTTATCACCGGACACCCTGTATAGTGGTAATATATAGTGGGCTACTGGTGCTACCACTGATTTGCTGATTGATGCCTGTGTAAAGTTAGTGGCTAGCAGACAATTTAACAACTAACAATGGAACATCAGGAAATCAGCTGTTTCCCCGTCCTCGCTCGCACGCTTGGCACTCGCCTTTGCCCTAGCATGTCAACAGCTGACTGCTATAATAATTGGATGATGCGTACAACTTTCCATAGCGTAATATTGTTTTATTCGTTGTGCTATTGTCCTCAAAGTTTATCTACTACTCCTGCCATCTCTTATTAAGTTTGATAAAAACTAAATTGATGTCTTTTTTATGGTAAGCCTGGTTGGGCACAAGTACAACGTGTTCAGATCGCTCGCCAGTTGTTTTGTTATTTATATGGTGTAAACATTACAACAATCAGTGAAACGTGCATTGAAGAAAGCGTAAGTGTTACGGATTATATTAAGTGAGTTGCCGTGAAGGAAATTTGCGAGTGAAATAAATAATCAAGTGTTTTCAACAAGTTCCCTTGCTGCTGTGCAACCGGTTGGGGGTGGACAAGAGCGGCGCAGTGGCTACGGCGCATGTTCTGCGTCAGGTGTGTAACTCCCGCCGCAGAGTAAAATTTACCTGCTTGGGGAAATCATGGGGATCTCGATTGTTGTATGGAGAGCTCGGATAGGTTTGTTTTTTGGAGCAAGTAAAGGTGCAAAAACTGCAAAAAGTGAAATGTCGAAACGGAAATGTAAATGTCTGTTCTTTTTAATATATTTGCTTGTCATCGGAGGAGTTGAGTTAAACCCGGGACCGTCAATTGAAGATGTGTATAAGCTTATACAAGATTCCACGGAGAAAATGGAAACAAATTTTAAGGAGCTAAATCAGAAAATAGATAATGTTGAAAATAGCTTAAAACAACAAGTTAACATAAACTTAGAGAGAATTGATCATTTAGAAGCAGAGAATTTAAAGCTAAAAGTAAACATCCAAGAGTTAATTGGTAAACAAGATGATTTAGAAAACAGGAGCAGGCGTGACAATCTTATCTTTTTTGGAATAAAGAAAGTGATGAGGACAATGAGTCTTGGCATGACTGTAAAAACAAGTTGTTGGAGGTGATTAACGGCGTAATGGACCTGAACGAGGTGACTGGAGATCACATCGCAAGGGCTCATCGTCTTGGCCATCGAAAAGGGAAACGTCCGATTATTGTCAAGTTCATTCACTACGGCATTAAAGAAAAGATTCTCGAGGCTAGAAGCAAATTAAAGGACACCGACATTTTTATAAACGAAGATTTTAGTCAAAAAGTAAGGGAGGAAAGGAAGCATCTGCTGGCAGTGATGAAGGAGGCTAAGGGAAAAGGTGCAAAAGCTAAGGTAATCTTCAACAAGCTTAAAGTAGACGGACAATTGTATAAATATGATTGGGAGGTAAAGAAAGTTGTGCCGATAGAGTATTCAGATGAGAGCAGTGATGAAAAGGATAGAGAAGGTGCTGAGGTTACACAACTGATTGCAAGTAGAGTTACGAGGCAGAAGGTGAAAAAGGCGCAAGAAGAGACGAGTTGGACCCCAGGACGAGGACGTATCGATGGCTGGCTTCGACCCAAAGGTGGCAGCGGACGCGGACGCAACGACGGGGGCGGCGGCAGCAACGAGGGCGGCGGCAGTCAGCGAGCAAACAATCAGCGAGGGGAAGGAAAAGTTAAATAGGACACAGGAAGTGATAGTAGCAGAGGGTGCCATATACTCAAGGACGAATTTCAGAGTGTTAAAGGTAACAAATTGTCTGTTTTTTATTGGAATGTAGAGGGAATAAAACGTTTATTGCATGATGTATGTGTCGTTTATTTCTTGTTTGTTTGTTTACCTTTTCAAAAGGTATGTTTTGTCTTACTTTCAATTTAAATGTCAATATTTTATTTACTCTGTTTATATTTAATACTTAATTTCATTAAGCTACAGATCTTGTGGGCTGTTCTACAAATAAAATAAACGTTCACTTGTTTATAACAAATTAATTTATTAATACAAAAAGGAAAAGTTCAATTGGTTAGAGAGTATTAAACATTCATTTGGGCGAATCTTAAATCTTCAAGATAGTTCTTTAGATCAACTAGCCTAACTTATAATAAGTTATGTAATATGGCCTAATTAATTTTTAAATCTTATCTGGTGTTGTAGTGTAGTAATGAGATGAACGTAGCCGGACGAGGTCTAATCCTGGATTCGGTTGTCAGCACTCCTGCGACTGCGTAGATTAGGTTTAGCCACGGCGTCGTCTCCGTTTGTTGACAAGGATCTGCCATCGCCATTTTCCCACCATGATGCGAAGACCGGCATTTTGCTATTCACAGTCACCCGCTTCACCAACTTGACTTTAAGTCTATTTCGTTCTGATAAGTTAACGGTTATAGATATCCGGGTCACTTCACTTTAACATTAAGGTAGTTATGACACGGTGGTAGGAACAAATGATGTCTTTATGTTTTAAGAAATATGGACTAAAACCAAAACACGTCCTTCCGCTACGGTATCTCCTCGCTGAAGCTCTCTAGCCTCGTACCCGGAGACCGGAGCATCTGCTTTCTAATTGGTTCCGAAGTCAAGCGCGCACGCGTATTGATTTTCCAAATACTGACGGATTCACACGAAGTTGTCCTACCATTGAATCCATTCTATAATGTTTAGCTTTAATATACAAATTTAATTATTTATTTACTAACCGATATAATCGACCCGTCACATGTAGAACTGTTGCATGACAGCATTAGTAGAAACATGGTCATTTAGTAAAGAAGTCTTAAAGTTAGATGGTTATGTAAGTTATGAAAAAGTTAAAGTTAGGTTGGGAAATAGAGGACGTTTTCCAGGTGGTATAGCAGTGTATGTAAAATCAAAATTCAAAGTTGTTTTATTAGATCATTTAATGGAAGATGTAATTTGGTTTTTACTAGAAGGTGACAAAATTATTGCTGGTGTTGTTTATAACCACCCGGTAACGTCCAAGTATAGAAATGTAAACTTTTATGACAACATAGCAACTGAGATGGAGAAATTCGAGGAAAGGTATAAGAATTTTGATTTTTTATTAATAGGAGATTGGAATTCTAGAATAGGGAATATGAATGAATTTAGTACAGATGTAGAAAGTGAATATTTGCCTGAATTTCTTCAAGATAATAACTATGAGAGTATAAGTAGTTTAGAGCCTAGGCTAAGTAGTGATTTGTTGTCAATTAGCAAAGTAAACAGCTATGGGGATGTGTAAGTCGCAATCATTAGTGATTATGAATGGGAGACAAAATGATAAGCCTGGGAAATTTACTTATGTTTCTGAAAACGGGTGCTCTGTTATAGATTATTGTCTTTTGTCCTATTCACTGTTATGTAAAGTTTATAGTTTTAATGTTGTAGATTTTCTGGATTCTAGTCATTTTCCTTTAACGCTTAAAATAATACTTGAGGGTGAGCCAATGTTCAGAAATATGATTAATGTTACGGGTGATGATGTTGGTTGTAACAATATCAGCATTTATAGGTGGAGAGAGGAGAGGGGGGAGAGTTTTGTGAATGACATACACTCCAGCCAGACTGTAGATATGCTGTTGATAGGTGTAAATGAGGCTTTAGTTAGGAATAATATAGAGCAAGCGAACAGTTTGGTAAACACTGTGTTTTATATAACTGGTAAATTATTTAAAGTAGAAAAACCTGAAAACAAGAATCATAAGATAAAGACAAATAATTGGTTCGATAGTCAATGTAGAACACTGCGTAGAGAAGCAATTAAGAATTTAAGAATTTTTCGCAGAAATAAAACGAATGGAAATTTGTGTAAATATCTGGATTCGAAACGTATTTATAAAGCATTATGTAAGGAAAAAAAGACTGAATGGGGTAAGAAATGGAGTCTGAGGTTAGAACAGTTGATGATGGGAAACAATGTTAAAGAGGCCTGGAAAATGATTAAAATTATGAGAGGTAAAGGTGTTAATAGAGAGATAAATATTGTACCAGTGAGAGCCCTCATAGATCACTATAAGGAACTGTTTGATAGTACAGATAAGTGGGAGCCACGTGACATTGGCAGGCTGACAGTTGTAGAAACCGTGCCAGAGTTGGACAAACAAATAGACAGAGGAGAGCTGGTTAAGGCATTTAAAGCATTAAAAAATGGGAAAGCTTGTGGAGTTGACGGAATATGTCCAGAGTTTATAAAAAGTATTTTGCAGAACGAAGTGTTTTTAAATATAACTTTAAGGATGTTTGAATTAATATTTAATGGCGGGAAGGTACCAAATGTATGGGGCAAGGGTATGATATATACAGTCTATACAAAGGCAGTGGAGACAGACAAGATCCCAACTCGTATAGAGCCATTACATTGCTCTATTTGCTGCAATCTGCAGCAAATGGCAGCAGTTTGCTGCTGCAATCTCTACTGCTGCAATTTTTAGGAATTGATGTAGATAGTTTATTGAATTGGAAGAATCACATTCATAACACCTCTAAAAAGTTAAATTCAGTATGTTTTCAAATGTTGGTCTTAAGAAATGTTGTTGATTTAAACACTAGACTAATGATTTATCACGCTTTATTTTCGTCAATTTTACAGTATGGAATAGAGCTTTGGGGCGTCACATCTGATTCGTATCAACTTTTTAAACTTCAAAAAAGAATACTTAGAATTATGACTTTTAAACCCGTAAAACATTCTTGCAAACAACTTTTTAAAGAACTAAAGATTCTAACCGTCCCTAATTTGTATATTCTTAAATGTTTATTGTATGTGAAATCAAATTTTGAAAAACTCCACACTGAAAATAATCGGCACAATTATAACACTAGATTTCATACAGATTTTCAATATCCTATTCACAGATTAAATCTTGTGGAAAGGACACCTTCTTATATGGGTAAAAGATTTTTTAACAATTTGCCTGGGTACTACAAATCTATAATAGGATTAGTATCTTTTAAAGAAAAAATTTTTGAATTTTTATTGGAAAAGAATTATTATAATATTGGTCAGTTTCTCGAAGACAAATCAATGTGAATTGTTTGTTTTGTTACCTACTATGTATTTATTTTTACCAATATAAGCTAGTTTATTTTAGTATAGTTTGACAATGTCACCTGTTTTGTCTGGCTGTGCCAGAGCATTAAAAAAAAACGTTTTGTGACAATAAAGATGACTTTGACTTTGCTCCCAGTGTTAGGCAAGTGCTATGCAAAACTGTTAAATAACCGAATTAGGGCTTGGGCAAACAAATACGAAAAGATATCATGTTTTCAGTGTGGTTTTAAGCAGGGCTATTCAACGATAGACAATGTATTTGTATTAAGGACACTTATAGGTAGAGAACTATCAAAAAAGGGGCAAGCTGTATTGTTGTTTTGTGGACCTTAATAAAGCTTTCGATTCAATATCAAGAGAGGCATTATGGTATAAAATGCAACGTAAAGGAATAAGCTCAAAAATGTTAAAGAGAATTCAAACTATTTACGATGAAGTAAGTTTATGTGTCAAAGCGGAATACAATAAAGTATCTGAAAGTGTAAAGTCCCACACAGGTGTAAGGCAAGGCTGCCAGTTGTCCCCTACTTTATTCAACTTATATATAGACGATGTTGTAGAATATTTGGAAAATGTAGAATCACACCCGCCTTATCTAGGTAATATCCCGATACATGCTCTACTTTACGCAGACGATATGGTTATCCTAAGCCTCTCACCTATTGGCCTTCAGAGAGCCCTCAACGCCTTTGAGAATTATTGTGTTGAGTGGAAACTTAGAGTCAATGTGAATAAAACTAAAGTCATGGTATTGAAAAAAGGGAATTAAGTTAGTAATAAATTTAGTTGGCAAATAATGAAAAAGCGATTAGAAATTGTGAAAGAGTACAAATACTTAGGAGTAGAGTTAAATCATAACGGAACTTGGATTAAGCATCAAAAAACAATGTCAAACAAAGCGGAAGTAGCTGCCTCGACTGTCAGAAAGACTTATTATGAAAATAAAAAAATTTCAATAAAACTTATAAATAGAATGTTTGATGCGTTGGTAGAACCAATTTCTTTGTATGGAGCAGAAATATGGGGAGCAAGATGTAATGAAAGAATTGTAAACAGAGTAGGCATAGCACATTGTAAAAGATTATTGGGAGTAAGTAATAATACAGCCAATAGTGGAGCGATTTTGGAAGCTGGCAGGTTATTAACGTCATTTAAAGCTAAAGAAAGAGCTAAAATTCATTGTGTAGCCCCTGAACTGTTGATTAGACTATAATTTAAGGTACATACCTTCACGTCCACAGTTCATAAATGAATGGTCAAACCCACTACATGTTTCGCCTATACATAGGCATTGTCAAGTAGTCCTTCAAGAACGTTTCGTCCATTGTAGACTCGTCAAAAAACATTTAAATAGATACACAAAACAATGTAATTCGTACAATGTATCGTGTTTTGTGTATCTATTTAAATGTTTTTTGACGAGTCTACAATGGACGAAACGTTCTTGAAGGACCACTTGACAATGCCTATGTATAGGCGAAACATGTAGTGGGTTTGACCATTCATTTATGAACTGTGGACGTGAAGGTATGTACCTTAAATTATAGTAAAAGAAAGAGCGATAATATATTTTGTAAGAATAAAGACATCATTAGATAAGAAATTACAAAGAGCTTGTTTAAAAGTTAATGAAAATCATAGAAACAACAGTTCATGGTCAGGCGAAATAAAGCAGTTGTTAGAAAATCTATATAGGTTAATACGCTACATGAAACTTTGTCGGTTGAACTCCTCCGCCATTTCTTAACCGATTTTATCCATTGACGTCTCATTGGAAAGAGCGTGTCGCATAGATTTGCAAACTGGCCTTACATTTTTGAAAAAGTCCCTTGGGCTCTGCCCCAGTGGCTTTGAAATTTCCCATGTTATCCTTATGAAGAACATAATTGTTTACATTTTGATCAGCTGTACCAGCTGACCAGCTGTGATTTTGACCAGCTGTGTGTTTTGACTGCTGTTATTCATTTTTAAATTCAATGAAACACATTGAGTACGTTTATTTACTATTTGAGTTTGTTTAAACATAACCCCCAAGACGGATCGTGTTAGTATGGTTGTATCTTAAATTTGTGTATTTATCGTTGTTTTGTGTCGCTATGACGGATCGTGTTAGCATGATTGTAACTTAAATTTGTGCATTTATCGTTGTTTTGTGTAGCTATATATTGTTTTTTTTTCTTTTTTTAAATGCCTCCGACGCGACGAAAACGAAACATAGACAGGAGGCGTAATCGTGATAACGACCGCAGTTACAGAACAGTGGCGCGTAATAGGTTTAACTCATCACAGTCATCACCTGACCCTGGACAATCTCAACTATTGGTTACAAATGCACCCTAACACTCTCAATTGGCCCTCTGTCGATGACCTGTGTTGCCTGTACAGCGAGGCATTTTGAGAAGGAGAAGACCAGCCGGAATGATTTAGGTTTATCAATAACGAAGATAAACACGGTCTGAGTTACACACCGGTAATCTTGAGTTGACTCTTTTAAATTAATTGTAAATATGACTGTTATTCGTTTTAAAATAAATCCTGTAACACTTTGCAATTGCTCGAATTCGAGCAACATGTACACTAGTATTAATTTAATTGAGATCTGGCAAAGTGATACTCTTAGCTTAAAAAATATTAAACAAATTAAAGATGTTTTAAAAAATGCATGTTACTCTTATTTGTGGACTGAGGCGATGACAAAGAAAAGTTTAGAAGTTTTAAGGATGATTGGAGTGCCAAGGTCAGGAGCAGAGTATGTTTGTTTACTTAAACCAAATCAGAGGTCACTGATAGCGAGATATATATTAGGAACCTGGCTGTGGATGTGCAGGAAAGATGAGACAGGAAATAGAATATGCGTACTGTGTGGGGAAATAGAGAATGGATGGCATGCATTTATTGAATGTAGGTACAATACTTACTTACTCCTGTGGCCATTGGAAACCTAGGTGGTTTTTGGCCTCGCCAACCATATGCCTCCAAGCTCTTCTACCTTTGAATGTACGTTTAAATTGTAGGTACAATGGAATAGGCAAATCTGGAATGGACAGTATGTTTATGGAAAATAATATGTCGACATTGCGTGAGTTTGCGGAACATTTGAAAATATTTTTGGATATATTAGAGAATGAATGGAAAATAAGGTCCGCAGGCAACATACAGCTGCCCTCCCCCCTCTTGACTCATATCCCCATTAAATTAAAAATTCAATACGGATCTGGATCTCTTTCTTTTAATGTTTTTTGAATATAATTAATTTTGAATGTTGGCTCAGCTATCAGTGTAAATATTTATTGTTCTACTGGTATTCTATGTTTATACAGTATTTATTTATGAGATATTTATTGGTTATTTATTGAAATTTTTATTGCATGTTAATATTTATATGATTATTTATTTGCCTCTGAGTTATTAGTAAAACTTATTTACCAACCTTGGTTATTTTGCATGTGATTGTATTTTGTAAATGTATTTTTTGATGTACCCCTTGAGGGAAATCAATAAAAGGATGATGATGATGATGACATTGCGTGTTTTAAGGACGAAATGTACGTTTAAATTTATTTTTCCAGGGTCCAAGGGGAGGGGCTTTAGCCCCTGTAGCCCCCCCCCCCCTTGGAACCGCCACTGTGTGTGCTTGAAAATGATGCAATGGAATAGGCTACATCAGTCCCCAACCCTGATGAAATTGTGATCTATAGGCTATATATAAAATCCAATGTTTGATCGTCTGTGTGTCCTTAATGGACTCCGAAACCGCTCGACAGATTGCAATGAAACTTACAGGCATTATTAAGCATTATTCAAGGATGGTTAGAGTGAAGTTTGGTGCAGATCCGTCATAAGGGCTCCACCCCAGTGGCTCTGGAGTTTACCATGTTATGAGTACTTATATTTAAATGGAATTAAAGAATCTTAACAGCTAGTCCAACTAAACAATTTGATTCTGTGATGTTCAATAGTATTCAACAGATTAATTTGTTAGTTTATTAAGTTATGTTGGATTATAATATTCATGCCTAATTTGGTGTACCCAAAATCGGAAATTTTTTGCACTTTGCTATTTTTTATGACTTTTCAAACCTGGTTTTCTGGGTAAAGATGACATATGCCGAAAAAGTGCCCGAGAGAAAATGAAATGGCCTCTAGCGCTTTTCGCTGGGCTATATTTTTAAACGCGATGCCAGAGGAAAAAGTGAGGAGGAAAAGTGGTACAATTTCTACCATAAGGAAATGTTGACGATACATTGGTATTATGACAACCCAACCTTACATAACCGCCGCAGCGTGCTACATACCTACTTGGCGGAGTACATGTGGCAGCTGGCAGCAACGACGCATCATTCAACTCAATCCTCGCCGACATTGATGCCTTCTGGGAAGCAGAACTCAAAGGCCGCTAATTGTAATCATGTCAAATTTGGGCAGTAAGTCAATTAAAGTAGGTATGTTCTTTTCAATTAAGTTTACTTATTAAAACAATTTTTAAGTTTTTTACCAAAAATAACTAGGATAAAACTTAGTCTAAACTTAATTGAAAAGAACATACCACTCTAATTGACTTACTGCTCAAATTTGACATGATTACAATTAGCGGCCTTTGAGTTCTGCCTCCCAGAAGGCATCAATGTCGGCGAGGATTGAGTTGAATGATGCGTCGTTGCTGCCAGCTGCCACATGTACTCCGCCAAGTAGGTATGCAGCACGCTGCGGCGGTTATGAAAGGTTGGGTTAAGTATCATAATACCAATGTATCGTCAACATATCCTTATGGTAAAAATTGTAGGTTAAGTTACATTGTGTAAAGTACCAAAGTCCTTATATAATAAACATGTTTGTAAGACTTTCCTTGTTTCATCATGAATCGAACGATACCAGATGAGTCAGGACACTGGATCCAGATACGGTACAGGAGATTTTGCACGCTCCAGTCAACTACCTGACCTTGGCCTAGGCCTAGTTGAAGGGGATTTGGAGGGCGAAAGTATGACTCATCTGTTATCGTTTGATTTATAACGAAACGAGGAAAGAGGAAAGTCCTTCAAACATATTTACAATAACCCAACCTAACATAAACCACCCCAGCGCACTGTAAGTTAAGGTTGCCCTCCAGATAGGCCTAATACCAAAGTGCTAAAAAAAAACAGCCTAATTTTTGAAGATAAAGGTAAAAAATGCAATAAAACAGTGGCCTAAGTTACGTATGTAGGCTAGTTTTTAGGCCTATGAGTTAACTTAAGTTACATAGTAGTTATCTTTACTTATTTTCCTTGAAAACAAAACAATTGACATATAACTTAGGCCTAAGTAATAAGTAGACTAGGCCTAATCTGAAATGCCAGTTAAATAAGTTATGCAATGCAAGTTTGAAACACAAACTTTCATTGCATAACCTTATTTAACTATAACTTATTTAATAATTAACTTATTTAATTTATTATTTTTTTTATTTAATTTTTATAACTTATTTAACCAACTACCTTTACTATCGCTGTTTCCTACGGGTAGCCTACACTTCCATATCTGTTGGCACAAACAACCGAATGAGTAATATTGTTATAAATGGACTTAAATTATGTAGAATGATAAAGAGAAAGGTGTTTTAAGTACAAGTTTTACTCAATACAAAACCACAACATAGCTTTCCACAAAACACATCTGGTATCCATGACAACTAACTTATACACAGAACACATGTGATACCAAAATGAACTATTCACACAAATCATATTTCAACACCCTCCTTATTTGTGGAATCCCTGGAACTTAATGCAGTCTCTGAATTTTTCACTGTCAAGTGCCTTTGTTGAAGAATATGTGAAAATGTTTCATCATAATCTATTCCCCTCCTTTGGTCGAATCCTTTAACAACTAGCCGTGCCTTATGACAAGCTACCTGACCCTTGTCATTTTCCTTTGATTTGAAAACCCATTTACAGTTTAAAGGTTTCCTCAAGGCTGGGGGTTCGACCAATTCCCAAGTCTTATTTTCGATTTGAGACTTAAACTCACGGTCCATAGCATTCTTCCAAGAGTCTTTGAACTCACTATTCAATGCTTCTTCGCGAGTTATTGGATCGGATAGCTCGCCAGAGAAATAAGTAACATAATCGTTCAACGCAGCTGGGAGGTTTCTGACGCGCTGCGGTCGAGTTGTTGTGCCCGGAATAATGTTCATGTCAGTAACATCAGTAACATCGTCGTTACTTCGGTTTACACCAGATCCTGTTGGAAGCACATCATCATTATTGGACACATCAGGACCGGTTTGTGTCTGACCACTAGTACTGTCCTGACTATCAGACAAACTTCCTGTTGGTTCGGGAAACACATAAAAATCTAAGTCTTTACTCACATTTTTCAATAAAGAACTTCCCCACTGATTTTCAGAAAAAGTAACGTCTCTAGATATGAAAGTTATTTTCTTCTGGGTATCATACAACCTGTACCCTTTACTAAACTGACAATAACCAACAAATATACAAGGAGTAGATCGTGGACTAAGTTTTTTACGTTTCTCGGCAGGAATGTGACCAAATGCCTTACAACCGAAAATTCTGAGATGTTGTAGAGTAAGCTTGTTACCTGACCACACTTGTATTGGAGTTAGTTCCACGGACCTGCATGGTGATCTGTTCAGAAGGTAAGCAGCAGTATTCACAGCTTCAGCCCAAAAACTAGATGGAAGCCCAGACTCTATCAGCAAACATCTTGCTCGTTCTAGGAGGGAACGGTTGAGACGCTCTGCCTTTCCGTTTTGCTGAGGTGTGTAAGGATATGTAGTTTGATGCACAATACCTGATGACTTAAAAAACTCAGTTAAGTTGCGATTACAGTACTCCGTACCATTATCTGTACGCAACACTTTTATCTTCTTGTCAGTTTGTTTTTCAGCATACTCTTTGAACGTTTTAAAGTGACCATTGACTTCGTCCTTTGATTTTAAAAAATAAACAAAACACATGTGACTGTAGTCATCTAAAAAGGTCAAAATATACCTAGACCCACCAAGACTATTCACTTCCATAGGACCTACCAAGTCAGAATGCACTAGCTCCAGATAATGACTGCTTTTAGACTCACTCTTAGGAAAAGGTAAACGATGGCTTTTTCCTAACATACAGATATCACAAATAGTTTCTGGCTTACTACCAGAAATGTTGATATCATCAGCCAAGCCATCAACTAATCTTGTAAGGCTATCGAAATTCAAATGTCCCATACGCTGATGCCAGAGCGTTAAGCCACTGCTTTGCATGGATAATGCAGATGTGTTCATAGGCATATCCAACTTAAACAGGTTGTTTATTAAACTAGCAGAAGCAATGAGCTGTCCTGTTGAATTGAAAACTTTGGCTCCATCACTATTGAATACCACATAGTTTCCTTTATTTACAATTTGACTCACTGATAAAAGATTAACTTTTAAGTTAGGCACAAAATGTACATTACTTACATTTGCTTCCGAGACCTCACCAGAAATACATATTGGAAGCTCCAAATCACCGACGGTATCAGTCACCATTGTCTCATTATTTGCTGTGGTGATCGTTAGTGCTTGGCCTTTTCTTGCGTTCAGAAGCATATTAGCGTCAACACATAAATGACAAGATGCACCGCTGTCTAAAAAGAACTCATTATTAACGCCCGGTTGCATTGAAAATGCAGCAAAGAGTGACATATTAGATTTGCCAGAGTTTACGTTATTTTTGCCCACTTCTCTTGTAGCTGTACAATTCTTCGAGATGTGACCGTAAACATTGCATTTATAACATCTCGGACCTTTCTTCACATTTTTGTCCGAACTACTCGTGTTTCTGTTCTTTTGATACACTTTGTGAACTGTTTCTCTTGAACTGGAACCATACAGTGCAGAATCAGTTCCTGCAAAAGTCATATCACGTTGTACTAGAGACACATCTTGCAATAACTTTGTTTTTATCGCATCCGCCGTGACTTTATTGCCTGAAGATTCAATTCCCATTATCATTGGTTCATACCGGATGGGTAAACCAGCTAGTAAGATTGTTCCAACCCATTCATCGGTTACCTGCAGACCCACATTTGTAAGCTTGTGAGCAGTTGTGACTATGCGGTTCACGTATTCCTCAACGGAACTACAATCTTCCAGCTTTGTAGTTATTAGAATACGGAGAAGTCCAACTCTCCTGCTTAATCCATCATCTTGAAAAGCCTTCGTTAAATTGTCCCAAGCTGCCTTTGCGGTGGTTGTGTTTTGAATATGTACATAATTCACCGGATCAACCAATAAGATCAGCTTTGATCGACATTTAGTGTCCTTTTTCTTATCCTGTTCTACACCAGATACACAGTCCCACAAATCCAAATCTTCCAGGTAAGCTTGTACTGCAAACTTCCATGTATCAAAATTCTCACGACCTTTAAGCCTTTCAATTGGTAATGAATTTTGAGTCATATTGCTGTTACAAACTTATGAAGTTGGTATTCTTTAAATGAAGCACTGAATAAAATATCCTGGGCCCATAACCTGTTGTAAATGGACTTAAATTATGTAGAATGATAAAGAGAAAGGTGTTTTAAGTACAAGTTTTACTCAATACAAAACCACAACATAGCTTTCCACAAAACACATCTGGTATCCATGACAACTAACTTATACACAGAACACATGTGATACCAAAATGAACTATTCACACAAATCATATTTCAACAAATATCGATCGATATAGGCTAGGCCTATCGTTTGGTTAGTTAGATAAGTTAACCTAACCTAACTTTTAACTAACCAAAGATAGGCCTGATATCGAATAATCGAATAGGCCTAATCAATATTACTCATTAGGTTGTTTGTGCAAACAGACATGGAAGTGTAATGTCCTCCAACCTGAACCAACTTGCAAAGTTTATTCCTGTTAATTTTTATATGTCCAGCTAAAAATACGGTAGGTCCAAGTTATTGTAGTAACAATAACCAAGTCAGGGATTGCAATAGCCTAAAAACTAGACTAGGCAAGTTAGCCTAGCCTAGGGTCTAAACTTACTTTTTATTGATGCCCAATCATTACCGGTAATCTTGCTAATTTATAGTTTGATTTGAACTGAGTTGAGCCAAAATATGATCTATTATTTGAAATAAGGTCATAAATTACTTTAAATATATTTAACTTTGTACAACAGTTACTAACCTGATTTTCCATTTTGAGTACTCATTTCGTTGGAGATTAAATTAATAGTCTGTGGGAGCGGGTCGAGCGGAACCGCGGTTGCAGCCACAGCGTTGCAGCTTGCAATTGCAAGAGATGCGAGATGCGATCGCGTCGCGTTGCACGATGCAGTTACGCTGCACTTGCACTGCACTGCATATGCGCCTGACCCGCAACTGCACAGAGTTCGCTCAGGAGTCCAACGCGACGAAACACCCCGACCACAACCACGCCCATTACGCACACTACGCCTCATCCTCAGTGTACGATCGCTGGCTCAGTAGTAGTGTGTAGTGTCAAGCGTGTTTTGTATTTATTTAGTGTCGACGACCAGGACGAACCCGAAACCCGATGAACGAACGAGAGTGATCATGGACTATCATATGGAATGAAGGACTGAAGGAGGAGGGAGGACGCCAGGACGCGTAATTTTTTTTTCAATTGGAGTTCCGGCATATATGGCGTATGCAGTCATTTGGAGGCTTCTGATTGGCTATAATGAAGGTTTACTAATCTAAAAAATAGATCTGTTCATAAAATAAAATTATAAATGCCTCAAATTCAATTTTATAACTTTTTAATTATAAAATTAAACCATTATAACCTAACCAAACCAACCAAACTTGCTGATGATGAAAAAATCCAATGAAGGTTTACTAATCGAAAAAAATAGTTATGTTTATAAAATAAAACTATAATTAAATGGCTCTAATTCATTTTCCTACAGTTACCTAACAATGTACATGTTCTCTCCAACGAGCACATTGGTTCTCTCACTCTCACTGATTTGAGAAAGCAAAGTGGCCAATTCGCTCATCAGTGAGACCCAGATTTGCAACGTGAAGGCACGAAATAGTGAGCGCGTGGCGCGTACATGCAGGCAGCTGAATTTTTATTTCAGGATTAGTGTTGCCTACAGTATTATTCTGAGGCTTCTGATTGGCTGAGGGAACATCATTACCGCGACGATACGGAATGTGCCATCGGCCTCGGTGGTGTAGTGGATACAGTGCTGGGCTGATCCGAGGGGACCCGGGTTCGAATCCCACCCGTAGCACTATTTTTTTGTATTGGATTTTTTTCATTATCAACAAGTTTGGTTGGTTTGGTTAGGTTATGACGGTATAATTTTATAATTAAAACATTATGAAATTGAATTTGACCCATTTATAGTTTTATTTTATGAACAGAAATATTTTTTCGGTTAAACCTTCATTTGATTTTTCATTATAAGCAAGTCTAGTTAGGTTATGATAGTTGAATTTTAGAATAAAAAAATTTTAAAATAGGATTTGAGGCATTTACAATTTTATTTTATGAACAGAACTATTTTTTCGATTAATAAACCTTCATTAGATTTTTTCATTGTCAGCACGTTTGGTTGGTTAGGTTAGGTTATGACGGTATAATTTCAAAATAAAAAAATATAAAATTGAATTTGAGGCATTTTTAATTTTATTCTATGGACTAAAATAATTTTTCAATTACTAAACCTTCGTAATAGTCAATCAGAAGCCTCTAAATGACACTGTTGGCAAAATTAATCCTGAAAAACAAATTGTGCATGCAGGCAACGTCGTATGCGCGCGAAATACGTTGGCAGCACTGGCTGTAAATCAGCTGGTCAAGCTGTTGTACTGTTGTATTTGTCACTTCACATTAAATGTTACAGTATATTAAAAGTTCACTTTTGTGTAAAAATAGGTTATGTTTCTTCACCAATTTATTTGTTTTATGGTAACTGTATGAAAAGTATAATGTGCAACACGAGTTCAAAGTACAATTGCCTCATAAATCATAACTTATTAGTTCAGTTCAGTTCTGCTGTTAGCTACCTCCCTCCTCCATTCCATGTTCCATGACGATTGACGACTTGAATCAGTCATCTCTGTCACCCCCATCATCCGTTGCATTTTAAGTATTCGGTACTTTAATACTGGCTATGGGAATGGACTAAAAATTGGGGTTTCCCATTTTTTTACCCTAAAAACATTGTTTTTTGTAAGTTATGTATTTTTCAAGTTATTTTGTGGTACTTGAAAAATTAATAATTTAAACTTAATATGTTCAGAATATAGCCTACCATGAATATTCCAGAGTACTGTTCCAGAATATTCTGAGAATGTTCTCCAGATTTGTATATAAAAATTTTCTTAGAATATTTTTGTTGAGTGATCTGAGTATATTCAAGGAAATTGCCTGGGATGTTGAGAATGACCTCAAACATTTTGGAAAATTCCACGAAATCCTATTATTTTTCATGTTGTATTTAAATGTTATACGGTATATACAAGTGAGTTAACAAATTTTTAGATTTTCTCAAATTTGATGTTGGCAGATGTTGATTGCAGTCCATGCATCTCATAGTTAGTATGTATGTATGTATGTATGTATGTTAGTATGTTAGTATGTATGTATCTCATAGTTAGGCCAACCAATATTTACAACTGTGGAACAACATTGGTTCGTTGTTAATGAAATACATTAATATGCATTGCTGGGTATCATACATCAAGCCAACCGTTGTCCAACCGTTTTTCACTCCGTTGGACCAACAAAAGATACTTTTGTTGGACCAACGATGGTCCATAGTTGAGTTTACACGACTTTCATTCTCTGGATCCTTACACAACATAATTATAATAATGCAAATATATTTTCTCATCCTCTTTTCACAACATAATTATAATATTGCAAATATATTTTTAATTAATATTCTTTAACTTATTTGCAACAATTTAAGGGGAAAGAGTAATTAATCACATAACAGTCAATTATAATAGCATTAATAATCTAACGGTAATTAAATAATCTATATTCAAACCCAATATCCTCTCTAACTAAAAAAAAAAAAATAATAATAATAATAATAACTACTTATGATGCCTTGAATGATTAACAGAATCATATTATACTGTGTAGTATCAAAAATGTTTTAAGTATTGCGACCATTGCAACTGTCGGCTACTCTTTCACCACTTGAAAACTCTCTATATCAACAACTACAGATAGCTCAGTGGTAAGGTAGGAGACTCATAAGTCAAAGAACCCGGGTTCGAGACCCTTCGGGGCCAAACATTTTTATTCTAGCTTTTTTCAAAATTCGTTTTTATGAACTATTTAATCAATTTACTCAACTAATAATTATACTTTTCATACTAAATATTTATTATTTTGTGTAAAATAAAACGGTTGGTTGGATATCAGTTGTGTTATGGTTAGTTGGCCATCAGTATTTTTGGATGGTTGGGCCATTGTTGGACAATGGTTGGTTGGAAAACAGTTTAAAGAGGTGACATTTTTACCATTGGCCAACTGTGTGGCTCAACAATTTACCAACTTTGGCCCAACCATCTGTGCTACATGGGTGATAGCTCACATTCCCGATTAACATATAGGCATATTCTTATTTCAAAAATCCTTTCGGGCTCCGCCCCAGTGGCTCTGGAGTTTCCCATGTTAACCTTATGAGAAATGGAATTATTGAATCTTAACAGCTGTTTCAATTAAACAAGTTGGTTCTGTTCTATGATGTTCAATAGCATTAAAGTTACAAGGATTACCAACAGGGTGCAGCACTATTATTTCTTTTACATTTATGACAGCAGCTAATTTGCAACCAAAAGGTGAGTGAGCGTAGCGAAAGAACTTCAACCTGGAGGCGAGTTAGCGTAGCGAACGAGCTCCAACCTAAAGGTGAGTGAGCGTAGCGAACGAGCTCCAACCTAAAGGTGAGTGAGCGTAGCGAACAAACTTCAACCAGGACGTGATTGAGCCATGCGAACGAGATAATCTTGAAAATTAAGAAGTTAAACGGGGCAAAGCCCGCGGGTTACAGCTAGTACTATTATAAAAAAGAGGTGGTTGCTGTATGTGTGTATGGGAAAAGTAAACTCGAAAAATACTGGTCGGATTGGGCTGAAATTTGGCATGATGATAGCTCACATTCCCGATTAACATATAGGCATATTCTTATTTCAAAAATCCTTTCGGGCTCCGCCCCAGTGGCTCTGGAGTTTCCCATGTTAACCTTATGAGAAATGGAATTATTGAATCTTAACAGCTGTTTCAATTAAACAAGTTGGTTCTGTTCTATGATGTTCAATAGCATTAAAGTTACAAGGATTACCAACAGGGTGCAGCACTATTATTTCTTTTACATTTATGACAACAGCTAATTTGCAACCAAAAGGTGAGTGAGCGTAGCGAACGAACTTCAACCTGGAGGCGAGTTAGCGTAGCGAACGAGCTAACCTGAAGGCAAGTGAGCGCAGAGCTCCAACCTAAAGGTGAGTGAGCGTAGCGAACGAGCTCCAACCTAAAGGCGAGTGAGCGTAGCGAACGAGCTCCAACCTAAAGGTGAGTGAGCATAGCGAACAAACTTCAACCAGGACGTGATTGAGCCATGCGAACGAGATAATCTTGAAAATTAAGAAGCTAAACGGGGCAAAGCCCGCGGGTTCCAGCTAGTATTTCCATAAATAAGACATATTTATTCCCTATTTAAATAACATTAGATTTAACAAGTGCTTAGGTTTGCTGCTACGGGGAAGGTAAAAAAGTGTTTTCATCACTCCTTTACGAAAGTAACTATTTTCGATAACAGCTGACATCAATGAAAGTAGCCGTTTCCCAAGCTCTAATTTAGGGCGAGGGAAAACCGATCAGCTGATTTTCCCTCGCTCTAAATTTACTTTCCCTCGCTCTCAATTAGTTCTCCATTTATTCACTACGCGCGCTAGTGTTTTGTTAGGGTTTAATTTAATGATTTGAAACAGCTGTTTTTATTGTTGCTCAATCTAAATCTACAGAAACGGCTTTTTTGTTGTGTTTTTAACATAATGCATGTTTGGATGAATTGCTCAAAGTATGTCTAACATTACTGAAGATTTGATGAAAACAGGCTAACTTATCATATTTCACCGTATAAATCACGGGAAGGATAAGAAGAGGAATACAGAAAGCTTAGACACTGGTACAAATCACAAAATGTTAAGTTAATTAACGTGACGAAGTATTTATTAATACATTATTTATCTAAATAATCTACAATTATGAAACCATACACGTAAGTTGTGAAGTGTTATTTTCAATGATAAAGAGTGGTCTAAAAACTATCTTAATCCTACTGCAATATGTTATTCTGAATGTGTGTATTTTTACGTCGTGATGAAAACTATCGTTCATAACTCGTACCAAAAGCTTTTTTCCGACACTTGCTCCATTATTCCCGTCCTCGGCTGCGCCTCGTACGTGAAAATAACTCTCACATGCTCGGCTTTGCCTCGCACGTGAAATTTGGTTTTCCTGTGTTCGGCTTTGCCTCACACATGAAACTTGAGCGCGCGTCGGAAAATGCCGCTTTCGGTCCTAGTAATGAAATATACTATTTTTGACCATATGTGAATTGATGGGATGAAATAAATAAATTTGCCAAATTTTATCAATATATCTATACTTATTTAATACGCAAGCAGGTTTTTTGTGGCAATTACTCCTCCGAAACTACTAACCCAATTGACATGTTTTTGGTGTCATTGGAAAGAGCGTAACTTGAAGTTGTGCAGGAAACTTTCTTTTTTGGGAAATAATTAGAGAGTGAGGCCCTGGGGCCCTTTAAAGTTTCGTATTTCTCCATAAGGATAACATGGGAGATAATTTTTATTTACAGAAACATATGTTTGTTTCTTCAAAATAGTCAAAGTCTACTACATAATAATTGCTGAGTATTATGACTGTTAATGTATATTACATTTATTTCAATGAAGGATTGTGTACCTTAAAGTTTACTCATAATGGATCTTACTACTTTATTTTAATGCTGGGAATGGTAAAATTCAGTCGAGAATAAGTTACCATTCATGATTTAGAAAACTTTAATATAATAATTTATGTATTTAAAATCACAAATCTTTGACAATATTAATTCATTTGAAACTAAACAGCTGATCAACAAATCAAACAAATCATCTACTTCATGTGAATAATATTGTTACACAAACATAATTTTTGTTAACCAATAACTTGATTCTTTTTTACTTGTGGGTGTATTTAGAGTTTGCAGTTATGATAGCACTAAGCCAAGTAACTTTCATCTAATTTTCTTTATAAACTAACAGTATTAATGAATTACTACATGGACTTGACAATTTATTGTCAGTATACCAAGGGAAAGAAGAGCGGGTCCTCGAAAACAGACGAAGGCGGAGACACCCATCTAGAAAATCCAACTGAGTTTTTAAATATAAAATAGAGGTCAGTGGATTGCCAAGACACAGATTAGACTAATAAAAAGGGGGCAGTGGTTTTATTGATGAGGAATATTAATACATCAAAAAGGGCCTCATTAATGGGACAAGGCTTCATGTGATCAGAACGGTCAACAACTTAATAGAATGAAAAGTCCTAACTGGAACAAGTGAGTGGGGACATATTTTGATTTCGAGGATAAAAATTTGCCCGTCTGAAACAAACTTACCTTTTAAAATGGAAAGATGCTAATTTCTGTTATCTTTGGCATTTGCAGCACAAGCACTTTAATTAAAGAGCAGCACTGTTCTTACCCAACATAGAAAAAAAACATAGAAAAAGTCATAGAACACAACCAAATATAGAAGAAATAGAAATAATTTTTTTTTTCATTTATAATCGTTGTCATAGACAACCTAATGCGGCTATGAGAGGGAAAAATTTGTAGAAAACACTAAAAAAACAAGATGAGCTTTTTGAAAAACGATAAGATATTTACAAAGGATTTTGATTATATCTAACTGTTGTGTAGATCGTGAGTATTTCCATAATCTTTGAGTCGCCTGTAATGCTTCGAAATTGCTCGAATTCGAGCAACAGGTACACTAGTATCCATAAACAAGTAAACTACAACAATTTTTATTTTCTCCATAAGAATAACATGGGAATTTTAAATTAAACTATTTTTGAATTTTCACTGTGACCGTTAGGCATACAACAGCGCTTCAATATACTAAATTATTTATTTTTTTAAGCTCTACAAAACTGTTTAGAAAGAAATTGCAAAATGTTTTGTTTTTAGGGGAAAAAATGGGAAAAACACATTTTTACCCCATAAAACCCCTGTTCCCATATGGTCCGATTATGCTGGATCGCGAACTCGTTCGAATAAACGTAGGTTTACACGTTTGTACCAAATTTCATCAAAATCGGATCATTTTTGCTCGAGTTATCGCGCTAACGGACACACACACACACACACACACACGCACACACACACACACACACACACACATATATATATGAATTTGAACGGATGGTGTTTTTGGCCTCTAGGGACCTCAAAATGAAAAAAAATCGGTCCCGTGTCCAGGTCTTACCATGAGTATTACGGTAATAGCTTATTCCCTATATGGGAAATTCGCTAATACCAATAAATAATAACAATGGTAAGCTGTTGTGTTAACTATTTTATATTTTTGAAAGTGCAAGTGATTACACATTGGGATTATGCAAATATTGACTACACCAGAACTTATGTTTAGAAACAAAGTAAAAAAATAATTAAAAGAAGTATAAAAAGATATTACAGCTGGAAATAGTGGCATTGTAAATGATCATTTAATTTTAATAGTTTATGTAGAACATTTATTTTAAAACATATAAAGTAAATCATAAAGAGTGGTAATTTATCACAACAGTCCGTACTATCACACCTCACTAATAGCAAAACATTTTTAAGTCTTCAATCAGTTCACCAGCGCCTCAATCAATGACTCTGTAACAAAAAAAAACTGTGTTTTAGCATTAATTTAATAAACTTGGGCAACACATTCGATGTGAAGCCTACAGCATAGTTCACACTAGTAAACATACATATTGTATGTGGTACTATGGGGTTATTGCATGAAGTTTTGGCTGTTATTTTTTTATTTGTGTCACTATTACATAGTAAAATAGTTCCCTCTCTTATCCAGACTCTCAGGACCAAGGACAGTCCGGATAATGGTTTTCTGGTTAAACTGACGTCCCAAAAACTCATTAAAACTGATTGTTTAAATGCATACTGTATATACAGTATTTGACTAAAATGTAGTAGAGCATTGTATTTTGACACATAATCACTGTTCTCATATCTTTATTATCAAAAGAACAGTCGTTTCAGTAGAACGCTTACCTCCCACTTCCTGCCGACCTAGTCCGGTTAAATCGATGTGCTGATAAAAATTGCCCGGTTAAAGAGATTTAATTTCCACCGAGTGTTGTCTGGTTTAACCGATGTCCGGTTAAAAGGTGTCCGAATAAGAGGGAGTCTACTGTACCTTATCAAGTTATCATGGCTATTAAACATGGTAATAATGTTTGCAGCAAGGAAAATCAATTTTACTTAGCCTAAATACAAAGGGAAGAAGACTGATTCTGAAAATTACATTGCACTGCAACAGCAATGTTATGGAGGTAAAGTTCTGCAGAGAAACTTAAATGTATCCTATCCTATCAAATTTTCAGTTTCTATAAATTAATAGGCCTACTGACAATAGCTTCAAATTTATATAAAATATATTGAAGGAAACAGGCCTGCTTATTATTTATTAATCTGTTAGCCTATGGGTCTTTTTAAGAAGAGGGCCACCCGCCAATCTTTTACAGACCATTGTGGCGTTTAGGTTATGTTATGTTAGCTTATAGGCCTACCACATAGAAAAAAACCACGCACCTGTTTAAGCCGTGCATGCAGGACAGCAGGAGAGTCAGAGTGGTGGGGAAAGACACTTCGCCCCAACGACTTATCCCCACCACTGCTCCAGGCCCTTCCCCACCATCACCCTTCACCCCTACGTGCGCAAGACAGCCATGGTTCTGCGCTGGTTCTTTTGAAAGTGGTAGGCCTTAGGGCAATATCTATATCTATAAAAGAGGAACTATGTATATGTATGTGTATATATATTTATGTATATACGTTATGGACTCCGAAACCACTCGACATATTGTAATGAAACTTTCAGGCATTATTAAGCATCTTTCAAGGATGGTTCGAGTGAAGTTTGGTGCATATCTGTCAAAAGGGCTCTGCCCCAGAGGGTTTTAAGTGGGCCAATGTCAGACTTTTTGATCTACAATGTTTACAAATAAATATAATTTAAAAGCGGATGTTAACTTTCACCAACTGTTTTGTAGGTTTGAATAATTACAACATCCTTATATACAGGGTTAGTAAAAAGTGTGGAGACCCCTTGTTATTTTTTTAACGGCCCATACTAGAAAAACTAAACTCGGCACACCTTTATGGCATGTTATTAAGTACTTTTTGGGCATAACCGTCACTTGGTGTACATCCTCAAAATGGGGGATTTTGGGGAAAACTAAAAAATTTCAAATACAAAGACCTATCGAGTGACCCCTCATTTTGAAGGTCCTGCTAAAAGAAAACCAAAAACGCAAACTAGAGGTCTTTATCTCAATCCAGTAAAAAATGGCAGCCAATTGAAATTCTCAGAAGTTGAATTTAACTTGCAGCTTTTCAAGTCTGGAGACCCCCTGTAAATTTTGTAGCGGCTCACACTAGGAAAACTAAACTCTACACACCTTCTTGGCATGTTATGAAGTACTTTTTAAGCCTAATAGCCACTTGCTTACCAAACCCAAAATGAGGGATTTTGGGGGAAACTCAAAAGTTTTAAATGATAAGCCCCATCAAGTGACCACTCATTTTGAAGGGCCTGGTAAAAGAAAACTAACAACGCAAACTAGAGGTTTCTATCTCAATCCATTAAAAAATGGAAGCTGATTGAAATCTTTAGAAATTGGAAATAACTTGCAATTTTATTCAATTGGCTGCCATATTTTACTGTGTTAAGATAGAGACCTATAGTTTGCGTTGTTAGTTTTCTTTTATTATGACCTTCAAAATGAGGGGTCACTCGATGGGGCTTAGCATTCAAAATGTTTAAGTTTCCCCCAAAATCCCCCATTTTGGGTTTGGGAACTTATGAGAATTTCAATTGGCTGCCATTTTGTACTGAACTGAGATAGAGACCTCTAGTTTGCGTTGTTGGTTTTCTTTTACCAGGACCTTCAAAATGAGGGGTCACTCGATGGGTCTTTGTATTTGAAATTCTTTAGTTTTCCCCAAAATCCCCCATTTTGGGGATGAACACCAAGTGGCGGTTATGCCCAAAAAGTACTTCATAACATGCCATAATGGTGTGCCGAGTTTAGTTTTTCTAGTACGGGCCGTTAAAAAAATAACAGGGGGTCTCCACACTTTTTACTAACCCTGTATAATTCTGTAAGACAAACTTTTTACCAGAAAATTGTAAGTCGCAGAAAGGTGGGAGGGGTCTTAAATTAAAGTTCTTGACCCCAGGGACTCGGGAAAAATAGCAGATCTCCCATAAAATTACCAGAAAACGAGATATGACGTAAAATATCCACCATAAGAAAAGCATGGGGACTGAAAAACGTCTGCATTCTAATCAGCTGTTGCTTATTTATTTGTAATGTTTACATTTATTCCGAAAGTCAATGTTGTTAACTAATGTTTCAAAATAAAATTTTTTTTTTTTTTTAACTTAATTTTATTTTACAATCTGTTCAGTACTTTGAACAATTAGTAAAAGGGATGTAATCGTTTATTTTTTTGGTTTTCCGTTTTTTTATAATGAGTGAAGTAACTAGACAGGGTAGGGGAAGACCTGCAAGACGTGGAAGAGTATCCAGGAATTTAACTGACCCAAGAAATTCCGAAAGAGAACATCGTGTACGGCCTAAATTCGAAACATGTTGTTTCTCACAATATCCTCTAATCCTCTTAGCACTTGCATGCATTGCGGCGCATTTCACTTCGCAGAGGAGGCCACATGGACATTTCGACGCATGTTGCCACTATGGACTCATTAACATGCCACAACCACAATTAAATTACGAACTAAAAGTCATGTTTTTAGCGAATTTCCCATATAGGGAATAAGCTATTACCGTAGTACTCATGGTAAGACCTGGATGCGGGACCGATTTTTTTCGTTTTGAGGTTCCTAGAGGCCAAAAACACCATCCATTCAAATTCATATATATATATTGATATGTTTATGTTTATATATATGTATATATATATATTTATAAATATATATATGTTTATATATATGTATATATATGTGTGTGTGTCCGTTAGCACGATAACTCGAGCAAAAACATCCGATTTTGATGAAATTTGGTACAAACATGTAAACCTACGTTTATTCGAACGAGTTCGCGATCCAGCTTGATCGGACCATGGGAACGGGGGTTTACGGGGGGTTTTATGGGGTGAAAATTGATTTTCCCATTTTTGACCCAAAAAACATAGCAATTTCTTTCCAAACCACTTTGTAGAGCTTAAAAAAACAAATAATTTAGTATATTGAAGCGTTATTATACGCGTAATGGTTACGGAGAAAATTCCAAAAATTGTAAATTTAAAATTCCCATGTTATTCTTATGGAGAATAAGTAAACTGTTGTAGTTTGCTTGTTTATAAACATATTTTGATCAAATTTGGAAAATGTTTTTATTTCTTACTAACTATTAACATTAAAAAAAAAACAGTTTTACCCTCCCTGATGCAGCAAACCTAAGTATATGTTAAGCTAATTCTATTTAAATAGGGAATTCATGACGTCCATGTCACTGGCCCGGCCATGATGGAATTAGTACGTAAGAATTATGCTTATATTTAGTACCTATTTCGTACCAACAAAAAAAAATAGTACCCCACTCGGTACCGGATAACTAATTAATTTAGGATTCCGGGCCAGTGTTATGCTGGCCCGGCCATTTTCGAATTTGATCCTAATATATATACCATCATTTAGTACCTATTTCGTACTATTTTGTACCTCCATTAATATAATTTGTACCTCAAAGAAAACGAAGCTACGGGCCCGTTAACTGTACAGGTCAATGACCCCTCAGCCCGGCCATGTCGTAACATGTAGTTATAAGCTATGCTACTATTTAGTCCCTATTTCGTACTAGTTTGTACCTTCACTAAAACTAATTGTACCTCAAAGATATCCAAACTACGGTCCCGTTAACTGTACAGGACACGTGGCCCCTCAGCCCGGCTATGCCGTAACCTGTGGTTATAAGCTATGCTACTATTTAGTACCTATTTCGTACTATTTTGTACCTCCATTAATATCATTTGTACCTCAAACAAAACCAAGCTACGGGCCCGTTAACTGTACAGGTCCATGGCCCCTCAGCCCGACCATGTCGTAACCTGTGGTTATAAGCTATGCTACTATTTAGTACCTATTTCGTACCCCCATTAAAATAAATTTTACCTCAAAGATAACCAAGCTATTGGTACGCAAACTGTACAGGCCAATGTCCCCTCAGCCCGGCCATGTCACAATCTGTAGTTATGAGGAATGCCTTTATTTAACACCGGCTATTAAAATATGTCAAACTAACAAAAATAGTTTTTTATTAAAACGTGACAGGGGTTTTTTTTTTATTTCACGATTCTGAATCAACCACTTGACGGGTTTTCATTATTATTGTGTTGAAAGGAAGATAATTTTGAAAACTAGGGAATGTTGAAGCCATAATTTTAGTTTAGGGTTTTAGTTTTTTAGAAGATAAGTTTAAAATTTTAAAAAGTCTAGCAGCCGACGCTAACATTCCACATTCTAGAAATATTGATATTACTTCAGTTTTAGTTTACTACTAAATTCCCGTAGACCCTACGTAGGACGGGCCAACAGCTCGTTAAGTTTTACAACATAAATTAATTAAGAAAAAAGAAAGAAAAAATTAACAAAGTTGTGAACTTAATGTTGAATGATATAAAAAATCACCACGGTCCCCTCGCACCAAAATAGCCTAAACCTCGACACATTGATTACTTGGGTTGTATGAGTGGTACATATTTTTTAATATGAAGAACTAAATAGTTGGAGATAACCACCAAATAACTGCATCACTTGTTAATTATTGAATACTAAATAATAGCATACCTTATAACTAGAAACTGTGACATGGCCGGGCTGAGGGGTAATTAACCACTAACATTAACATGATTACACGTACAATATGTATTATAAGTAGCTTGTTTATCTTTGAGGTATTTTTTTTTTACCTAGTAGTTATAGTAGTTATAAGCTATGCTACTATTTAGTACCTTGTTCGTTCTTTTTTGTACCTGGTACAGTTCACGGTCTCGTAGCTTGGTTTTCTTTGAGGTACAAATTATATTAATAGAGGTACAAAATAGTACGAAATAAGTACTAAATGATGGTATACATATTAGGATCAAATTCGAAAATGGCCGGGCCAGCTTGTCACTGGCCCGGAATCCTAAATTAATTAGTTATCCGGTACCGAGTGGGGTACTATTTTTTTGTTTGTTGGTACTAAATAGTACGAAATAGGTACAGTACTAAATATTAACATAATTCTTACGTACTAAATCCGTCATGGCCGGGCCAGTGACATGGACGTGAATTAATGTTATATTTTTAAGTAGACATTTCAGTGTAAATCCAATTAGTCAAATGGAATTTCGCTTAGTCTGCAGGTTTGCTGCGGCGGGGGTATTACATTATTCTAACTTCATAAAAAAAACATAAGGCAATACTGTACAAAAGTGCAATGGCTTTTGCGTCGCTTTCCGCTACATAAAAAGAGACTCCGGGAAATGGGCCTTACTGCTTTAAAATTCAGGGACAAATTCATAGATATAGCCTATATATTTCTGACTTACTACTGCGAAATGTAGAGTTGCCTTCAAATGAACAATTGTGTCTAAATTAGGGGCTATGGCCCCTACCGGCCACGTGGGGTGTCATAGCTTATAATGTCATAGCTTATAATCGTGAATTTGTTCCATAGCTTATAATGTTGAAAATGTGGCATAGCTTATAATCAGTTATAAGCTATGCCACACTTTCACGAAAAATTATAAGCTATGCCACAATTTCTCTAAAACGTTATAAGGTATGACACATTTTCAGTTTCACATCTTATAATGGTCAAATAGTGGCGCAGCTTATAATTCCGATTCTGTTCTATAGCTTATAATCCTGATTTTGAGTCATACCTTATAATCCTGATTTTGGGGCATAGCTTATAATTGAAGAGAATGTTGCATTGTGGGAATGGCATCAGCTGCTCGCTTCAGTCAGGTCTACCATATACACGATATTTTATGGTAGGATACGATAATTATTGTAATTGACCGTACTGACAACTGCGATATCGTAATTTATAACCTAAACATTTATTTATTTAAATCTTTTAAACGATTTTTATACGAGAAATGGCAACAATTACATGCTATATGACAATGAAAATGCAAGAAATATTTATAGTGAGAAGTTAAAAGATATGAAAATGAAGTGAAGGATAACGGCATTGAAAATTAATGAATCTTGTCAATAGTCCGGCTGGTGTTGACAGAAGATCAAGAAGAGGAACAATAATTATTAATAAATTGTAAACATCAAAAAATTCCAAAACTATTGAGGTGTTGAAATCCAGTAAGTTGTGTTTTAATCCAATCCTGTTCCTAGGCCTTGTTATTCAAAGTAACAAAATGCAGTAGGCTATTATTTGCTTGAGCGTTATTAGGTTAAGTTAGTAGGTACAGTTGCCTAGCCTACTTAAGCTTAAGGTAGCTGTGACTCAAGTTACAGATTTCCTGTGACAGGCCTAAACAATTAACTTAATAAAAATATCAGTGAATGTATTCAACGGCTGCACTTTATTTTACGTCCTACACTCATTCGAATGAAAATATCGATTATTAGATTGTTTCATCCGATATATCGTTTGGTTAGTTAGGTTAGGTTAACCTTACCTAACTAACCAAATGATATAACTTATCTAATAATCGATATATTGATCGATATTTTCATTCGAATGAGTGTAGGACGTAAAGTAAAGTGCAGCCCTTAAGTTTTATGTCCTACACTCATTTGAATGGTTATTAAGTATTCGAGTAGGCCTAGGCCTATATTCGATATAAGTAGGCTATCAAGTTTGTATCATTTGTGTAACCTTTTTTTTTTTTTTTTTTTTTTTTTTTTTGTCCTAGGACGCTAGGCACGAGCCTGGGATTGTTTTTCACATTACTTCAGGCTAGACCTAGGGGTTGCGGCATTATCACTTAGATAAAATCCATTGGTGACTTGGCGGGGATCGAACCCGGGACCTCACGGACCGAAGTCCCGCGCTCTAGCCACTACGCCAGCTCGCTCCCCCATTTGTGTAACCTTAGAAATGGTAAGCGTGATAATACTGAGCCAAGAGATTTAATTTGGGTAGGCCTACAGTTTCTTAACTGGGCTACGCTAACTTAAGTTAATATATTTTATTGAACTACAGTATTGAATTAAAAATATTGATTAATAATAGATATTTTAAATATACCTCTAAGTTTATTATAAAATTAAATTATCATAACCTAACTTAACCAACCAAACTTGCTGATGGTGAAAAAATCGCATGTAGGTTTACTAATCGAATCGATAGTTTCAATAAAATTAGCGTAGCCCAGTTAAGAAACTGTAGGCTACCCTTTAACTTATTCTACCATCAATACTGTTAATACTATTCAATGAAATGGCGACGATACATATTAGGTATTTTAAGCCAAGTATGAATGGAAATTTAGTAGTCTATAAAATAACTTACAATAGGCAACGTCACAAAACTTAAGTTAGGTTAATTTTACACAGTAAACAAGGCAGCAAACCATGCAGTTAACTTATGGCAAAAAAACATGTAGGCTACCTAAGAAAATGAAATTGTGACACATACCTGAGTACATGAATAAAATTACAAATTAGGCAAGTAGGCCTATGGGTCAACTTTTTTCATATTAGCCCACCATACTTACAATTGATTGTAATTGGCAAAGGCAAATATCCTTGTATTATGTTTCTTTCATAACCTAAAATCAAATGAAAATTCGGTTTGAAGGTGTAAGGCAGGATAAATCTGAATAAGTTCGCGAACTAGCATGATCGGGCCATGGGACCGGGTTTTAATGAGTTCTATGCAGAGAAGGGGCAGAGGCCAAAAAATGGGGTTTTCTCATTTTTTACCCTTAAAACACAAAATTTATCAATTATTCTCTAGACCTTTCTAAAGAAATTTAAAAAAAATAATATGTCATCTATGTATCGTGTTGTGTATAGTGGAGTCTTGGATTAGTTGTCCGCTTAACTGTGTGTGTGTGTAAGTGTTCGCATAAAAAACTCAAGCTAACCGTTGCACCTATAGTGTTAAAAAATTGCACGAATCTTAATTATGACACCAATGGAAAGACACCATAAAATTTAGACGATTCCGTTCAGTAGTAATTATAAAACCCTCAAAATACATTTTTAAATTTGTCCCATAAGAATAACATTAGAAGCTACCTTCTTCTACTTTTTATTTGTTTATGTTTTGCGACCAACAAAAAGGTTAAAAATATTAAAATATATATATATATATATAGGCTATATTTATTTTTATAAATCAAACTTGAAAGCTTTATTTTATACTAAGCTATTAATGTTTTAATAAAAAACACACTTTATTAGTTATTAGTTTAGAGAACCAGTGGCCTTCGAGTTTTTAAGTTTTTATCTACCAATCCAAATATTTGTACAAAGAAAATATGCCCTACCTTGAGCTATAGTTCTATATTCTGTTTTTACTTTTAACAAGAAGTAGGCCTGAATGATGTTCACTGCCTATTTTTGTTCCAGGTAAATTTTCTTGTAAAGCTTGGAGCATTGCAAATGTTTGGTGTTAATGTATGAGAGTACTTCACATGTAAACAATATTGATGAAGTTGTCTGCTTATTTGGGGCCAAACAAGAAGGAGAGAAATTTTCTTGGAAAAGAATCGAAAGCAATAAAGATAAGTAAGTTTGGCTAAGTTATCAATATGATTAAAAAGCATTTTCAGTCCTTGTTTAACATTAACACGTTGACTGCTAACACCGACTCTAGTCGGCGTCGCTAGCACTTCAATGTGGCGCGCGCCGACAAAAGTCGGCACCAGACCAACAGAGATATATTGAGTCAGTGTGAGCTTAGCCTCAGACGGAGACGTTATAATCGTTGCCAGCCTGCCAGCTTAGAATGCGAGCTTTACTTTGGTGTAGGTTGGTACTAAAATTTCCCGTAAAATCCTGTCTGGCAATGCTTTCGTCCCGGTTTCGGGGATTTTTTCTCTTCAACCCACATTACAAAGACACTGGATACGGATCCGTGCAGTACTGCTACCTTTGGGTGTTTCAGTGAACTACATCCACTCTCGGGGTAACGCAGCACAGTCACCACTGCTCTTTTGTGATTCGTCAGACTGAAATATTTGAATGCCAATTGCGTTCGCTGATTCGGTTGCGTGCCGGGGCTTCGCCCGCCACTGGGGAGCACCTGTACGTTGTTTTCAGCAGTCATCATGTTAACTTATGATGTGCTGTGGCGGTTAAGTTTTTATATTTGGAAAAAATACACTTTAATCAACTTACAGCACTGTTCAAGTTTCAGAGTTACCTATGGTGACAGAATAATACAAGGCATGTTATTTAAGTAAGTACTGTTTTTAAATTTCTCCGTTTCAGTGCTGCGATTGGCATTTTGGACATTTGTGCTGTGTATGTGGATGTATTGGCAAGCATGTGCTGGAAATTCGGCACAAATCGGCTGTGTTTACATCCGGTTTAGAGCATTCAAAACGGTGCCGCCAATTGAGACTGCCGTCGCCTGTGAAGTTTGCGCTGTACCGGTAATTAGATTTTTAAGTGCTAAAGGTGTGAAAGCCATTTAAATTCATTGACAGATTAGTGAAGTGTATGGGGAGAAAATTATGAGTGGCGGAATGGTACCTACGCAGGTGGGTAAGGGCATTTAAAGATGGCCGCACCAACGTTCATGAGGAGCAACGCACAGGGTGGCCATACTGGCCATCTATCAAATTGTCATGGTGATTTCCAGGATGTGAATCCGTTATCTTCGGAACCGGAGACTTACGCTGTACAACTACACCAGTCTAAATATGTGGAAAGATCAAGTTATTTGTTTATAGTTTATTGCCCCCACACAACTGGTAACAATAAAGTAGTTTCACATCTTTTTGTGGTAAAAAAATGTTAATACCAGCACAGAATTAAATTAGTTATTTTTCCCCAACACCCATTAAACCTTAGATACATCGATTGCTCATACATAGGAGCTTGAACAAAAACAATTATACTAGTTTGATGAGACACCGTGCTTGTCAGATCATGTGAAATGAGAAAGGCTACTATCTTATTATAGGCTAGGCATATTAGGAATATAAGTGACAGTTTGCGGAAAGTTTAGGTACAGTCCTAATCATCACTTTTCTTTATGTTTTTTGGGTCGCTGAACACAAATATGAGGTTTGCTGACAGATATTTTGCCCGGAACATTGGTTATTTTGTGAAAAACCTTAAAATTTGGGCACTTTCTTTGGTTTTTCGGGCAAATCTCGGTAAGTATGGGTTTTTGATAAAATCCTGCTTTATAAAATTAAAGATGACAAAATTTACTACAAGTTTCCTGTGTAATGTTTGTTTCTACGACGAACCGTTTCGCCACTAGAGCACACTAAAAAAGGCCAGAAGTACAAAAAATTAAAAACATTGCTAAATGCTGCCGTTTTACATTACGTTTCCATGGAAACAACCCATGTTACGATAATTTTAACTATTTATTCATGATAACAAACTGAAACACACTTAAAAATACCCCCGCCGCAGCAAACCTGCAGACTAAGCGAATTTCCATTTCCCTGATTTGATTTACACTAAAATGTTTCCTTAGAAATATCACATTTATTCCCTATTTAAATTAATGTTTAACGAGTACTTAGGTTAGCTGCAAAAGGGAGGGTAAAAATGTGTTTTTTTAATGTAATAATTTGGTATGAAATGAATGCATTTTCCAAATTTGGTCAAAATATGTTCATAAACAAGCAAACTACAACAGTTTACTTAGTCTCCATAAGAATAACATGGGCATTTTAAATTTACAGATTTTTGGAATTTTCTCCGTAAGAAGGACAAGAAGTGTTTTAGTTCTTCATCAGAATTCTTAGCGATGCTGATACGTTGAAACAATCTGTTGGGGTTTACGAGTAACAATTCTCTACTTTCATCGCGTTATTTACTATGGCAAGTGGCTGGACACGGTCTACTCATCTGAATTTGACGTTACCAAAGTTAAAAGTTATCTACAACTCTTTTAATGTATTTAATCCTTTTTTCTCAGCCACTATAGCAGTCAACCCTGTGGCCAGCAACATCCCTGTGCTGAGAAAATGAATGGGGGATTTGTGGGAACGGGAAATGTTCCAGCAGTCAGTCATACATCTTGGCATAGATTTATCAAGTGCGTTTCAGTTCATTATCATGAATAAATAGTTCAATTTATCGTAACATGGGTTGTTTCCATAGAAACCCAATGTAATACCTTTGTAAAATGGTTAGGGTTTATTTTCATTTTTCGTTTTGCCCAGCATGATCGGACTATGGGAACAGGGATTTATGGGGGGTTTTATGGGGTAAAAATTGGCTTTTCCTATTTTTGACCATATAAACTTAAAATTTAGCGATTTATTTCCATGCCATTTTGTAGAGCTTAAAAAAACAGTTTAGTATATTAAAGCGTTGTTATGCGCCTAATGGTTACGGAGAAAATTCCAAAAATCTGTAAATTTAAAATGCCTATGTTATTCTTATGGAGACTAAGTAAACTGTTGTAGTTTGCTTGTTTATGAACATGTTTTGACCAAATTTGGAAAATGCATTCATTTCATACTATATTATTACATTTAAAAGACAACACCTTTTTACCCTCCCTTTTGCAGCAAACCTAAGTACTCGTTAAACTTTTATTGAGCGGAGCGAGCGAAGCTCTTTGGGATCAACTTCAATGCAAACAATATAACACCATCACTCAATAACGGCTGAACACATTTCAGTCAAACTTAACAAGACTACTTAGACTAATAATGAGATGGTTTGTAAACAAACAAATTTCAATTAGATAATGCTAATGCAATTTAAAACGAACTTAAAATTTAAAATTTTTAACATTGGGCTTATGGGACTAAAGTAGCTATGACAGTTTTTTTGTTTACAAGAAAAATGTAAACAAGAGAATCATAAGGTATTTCTGAACTTTCTATACTTTTCTTTTAAACGATTTTAAACCATTCCTATGATTTTAATAAATAAGAAAATGCCGTTAAAACATTTTTTTAAGGCACGGAATTCACTGAAAATCGAGAAAATATACTGAACTACTTTCTCAATGCGCGGAGCATAAACAAGGAGCGGAGGGATACGGACCGGTGACTACTTTCTTGGGAACCTATTTGTGTTGCCAGCTGATTAGAAACAGCCAATGTTAGAAATCAGGATTTAATAAGCGATATATCGAACCGCATCGAAATCGGTATCTAATCCGATAATACCTCATAGGTTATATTATGTTTAATTACATCGACGGTACAGTAAGTTATTACACTTATTGATAAAACGCAGATTGAACACTGATTTAGGCATGTGGGGAGGTAGGTCGGGGTTTATGAGTATTCGTGACTACATTAAGTGTTTTGAAGTAAGGTTAGATTAGGAAGGTATAGTGTAGGTTATAGGTAGGCGATCGGGTTGTTTATTTGTGTTGCACCATATAATTTTTTAACTTTTGGAATGGAATAGTTGGTTAAGGTTAAACGGGGAAACGATTTCAAAAATGCTTGCATATGGTCTTAACTTAACAAACCATCTACAGTATTCTAGCTTTGACTTTATATAAAGTCAATGATTCTAGCAAATTATTACATACTGACAAAAAGAAAAGAGAACATTTGGATTTGTACCTTTGACCATAGCAAAACTAACATATAATTATGGAATGTGAAAAGTTGTATATCATTATATACTATTCTGTAATATTAATAATTGTTCGGCAAATCCTCATTTTAATGGCTCGGCTGAAAATGGAATCTGCATTTTGTGAAACAGTAATTTGGTAACAATTCAGTTATTTCAAATGTTGATAACAGTAGCCCATCCTATACAAATACTGTTATTTGATTGCCAAGCCACGGACTATACATACGTCCAGTTACAACCGTTGATAAGTAAACCTGGGCTTATAGAAGTACACTTTTAACCACGGTATGGATAATTAATTGTCTAGGCCTGTCCAGAAGTAGGCTACTAATTTCTAATTATATTATCTACATTGTATATTTAAGGCATGTCTTCCCTACTTATTATATTATTCTGTTTTCACTTAAATCAGCTGAATGCGATTTTACTTATTACTTATGTTTAGGCCTACATTCCAGCCATTTTATGTTGCACGGTTGAATTTAAATGTCAAATATCCCCTCCTGTTGTTATACTTTAATACTCGTTTTTTTATAGTTACTGTTTTTTTTATACTTAAATACTTTAACCGATTGTAAGGGTGAAAAATGTAGCCGTTGCATTTGAATGTTAAATTACCTTTCTCATTTTTATACTTTACTTTTTGGATGTTAATATCAGATTCCAACTACTGTAATATTTTCCTGGTCAAAACTACCATAATGCACTTCTCGAAGAGGTAAATTTGAGTTATTATAATTTTAATCTTTAAAACCAGCATTAGTAAATAAATCTATTGACCTTTTTACATTTAGTTACTTATACAAATATCAAATCACGTTTGTTCCGCTCAACTGGCTTTCACCTCTCTGAAAGCAACCCTAGTTTAAATAGGGAATAAATATGATATTTCTAAGGAAACATTTTAGTGTAAATCCAATCAGGGAAATGGAAATTCGCTTAGTCTGCAGGTTTGCTGCGGTGGGGGTATTTTTAAGTGTGTTTCAGTTTGTTATAAATAGTTAAAATTATCGTAACATGGGTTGTTTCCATGGAAACGTAATGTAAAACGGCAGCATTTAGCAATGTTTTTAATTTTTTGTACTGCTGGCCTTTTTTAGTGTGCTCTAGTGGCGAAGCGGTTCGTCGTAGAAACAATCATTATATAGGAAACTTGTAGTAAATTTTGTTATCTTTAATTTTACAAAGCAGGATTTTATCAAAAACCCATACTTACCGAGATTTGCCCGAAAAACCAAAGAAAGTGCCCAAATTTTAAGGTTTTTCACAAAATAACCAATGTTCCGGGCAAAATATCTGTCAGCAAACCTCATATTCGTGTTCAGCGACCCAAAAAACATAAAGAAAAGTGATGATTAGGACTGTACCTAAACTTTCTGCTAACTTTCCTAATATGCCTAGACTATTAGTATTATAAATGTGAAAGTTTGTGCGTTTGTTTGTGTGTTTGAAGTTCAATCACGTGTTGATTACTGGATGGATTGGGCTCAAATTTGGTATGATGATAGCTCACATTCACAATTAACATAGAGGCATATTTTTATCTCAAAAATCCTTTCGGGCTCCGCCCCAGTGGCTCTAGAGTTTCCCATGTTAACCTTATGAGTACTCATATTTAAATGGAATTAAAGAATTTAGTCAGCTGTTTCAACTAAAAAGGTTGGTTCTATGATATGCAAAGGCATTTAAAGTTATAAGATTTACCAACAGGATGCAGCACTATTATTTTTTTTTCATTTATGAAAACAGCTAATTTGAACTAAGCAGCAACAAAAAACTGTGATACACAATGAGAACTGTCTGTTTACAGTTATGTTTATGTTTTTTAATTTCACGAATAATTTGTGATATTTTGTGAATCTTTAATAATTAATTTTTTCTTTTGTTTGGGTGAGGTGGTAGAACACTATGGCTATGGTAGATGTGTAAAACTATATTCATAGACAATAGAGTAAATATAGACAGTCAAAGAAAGGTTTTGCAATCTGCCGCTAGAGCGTTTTTGCCGTTTGATATCAGTTATCAGTATTCGATCCAGTGTCGTCGTCGACTACTTGCCAGCTGTTACCAGCACTACCACTCTTGCAAACGAAATGATTACTATTCGCTATTGTTATCTTCTGCAATCGCGTCAAAATCATGAACATCTTCCGCGGCCGTATATACAATCGTCTTGCGCGATCGCAGAAAAGACGTGATCATTCTCCCCGTGGTCCGTGGTCACGAAAACGTCGTCTAGCACAGTCGCGGTTTCAGAACATCTCCCGCGGTCGTATAGACCCATCATCCATCGTCTTGTGCCGTCACGGAAACTTGATCGTTGTCTAGCGCGATTGAGGTAAAATCATGAAATTTACCGACTTTGATATCAAAATAAAGACTAAATCCCAACTTTTCAAGACCATTTTGAAATTCAATACTAATACCTGACTTTCCCGTTTTCCCTGACTACTAGACATCCTGGTTAAATTTTATTTTGACCTTGCAAATATAAAACAAAACCTTCCAATAAACCACTTCCTAAAATTATGGATTAATAAAGAAAAACTTTGAATCATTGTAATGAAACTACAAAAGTATAACAAATATATGTTTAAAAAAAAATACAATAAAATATGGCATTTAAATTAATTTACTGCTTAATATTAAATAAGTCAGTAAACTCCAATTCCGGGGGATTCCTCCAAAGTTGTCAACACTAACTCCCAACTACCAAGTTGTTATGGAAACGGTCACTAGCACTTGATGCTGCAGCGGCGTGCGCCGTAACTACACATTACCCCTGGCGGTCGGCGCCGGAATATACGCTAACCGCAGCACAGCTGGCCACTCTACTCCTGCCCAGTATGGTCAGACCAACTAGCACATGGTTTTATGAAGCCGTACTTGGGCTACCGCTGTATGGTTTCATCATGACATGTATTTCAATCATTCACTGGGTTATAATTTGTATGTATTTGAATGGATACATTTAATACTTAATTGATAAAAGTCTATGAAAACCGTTTAGTGCTCTATGGTCTTCTATAGTGCTATGGTGGACACAAGAGCGTAATCTGATTTGGTTCTACAGTACTTTACTTTACTTTAATTTTAATAGTAGCATGCTGTTAGCAGGTTTGTGCTGTGCTGGGCAAGTGTGTGCAATATCCATGGAAAAATTATGTTGAATCCTCTCACCTTGTGCAAGGATCCTTTAAGTCAATCTCAATTTCTCTTGCAGCAAAGTCCAGGACAAATTAACCACCAAGCTAACAAGACACCCCTTTCTCTATTTAGTTTTGATAACAATTTTGAGTTATTGTTTATTTGTTTCAGGATATCATGACAGAAGAATGCAGAAGGGTTGCTCAGCTATTAACTTCGCCTTATAATCTTTATTTATTTCAATTGTGTTGTAAGAAGTATTTTTTAAACAGTAAAACTTTCTCCAATTTATAGACTACCTAATATGATTCATTGTTGTGTTTTATTAAGGTCCTTACCCTTATCTAAAAATATTTTATAAACCAAAATGTTTAATGTTGTTTGCCTATTATTCTTGATGAAACATTAAAATACACTCCATTATTGAGCCTAATCATATTGATTTTCTACTTTAAAAAAAGTAAGTAACACAACCAAGACCAGTCCTTAAATAAAAGTACTTCATAATTATCCCAGTAAGACATAATGGATTTCCAAATTCCTCCCTAGGAGTTAATCTGCATCCGGACAACCAAATTTTTAAGATTATTATATTTAAAGAATAGGCTTGCTAATACAAATATTATGTTCATTTATAACTTTTTTCTCATTATCTATACATAAAATTGATTAAAATATGTGAATGCGACTATTATTACTGGTGGGGAGGGGGCGCCACAACCACCTTTGCTCCAGGCGCTGCCAACCCTAGGGATAGCCCTGATATTTACCTTAGGCGGCCTAAGGTAAATATCAGGGTTATCCCTGATTATGCGGCCTAAGTTAGGCCCCTTTTATGCTCAAGTTTGGGTTGCAACTAATGCTTGGTGTGTTGCCCAAAACAAGCGACAAGCAAAATTTAAATTTCTTTCTTTTGTACCGAATGTGATGCAATATAAACAGCAAATTAGAAACGCAAATCCAGTCAGCTGATTAGACATAGGCGACTTACCCAACGGCCCTATGACGTGGTGGGGAAAGCTTCTAGCCAAGGGTCTGTCTCAGTGACCAGTGTGTCTCCAACCTTCCTATGCGTGGGGTGAGTTGTTAAGTGGAGTCGTGCAAATCAATTCGTAGTTTGCAGTGTTAGTTGGCAAAAATTTAATTTTCAAACCCTAAAGCCTATATCCCGCAGGGATATATTTTTTTGGAATTAAATTAAGTTAGGAAAAACTCATTTCATCCTCACCAACTTATACATACCGCTCCCGAAATTTCACGTCTTAGTTCAACCAAAATTCAATTTGTCCGCATTTTGGAAAAAAACTCATCCGTATTATCTCTGATTCCTTAAGTGTTTTGTGTCTGACGTCCAGTTGTAAGTAACTATATATTATTTATTGTATTAGTGTTATAATTACTCTTAGTGGGTCGTACAAGCCGTTACATTTTATGTTATGTTTTGGCCTCCTGTTCTTGAGCACATGTTTTCAGATTCAGATACTGATAAGTACATTTTGTATCCATTTTAATCTAATTAATTGGTATTGATACATAGTCAGTGATATTATTTTTTATTCAAAAAAAAAAAAATAAATGTTCAATTATTTGTGATAAAATTAACGTAATTTGATTAAAATGTTTGTATTATAATCGTCATTGCACACACATTGTTCCCATAACACAGTATTATTCCAAACAAAAGGTTACAAATGTATAATTGCCAATGGTGAAATTAATTGGAAAATTTAATACACTTGGAAGGGCTGCAGGTTTGATTCTGGCTTGCGATTGTAGTTAGTGGGAGTGTATTCCAATATAGACGTATCCGCCATAACACTCTTTAGCTATAAATAATAAATAATCTTTCATACGATTGCCTTGAGTTACGTACAGTTATACTGTAACAAATTGGACAATGAGATCTACACTTCAATTTTATAGTCTTTCAGGGTGGCTATAGTGACGTGGAAATGTCAGGGAATATTAAATATCTGGAAAAGTCAGGGAATTTTGTCATAAGTCAGGGAAAATTGTAAAATGTTTAAAATAATTAAAGGTCGATCTGGTGAAAGTACGTATGCCGTGTCACGGAAAACTTAAAAATATGTTTGTACAAATAAATTTTGTGTTTTTGTACAAATTAAATTTTGTTATAAACTGTGTATCATCTTATCAAACTCTGTTTAATTTTATTAAAGCAAGCTGCAAAGTTTAAATATAAGCTACAAGCCTGTATCTATAGATTTTATGTATTTTTTTTCATGTCAACAAACATAAGATATTCTTCAGATAAAGATTAGTCCTTTTGAAGATTTAGTTAGTATTAAAATTGTAATTTTGAATTTGTCGATCAGGGAAAGTTTTAAAAAATCATGGAATCGCCAGGGAAAAGTCAGGGAATTTTTCAATGTGATTTCACTAGACAAAAAAAAACTAGCATTTGTCTTTGGATTTTGTGAGTGTTGGAACGTCTCAAACATTAAAATTTCAAACCTTAATGTCACTGTCGCGGCTATATTGTAACCGCGCCAATCACTTCATTCCTCTACCGAGAGGTTCGATATATGAGTGAAAATTTAAAAACATACGTTTTCATGTCCCTGACCTTTTACTTCGTAGATACTGGATTTGTAGTTTATTATTATGTGTTTTAATATTTTTGGGACGGGGGCAATATCTTACACACATTTATTTGGTTTTAAATAGGTTCTAGGTATTTTTTCGTATTTTTAAAGTCTCGAAATTCACGACCATGACGTGTCCCTAGGGTACATTTTCCAACTTTCACGCTGTTTTTAGGCTAATTATTCATGCCGAAATATATAAAGCCATATTTTTATGTCATCAATGGTTATTCAACTTACAAAAAAGAAGCACATTATAATTTTATTGTCATTGCAAACTGACCACCATGACAAAATAAGTCTGTCCCTCGATTTGGCGTCACGACCATTTGGGAAAAATTTTCTACTTTGGAGCACGACAGTGGCAAGCCTTGCGTCGATGGAGTCAGTTGGTTTTAGAGACTAGTTCGGGGTGTACGTCAGGATTGTAGTGCCGGTCGTTTCGAGTTGAAAGGAGGAATTACAAGATTAATAAAGGAAAGATTGTGTTTTTTAGCGAATTTCCCTATAGGGAATAAGCTATTACCGTAGGTCTCATGGTAAGACTTAGTCCCGGGACCGATTTACTTTTTCATTTTGATGTTTCTAGAAGCCAAAAACACCATCCGTTCAAATTCATATATATATATATATATGTGTCCGTCAGCACGATAACTCGAGCAAAAATGATCCGATTTCGATGAAATTTGGTACAAACTTGTAAACCTACGTTTATTCGAACGAGTTCGCGAGCCAGCATGATCGGACCATGGGAACTGGGTTTTATGGGGGGATTTATGGGGTAAAAATTGGTTTTTCTCATTTTTGACCCTCAAAACATAAAATTTCCCAAATTTCTTCTAGACCATATTGAAGAGCTTAAAAAAACAAATAATTCAGTATATTGAAGTGTTTTTGTATGGTTATTGGTTACGGAGAAAATTATAAATTAAAAATTCCCATGTTATTCTTATGGAGAATAAGTAAACTTTTGTAGTTTGCTTGTTTATGCATATATTTGGATCAAACTTGGCCAATCGATTTATTTTATACTAAGCTGTTAATATTTTACTGAAAAACACACTTTATTACCCTGTAGGCAGCAAACCTAGGTACTCGTTAAACCTAATGTTATTTGAATAGATTTAATTGAAAATCAAATCAGGCAAATGGAAATTCGCTTAGTCTGCAGGTTTGCTGCGGCGGGGGTATTGTAATTTTAGTGTGCCCATGACCGTACATAGTCATTCGATGAAGTAGACATGGTGTTAATTTTTGTTTATAAGATATTTCAATTGCTAGATTAATCTAGAAGTCCACTTTGTATCCTCGAACATGAGGTGCAGGGCAACCGCCAGAACAGAGCCAAATAACACGTAATTTCACGACCAAAGTTTGACGACCATCGCGGGTTTTTTCACGACCAATCTAGCCTTATGGATTATAGTGTGTTTGGTCGTGACAATAACTTTAATATAATTGTAAATTGAACAGTTTAGTTTAATTGAAACACAAATTTTTATTATAACTAACAGTATAATTGAAGGATTGTTTGGAAAGATTTAGATTATTTCAGAAAATTCACGACCGTACCGCTTGTCCCTGACCATCACGTTTATGATTTCTATCATAAATTAATTTAAAAAATTAAAATATCGTCATATTTTAATGTTTTATACAAAAAAGAAGCACACCTCTATACAAACATAAAGATTTTTCGGGTCTCAGGTAAGTTTTTTCGGAGTTATACAAACTTAAAAAGATTTTAATTTTTTTTCAATTTTTTGAGTTTTTTATTTTTTTCTAGAAAGACCAAATATACCAAAAGCTCAGTGACCTTTTTATTGTATAATGGTCATAAAATTAAATTAGTTTATTGCAAAACATAGTTCTAAAAATAATATTAACTATTTTTAATATTCATTTAAACGTCTGTTATGGTCGTGACAGGATTTTGTGTTTTTCCACTAAAGATGCTCTTTTAAAAAAAACTACCAAAGATATTGCGTTACCATGGACATTTTATGAAACTTAAAATGTTAATGAAATAAAAATAATAATAAAAGTTTTGAAAAAAGGGGGGAAAAATTTGCAAAGTGCTTTTCCTGAAAACGTACGTTTTAAATTTTCACTCATATAGTAGTGATAACATTAATGGCAAATATATTAGGGTAAAAGGCCATACATTTCGTAACACATCACCTTTTGTCATCGTTATATTATAATTATATTCTCCACTGAAGTTGTTTTTAAATATATGGAATTAATTGTGATTTATTTACTGATGATTACCTTTAACCTTTGGTATTTCAATCCTAGCATAAATATAGTTCTTTCAAAGAGTCGTAATTATAACCAATAAGAATCCACTACAAAAGATACACCTTGGGTGCACCACTAAGTTAGTTTAGTGTGGTAGTGTGCAAGGTAGAGTCAGTGTAGTCTTAAGATTGTTTTCAGCCTTGGAAGAACTAAACACTACCAAGAACCCCCTTAGGACTTCTGGGGGTAATTTTATTCCACAGGGCCCACTAAATTTTTATTTAACATAAAGCTTCCACTGCCAACACTCTGTTGTAATATTTTTGTTCACTTAGTTCTTCCAACCCAGCACACAGGGGCAACCAATTTGTAAAGAACCAGTCAGTCGAGAGGTATTTGAGAGTTTACGAGTAAAAGTATATTTGAATATTTATATATTAAATATCTTGTTAGAAATCCGTTTTTTTCTTTACACTTTTACTTAGTACTGAATCATTTAATCAATACAAATAAAATCTTAAATTAACTTATTACATTACTACATTATGACTATTTTGGTAACTAAGTGCCTTCTTGTGTCAAGTTTTGCTAATGACGTAGTCGAGTTCAGTATGGATTTTAGAATTTTAGTATTGTTTATAAATACTTGGATATATATCATTTTTGATATTACAGAAATTACATCAATGGACAAAACTATTGTCTAACGTATGTTTCCGATCTTTGGGAAGAATATTTTAATTTTTCTTGCAATAAAAAATCATGCTTGGGTTACTTTTTAACATAAAAGTTGCATTAACTTTTGAAACATAATGTTTACAGAAATGGGGGTTGCACTGTTTTGTAGTTCTTGTCCTGTGACACTGACCGCTACATGACAAGATCGTTTTATTTGGCTAAATGAAGGCGTAAACAGTGAAATAATAAGAAACAAATTGTAAACAAAACATGACCTCTATAATCTACATTGCACCGTACAGAAATAAAACTAAAATTTGGGCTTAAGCTGCTCCATAAGTATGACAAATCTAGTAAACATGTTTTGATCATAGATCAAACATTAAGTCCCTTAGAAGATTTGTCATTCTTGTTTGAAAAGCTGAAGCCAATTTTATTGCTATTCTATGCCAACTGTGTAGAGGTTGTGTTTTTTTTACAATATGTTTCTTAATATTGTTATTTCAGTTATTTAAAACCTAATTTAACCAAATAAAACTATCTAATCATAAAAATAACTGGTCTCCTAGTTATATAACCAAACAGTAAAGCACAAATCATAAAACTACCCTAATATAATAGAAACAAGATTTCGTTTACACTAGCGATCAGTGTCGACGTACATGAAATAGACACGAAAAACAAGCTTCAAAATCAACAATGGGAAGAGAAGTCTACTTATGTTGCATAGTCTACGGTTTTATCTATGAAAAAGTATTTTTACACCGGTATTACACAATATTACAAAATAAATATTACCTATACAATAGTTATCATGCATAGCATAAATAAGCAACACGAGCAATATCAAACTTATGATAATATATTTCAGCTTACATAATTAAAGTAAAACAGCAGATACAACACATTATTCTATTATTCAACAAAAACCATTTAATATATACATATATTACATATGTCGTCCAGGAGTAAAAAAAAACTTGAAATACTTTTGGTTTTGCTACGTTGGCTGCACTTAACGCGACTTCTTATTGCCGAGTAGCGGCTGCTAGTCGATACGATAATTTGAGGACCATTGCACGATAATTTTTTTGTCTACTCAGGATCGATCAGCTGTCCCATCCGCTATGACGTAATTCCCGCGCGTTATAAGCTATGCCACGTTTTTAAAATTATAAGCTATAGAACAAACGAGATTTTATAAGCTGCAGCACATTTGAGCTATGCCATTATAAGTTATGCCACATTTTAAGGAAACCGTTATAAGCTATGCCTCATTTCTACGATTATAAGCTATGGAACAATTTAAACTTTCCATTATAAGCTATGCCACATTTTCAAGATTATAAGCTATGCAACAAATTCGCAATTATAAGCTATGACATTATAAGCTATGACATCGTACCACAGGCCACTAGTTCTGTATTAAAGCATTAGTCATGATTTGAAATAGTGCCACAGTGTTTCTACAGAGTGCAGCACAGAAAACTATATTTTACTTTTGAATAAGTCCAAATGTATTAAACCCCAATCGCAGCACACCTGTGCACTTAACAACGTTTAAATTCTCCAATGTTAAATATTAAAACATAAAAACCTTTATCAAAGTAGTATAAACAATAAAAGGGATGACTTTTTTAAAATTTATGACAGCTAATTTGCAACCAAAAGGTGAGTGAGCGTAGCGAATGAACATCAACCTAGAGGCGAGTTAGCGTAGCGAACGAGCTAACCTGAAAACAAGTGAGCGCAGCGAACGAGCTCCAACCTAAAGGTGAGTGAGCGTAGTTCAACCGGGACGTGATTGAGCCATGCGAATACTTATGAAGTTAAACGGGGCAAAGCCCGTGGGTATAGCTAGTAGTTTTTAACAAACAAGGTAAGCCTATCATTAACAATTTTTTTAGCTTTCAGCGAATTTCCCTATAGGGAAGTAGCAATTACCGTAGTTGGGACCATGGTGGAAGTAAATAATAAGTTTATTACTTATTATTATTTACTTCCACCATGTTGGGACGGTTTGTAAGACCTGGGACTGATTTACTTTTTCATTTTGATGTCCCCAGAGACCAAAAACACCATTCGTTGAAATTTTTATATACCTATGTATATATATATATATATATATATTTACGTCCGTGAACGCGATAACTTGAGTAATTTTGGTCCGATTTTGATGAAATTTGGTTTAAAGGTGTAAGGCGGGATAAACTTGAATGAGTTGGCGAACCAGCATGATCGGACAATGGGAACGGGGTTTTGTGGGGTAAAAAGTGGTTATTCTCATTTTTGACCCTCAAAACACAAAATTTCCCAATTTTTCTCTAAATCTTTTGAAAGAGCTCAAAAAAACAAATTTTACTTCATCTTGCTGTTAGTTTAAATATTTAATCAAGCCATATCCAATGTTCAAATATTTTATTCTTGAAGTCAAATTTATATCAGTACTGCCTAATTGACTAAACAATTTCAACTTGGGAAAATATACCTAAGCTAGGCTTTGTCAGACAAATTTTATCATGAGTCAAATGTTGCCAAAAAGAGTATATTTTGATACTTGAAAAAAAAATATATTTAGTGTTGATCGAGTAGAAATCAGATGTGCAAATCAGTGTATTTGTATTTTATGTTAAATTCAAAACCATATTATTTTTCAACTACAGTATGTTCTGAAAGATTTTAAAATATTGTGTGAGACTTATTGTACAAATATCGATGTCAAATGTTGATTATTCTGAGATTAGTAACCATTTTGAGTTATGGCAGAAAAAGTATAAACATTGATTGATTACACTGTATTTATGTAAATTTATGTATAGAATATTTTGGGACAAATTTTATTATGTATTGGAATATTCAGGGTTTCCGGTCTTGGTTACCACATCTGTGTCATCGCCCAACACCCTGCCCCACTAAGACTGCCTGTGGTCCAACTGCGGCTCAACTCCATCAGGGATGCTGGATGCTGCGACTGGTAGTTCAGACCTAACGTTAGCTACGGATCTGCCCACCAACAAAATTGTCAGCTGAGTGCTAGTTATTAAGCTTTGCTGAGAACTTTGAGAACTAACACTTGAGAAGTTAACTGAGATTATTATTTACTTAAGCAGAAGAAAGTGTTATCTACTCTGGATTATCAACAGATATTTCTCTATGAATTAATTTGATTGAATTTTTAAAGCCATTTGGAATCAATTAATGAGAGTCAATTTAGCCTATGAGAGTTGAGAATAAATTTTGCTTAAATCTTCGGCAGTGGGACTTAAATGAATTTAGCGGAATAATTTTTTATTCAGACCTTTTTGTGGTCCGTGAAGTTGGCGTACCCATATTAGCGTATCCACTTTTGATCATTCCAATCGTTAGTTCATCGTTAGTTCTTGATAGTTCCCAAATTTTGTCGTTAGTTCTCAAAAAATAAAAAAGTTATAGCCGATAATAAGTGGGTACGCTAACTTCACACTTCCGGGTTCTAGCGCACGCCGTTTCCTGATGAGAAATGTTAACATCTATATATCAATCGTTAGTTCTTCGTTAGTTCTCGATAGTTCTCCAATATTAACGTTAGTTCTCAAAAAATAAAAAAGTTACGAGGCATACAAAGTGGGTACGCCAACTTCACAATTATAGAATTTCCAGCGGGCATACTTTTTTGAATAAAAATGCTTACATCTATATACCAATCGTTAGTTCTTCGTTAGTTCTCGATAGTTCTCCAATATTAACGTTAGTTCTCAAAAAATAAAAAAGTTACGAGGCATACAAAGTGGGTACGCCAACTTCACAATTATAGAATTTCCAGCGGGCACACTTTTTTGAATAAAAATGCTTACATCTATATACCAATCGTTAGTTCTTCGTTAGTTCTCGATAGTTCTCCAATATTAAAGTTAGTTCTCAAAAAATAAAAAAGTTACGAGGCATACAAAGTGTACGCTAATTTCACAATTATAGAATTTCCAGCGGGCACCGTTTTCTGACTAAAAATGTTTATATCTATATACCAATCGTTAGTTCTTCGTTAGTTCTAGATAGTTCTCCAATATTAACGTTAGTTATCAAAAAATAAAAAAAAGTTACGAGGCATACAAAGTGGGTACGCTAACTTCACAGTTATACAATTTCCAGCGGGCACAGTTTTTTGAATAAAAATGCTTATATCTATATACCAATCGTTAGTTCTTTGTTAGTTCTCGATAGTTTTTTAATATTTACGTTAGTTCTCAAAAATAAAAAAAGTTACGAGTCATACAAAGTGGGTACGCAAACTTCACAATCATACAATTTCCAGCGGGCACAGTTTTCTGACTATAAATGCTTATATCTATATACCAATTGTTAGTTCTTCGTTAGTTCTCGATTTTTCTCAAAAACGTACCCTCAACTATTCTTTCAAACATTCACAGCATCGTTCTTAAACAGTTTCAAAATACGTTCAAAATTTAAAATGTTAGGTTATTAATATATACCGAGAATAAATATTGTTATCTTATGATAAATTAGTTATAATAAAATATTAATTGAAATTTAGTTTAATGATTAAAAAAAAGGGGATTTTATTCAAGTTCCATGCCTTTAGCCGGCTCCAGACTGTACCCACGCAAAGTACAGAACAGCAACTCGCCGAATCGCGAGTAGTATGACAGCAAATGCTCGTGCTCGTGTTTTCCGTTCATTGCCGGTATTTTTGCACACATCAAAGTGAAGGAATATTTTTGCCATTCTCGAAACGAACAGTTGGTGGGAAAACAACACATGTGTGTAGACACATGTAGATATAGATATAAGCATTTATAGTCAGAAAACTGTGCCCGCTGGAATTTGTATGATTGTAAAGTTTGCGCACCCACTTTGTATGCCTCGTAACTTTTTTATTTTTTTAGAACGAACGTTAATATTGGAGAACTAACGAAGAGCTAACGATTGGTATATAGATATAAGCATTTTTATTCAAAAAAGTGTGCCCGCTGGAAATTCTATAATTGTGAAGTTGGTGTACCCACTTTGTATGCCTCGTAACTTTTTTATTTTTTGAGAACTAACGTTAATATTGGAGAACTATCGAGAACTAACGAAGAACTAACGATTGGTATATAGATATAAGCACTTTTATTCAAAAAAGTGTGCCCGCTGGATATTCTATAATTGTGAAGTTGGCGTACCCACTTTGTATGCCTCGTAACTTTTTTATTTTTTGAGAACTAACGTTAATATTCGAGAACTAACGAAGAACTAACGATTGGTATATAGATATAAGCATTTTTATTCAAAAAAGTGTGCCCGCTGGAAATTTTATAATTGTGAAGTTGGCGTACCCATTTTGTATGCCTCGTAACTTTTTTATTTTTTGAGAACTAACGTTAATATTGGAGAACTATCGAGAACTAACGAAGAACTAACGATTGATATATAGATGTAAACATTTCTCATCAGGAAACGGCGTGCGCTAGAACCCGGAAGTGTGAAGTTAGCGTACCCACTTATTATCGGTTATAACTTTTTTATTTTTTGAGAACTAACGACAAAATTTGGGAACTATAGAGAACTAACGATGAACTAACGATTGGAATGATCAAAAGTGGATACGCTAATATGGGTACGCCAACTTCACGGACCTGAACTTTTGAACTGACTAGGACTTTTGCGTGTTGAGTGGAGGATCAAGCTAGCGGACAACTGGGTAGAAGATTATTATAAGTGTTTTGTCTAGGTGTCATCTGTTTTATTTTGTGTATTTATTTTATGTGTCAAAAGAGATATAACATTTCAGAGTAACTTTGTGTTCTGCTTAGATAAAATTGTGGTTGATATGAATATTTTAGGATCAGGTTGTTACATAGATATTCTACCTATTTGGAATGTTTTGTTGATAACATTTTGATAAAGGTATTTGATTATCAATGTGTGTATTGATTATTGCAATTTATTAATATTTAAGTGGAATAATAGCCAGACTTTGTTTCTTCTGGTATACAGTATTATTCAATTCTGAGTTTCATTATATGGTTGGAGGATAATACTTGTTATTTTTTTAAATCCTGGCACTTAGTATAGTTAATAATTCCATCACACTAGCTTGCCACATTGTTTCCTTGTTTTACAACTGGCAATCAGAAGCTATTACAAGGTGGCGCCCTCTCAAACATGACTAGGTACTGGTTACCCCTGGATATTATGATCTGGTATGATTTCATATGAGTATATAGACCACCCCTACTCTACCTGAAGCATTGGAAGTTATATTAAACCTTTTTCCTGAGCTAGTTGGGTTACAACATGTTGCACTATTTGGTTTGGAATTAAAAGGACCACCACAGAAGAATTTCAATCAGAATTGTTTTTTCCAAAAATCCATTTCTCGGGTTTGTCATAGTTTTATAAGAAAATAACATAAGTTGCAAGAACTTTTGAACCGTAGTTTTTTACCGGAATAGGGGGTTGCACTATGTTGTTAAGAATTAAAAGGATCATCACATACTTAATTCAATCAGAACAGGGGTTTTCTTTAGAAATTAAGATTTTTCTCTTATATTATGGGCTATTTTGTAGAAAATACCATAATTTACAATGAATTTTTACCGTAATTTTTACAAAAATTGGAGTTATACCATTTTGTTCTGAATTTAAAGGGTTACAACATACTAATTTTTTTTTAATCGTTCGCGTCATTTTCAAGAAAATCCGATATTCCTGTTATTTTATGGGTTTTATGAGTAAATCAACATTAAAAAAAAATTTCCAAAAATTAAAAATAAAAATGCCCAGAGAAACCATAGATTAGTACTTAATACAAAATTTAATCCAAATCTTACCCAAAATGTCAAACATCAACACATACAGACACACCAACATACATACACACACAGACATCAATTCAGTGGAAATATCCACTCAAAACTCATACTCAAAAATGTTTGCGTATACAATACTTTATCCATATATTAACTAATATGGGAAGAAAGTAAAAATAAGTTGTCAAAGATTTACTATATCATTCTGAACAAACTCGTACCATAACAAGCATACGGACGGTATGTGCAAATGAGTAAACAAAACGCGGTATCGCGTTCGCAACAATAGCCTACTACATCAGGAGCAATGACCTACATCGCATTCACACAGCTGCGCCGCCGCCGCCGCCAAGTACAACAGCGTGAGCCAGGGTAATCGTTCACTCCATATCGCCGAGTTTTGTAGTTCAACAGTCCAGTCTAGTGTCTGTCTAGTCTAGTCCGCCGCTAAGTTCAGTCCAGTCCAGTTGGCAGCAACTGCAGCGCGCCAGGCGACGGTTCCATGAACTTCGTGGTGACGGTGCTGCGATCTAAGTAGAGGGGTCAGTACTACGTGCATCCACGGTGCACAACGCGGTACATTGTAGAAATTTCCTGTTCACGTGTCCTCCCGCATAGTCTTCAATCTAGTAGTGTTATACAGGGTGATTGGTACTCAGTGTGACAAAAATTATTTTTCATCACTCCGTAACGAAAGTAACTATTTTTGATAACACCTGACATCAATGAAAGTAGTCGTTTCCCAAGCTCTAATTTAGGGCGAGGGAAAATCGATCAGCTGATTTTCCCTCGCTTTCAATTAGTTCTCCATTTATTCACTACGCGCGCTAGTGTTTTGTTATGTTTTAATTTAATGATTTGAATCAGCTGTATGTATTGTTCAAGGTTGTTTTATTCTTTTATTTTGATATTTAAACAAAATGTATTGAGAAATATACGTATGTTTCCTTTTAGAAATTTTGTTTTGTTTTATTTTGATGTTCAATAAAATTAATTGAGAAATAAAATAGTTGTAATATTACTGAGGTCTGCTATTCTGTGTTTGTGTATTTTTGCGTCGTGATGAAAAGTATCGTTCATAACTCGTACCGAAAGTTATTATCCGGCACTTGCTCCATTATTCCCGTCCTCGGCTTCGCCTCGTACGTGAAAATAGCTCTCACATACTCGGCTTCGCCTCGCACGTGAAATTGATGTTCCCTGTGTTCGGCTTCGCCTCACACAAAAACTTGAGCGCGCGACGGAAAATGCCACTTTCGGTCCTAGTAATGAAATATACTATTGTGTAAGTACAAAGTAAATGCAGTGTGATGATGCATATAAAAGGTTTTAAGTCTAAAAAATAGCTTTCCAAAGAATTATTTTATATTTTTCAAAAATAACTATGTTTTAAAACTTAATATAGCTATTTCTCAATTACCTGTAAATGGATTTGAGTGGGTAATGTCATTTTCGTGTTCTACATTAAATTTTGAATAAGAATAATAGAATACCCCAGCCGCAGCAATCCTGCAGACTTAGCGAATTTCCAATTGCCTGATTGGATTCACACTAAAATGTCTCCTTAAAAATATTTAAATAGAATTAGTTTGACGAGTACTTAGGTTTGCTGCAACAGGGAGGGTAAAAAAGTATTTTTTCATGTAAAATGTTAATAGATACTGTAGTTTAGTAAGAAATTAACGTATTTTCCAAATTTGATCAAAATATGTTCATAAACAAGCTAACTATAACAGTTGACTTATTCTCCATAAGAATAACATGGGAATTTTAGTACAGTTTAAAATTTTTAAATTGTTTTGCAAAAATAAATACTTAAAATTCAGCATGTGCTGAGTGGCAAACACCGAAAAATCCATCAAAAGCTAATAAGGGGAAAAAAGAAATGTGTAGGCCTACAGTTGAATGTCAAAATAAAATAAGTTTGTAGTTCTTTCGGATGTAAATACTAATGGTGAGGATAAACTTCCAAAAGCCCAACCAGTAACACATAGAAAAATAAAAAAAAAAACCCATGTAAAACCAAAGAAAATAACTATTTCTCACAAAAACCAAACAAATCAAGACTACTAATTTTGGCTGATAACCTTCAGCCTTGGCAATCTTGTACAACAAAAGACGTTGCTAACGTCACTTCCTTTGTAAAACCTGGGGCATTGCTGAGTTATGTCGTAAAGGACGTTAAGGATCTTTCCAAAGACTTGAGTGAAAATGATTATCTGTTGGTAATAGGTGGGACTAATGATATGGAAGACAAAAGTGTAAGCAGCATAAAAGAAAAATTCAACACTTTACTAAACAGTATCAATAAAACAAACTTGATTATTGCATCACTGCCTATGCGACATGACTTGCCAAAATTAGACAACAAAATTAGTAATATAAACTACCTATTGGCTTGAAGAGAAATTGAACAACTCCATAGAAAAAAGATTACTAGAACCACACCTCTTGCCTCGTGAAATGTACACAAATCATGGTTTGCATTTCAACAAAAAAGGTAAAAGCAAAATTTCTGAAGAAATCCTAAATATCATCCGTGACTGCTGTTTCAACCCCGCTCTATCCAATAACTTCAACATCCAACTGCCTTCAGATGAAGAACCCGTCACAGTTGTAGAGGCTGACATGAATAAGGTAATTCACAAGCTGTGAGACACTGAAAACACTGCCTTTGCCCACTGCATCTCTGCAGATGTAAATGATGACAGGCATGAGCATCATTTACATTATTAAATTTACGTAACAATATGAGAATATGAATAGACATCTAAGGTTTAAAGAGTTAAATCACACGCTTAAGGGTTATGCCTGCACTCAGCGTAGCAGACTAGCAGCACATTTTGGTATTCTAATTCTACTATTCTAGTTCTAATTTTAGAGAAGTGAAGTGTCATCATTATTAGGCCTATTGCCAATCAGAATCAGAGTTAGATAATAAAGTTCATATTTGCAGTTGTTTGTCGTGAAGTTGAAAGCAATAAGCTGTAGGCCTACTTCACCTACAGTTCATTCCACTTGTAAATATGTTATCTGTCCTACCTTGTTTATTCTAATGTTGTATATTTTTACAGTGATATCTTGAGTAATATTCATCAGCAGTGAAAAACTACAAATTTGTTTAGAGGCACCTATAGTAAATAAATACCAAAGATTGTTTCGAGCTGCTTCATAAGGATGCTAAATATGTGGAGGTATAATATGTAGTATAAATCCTATTATAACCACAAAACTATTGATTCCATTCTTCCTCAGAAACCGCAATGAGTAGAATAATAAAATTTGATTTGTATTCATTTATGTACTTTCAATATTTTTATGTAAAACTGTTTTGGCTCCGCAAGAACGATAATGTTAGGTTTTGTGAGGATTAAAAAAGTATATATATGTTTCTGATAGAATTTATTTAGACAGCAACGCAGTCACATAAGCTGTACAAACATACAAAACATGGTATAAATGCACATAAATATTAAAACATTAACCATAGTAAAATAGCGAAGTGAATAGAACATTATAAAGAAAAAATAAAAGGGTAGATAAACTTGGTTTAACGAAATTATAAAAATGAAAAATATAATAATAGTAATAAAAAGTGTTGATCTTACTTGCTTGAAAGCCGACGATAAGCCTGAAATTTAACAAATGGCCTCGTCATATGGGTCAAGATTTGGTTAATGTCCCATCCAAAAGGAAAAGAGCAATACATTTGTATTTTTTTTATTTCAAAACATTTAGACAAAATGAGCAGTTTTTTTTTCATTAGAGAAACCAAGATTTAATGAGGTAGCTAATAATTTATACGGTCAAAAATCCATTGAAGAAACAAAAAGGTTTCATTTGTGATGAAAATGAGTGTTGTTTTGTTAGTGAGCAAAGAATTATCTGCTTTCTTACATTATTTATTATGTGTGGCAAACAGATAAGTATATACAAAAGTCATTAGCAAAAAATCGTGTTAGGCCTAATTGAATTTCATTAAATAACTAATTACACTAACCTTAATATTGCAAACACTTTGTTCAAATGTACTTCACAACAAAGACTTTTCAATGTTGGGAGAATTTTGTCATGTATAATGTATTCAAAACAGTCAATTGCACTAAGGAATTCATCATGTAAATACGATTATTCTCCTAGTATAATGTCATAGATAGTTTTATTTTATTTCTTTTTCATGAAGCATTGCATACATACTAGGAGAATGGTTAGTCAACCAACTATTTGTGACTAAAACATATGTTGCAAAATTATGTTTGTTATTTTTTAGATGATATAAAAAAAAAAAATAGGCAGTAAAACCATTTGTAAAAACATTGTTCTATACCACAGTATCATAATTAGTTAACTCCATAGAACTGGTAAAATTTTAATGGTAATATCATTGATAATTTCTAATCCACAGGCAAATCTAAATGTTTGATCTCTCTCTTTAAAATTATAGTGCTACTAAATGATAGAATACAAGAGGGGTCTATAGACGAGTCGATTTAGCCCAAAAAAGCCTCTAAGATAGAACAAATTCCAACAAATGGTTTTTTGACGGTTTTTGGTAGTAATAGGTGTAGAAAGTACCAGGAAAAAAGTCTACCAAAATCGGACAACCGGAAGTCGGGTTTTTCCAAGATGGCCGCCGTGAGGCCCTCAAATCGACAAGATGACTGCAAATTCGTCGATTCATAGTTCCAGGATTGGCCGATTTCCACAAAAATTGGCAAACACATGTAGAACTATATTTCCAACCTTAAATATGAAAACTAGGCAGACAAAGTAACCCAAAGATGAATTTTCAGGGTATTATGTGCTAAAAAATAAGATTTTTTACCTCAAATATATGTTTTGCTAATAATTTGTACAAAGTTTGTTATAATTTCAAATTTATTTTTTCACCATTAGATTTAACACTAAAAATTTAGTATATTGAATCTTTGTTCTGCTTCAATTTGTTACAGAGATATTGAAAGTAATAACTTTAGTATGTTTTCTTGCCGAGATAACTCAATGTTAATCTTATGGTGAATAAGCATAAATATTAATATTATTTTTCATTAAACCTATATAGATAAGACTTTTTGTTCTGCTTCATATTATCTGTTTTAATATTTTTTTAAATAAAAATTCCTTTTTTGTTAGTGTTCATTGCAGCAAACCTACGTATTCGGTTCCTCAGTTTTAATCATAAAGAGAATAAGCAAAAATCAATTTCTTATTAGTCCGAGAAGTATAGAATATAACCTTAAAAACAATACAAGAAAACGTTTTTGGTTTTATGTTGTAGTTTTGGGTGTGCAGAGTCGGATTTTCCCAACATTGGACAAATTTAGAAAAAAAGATACCATAAGCATTTTCTATGCACAATTTTCTAAATATTGACTTGGGACCAACATCGATATTTATTGGGTGGTCAGTACTTCATTTCGATGGGAAACGTATTTTGGCTGCCATTATGGATCCATGTTATTGGATATAATTTTTTGTTGTTGTAACGACAGTGTTGTGACATATTTTTACTATATACTGCATATTCCATTGCCGAAATCCGTTTTTAAATACATTTTTTTGTTTTGAACGTTTGTACTTTGAAATTTTTTACGATTATTTTCCTTATCTTCAGTTAGTAGTTCATTCTTAATAATTAATGATGTAAGGGCTTTCATTTTAGCTATTGATCATTACAATTTGACGAGTTAGAGACGATCTACCAATCCCAACAAAATATTAAATTTAACTTTTTATAAATCAGTTTTTATTAAATGATTTATATCTCAGGTTCTTAATACGTCACCAAGTTCTTTCTGGTCTCAAATTACTCATTAGAGAATTAGGTTTTTTATTTTATTAGTCACTAAATAATATCTGACTAATTAATAAAAAATGAGTCATGCACCTTAATTTAATATTAAATTATTTGCATTTGAAATTTGTCTTTAGTTAATACAAATATCCCCAATTCTATTAATAATCCATAACTACAGTAAAAGTCAATACTTTGATGAATCTTTTAAGATTATAAAGAGTATTGGGAGTTATTTTTCGATTTGGGGGTATATGTCTTAAACTAAAGAAAATCTCGAAAAAAAATTTTGGTTAATAAGACAGACCCATATTAAATTTGTCACATTTTATTAAGTGATTAAAAAAATTAACCCAAACATTTACTGAGTAATATGAAACCAGAAAGAACTTGGTGACGTATTAAGAACCTGAGATATAAATATTTTAATAAAAATATATATTTCTAAAAAGTGAAATTTAATATTTTGTTGGGGTTGGTAACTAGTCTCTAACTCGTCAGATTTTAATGATCAATAGCTCAAATGAAAGCCCTTACATCACTAAATGTTTAAGGCTAGAACGAACTGCAAGCGTTAATATGTACTGGAGATATAAGAAAAAATAATCTTAAAAAATGTTCAAAATACGAAACGTCCTTAAGAAATGTATGCAAGAGGATTTTCGTTTGAATATATCCTTTAAACGAAAAAAAGATATTTAAAAACTCATTTTGGCAATGGAATGGGCGTGAAAATCTAGTTTAAAATAATGTGTCACAACATTGACATTACATTAAAAAAATTATTTATATCCAATATGGCCGATCCAAAATGACGGCCAAAAACACGTTCCCTATTGAAATGACACTGTCATTACATTTAAAAAAATATTTATACCCAATAGGGGGATCCAAAATGACGGTCGAAAACACGTTCCCTATCGAAATGAAGAAATGACCACCTAATAAATATCGGTGGTCTGAAGTCAATATCAACGAAAATGCATGTGGATTTTTTTAATTTTTCCAATGTTGAGAAAATCCGTCATATTAAATCTTGATTCTAGGGGTTTTCCAGTAGACCGATTTTTGGCAATTTTTACTATATTACTCTGCATACCCAACACTACAACATAAAACCATTAAACGTGTTCTTGCATTTTTTTAAGGTAATATTCTATATTTCTCGGACTAATAAAAAAATTGATTTTTGTTTATTCTCTTTATGCTTAAGACTAAGGAACCGAATACGTAGGTTTGCTGCAATGGTAACTGCCAAAAAAGGAATTTTTAGTAAAAAAAATATTAAAACAGATAATATGAAGCAGAACAAAAAGTCTTATCTATATAGGTTTAATGAAAAATAATATTAATATTTATGCTTATTCTCCATAAGATTAACATTGAGTTATCTCGGCAATAAAACATAATAAAGTTATTACTTTCAATATCTCTGTAACAAATTGAAGCAGAACAAAGATTCAATATACTAATTTTTTAGGTTTTTTGTGTTGAATCTAATGGTGAAAAAATAAATTTGAAATTATAACAAACTTTGCACAAAATATTAGAAAAACATATATTTAAGGTAAAAAAATCTTATTTTTTAGCACATAATACCCAGAAAATTCATCTTTGGGTTACTTTGTCTGCCTAGTTTTCATATTTAAGGTTGGAAATATAGTTCTCCATGTGTTTGCCAATTTTCGTGGAAATCGGCCAATCCTGGAACTATGAATCGACGATTTTGCAGTCATCTTGTCGATTTGAGGGCCTCACGGCGGCCATCTTGGAAAAACCCGACTTCCGGTTGTCCGATTTTGGTAGACTTTTTTCCTGGTACTTTTTACACCTATTACTACCAAAAACCGTCGAAAAACCATTTGTTGGAATTTGTTCTATCTCAAGTGCCTATATTGACTCGACTACTAATAAATTGAAAAATGTGTAGGTACAATCCATCTCTTACCTTGAATCTGAAACAAAAACTATCAGAGATTCAGAGATAAATGCATTATGAAGCACCTTTATACACAGTAAATTTTGCTTTACACATTTTTGTTCCATTATAATCCTTAACTATTGCTACACTACGTCTACGAGTAACATTGATGGCAACAAATATAAAAATTCTATCTCTAATTAATATTTTGCTCTTTCTATACAATAATGGAATATGTTTTGAGAACATAAATATTCGATAACAGTTCTAAAAGTGTTCTCCTTATGCTGTATTATAATGTACATGCTGTCTACATCAAAAAACTATTTATGGCAGATTTCTACTTCTAATATTTTTTTTTAAACTAAATAGAAAAAATCACAGCAGTATACAATATTATAGTTGAAAATACAAACGCTACTATGGCATTTTTTATGACTTATAATCTTCAATAATGTTTTGATCACTAAGTGATGTTTAGTCTACAAAACCGTTCAATGTTTAAAAAAACTATTTATGGCCTATTAACATAATAAATAATGCAGTTTGCACAACAAAAAAGGAAAAAAAATATAGAGGAAAATAGTTTTTCCAGATCATAATGGTTTTTTTGTTGCAAAAAAAGGAGAGATTTACCATAAGTTAGGGGCCTATAATAAAGGGTTGATCAATACCTTAAATTAAATTAATTCAAGTAAATGTGTTCGCTCACTCATCAATGCTATTCCAGTTCCTTCATGTACAGTAAAACAATTATCAATTGAGCTTTAATCCTCAATTATAAGTCAAATGAGAAAAAAACTTCAAACTTTAAACAAAATTAATTTTGCTTCATTTAAAAGCTAAAATATGAATAACATATTGAATGCAAGGAAAGGAATAAATAATGTTGATGTATGTTGTAAAAAACTATAACATACTACACTAAAATAAAAAAAATAAAAAAAAAACATATAAAAGATAAAATATTATAAAGTTTATAATATTACAACTACTTCCACACTTTTGTTCTAAATTTGTTCTGAATCCAAAAAATAGAAAAAAGAAAATATTCAACTAATTTTAAAATCACTAAATTAATTATACATTAAGTTTGCTAACCAGACTTTTAAGGTAATTTTTAGATTAAAACCTTTAGTAATAACAATAAGTAAAGCTTACACATTGGAAGCATCTTACAAAATATAAATATTAATAATAAATACAGTATACAACCACAGATTGTTAACCAATTTTTTAAAACTTAAAATTACGACTACATTATTATTTGGTTTAATGCTATCTAATAATTAAAACTAATTAAACTGTGTAATGTTAAATTGTTATAACATTATGCAACCTTTATGAAACTCTTTGACATTTTACTCTGAAGATATTAAGATATGTATGTATCAATGTCTTCAAACTATTTACAAATCAAGTAATTTCAATTGTAAGTGTGTGCTGCTACAGTATTTGTAAAATTGTACAGTATCAATTTTGCATGACAAGCTTAGAGAAGTGGAGGATGCCTTTATCCTAATACATTAGATAAGAACAATGAGCTATATCATCTTTTAGTGATAAAACAATTTTATACCACTAACTGTTATTAATACTACAGTAGACTCCCTCTTATCGGGACAACTTTTGGTACTGAAACGACTGTTCTCGTGGGAAAGATTTGAGACAATAACAAGAATTTAAACACAATGCTCTCCTAAATTTGATTCAAATATTTGGGTTGCATGCATTTAAGTGGTCAGTTTTAACGAGCTTTTGGGGATGTCGGTTTAACCGGATAAACCGTTATCCAGACTGGCCTCGGTCCCAAGCAGTCCGGATAAGAGGGTGTCTACTGTATTTTATCAATCAATTTGGAGCAAACCTAGGTGATTTTGTAACTATCTGAGAAAACTAATTTAGTAATTTTATACACTGTTTGGTAAAACCTTTAAGACTGTTATTTCCTGAATGCTTTAAATTAAAAAAATCATTTTATAAACTAAATAAGCTACCACTTACAATCATAGTCACCTGAATTCCCTAAATACTTTGGATCCTGATACTTGGTTTAAACTGATTGTGTAAAAATCAGAAGAACAAGGGAAATTGATGATTTCAAATATGAAAACGGATAGAGGTAGTTTAATTTTTTTGTAAGAAATAACAATACAATCACATAAAATTTGCTTTAAACTGTCGTTGTCATTTAGTTTTCATTATATTGGTCAATCAAAACAATCAAAAATCAATAAAACTGTTTAAAAACAATAGCTGCCGATAGGAACTTAATGCAGTTATGATCATGATTAGAATTTCCTCTGATTTTAAAACTGATCATATATAGACCAAACTCAACTTAAATGTTACTGTAGCTAATGTCCTAATTTAAAACTTATGCTAAAATGTTAAATATAAAGCTATGTCATAACGATGAATGTAGATTACAATTATATTTACAAGTCTCATATATTATTCTTGAGGCCTAGGTTGTGAATTTAATTGTCAACAGTATTAAAAAAATAGTGCAATACAGTTGGATTAAAGAATTTGGAGTTTTGGAATAAATAAAACAAGTTGTATCGACTGTCTTGGACTTAGATCGCTTCTTTTGGTTGAATAAAAACAATAATGGTCCTTTTTTGGTTGAATAGACCAATTTTGGTCCTCATTTTGCTGTATATAACCAAGGGGATTACTTGGGGATTAGTAAAAATAAAGTTGAGGAAAAAGTGTTAAAAACCAACTCCTTAATCAGTCAGATGCCTAGCCGTAACTTACTGGCCGTAATCTTTCACACAACAGCTCTAATAAATTTTAAATCGATTATTCCTGCTGCTTGTATACACAACAAAATACTGTATTTCTTAACATTGACAGCCTAGGCCTGTAGTTGTTTGACACTAAACTGTGGTGCCGTAGCTGCTGAAGACTACTCGGGAGGAGTCTGTGTCCAGAGATACATCCTCGGGTGAAGCCAAGTCCACCCGAACTGTACCTGAGTTGCGCTTCCGACGAGTAGGGTTAGCCCACTCTCCCTGTGAAGAAGAATCATGATTCAAAAAATGTATCCAGGAATCCAGGTTAAAATGTCCTTCTTTCACATTTAGGCTATATCCTGGAACCGCTTTACACAGACTTCATGCTAGGCCTAGAGGGTTGCAGCTTATCACAAATAAATAGGATTAACTATAATAGCTAACCTTAGGAATATAAATGTTCGGCCAGTAGAGGATAATCTCATAGTTTGTACATAAAAGGAAACCTGAAGTTACATTTAAACCCACCAGATCACTTTGACAGTGACAAAGTTAACCTAACATGCAAGAGTAAACATTTAGTGATGTTGACATATAATACCTGTCGCCAGTTGAAGCTGGTAGGAGGTGCGGGGGGTGCGGACGGGGTGGGGGGCTGAAGAGCTGGTGGCTCTTCAGAGTCACAACTACGAGACTCTACGGAGTCAAAGCTGCTGTCAACGCCTCCACCACGATACCTCGCCACTCCCTCTACACACTCCTGGCTACTGTCTTCCACTGCCCTGTATATTAAAAATTATTTATTAACATTACAATAATCTTGAGAAAATACTGTATTCGATGGATGGTTTTCACTTTATGTTTTTTAATGTGAGGCAGTGTCATCAAGTAAAACGACAAAATAAAAAATACAGACGTGCAGTTCATATATAAGTAAGATATAAGTATAGGATAAAAGTAAGTAAGATAATATAAGTAGGGATGGACGAGATTGAATTTTTAGTTCGAGACGAGACGAGACGAGATTTTTTATTTCTCATAAAATTTCGAGACGGGATTTCCCTTCTTATACACAACGGGAAATGCACGTTCAAAATTTTTACCTGATTTTGTAACATTGTTAGATGACTGTTTAAATACAACAATAATGATAATAGGCAAGAATATTTACAATCTTTTATTAAAAAACATCAGCATAACATTTTTTTATTAATCACGCCTAACTTATTAAAAATGCCTACGATTAAGAAACATACTGATATCAGTTAGGATAGAGTTCAACTTATCCTAAAATAAAATAAATCATAAAATAAAAGCAATATTAATTTTTATAAAATAGTTACTTGTTTTGACTTTTTATAGTAATAAAACATTCCTCACACTGCTTACACTTAACAAAACTTCTCAAATGTTATTAAAGTAATGTTATTAAAATAATTAAAGTAATATTTACATTTATAGAATTAATTAAATAAGAACGCCTTTGCAAAGGAAACGCAACTACAACACGCTCCTGTATTGCGGGTATTGCATTGACTTTCTGCAGGCGTTTTTAATTTTTTTTTTTTTTTTTTATTCTCGTCTCGATAAAAATCTCGGTCAAAAAGAAATCTCGTCTCGTGTAACGAGATTTAAAATTTCCCGAAATTTCGAGACTTGACCATCCCTAAATATAAGATATAAGATATCTTAAGTATAAGTATCTTAAGATAAGTATAAGATAGAAGTAAGATTGCTCGTTCTCACTAAGATATTCTTCCTTTTTGTGGTTACACTAATTATATCGTTACATTAACAGAGGAGTAATAGTAAGTAATACATTTGTAACAGAGGTAACACGCTTATAGGACAACCGTTTGCTTTCAGCTCTGGTATGTTGTGCCGGAAATATACTTGTGACGGGCAAGGAAGAGCCCAAGCAGCAAGCACTGTTTAGAAACTCCTATCGCACTGGACAGGGTCTTCCTCCATCGTGAGCGTTATAATACATGAAGTAAAAGGGGGTGGCATTGGACTTTGTCATAGACACCAGTGACTAGTGCTAGACACCAGTTAAGTTTACTGTTGAGTGTTTTCTCTGTATGCCTACCGTACTTCTCTGAGTGACATCCTTGATACTGCAAAGTTACCAAAAACAATGCAGACCAAGTAGAGCATTAGATAGTTTAAAACACTTGTTTATTTATTTATTTATTATCAACGGTTCCACCATTTATATTGCTAAAAAAATGAGAACTATGAGAAATGAGTTGTCTCATTGTTATTACTATTATGCATTTACAAAAGAAAAAAGACAACCATTCAACCTATAAATTGTGTGCATTACTGTTGATAAATTTACTTATATAAAGTAACACAGTTTTCATAAAACTAATTTAATATTGTACTGTAATATCATAAAAGTGTCTTCATCACAATTCAAGACAAAACAGAATCAAAACATAAATAAACAACAAAATCAATACAATTAAAGAACATATGTTATTTAACATATGAACATTACCAACAATTACAAAAGGCTAGGACCAAACAGAAGACATCTTCCTTTTTCCAAAATGTTTTTAAGTTCTTAAAAATTGTCTATTTCGAATGTAGTCTTTTCCTTCCAGGCGCACAATGTACTTTCTCCTCCCTTCCTTTTGAACAACTTTACCCTCAAGCCATGTCGCATTCTTCAGTTGGGGTTGTTTCTTTAACCACACGCTTTGGCCAATCGATAATGGAGGCAGCTCTGTGGTTCCATGGTCATACTGACTTTTGTACTGTCTCTTTTTACGTTCCCATAGATTCTGAACATTTTGTGGAACTTGTGGCTTCAGTAAGCTCTTATTTATTGGCAGTTTGCTTTGTGTTCTTCGGTTCATGAGGAGTTGAGCGGGGCTAAAGCCAATTCCTTGCAATGGGGTGTTCCTAAGTTCTAATAACGCTTGTTGGAAGTCCACTCCATCTTGACGCGATTTCTTCAAAAGATTCTTGAAAACTTTTACTGCCGACTCTGCTTTACCGTTTGCTTGGTGATGGTACGGTGGGGATAGAACTATCTTAAAATTCCAATTTTTGGCAAAATCGTGAAAACTTTGAGCCATGAGGGGCGTTCCACTGTCTGAAACAACCACCTCTGGTATTCCATACCTTGCAAACAGTTCTTTGCAAAATGTTATCAGGGTTTCACTTGTGCATTTTGTTACCTTTTTCACTTCAAAAAATGACGAAAAATAGTCACAGACAATCAAATAGTGAATCGAACCTTCCTGGGCAAAATCAATGGCTACTTTTTGCCAGGGTCTCTCCGGAGTTTTCTCAAGTATCAAAGGTTCTCTTTGTTGGTCTGGTGCATACATTTTGCATATCTTGCAGGAACTTATATCATTTTTTATGTCTCTACTCAAACAGGGCCAGAAAAACACATCTCGTGCATGTCTGATACATGCATCTGATCCCTGATGAGAGAAATGTATTATTTGAATTAATTCTTTTCGTAATGAAACTGGAATCACAATTCTTTCTCCTTTGAGAACGATCCCATCCTCTACACTTAGTTCATCACGAAATGGCCAAAATTGTCTGAGATCCTCGGATAGTTGCTTGCTACTTATAGGCCACCCATTGTAAATCGTGTTAATTAGTCTTTTCATAGTTGGATCTGATTTGTTGATATTCTTAATCTGGTCTAGTCTTTCGTCTGTCACGTTTAAGTACATTCTTGAACTGGAGTTTTCAAAACACTTTAGACTGTCTGTTGAAAAGATTTGAATACTTTTATCTTCATGTGATTTATCTCCTGTAATGGGTGTTCGAGACAAAAAGTCTGCGATGAACATTGTTCTTCCTGGTCTATATATTATATTGAAATTAAATCTTTGCAGTCTGAGAAGCATGCGCTGCAACCGCTTTGGGGCCGAATTCAATGGTTTTTTAAAGATGGTCTCTAATGGCTTATGATCAGTTTCAACTGTTATATCATGTTTTCCAAACAAGTACTGTTCAAATCGTTCAAGAGCATAAACTACTGCCAAGCATTCTTTTTCAATTTGTGCATATGACGATTCTGCCTTACTAAGAGTCCTGGAAATGTATGCCACTGGCTTACCATCTTGCATCAGGGAAGCTCCCAATCCAAATTGGCTAGCATCACACTGCACAGTTGCTGTCTTTTCTATGTCAAAGTATTTTAAGGTTGGAGATGATGTTACCAAATGGACTAGCTTTTTAAATGTTTCATCATGAGTTTTTTCCCATATCCACAAATTACCTTCCTTCAACAGTGATCGTAATGGTGTTGATACATCTGAGAGTTTAGGAACAAATTTTCCCAAATAATTAACGAATCCTAGAAATCTTTGCAGTTCTTCTTTGTTTTGTGGTGCTTTCATATTTCTTATTGTTGAAATCTTTACGGGGTCAGGCTTCAATCCATCTGCACTGACTACATGACCCATATATTTAATTTCCTTCATACCAATCATACATTTTGATAAGTTAAACTTAACATTTTTCTCATGAGCCCTTTGAAGTAGTGATTTTAAATTATTGTTATGGTCAATGCGAGCTTCTTCTTCAGTATCTCCACTGCCAAACACAACAACATCATCTGCTATTCCTATGACCCCTTCCAGATCTTCAAACTGTTCATTCACACGCCGCTGGAATTCTTCTGGAGCGGAACATATACCAAAAGGTAGCCTTAACCATCGGTATCTTCCATACGGTGTCCAAAATGTTGTTAATTTACTAGAATCTTCTGTCAATTTGACATGCCAAAATCCGTCTTTGAGATTGTTGATAAATTTACTTATATAAAGTAACACAGTTTTCATAAAACTAATTTAATATTGTACTGTAATATCATAAAAGTGTCTTCATCACAATTCAAGACAAAACAGAATCAAAACATAAATAAACATCAAAATCAATACAATTAAAGAACATATGTTATTTAACATATGAACATTACCAACAATTACAAAAGGCTAGGACCAAACAGAAGAGTAATTTAAAAACTGAACAGGGTATACCTTATTCTAGAGTATAAGAGATGTCATAGCCACACATATTATCAATTATCCTATACACAGTCATACAAACATTACCACGCCTACCTCAGTATCTCCTGACATATCTCGGAGTCCAGAGGTATGACGTCGTCCGTGTCACGGTTGTGTATAGCCACGGCGATGTGCGCCGGGTGAGGCACTGGAAGCGGGATCACCAGCTTGTCAGCGCTGTAAGGTTGGCAGCGCCGCTTCCACGGGTGCCAACACTCCCAGCCAGTAGCTCTTGATCTCGCACTTCCTGAGTGCGACTTGGTGTTTGGAGTTGCAGAAGTTTCTCTGAAAAATGTCAATTTGCCAGGTATTTATTTTGTAATTTTAAATTAGAGAAAAAGTTTTAAAATGTAAATGAGAATTTCACAGTCAGTGAGGAACAGACATTAATGACGTAGGGGATGGATAAATCCTTTATTTTTTTGCCATCTAGGATTTCTGAAGATACCCTCAAACTGAGCGATGAGATAGTCAACCCAGATTTTTCTTGGTGAACAAAAGATTGTGATTCAAACTTAAACTAATTAGAGGAGGATGGCCAACAGAGAGTGCAAAATAAGAAAAGAAGAGTTTGTACAAGAGAAAAATTGGAAAACTGGTAAAACTTTATGGTAACAACAATTATTCAAAAGTTAGGATTCTACTCACCTCTGCTTGCTACAAGCCCCGGGTTTGTATCTGGGGTTGAATGCAGCAACGTCCAGGTAAGGAGAGTGGACTTGTATGTTTCCTCTAGGAGCGTACACAGGTCCCAACAAATCCAGACAACCAGCACCTAGCTCAGCAGACCTGACAAGCTCTGAGTAGCGTGACAAGTCTATATGGGAGGCCGGCTACATGGGAAAAGATTCATGATGAATTAATTAAAGTAGTTCACTGGAATATTAAAAAGAAATATTTTCCCCAACTTTTAGCACATGGTAATGTTTTTTTATTCAACCTGACCTAAAATTTGGCAACACTGCATTGACCTGGGTATATTTTGAATTTAAAAACCTTGATCCTAAGTTCAACGCTGTTAGTAAAAAGCTTAAATAATCTACGGCCTAGCAACAAATGTGCAAGCGGTTTTTGAATTAATATTATCCTGAATCATTATACATGGCAAACCTTGAGAACAAGAATGGTCAGGTGAGACTTGATAGGGAATTCAAATATTTCCAAAGGGTGATCTTGTTCTTGTATTTTTTAGAATTATGAGATCACAACTTTTTGAAATTTGTAAAAACAATAAAACATGGTATAGTAGAACTACCGGACTGCAAAAGCCAATTTTGGCCAGAGGCACAAACACTTAAGACTATAAACAAAATAGTGTACATTATATTTATCTAATTTAATAGAAAAAAAGCTGATATTCAGTTCTTTTTTTGTGTTATTTGACCTAAATTTTAATTTTACAAAGAAGAATCTTATCCACATCGGCTATACGATTTATAAATGTCATTTAAACAAATCTCACCTCCAATTTAAACTTGGTGTCTTGGTCGTCCAAGGGGGTGAGAAAGTCAAGACTAAATATGTCTGTGTATATTAAACCAGCCAAACCCGGCCAGTCATGGGCACTGAGTCCTGTGAACATGAGTTTGAATTTCAACTTGGGCCTGTATAGAGTACAGGGACAAACTATTTTTTTCTGTCATAATTTTCTGTCCGAGTTACCTGCGATTAATTCATTTCCTGGATTGTTAAACTTGAGCTATTGGAACCCAATACAGCTTTAAACTGAAAACCATGCATAGCCAAGCAATATTCAACTTTTTTTACAATCATTAATCTCAACAATAAACCAAACTAACAACAGTAAATAATACTGCATCCATGGTATAATAAATAATCTTTGCAACAATAGAATAATATACAACAATAGTTAATATAAATTTCCAAACTCTACAAATCTTTACCTTTGCTCAAAAGGTATTACCTTTGCTCTCCCAAAACTCCTCTTCGCTGCCAATGCCCCATCTGCTGCACACACCCCCTGGGTATAGTCGCTCCATCATCAATGCAGCCTGTTGTATGGCAATCTGAACAACAATAGTGTCAATAGTTGAATCGACAAAACTACTTACCTTAAACATAAATTAAAAATTGAATCCGCAAAATTAAATTAATATATTGAATAAATTAAACTCATAATACTTTCAGAAGTACATTATTAAAATCTTTTTGTATATAAAGACTAAATTAACTGTTTATCAGGCTTTGTTTGCATGGCAGGAAAGGCTTAGCACTTCTAGGAACTGAAGCTCACCTTCAAGTCGAGTCTGGTGAGCTTGAGCTTAGCACGAACTGTGGGAGCCAGGCCGCAGCTCAACTCTCGTCTCCGCTTATCGAGCTTCTCGTGTAGACATGTGAGCAAGTCCTGAGCTTCTCTTTCCAAAGTCTTGTAAGGACCCGTGCGGGCCAACGTCGCAGAGAATGGACCAAAACACGCCTCTACAAACTGGCTACAACATGTTAGATCACTTTCAGTAACTTGATTTTAGGTTTAATCTTGATGGACTGGTGCTTCTAGGTTTAAGCTACCTTTACAATAGCTTACAATAATTAGTTCATTACCTTTTAGGTCTGATGACAGACATCAAAACGTATTGCTAAAAAGCCTTATACCAGGTACGTGTTGAAAAACTTGTGAAACGTTAGCTGAAAAAATATTGTTAGCAATTTGACAATGAGGTTTGTACAATTTAACAATTTAGAGCAGGAAAACGTAGACATAAAGGGATCGGTAAAATCTGCTGAGTTTGGTAAAATGACCAATCAATCACAGTAACTTTTTTCAAAAAGCCATAATGTGATGAGTTGTTTTAGACTCCCAACAAAGCTTCACAATAAATATTGGACAGGTTTGGACAGCTACATTCCACTTTCTCAATAAATAATGGAAAGGATTAACTTTACCTTTTTTAAAAAAATATGGTGTAATTTTTGGAAGGTGTGATCAACTCAGCTGGGAAAGTTTTAATGGAACTCGTTAACAAACTGTTATGCTTGAATTGTAAACAACTACTTCCCGGCCTGTTGTGTAATTGTAATATACTATTATGTTCATCAAGATGGATGAAAACAATCAACAGATGTGATAAAAAAGATAGATAGATTTACAAAACGTGATTCAATAGTACTTTATGAAAGCATATATTCTATCGTTATGTAGGCCTATGGTTTTTAAGTCTTCTGGTGACGACCGTGTCAAAATTTTGTGACTAGAACGTGGTGAATATAAGTATTCATCTATTATGAATTGAATCCTTAGTCGCCATTAGTCGCGCTTAGTATGGGCTATTAATTAACAGCTGTGTCTAAGGAATGTGTCGACCTTAGACACTAACAAGACTACAAGATCGCGCCACTCATCATACACTCATCTCCATTCATACTTGGCTTAAAATACCTACTTTGTATGGTCGCCATTTCAAAGAAAAGTATAAAGTATAAAGTATGACACGGTCATTGCACAAAGACTTACAGCATGTCAAATAATAATGTTAAATTACTGTTTGTATCCTTTTGGTACCAGTTTAATCCTGACAATGGATTAAGCACATTTTAGCGAGACTCCCCACACGTCCTCCAAACTATCCTGCACGACACACTTTGCAAGAGAATAGGCCTATCTATGTCAAACCATTAGGGTCTTATGTCACATAACTGTTGATGAGAGAGAATAGGCCTTAACAACTATATCAATCTGTCACATTTCAACAGTTAGGATTTAATGTCATTTTATGTGCTTCAACTTCTGACACACCTCTTAAAGCAAAATTGGTTTTTATCAGATCTCATGATGGCAGAATCGATGAAATGCGCACAACCCTTAGTGAGGATTAAACTTGGACCAACAGAAAATAAAATCCACAGTATATGTGTACGTGGAAGCCTAACCATGACGTACATTATTTATTTATATTATCTCATCAACAAGTTTCGGTACCAAGGATTCAAGTGTCAAACATAAGCACACCAAAAGTAGGAAGTAGTAATAATTTACAGCCCCAACCTGAAGTCTTTCTGAGGCTGAAGAATCTTCTGCTCCATCTGGTGTTGATAAGCGGTAAGTTCGTCAAGCTCCAGTTTGGCTTCAAATGCAGCCAATGCCTGCTCTGGCCTTATCTGTGAAGTAAGTGCGTATTAGAAGATGGGATAGTAATGTTTGTGATGTAGAAGGTATGCAATGAAATAGTATATTACGTTACCAGCTAGGACTAGCTTGAAGAAGTAGGCTAATGTGAAAAACTGTTCCGGGCTAGAACTAGCGTCCTAGGATGTAAACGTGGGACATAAAAAAAAAACAGCCGAGAAAATAGGTGTTCACCGGACAAGTGTAGTTGAGATTACCACACGAGTCCGGTTGACATATTTTGGACGAGTGACGAACTATATTAAACAGCTAAAATTTTAATATCTTAGCTATTTTATCAATTGATCTTTTTGAACTTGCTGTGATTTTGGAATTAATTTCCTTCTTGATTTTCTCTTTATTTTGACCCATAGAACCATTTCCCGGAGTTTGGCTATCTACTTAAGGGATACACTTTATGTTGCTATAATATACAAACCTTGGTTATTTGCAGTTCTGGATTGCAGTGTCCTACTATCATTGTAATCAGTCAATGGTGTAATATATTTATATAAGTAATATAACCGTTTTTACTATTTAATAATTTACAAGGCTATGTTGGCAATATTTAAATATGTACGTTGAACTGTAACCGTTTGTATTTCCCACTACCATTTAATAATATTTGAATAAACGAATGCTATTGGACGATCGGGTCACGCCACTTCCCCAACCCATGAGTCCATGTTAACCGACACCTCTACACCTCAGTTATAGCCAGCTTCCATCCTGAGTAACTCCGGCCCGTTCGGTCGTTAGCAGTTTTACAGTGTTAAACCGTAGTGCTTATTAACTTCCCGATTCCCGTAGTGTAAGACGTCAGGGTGACGTAGTGACTTAGTTACAGTGTATAAGGATAGCACCGTGTCAACGAAGGTACGTCAGGGTGACGACACTTCAGTGGCGACGAGGACAATTGGAGCAGTTTTTAACGTTCGGGAGTGAAGCGTCGGTCTACGTCCGGTACTGTACGCGTGGTGTAAATGGCTTGTTTTAGCGCCATAAAACGATTTTCGTTAGTTTGTGTGGGGAAGGAATGAACATAGAGAAGCTATTTAGTGAAGGATTTAAGTTCGGACATAAAATGGCGGGAATTATAGGAAGCGTCGGGGAGTTCGACCAACACGAGGAAACGTGGGACTCGTATATTGAACGTTTCGAGCTATTTTTAAGTTGTAATGAGGTCAGTGAAACGAAAAAGGTTAGTACGTTACTCACAGTAGTTGGTGTAAAGACGTTTAAACTTTTGCGAGATTTGTGTACACCGGACAAACCGTCTACTAAATCGTACGCTGAATTAGTAAAATTAATTAAAGACCATTTGTACCCGACCCCATCTTTCATTGCGGAACGATATAGATTCAGCTTGAGAAATCAGTTAGAAAACGAGAGTGTTTCCCAGTATATCGCGCAATTAAAGCATTTGTCGACACATTGCGAATTTGGCGCGAATTTAAATGACTATCTACGAGATCGCCTGGTTAGCGGCATCAGAAGTGATTCAATGAAGCAGAGACTTTTATCGGAATCAAATTTAACATTCGAGAAGGCAGTGCAGATGACGTCACAGTTCGAGATGGCGGAGAAGAGCGCGGCGTCACTTTCGGCGGGAAGCAGCGATGGTCACGGCGGGAGGATCCAACGCATGGCGGCGGCATCAGCTTCAGCTTCACCACGCCCATCAGGTCAGCAACCCCGCCCACGAGGTTCAGCGCATCACAACACCGGAAGAGGTAGACAACAGCAACAGCCAACATCGTCTGCAGCGGCGTCGGCGTCAACGTCAAATGATAGAGTGCAGTGGCAGTGTTTTTGTTGTGGTGACTTCGGTCACATCGGCAGGAATTGCCGTTTTAAAGGTTCGACATGTCACAAGTGCGGTAAGAAAAATCATTTAGCAAAAGTGTGTCGATCTCAGCAAAACAGTAAGTCACAGTTTCAGTTCCGTAGTAATAAGAGTGATTTTAGATATAATAGAAATAAGCAGCATAACTATGTAGATGAGGTATCTGATGATGTAAGCGTAAATGATGATATTGAGGAGAGTATAGGTAATCTGTTTGAAATTAGTGAAGGGTCCAGTAAAATAACTAAGGTAGATCCTTTCAAAACAGAGGTTATTCTTGAGAACAAATCAGTAACTTTTGAAGTTGACACGGGTGCTTCGGTAACTGTAGTAAGCGAGGCTTATTACAAAGATAATTTGAGTGCTTTGAAATTGTTTCCTACTGACATAAGGTTAAGCTCGTACACTAATGTGCCAATTTACCCTGTGGGTAAGCTAGAGGTAAATGTTCAGTTCAGAGATAAAAGCAGGACCCTAGACTTGTACGTAATTAAGGACGGAGCTCATCCCCTTATGGGACGAGACTGGATAAGGGAGTTAGGAGTAGAAATTTCTTTCAAAAATGTTGAGGAATTATTTGTTGCTAAAACTGAATCAAAGAGTAAACATGACATAGTCCAGTCAATGAATGATCCAAAAGTAGGTGTAGAGTGCGTGAGCAGGTAACTAAGCGATTCCTTCAGAAACTTGTTCAGGGGGCTTAGGGTGTTAACATACCAAAAGTCCTGACTCCTAGGTGGTGAGCCAGGGGGTGGAGGGGGGAAAAAGGGGGGGAAAAAGGTACGCATTTTGGGTTTTTTGATTATATCTCGAAAACTATCAACTTTTTGTATACTATAGTAAATTATAAAATTGAAGAAGATTAAATTTTCTACAAGAAAAGTATATAATGTGTTTATTTTGGTTCAACAGATTACGAGTTATAACCTATTTAATTGATATCTTATTAAAATACTCCTTCCATAAGAAATACATGTAAATTAGTATGCGAAATGGGGCGAATCCTATCCGCCCAAAGGAAATATAACTGATATTCTGGAAATATTGACAAAATTTCCAGTAATTTGACACTTTAATCATGAAATTTTGTCAAAAATTAAAGCGAGGGTGAGCGTTTAAAAATGGGATGATTTAAGGTTTTTTTTTATATTTCCAATAAAAAAACACCAAAACTCGAAATTTTGTTACCTCGCCCTCGCCTTAATTTTGGATCAATTATAATGATTAAAGTGTCAAATTACTGGAAATTTTGTAAAGATTTCCAGAATATCATTTATATTTCCTTTGGGCGGATAGGATTCGCCCCATTTCGCATACTAATTTACATGTATTTCTTATGGAAGAAGATTTTAATAAGATATCAATTAAATAAGTTATAACTCGTAATCTGTTGAACAAGAAGATTAAATTTTCTACAAGAAAAGTATATAATGTGTTTATTTTGGTTCAACAGATTACGAGTTATAACCTATTTAATTGATATCTTATTAAAATACTCCTTCCATAAGAAATACATGTAAATTAGTATGCGAAATGGGGCGAATCCTATCCGCCCAAAGGAAATATAACTGATATTCTGGAAATATTGACAAAATTTCCAGTAATTTGACACTTTAATCATGAAATTTTGTCAAAAATTAAAGCGAGGGTGAGCGTTTAAAAATGGGATGATTTAAGGTTTTTTTTTATATTTCCAATAAAAAAACACCAAAACTCGAAATTTTGTTACCTCGCCCTCGCCTTAATTTTGGATCAATTATAATGATTAAAGTGTCAAATTACTGGAAATTTTGTAAAGATTTCCAGAATATCATTTATATTTCCTTTGGGCGGATAGGATTCGCCCCATTTCGCATACTAATTTACATGTATTTCTTATGGAAGAAGATTTTAATAAGATATCAATTAAATAAGTTATAACTCGTAATCTGTTGAACCAAAATAAACACATTATATACTTTTCTTGTAGAAAATTTAATCTTCTTCAATTTTATAATTTACTATAGTATACAAAAAGTTGATAGTTTTCGAGATATAATCAAAAAACCCAAAATGCGTACCTTTTTCCCCCCCTTTTTCCCCCCTCCACCCCCTGGCTCACCACCTAGGAGTCAGGACTTTTGGTATGTTAACACCCTAAGCCCCCTGAACAAGTTTCTGAAGGAATCGCTTAGTTACCTGCTCACGCACTCTACACCTCATTCCTTGACTGGACTAACAGTTTAGTTAAAGAACTAGTAAAAGAGTTTCCTGAAGTTTTTTCAGATCAATTAGGACAATGTAACAGTAAGCCCGTAAGGCTGGTTGTAAAAGAAAATGCCATTCCCAAATATCATCGACCCAGATCACTACCCTACACCCTTAAGGCTAAGGTAGAAAAAGAACTAGAACGTTTGGTGGAGTCCGATATTTTAGTCCCAGTTTGCAGTTCAGAGTATGGATCGCCTATTGTGCCAGTTCCTAAAAAGGATGGTAGCATTAGGATTTGTGGGGATTTTAGGCATGTTAACGCACAATTAGAAATTGATAGGTACCCCATTCCTAGGGTCGAAGATTTGTTTACAGAACTACAAAAAGGGGAATTTTTCAGTAAGATCGATCTAAGTCAAGCCTATAGACATAGACATAGACATATTTTATTTGCACATAACATTCTTTACATGTGTTACATACAGAATAGGTGCATTGTCAGAGTTCGAATTGTCAGAATATAAAAAATAAAATAGTAATCAAGATGATAATATAATTAACAAAATTGAATGATAAAACTATTCTAAACTAAAGGGGCATTGTGAAAATCTGCAATTAAATAAAAGGCTCTGTCAATTAAGAGTTCACCTATTTTATCTTTAAAATTATTTTCATTTAGCAATTTATAGTTTGCAGGCAGCACATTGTACAGCCTCAGCCCAGCATATAGTGGACTTTTTTCATAAAGGGTCAAATGGTGCCTTGGAAATCTAAAAATGTTTTCATTTCGAGTATTATATCTATGGTTGATTTGAATTGATTCTGGGAGGTCGTTTTTAGCTGAATGAATGTAGTTTAGTGATTCCAAGACGTACAGTCCTGTTAGGGTATGGATTTTTAAATTTTGAAAAAGGTTTTTGCATGAACTACGTGGATGAGAGCTGGTCATAATACGGATAATGCGTTTTTGTAGCCTGAATATTGATTTGACTCCGGTAGCCTGACCCCATAAGATTATACCATACCTCAATACTGATTCTACATAAGCATGATAAACCATTTTCAGAGTTTCTTTAGGAACACAGTCCCTTAAGTGCAGAAATACAATTGACATGGATCTAAGTTTACTTTTTAATTGATTCAGATGTACATCCCATTTAAGTGATTCGTCTATGTAAACTAGGGATGGTCAAGTCTCGAAATTTCGGGAAATTTTCGGGAAATTTTAAATCTCGTTACACGAGACGAGATTTCTTTTTGGCCGAGATTTTTACCGAGACGGGAATAAAAAAAAAAAAAAAAATTAAAAATGCCTGCAGAAAGTCAATGCAATACCCGCAATACAGGAGCGTGTTGTAGTTGCGTTTCCTTTGTGAAGGCGTTCTTATTTAATTAATTCTTTAAATGTAAATATTACTTTAATTATTTTAATAATATTACTTTAATAACATTTGAGAAGTTTTGTAAAGTGTAAGCAGTGTGAGAAATGTTTTATTACTATAAAAAGTCAAAACAAGTAACTATTTTATAAAAATTAATATTGCTTTTATTTTATGATTTATTTTATTTTAGGATAAGTTGAACTCTATCCTAACTGATATCACTATGTTTCCTAATCGTAGGCATTTTTAATAAGTTAGGCGTGATTAATAAAAAAATGTTATGCTGATGTTTTTTAATAAAAGATTGTAAATATTCTTGCCTATTATCATTATTTTTGTATTTAAACAGTCATCTAACAATGTTACAAAATCAGGTAAAAATTTTGAACGTGCATTTCCCGTTGTGTATGAGAAGGGAAATCCCGTCTCGATCTCGTCTCGAAATTTTATGAGAAATAAAAAATCTCGTCTCGTCTCGTCTCGAACTAAAAATCCAATCTCGTCCATCCCTAATGTAAACACCTAGAAATTTATGAGACGTTGCCAATTTAAGGGATTCAATTTTATTACCATTGTTTCTGACAGAAAATTTTATTGTTTGCGTTTTTGCAAGATTAAGTTTTAATCCATTGTTCAAGAACCAACCTTCCATGTCATGAACCACATTTTCAAGAGAAGATAGCATTTCAGAAGTACTATTATTTTTTATCAAGGCTGTTGTATCATCTGCAAAAAGAATTAGTTCCTGATCAATAGCTTTAGGGAGGTCATTAATGTAAATTAGAAAGAATAGAGGACCTAAGATTGAACCTTGGGGCACACCTGCCGATAGGTTTTCCCATGGCGAATAGTACTTGATCTTATCCAGTGTTATTACAGTTCTTTGTTTTCTATTAGAAAGGTAAGAACTCAATAGAGAGTGACAACTTCCCCTAATACCATAATCACTCAGCTTGAGCTGAAGGACTGAGTGATCAACACAGTCAAAAGCTTTGGACAGGTCACAGAAAACACCAGCTGTAGCCTGAGACCCGTCCAAAGCCTGGGTAACCTCATTTATAAACTGTGTTAGTGCAGAACCTGTGCTTAAATTTTTCCTGAATCCAAATTGTTTGTTATAAAATAGATTATTGCTTTCAAAATAACTAACCAATGGCCACCAACCTAGTTCGACCTACCTACTAGGTTCCTTACCTAGTAGGTAACTTACCTACTATAAGTTAACTGCCTATATGCAGTTAAGATTAGATGAGTCATCACAAAAGCTGTGTACAATCAGTACACACAAGGGGTTGTTTGCGTACAAAAGATTGCCTTATGGCATAGCATCAGCAGTAGGTATCTTTCAAAGAGTCATCGAACAAGCTTTGCAAGGGTTGCAAGGTGTGAAATGTTTTTTGGACGATATAATTGTATCAGGACCAAATGACGAAGTACATTTAAATAGACTAAGGGAAGTTTGTTCACGCCTCAAGGCTGTAGGTTTCACAGTGAAACAAGATAAGTGTAAATTTTTTGCATCAAAATTGGAGTTTTTGGGGTTTACTATAGACAAACATGGGCTTCACACCTCGCAAGCCAAGATAAAAGCAATTGTCGATGCCCCTGTACCGAGAAATGTGACAGAAGTAAAATCATTTGTGGGTCTAGTCAACTATTACTCTAAGTTTGTCCCTAATATTGCGGGTGTTTTGAGACCTTTGTATGACCTTTTGAAGAAAGATGTAGAATTTTGTTTTGATGACGAGTGTATGAAATCGTTTAAGAAAGTTAAAGAGCTATTGTGTACGGCTCCTGTGCTAGCACACTATGACCCCCAAGCACCAGTGATACTAACAGTAGATGCTAGTAACTATGGTCTAGGTTGTATTCTCAGTATAATAGACAAAGACGGTGCTGAAAAGCCAGTAAGTTTTGCATCAAGTACATTGAACCAAGCAGAGCAAAACTATTCACAAATTGATAAGGAGGCATTAGCTGTAGTTTATGGTGTTAAGAAATTCCACCAGTACGGGAAGCATTTTACCCTTAAGAGTGACCACAAACCCCTTATTAGTATTTTTGGACCTAAGAAAGGCTTGCCTGTGTTCGCAGCCAGTAGATTACAGAGATACGCCCTGTTCCTGTCAGGGTATGATTTTGACATAAAATATGTTAAGTCAGACAACAATAGCGCCGATGCGTTGTCTAGGTTACCGCTTAAAGTGTCCCCAGCAGACGAGGAACCCGAATTGTTGTGGTTAGGTACTTATTTACACTTTGTTAAAGAGAGCTCAGTACCAGTGACATGTGATCAAATTAGAGTAGAAACACAAAAAGACCCGTTATTACGGAGAGTGTTAGGCTATGTCATGTTTGGGTGGCCAAATTTTGTCCTTAAAGAGGAATTTGAATTGTTCCCATTTTATCAGAGGAGGGAGGAACTAGCTGTCGAGCAAGGTGTTTTGATGTGGGGGTACAAGGTAATTGTTCCTAGTAGTTTGAGAGGTTATGTTTTGAATGAACTTCATGCGTCTCATCTGGGCATAACTAAAATGAAGTCTGTTGCGCGTTCTTATTTTTGGTATCCAAGTCTAGACAAAGACATAGAGAACCTTGCTAACAGCTGTTCGTCCTGTCTTCTTGAAAGACCAAATCCTAGTAAAGCCGAATTGCATCATTGGCATTACCCGAGTAGACCATGGGCTAGGTTACATGTAGATCACTTAGGCCCATTCAAGGGAAAGTTGTATCTGATAGTAGTTGACGCACATTCAAAGTGGCTGGAAGTTTTCGAAACTAGTTCGACTTCAGCCAATCACACTATAAATCACCTTCGTGATTTGTTTGCACGGTTTGGTTTGCCAGAGTCAATCCATAGTGACAACGGTCCTCCATTCAGTTCAATGGAGTTTGCCTCATTCTTGAAACATAACGGTATCAAGCACACAACATCGGCTCCGTACCATGCTCAAAGTAACGGACAGGCCGAGAACTCGGTTAAGTATGCTAAGTCAAAGTTAAAATGTGCATTTAGGGAAAATGTTAATACTTCTGTAGCCTTAAGTAGAATTCTTTTTGACTATCGCAATTCTGTGCACATGACCACTAATGAGACACCTGCTATGTTAATGTTTAACAGACCATTGAGAACCCGATTAGACCTACTCAGACCCAATTTGTCTGAGACTGTACATAGACAACAACAAGCTCAAAAGATGTATGCTAGGGGTAGTAAGACTCGATATCTGTTTGAAAACCAAAATGTATTGATTAGAGATTATAGATCTAAGGATAAGTGGATTGAAGGATGTGTGGTTAGGCAGATAAGTCCAACTATGTATATAGTTAAGTTAAGTTCGGGTGTTACGTGGAAAAGACACATTGATCAGCTGATAGCTATCGACAGTGGCCCAGTGTTGACATCAGATGCAGACAACAGGCCCACAGCAACTACAGTCATCGCGCGCCCAGCTGTTCAGAGTACACCAGCTGAGCGTGACGTCAGTCCTATGACGCGCGAGCTTCCGGGACATAGTACGCGCTCGTCCCTCTCTCCCACCACTCCGCGGCGCTCTATGGTTCCACAAACAGCTGATCGCAACTCACCACCAGCTGTACACCGTACACCTGTACAACACCGTAGCTCCACTACACCACAGAGACGTTATCCCATGAGAGCTAGGAAACCAGTCGAGAGAATAGATTTATAATTAGTTTGTTTTGTTGTCATATAACGGTTGTTGTGTTTGTGTGTTGTTAGGTTGTTTTATTTATGTATTTGTTTGTCAGCGTTTATATTCTATCTGTTTACTGATACTGAAATTGAAAAATAATTGGTCACATTTTATGGTCAGATTTAAAGGGGAGGAATGTAATATATTTATATAAGTAATATAACAGTTTTTACTATTTAATAATTTACAAGGCTATGTTGGCAATATTTAAATATGTACGTTGAACTGTAACCGTTTGTATTTCCCACTACCAGTTAATAATATTTGAATAAACGAATGCTATTGGACGATCGGGTCACGCCACTTCCCCAACCCATGAGTCCATGTTAACCGACACCTCTACACCTCAGTTATAGCCAGCTTCCATCCTGAGTAACTCCGGCCCGTTCGGTCGTTAGCAGTTTTACAGTGTTAAACCGTAGTGCTTATTAACTTCCCGATTCCCGTAGTGTAAGACGTCAGGGTGACGTAGTGACTTAGTTACAGTGTATAAGGATAGCACCGTGTCAACGAAGGTACGTCAGGGTGACGACACTTCATAGTGTCTGAGGTGATTCAAATGAGTTGCCACAGCAGAGGAATGGTATTAAAAATATCATCAGACTTGAAGTGGAGTTTGTGCTTTAGTGCAGGATCTTAGGTTTTAATGGATTTGGATATTTCAAATTTTCCTAGCACTTCCATCTTTCTACTTTTACAACAGTAATGTAAAATGTCCACAACATTGTCAAATTTATCCAAGTCTTCATTACTGTCAATCAGGCGATGAAATGTTAACTTTTGGGAGTCTGTTCTCGGGTCTGAAAAAGTTTCTTCTTCATTTTGTGTGTTTTTACGTCACTTAGGTTACATTACCTTACTTTGCTATTCCACTTAGGTTTTGAAGACATCCAAAATCATGAAAAAATATGTTTTCACATAAGCAACAAGTTGCACTTACATAAATAAATAATTACCTGATAGTAATAATCAGAGGTCAAACCGGGACCAGCAATTCTCTTGATGAGGAAACCATCACAAGCTGGGACTCTGGCTCTCTTCTTGATGAGCAGGTGAAACATGAGCGAGTCATAGGCTAACCTCAACCAGTACCTCAGGATACACACTGCCAACATAACAAATACAAATTATACCTCAGGATAAATACTGCCAACACAACAAAAATGTTAACTTTACTTCAGGATACATATTGCTTGGCAATATATGTAAATTAAAATTATACCTCAGGACACATACTCAACTAAAGAGGGCATAAACTAAAGAGAAATGTACCTTCAGAAAATACACTAAAAATAATAATAAAGACAGACACTAAAAAATGTTAGTGTCTATACACTAAAAAGGAACAACTCTTTCTAAAGAAACCATTTAGAGGCGAAATAATAAGTTCATGATTAGTTTAAGTTAATATTTAGTGTTGACGTTAGTTTTGAACTGTTTGTGTCCTATTAACTGCTTGAAGTTCTTTTCTTAGCTGAACTCCGTACCTAATACCATTAGATCTTTAAAAACGTATTCCCATTGACAGTGGCAATCGAAGAATATTACCTCAACTGGATGGAAGGCTTGGTGGGATGGTATGCATTGGGGGGTACAGCAGAGTATGTATGTGTGTGTTACTGTATGTTAACACGTTGGGTGCTGATGACGGGAATTCCCGCCATTGCTTAACATTGAAATAAATGCAATTTTCATGTTCAAACATGTCAACGGCACTTTAAGTGTTAAGGAGACAAAAACATTTTATTTTATTTCATTATCTGTTACATTAAAAACTTTGTCGGTTTATTTTTGTTCATTGAAAGTTATCATTTTTATTTTAGAGGTTTATTGTATGAAGGATTTGAGGTCCTCAATTTGCCTCGATAAAGAATAAATTACATAAAGTATCAGCTAATCCTGCATCTGTTCCTTACATACACGTATTACTAAGCAAAGTGATTTTTCCATAAAACACCACATTCTAACAAGATAAAGATTAACCTCTGAATATAATGCTAACATCATGAATAAAATTGCGGAAATTATTACTAACACAATTAAAATGAACACAATCCACCTGCAAAGGTATTAAAGTATTTAGTTATATCCTATTCAATATAAAGTAATTTTGAAGTTACAAAACTATTTCCAATACTATTTCGAATGTATTGTAGATATCCCACTCACCAGTAGCTACAGTGCAGGACATGATAGGGCAGATGACCAATGCAACTGTGAGAGCTGCAATTGGTTGCAGCAACCCTAGGATGCCCACGTCCCACACCAGGGCCTGCCAACACGACAATCATCACTGAAATACACACTACCAACACAACAATCATCATTGTCATGCCATACCAATTTTTTTATGAGAACTGAGGTCCCAAAGAATGTAATGTACCTAACTGAAATCTTCCATGGACTACCTAATGCTAAAGCCCTTTATAAGAGCAAAATGTAATTTAATTAATTGATTTTGTAATTTTTTGTGAGACCTGAACTGTGGAACTTTTCAATAAGTTAGTTGTATATCCATTCCTTCCCTTAGTCAAGTGCTTTTACCTCCAAAAGAACAATAATTCTTCAAGGTAAGCAAGCTGAACATATCCTCTTTATTCTACAATTCAAAATCCTGGCCTAAACCCTTTCTTGAACAAAAAAAAAACTAGTTGACTAAAAATTATTTCACAAAAGCCACTTGTAAAACCTTCCTTTTCCACGAGTTGAACTTCGATAGAGTTAGATTTAAACTCAGGCACATAACTCTTACCTGCAATATGACAAGATATTTAGGTCTTGTAGTTACTGGACAGTCCAGATCCCATAGCAACACCATAACCAGGTGTAGAACCAAAACAGTCACCGGCATCCTGCAAACGTTCAGATTTTAGTGGCCAAACATTTTAAACCACTAAGAGATTATTGCTTCTTATATTTATTCGCATCAGTAATTTTTATCAAGGTTGCTATACATTTCTGGCAAACGAAGAAGTGAACAGTGTAAAGTGGAGCCCTCTGGAGCTACTGTAGTCATTATGTTTACATTCTACACCTAAGGTAAAAACACATAAGTAGTGATTGAGAGCGACTACGTCACACATACACAGTGAAAAGCAACAGGGAGCAACGGCGTCAAGTTTAAAAAACAAAGGATGGGTGTGTTGCTAGCCTAGTGGTTAGCGTCTCTGACTTTGGTGCGGAAGGGACGGGTTTGCATTTTTTGCATATCCACTAAACATTTATTCTCACTTCTGACCTTTTGTAAAATGCCACTGGCGTAGAAAAAAAAATGGCACTAGGTTTACAAGGAAGTTGTTGTATACCATTTATTTATTTATTTATTATTATTTTATTATTTATTTACATTACATCAATGATTGACAGGTGATTTGCCATAAAAATAAAATCTATTGTGACAACAACATCAACCAAAATATTGAATACTTGTTGAAGGCAGCTTACTATTAATTTTGGGTCCCATATATTGTAGGGATAAATGTAATTATTTTAGTCTATGTTGCATTGGTTTTATTACATTTTTGTATCTTGTATCAGTTTGTTCTGCTGTGAAAATAAAAACATTATCTAATGTGTGTGTAGTCTATTGAAATGGTTGTATTAAGTTTATGAGAGAAATTACATACATGGTGAATATCATAACTTGTTTCAGTTTGTAAAAAGTGATCCGAATGTCTAAATTAAGGCAGAATTAGAGAAGAATAAGATTGTGAAAATTATTATTCATGAAACATTAAGAGGTTCATTGACCATAATGAGAAATCATCTATATGGCAAACATCAAAATTAATCAGTCTTATAGCTGTAAAATCCTTGGATATTTTATATGTATTCTATTTTTCTGTGTCATTGGCAACCTTATTGTTTAAGGCAGAGGTATTTATTTTTATAAATAAATTCTTTTCTCTCTACTCTGCTCTCAATTGCTATTTGTGCATTTTTAGCTTTAGGTAACTGATTGATTAATGTCTCTCTTAGGCAAGCCATAGCTCAGGGGTCAACTTCAAATGTTCTTCTAATGTAGCAGAAGATAGCCATAGCCAATACCTAGAGGAGACTTCCAAGAACATAACCTGTGGGCCACACACCGTACCAAGGCCAACAAGATGGATCGATATAATATGCCTTCATTAGACCTTGCATATAAAATGTAGCTATAATCACTGGCAAACTTTATGTCAGACAGTAACAAAATGGCGACACTTACCATAGGAATGCAGTGACTGCTATCAGCAAACTAAGTAAGCTGACTAATAAGCAGATAGCTGGAAATATCACGACCAGAGCTAAAGTTCCCATCATGCCTTTCACTCCGTAGTTCCAGACTCTGTTCAGCTGTCTTGTCAAACCTTTACCTATAAAGCCTGCAAACAAAAACAGCTGTGTTGCATATAACCATTGACTTTGGATGGTACGAGTAGACAGTCCACATGTAAAATCTGAAGGACATTTTAAGTGATTTTGACGTACCCTAAGGTAAATGTGCTGTCAAATAGATAGGTATCTTCCATTAAAGGGAAAATTTAACACACTTTAAACATTGGTTAATATAACAGAGGACAAACAATAATTAGAAAAAAAGTTTTGTACCCTGCGAATACCAGAGAGAAACATTAAAATTTTCGTAAATGGAGAAGTATGAGCAGTGTTGCCAAATGCAAAATTAAATTTCTTTCTGTTGATTTTGCTGGTTAAGTTCTAGCAAGTACATATCTATTGCCAATGATCAACATGCAAATGTTCTAATACAAAGACTAAAAGACTAAGTAGTCAAATGGATAACTAATCGACTGGTTGTTCTCACTGTTATTAATTTGAGCTTGGGAAACAATGATTGTGTTAGACATCAGCTGTCATAAAAAAAAATCCTCGTAACAACATAAACCTAACATTATCAACAGGTTTGCTAAACAATATTTAAGCTGAAATATAAATTAGTGGTTGGTAATTTTATTCATTTACAACCAAAAACAGTGCAAAATCTGACAACCTATTAAACAAAAACTGATCAAAATTTCAACCCAAAAATCACACTCAAATCAATCTTTCAACTTATCATCAATTCAACTTATCACCTATTAGCTCGTTCGCTATGCTAACTCGCCTCCAGGTTGAAGTTTGTTCGCTACGCTCACTCACCTTTTGGTTGCAAATTAGCTGTTGTCATAAATTAAAAAAATAATAGTGCTGCACCCTGTTGGTAAACCTTGTAACTTTAATGCTATTGAACATCATAGAACAGAACCAACTTGTTTAATTGAAATAGCTGTTAAGATTCATTAATTCCTTTTAAATATGAAAAATCATAAGGTTAACATGGGAAACTCCAGAGCCACTGGGGCGGAGCCCGAAAGCCCGATCAGAATAAAAACTACTTAGTTTTCCTATTTAATGCCCAAAGAATCGGTGTACCGAATTTCAGCCTCCTATGTAAATGGGAAGTGGGAGAATTAGTGATGAGTGAGTGAGTCAGTAAGTCAGTGAGGGCTTTGCCTTTTATATATTTAGATGTCTACACTAAGTTTGACACTACACTCACCTGTATCAGGTTTTGTTTCAAAGTGTGTCCTACTTTTTGAGATATGCCTCCACAGAGAGAGAAGTCTAGACGATAGAGTTGGGGTGAGCGAACTTTTGCGAGGGAAGAGAGTTCCATTGACCTGAGAGAGTTCTAGGTCAGGTGTAAACGGAGCGAGGCAGAACAACGCTCTCAAAGACACAGGACTGCACCACGGCACGACCACCTGTCAAAGATCAGCTGATTAACAGCTGTGATACTTATTTGATAATTTGAATAGCACAACAAAACATAGCCTATAGCTACAAGGTTGTACCACGGATAAAAAGTTCATCCCTTTCTGTTACTGTTATGTAAACTGTTGTGAAAATATTCACCTGATCACAGTGACATTGTCAATTTTTGACCACAGAATCCTGTCCTGAAAAACAAAAATAAAAAATTCCCAAATGGTTGGCATTGTACTCTACTTTTTTAAATGTACGGTGTATCTAAATTTGGTCTGGAACTGTAATTATTTTCAACATTAAGAATTGAAGTAAATATTTTATGAAAGGATTCTATATCAGAATCAAACAGTCTTGGGATTGGCCCATTACCCAATTTACTTATTTTTTTCATATGTTTGTTACCAACTTACAAAGTATTACCATTGTACCTATTTTCCCAAAAACTCTGTAACCAGCAAAATGGCTTTCCTTCAAATGCTTTAGTAACTTGTAAATTGTACGTTCAGGAGTTAGGAATACCAGCCGATTAAAATGTAATAGCTGAGTAACAGTGATGAAATCATAATTTAAAAAAATCGTATTGCTGTATTCTAGCATTATTATCTTTACTAGATGATTGGAAATATGGTGAAACAGCAGAAGACAGGAAGATTCCTTTTTCCACTGTTTTAAACAATAAATAAAAGATTCCACGTTTTCTCACCCCAAAGAAGAACATGGCATTCCAGGAGAAGCTCCAAGTACGATGGCAGTAGTTGATCCACCTCCACATGGGCCATCTGGTGGTGGTTGTACGGACCATCTCCTTCTCTACCAGGAACACTGGCTGCAAAAAACCAAAACATTACCACTTCATTGGCACAACTGGTAAAAACACAATGATGATTAGGCGTAAAAGGAAAAAACAAAGTTTTACCTCTAGGAAGACCCAGAATGAGTTTAAACAAAAGTCAAAAGGCAGTGTTGCTGTGGAAATATGTTTGCAAGGCCAAAAATCTACTTGGTTTTAAATAACCATGAGACAAATTTAGTTGGTAATAGCCTAGTAATTTTTATTAGGGATGGACGAGATTGGATTTTTAGTTCGAGACGAGACGAGACGAGATTTTTTATTTCTCATAAAATTTCGAGACGAGATCGAGACGGGATTTCCCTTCTCATACACAACGGGAAATGCACGTTCAAAATTTTTACCTGATTTTGTAACATTGTTAGATGACTGTTTAAATACAAAAATAATGATAATAGGCAAGAATATTTACAATCTTTTATTAAAAAACATCAGCATAACATTTTTTTATTAATCACGCCTAACTTATTAAAAATGCCTACGATTAGGAAACATAGTGATATCAGTTAGGATAGAGTTCAACTTATCCTAAAATAAAATAAATCATAAAATAAAAGCAATATTAATTTTTATAAAATAGTTACTTGTTTTGACTTTTTATAGTAATAAAACATTTCTCACACTGCTTACACTTTACAAAACTTCTCAAATGTTATTAAAGTAATATTATTAAAATAATTAAAGTAATATTTACATTTAAAGAATTAATTAAATAAGAACGCCTTCACAAAGGAAACGCAACTACAACACGCTCCTGTATTGCGGGTATTGCATTGACTTTCTGCAGGCATTTTTAATTTTTTTTTTTTTTTTTTTATTCCCGTCTCGGTAAAAATCTCGGCCAAAAAGAAATCTCGTCTCGTGTAACGAGATTTAAAATTTCCCGAAAATTTCCCGAAATTTCGAGACTTGACCATCCCTAATTTTTATATAAAAGAGGTTGGTTTTTAAACATTAATCAAGGTTAAATATGGGGTAGCGGATTTCTACCCCCGGATATTTACCCCCATGAAAAAACGCCTACGTCATTTTGACGTCACGAGGGGCGGGGCCTATACACGGTCGAGAAACTGCCCGCTACTGGAAATTTACCCCCAATATATTATTGAATAATCAACATGTAATTGTTTGATTATAAAGTGATTTGCCATAGCACGGAAATCTACCCCCGGACATCTACCCCCAGAAATCTACCCCCGGACATTTACCCCCGGATATCTACCCCCAGACATTTACCCCCGGATATCTACCCCCGGACATCTACCCCCGGATATCTACCCCGGAAATCAACCCCCGGACATCTACCCCCAGACATCTACCCCCAGACATCTACCCCCAGACATCTACCCCCAGACATCTACCCCCGGACATCTACCCCCAGACATCTACCCCCGGACATCTACCCCCAGTGGTTAAATCATAAATATCTGACCCCGGAATTCTATCCTCGGAAATCAACGGCTCTTCGGTTAATCATTGTCTTGTAATATCCAGTATAAAGCATTCGATATGTTATTGTTGTTTAACATTATCTATCTTCCTAATTCAATAAGCTGTAGCAGTCCTTTTTCACCCGACCTACTTCGCCGATTGTTACGATTGAGGTGTCATTTTAAAGCTTAAGATCTTGCGCAGAGCAAAATTAACGTTAAAATACCCCCGCCGCAGCAAACCTGCCGACTAAGCGAATTTCCATTTGTCTGAATTGATTTTCAGTTAAATATATTTTAATAACATTAGGTTTAACGAGTACCTAGGTTTGCTGCTACAAGGAAACTAATAAAGTGTGTTTTTGTGTAAAATATTTGTAACTTAGTACAAAATAAATAAATTTGCCAAGTTTGATCAAAATATATTCATAAACAAGCAAACTACAACATTTGACAATATTCTCCATAAGAATAACATGGGAATTTTAAATTTACAATATTTTTAATTTTCTCCGTTACTAATAATCGAACAAAAATACTTTTATATACCAAATTATTTGTTTTTTTAAGCTCTTTAAAAAGGTCTAAAGAGAAATTGGGAAATTTTGTGTTTTGAGGGTCAAAAGTGAGAAAAACCAATTTTTACCCCATAAAACCCCCCGTAAAGCCCCGTTCCCATGGTCCAATTGTGCTGGTTCGCGAACTCATTCAAGTTTATCCCGCTTTACACCTTTAAACCAAATTTCATCAAAATCGGACAAAAAATTACTCAAGTTATCGCGTTCACGGACGTATATATATATATATATATATATACATATATAAAAAATTGAACGAATAGTGTTTTTGGCCTCTGGGGACATCAAAATGAAAAAGAAAATCGGTCCCGGGTCTAGGTCTTACCGTGCCACCTACGGTAATAGCTACTTCCCTATAGGGAAATTCGCGAAAAGCGTTAAAAACTATCTTTTTGATTGAATATCCACCATTTTTAATTTTTCAACTTTTCATCTTTCACAGCTGTTCGTTATTTCATAGATGTCGTATTCTCCAAACAAATTATTAGTATTTCATAAATTACTGGTAAACATTAGGACTAAACTAGACAAAAATGCAAAAAATTGGGAGTTTGAACAAAATTTATTTTAATTCAAAAGTAGTGAGGCCATATTTTAATGGCTTAAGAGACTCGTGTCAATCCACCGAATCCAAAAAGACTATTTAAATCGAATCACGATCGATGCTCTAGTTTTTGAGGAGAAGGCCACGTAAAATGCCTTCTGGGCCTTGACAGACAAAGCAGAAATTGAGATAAAGACTTGTTTTGGCTTCTTTAATGTGTGAAATGTAAAAATGACCAAAAAATATATAATTTTGAGCAATGTTCGTACTAAACTCTTATTTCATTTACATAAATTCGTAAACCCAAAAGAACCATGAGGTAAAAATACCTTCCCTATCCCGAAATATCCAATTTTATTCTTTTACATTATTCTCCGTTATTTCACAACCAGCATTGACAACCAGAACCAATCATAAAATATGTTTATGTTTTATTTTTTACGATTAATTATTTGTGTAAGCAACTAGACTTTTTGGCCAAATGGACCAAAAAGTCTATATCCAAACTCCGGAACTCCGGATGGTGTCTACGACATAGGGATTATGCTATTTCGTATTACTAGAAGGTAATTGATAGTGAAAAATTATTAATTCATTAATCAACCTGTGGCAGGCTTTTTATCAACATTTAATTGCATTTTTTACCACTAGTAATCAGAAAATAACCTCCTTCAGTGATATGTTTTAAATTTCACGATCTGCGCTCGTACATGTGCCGTTAGTTATGAGTGTATGTGAAAATTGGTCAACCATTTAAATCACTGTCTGAAAATAAATTAAATGCTTATGGGTTAAACTTTTGAAGCCCTTTATCAAAATATCCTTTTAATTACCATTTGCGTTGCACTGAATTTTAAGCTTAAAAATTAAACCTAAATCAGTTACAGCTTAATGAATTGGGAAGATAGATGACATTAAACAAGACAACGACATATCACATGCTTAATACTAGATATTAGAGGGTAATTATTAAACGAAGGGCCATTGATTATTTTTATAAACCAATTACTAAAATCAACTACATCAATGCATATTGGCCGATACGTAGTGTAGCACGGGGGGTAGATTTCCGGGGGTAGAATTCCGGGGTCATACATTTATGATTTGACCACTGGGGGTACATTTCTGGGGGTAGATTTCCGGGGGTAGATGTCTGGGGGTAGATGTCTGGGGGTAGATATCCGGGGGTAGATGTCCGGGGGTACATGTCTGGGGGTAGATGTCCGGGGGTAGATGTCTGGGGGTAGATTTCCGGGGGTAGATGTCCGGGGGTACATGTCTGGGGGTAGATGTCCGGGGGTAGATGTCTGGGGGTAGATTTCCGGGGGTAAAGTTCCGGTGTCAGGTTTATTAGCATTTTGATTAATTACAACTGTTAAGTAAACCGTGAAATGTGAGTTGATTGAATAAATAATAATTTATCCATCCTAAAAGTTCGCGGCCGGAAATTTACCCCCATACATGTGACGTCAAAGTGACGTAGGCGTTTTTTCATGGGGGTAAATATCCGGGGGTAGAAATCCGGCGACCCTTAAATATTATAATTTAACTTTGAATTTTCCAATCCACATAGGCTACTGGCTGGTCCTTGAATGTGTCTAGCAAAGCAAGTATGGCATTTACAAGGAAGAACTGAACTGATAAATTATTAAAGACAGCACCAGGACGTGAACCTACGATATTGCTACTACGAATCAGTAGACTTCTGCTGACCACGTAGAAGTAAGGTAACACGTAGTAGAGGAAACTTGCTTATGGAACGACCGTGTGCTTTCAGCTCTAGTATTTTGTGTCAAAAATATACTTGTGACGAAAAAGGAAGAGCCCAGGCGGTGAGACTATGTGGAAATTCCTATCGCACAGGGCAGAGGGTCTTCCTCCATTATGAGCGTTAAATTAAATAACGATAAGGTCGGCGGTGTTGCATTTTCCCTAGATACTAGCAACTTGTGCTAGACACCTGTTAAGTGTACCATACAAGTTTCTTCTGGACATTACTTTTCAGTGTACCGACTGAGCCACGACTAACCAACCTTTTGACATTTAGGCTGGGTAAAAAAATCCAATATAGATTCTTCAATCCACTTATCCTTACCTGACTAGGATCGCTACGGGGTGTTGTTATGCTGGTGGCAGTCCCGCTAAGCACTGTGGGAACTACCTCACTGGTGCCTTGGAAACAACGACGCACCACCCAGTTGCGGGGGAACCAAATCTGGGTGCGCCATTGAAACACCCGTGTGGGGGTCTTTACCTTACGCAGCTCCTTGAGCAGAACTGGTTCTCTCTAGAAAGTGAACGAGAGATTACGTTTATGAAGGTTTCAGCAATTATGAAATAGATAAGGATAGTTGGATCAAATTACCTGCTGAAAAATGGATTAAGTGATGATGAAAATGGATAAGGATAATAGAAAATGAATACAGTTATATTTAAATCTGCCTAAAGTTTATTTTGATCAATCTTGAAAAATGAGAACATTGTATACAATTAATTTGTTGTACTCAGGCTATCCAGAAAGTAAAGAACGTTTTGTTATGACGCCGCTAGGCGCGCGCCGATCTCGTACATTTTGGTGCGTGCGCACTCGGCAACTCAGTCGGCGTCCAGCCGTGACAATTGGAGCATTCTCGTGCTGCCCGTTTTTCCACAATTTTAACTTAAGATGAGCGCTGCGATTAAAAATACCGCCAGTTAAGAGGTGCAGTCAGTGATACAGTTTGTGTTGGCTGTAAACTTAAAATCCATAGACATTTATCGCCAAGTGTATGAAGTTTAAGGAAAAAAACTTAATGATTAAAATTTCTGAGAAAATGGTGCTTTCAGATAAAAAAATGGCCGATCTGATGCTCATGAGTCATGACGAAGCAAAGGGCGGACGCCTGAGCATTGTAACTGATGGAACTGATCGCTAAAGTTAAGTTGATGAAAAGGTTCTCAAAACCCCCCGATTCCCGATAACGGGTCTTTCGCTTTGTTGTGGGACAATTTCAAACCACAAAGTCCGTAAAACTCGAGGAGAAATTTCGGATTTAAGTATTTTCCAACAAAAACCGTATCACTGACCGCACCCCTTAACTGGCGGGATTTTTTATGGCAGCGCTCATCTTAAGTTGAAATTGTGAAAAAACGGGCAGCGCGAGAATGCTCCAATTGTCACGGCTTGAGAACTAATACAGTTTTCTGTGAGCTATTCCTCTGATATTTTTCAGTTTTGTATTAATCTTGTAATGTTTTAGTTACTTTCTCAACTGAAAACAAGATCAATTCCAGATATTGAAGTTTCGTGAAAACTTGTTTCTAAATAATCGTAATGGAAAATGTCAGCAGTAATTTCTCAAATAACATAAACCTAAAACATCACCTAAAACAAACTTATAACACAGGACTTTACATACTTAACACTGCCTCGGCCACACTAGTCACATACCTCCTTCATGAACGTAAGGTCTCTGTGCAGAAAGTACACGGCTTGCTGCAGATGCTGGTTGTTGCACAACATCAAAGCCTCTTCATGTGCGCTCCACTTGCACTCCTCTATAAATTTCTCCTGTGAAAGAATAAACAAAATATTAGATTAATACATGCAAAATATTACTTAGGAAAAATAATAAAATTAAAATGATACTTAACAAATATTACTGAGTTCAACTTCTTGAGCAATCCTTCAAATAAATTCAGTTGAATTAAGGAGTGGTTGTATAGAGTAAAGATATTTTGCTGGAAAAGATTATGAATTAATGGTAACTGTACCATACCAATACATAGTGTATTAGAAACTGACATATTCCCCCCTCTCGGCCAAAATGCTTTTTTTTTTTTTTTTTTTTTTTTTTTAAAGAGGTTGGTGGCCTCTTTTAACCTTGCATTTGCCCGCCCACATAGACTACAGATCTGTGCCTGGAACGTATCCAGCAAAGCAAGGGGTGAGCCGGTACAGTACAAAGGTGAACTGTACTGATAAAAGTTAGTGGCAGTGACCAGGATCCGAACCCACGACACTGCTGCCTTGGGCCCGAAGTCCGCGACGCTACCGACTGAGCCACCGACTCACCAACTTAAAACCAACTTAAAAACCAACTTTAAAACTTATTTAATTAGCCTTAACACGTTCACTACCGATCGCCGCATATATGCGATGTTTCGGTCATTGCCACGGACCGAGGTATACATTTTAATATTACACATAGACCAGGTGTCACTTGGTCAACAGTACTCGCAGACCAAGGGCCAGTGATGCAGCAAAGTAAAAAACACTTTTGCCAACAATCATAATATGACATCACTAATAATCATATCCTCAGACCAAGTGACACACATATGCGACAGACATCCCTGTAGACCACTGCAGAGAATTCAGGGCCTTCAAATAGACTGTTGCAAAGATATAAGCTTTTTAATAACATTGGGACACCGACAAAATATGCGATATCATTCTATTTTTGAGCGGAGCGAGCGAAGCGAGCGAAGCTCTTTGGGATCAACTTCAATGCAAACAATATAACACCATCACTCAATAACGGCTGAACACATTTCAGCCAAACTTAACAAGACTACTTAGACTAATAATGAGATGGTTTGTAAACAAACAAATTTCAATTAGATAATGCTAATGCAATTTAAAACGAACTTAAAATTTAAAATTTTTAACATTGGGCTTATGGGACTAAAGTAGCTATGACAGTTTTTTTGTTTACAAGAAAAATGTAAACAAGAGAATCATAAGGTATTTCTGAACTTTCTATACTTTTCTTTTAAACGATTTTAAACCATTCCTATGATTTTAATAAACAAGAAAACCATGCCGTTAAAACATTTTTTTAAGGCACGGAATTCACTGAAAATCGAGAAAATATACTGAACTACTTTCTCAATGCGCGGAGCATAAACAAGGAGCGGAGGGATACGGACCGGTGACTACTTTCTTGGGAACCTATTTGTGTTGCCAGCTGATTAGAAACAGCCAATGTTAGAAATCAGGATTTAATAAGCGATATATCGAACCGCATTGAAATCGGTATCTAATCCGATAATACCTCATAGGTTATATTATGTTTAATTACATCGACGGTACAGTAAGTTATTACACTTATTGATAAAACGCAGATTGAACACTGATTTAGGCATGTGGGGAGGTAGGTCGGGGTTTATGAGTATTCGTGACTACATTAAGTGTTTTGAAGTAAGGTTAGATTAGGAAGGTATAGTGTAGGTTATAGGTAGGCGATCGGGTTGTTTATTTGTGTTGCACCATATAATTTTTTAACTTTTGGAATGGAATAGTTGGTTAAGGTTAAACGGGGATGATTTCAAAAATGCTTGCATATGGTCTTAACTTAACAAACCATCTACAGTATTCTAGCTTTGACTTTATATAAAGTCAATGATTCTAGCAAATTATTACATACTGACAAAAAGAAAAGAGAACATTTGGATTTGTACCTTTGACCATAGCAAAACTAACATATAATTATGGAATGTGAAAAGTTGTATATCATTATATACTATTCTGTAATATTAATAATTGTTCGGCAAATCCTCATTTTAATGGCTCGGCTGAAAATGGAATCTGCATTTTGTGAAACAGTAATTTGGTAACAATTCAGTTATTTCAAATGTTGATAACAGTAGCCCATCCTATACAAATACTGTTATTTGATTGCCAAGCCACGGACTATACATACGTCCAGTTACAACCGTTGATAAGTAAACCTGGGCTTATAGAAGTACACTTTTAACCACGGTATGGATAATTGTCTAGGCCTGTCCAGAAGTAGGCTACTAATTTCTAATTATATTATCTACATTGTATATTTAAGGCATGTCTTCCCTACTTATTATATTATTCTATTTTCACTTAAATCAGCTGAATGCGATTTTACTTATAACTTATGTTTAATTAAATTCCATTTTAATTAAACATAAGTTTAGTCTACTTATGTTTAGGCCTACATTCCAGCCATTTTATGTTGCACGGTTGAATTTAAATGTCAAATTTCCCCTCCTGTTGTTATACTTTAATACTCGTTTTTTTATAGTTACTGTTTTTTTTATACTTAAATACTTTAACCGATTGTAAGGGTGAAAAATGTAGCCGTTGCATTTGAATGTTAAATTACCTTTCTCATTTTTATACTTTACTTTTTGGATGTTAATATCAGATTCCAACTACTGTAATATTTTCCTGGTCAAAACTACCATAATGCACTTCTCGAAGAGGTAAATTTGAGTTATTATAATTTTAATCTTTAAAACCAGCATTAGTAAATAAATCTATTGACCTTTTTACATTTAGTTACTTATACAAATATCAAATCACGTTTGTTCCGCTCAACTGGCTTTCACCTCTCTGAAAGCAACCCTAGTAATATGACTAGTCTATTGGTAGAAACTGGCCATCACATATGTGATTCACTGGCCTATATGAATGAAAAATGTAGTACATTTGTGGTATTGAACTTAATGAATGACATTTTATCACATTAATACACCAGTAGTAGTGGCGCAAATGGCAGAGAAAATTCAGAACAAATTCTACACTGTTTTGACAAATTGTCACCCACCTAGAGAACAGTGTTAAGATACATATTAACTTATTTTCATTTCAAATTATCTTCAGTAGGTAAACTATTTAAAGAAGTTTGGAGGCAAAATCCAGCGGGAAGAAGTTTCTCGAGGAAGACCAAAGAACGGCTGAAAGATATGCAAAAATTGAGAGTGAGGCAAGAAGATTTGGAAAACAGGGAAACAACTTGTTGGCGAGGCTAAATACCACCCAGGGTATCCATGGGATTAAGAGTAAGTAAGTAAGATAAAATGTTACAAGATTATTATTTGACTTGTCTCTCACCTCAGCACTCCTCAGCTTGTCTCTCATCCAAGGACCAATCCTACTCAGGATGGGATGAGTGTATTGTAGACTCTGGGTCAACGTTTCCTTCGTCTTGCGCAGCTTACACTGAACATTCTCCACAGCTCTGCAAGTGTAACAATGAAGAAATTAAATTATTAAGGGGTTAACATAAATCATTAGTAGGTTTGGAAAGTGTTTTTGTAAATGAAGGTTTAATTGCTTCATGACTTGGCTTTGGTAGTATACAAATGTAATTATTCCATTGAGGGTACACTGAAATATCAGACATTTGATGGATCCAAAAGAGTTTTGCTACAGGTTAGTAACTTTAGAAGTTACTTCTGTCATTTATTGACATAAAGCATGATGTATGTAAAAAAATGAAGAAGTTGTGATTTCAACAAAACCTCTGCTCACTCTAAATGAATAGGGGTGCTACTATAACCTCCTCTAAACCTGCCCCTATTTTCTTTGATACTGTATCAGAACCACTTACTAACCTGTACATGAGCACAACACTCTGTGCTTGTTGTACCAACAGTTGTGGTACTCCTTCTCCCAAAGCCTGTAGCTCAGTGTTGCCGAGTATACTTGAGTACACCCTCTGAAGATACTCCCGCATCACCGCCTGGTTAACCTCCTAAAACATTATTGAGTTAAACTTCTTAGATTTTTATTTCCACTAAAAAAGAATCAGAAATAAGCAAAAAGTGGACAAAATTAAAAATATTTATCTAAGCCATTTGAGTCATGTACAAAACTTGCTGAGATTATGAACAAATTCCACAAATATTGGTAGTAGATAAATTAGAATGTATATCAAAATCGGAATAATAACTGCATTCATTGAAATGTGTGAAGTTGGGGGATCAACTTCCCTAATGTTTTCATTAGTTCAGGCTTGTATTTTAAGAAGCAGTCGGCGAGATCGGATCGTGGTCAGCTTGAAGTTACCCCAAGACGAACTTATAACAGATATATAAGGTATAGAGGAAACTTGCTTATGGGACGACCGTGCACTTTTACCTCTAGTATGCGTGCGTGTATGTACACGCTAAGGGAAACATACTTGTTATGAGCGAGGAAGAGCACTGTGAGCGTTATAGTACATTAGGGCGGGAGGGGCAATATTCGACTTTGTCCTAGACAGCAGCGACTAGTGCTAAACACCACTTAAAAGCACCATTAAATTTGTCCTCTGTACCTTATTTATCTATGCTATAGTAATATTCTGCTAGTAGTCACTATAGTTGTGTGTGTTTGGGGAATAAATAAACTATATTTATGTTATAAATAAATTATACATTTCTATCCAAACAAAAATGATACTTCATACTAGAGGTGTGCGGTTATCCAAAAAATCGGGTCGGATTCGGTTCGGTTCGGCCGAACCGAGCCTAAATTTGATATCCGATACTATCCGTTATATATCCGACTTTTTCGGATAGACAACATATTTTGACGTTTTGGACAGAAAACTAAATCTTCATAACCACCATTAGTTTCCCTGGACAAAATTACAGCAATACGTTTCCAACGACGACGACGTAACAGCAAAGGACAAAGAAGCCGTATGATGCAATACCGATGTCTAGTTTAGTCTTTATCAGCTGTTTTGCTTTATGATTAGATTCGTCTGGAACGTTATCAGCTGTTTTGCTTTACGATTAGATTCGTCTGGAACGAACATACATAAAGCAGAAAAGAACTTCCATGGTCAACTCGTGCTTGTCAATATACTAAACGTGGTTCGTGGTTGTTAATATACTAGGGGCGCTATGCGGAATAGTTTTTTTTACAGTAGGTACTGTTTTAAATCATAAAAATCTAGCCTACTTATGTGCTGTTACGTAAACAATAGATTTAATGTTTCCCGAAAAAAGTCAGAATAGAAACAATAGAAAGGCAACACAATAGAAGGGTGGGAGGGGTTGGGCAATGACCTCGAAAGGAGCCCGGGTAACGGGTAGCAGACTCATCCCTAAATCTAAAGGACTGGCGAGTGGTATTCCAATCACAGGACAAGATACGTTGTTTTTCGAGTATTCATTGCCCGGTTTGACTTTGGATTGTCTTATTGTGTAGAAACTTTGAATAATCAAAAATAAAATTAGAACTAACCACGATTATTTAGTATTGATTGTGTATATTAAATGATTAAATTATAGGGACCAGGGGAAATATACAAACTTTTGTCATGATTTGAATTTCAACATCAAAATACAATATTGCACAATCAAGATATTTTAGGTCATTGACCTTTATTATGCATCCAGTATTGCTGTTTCAGGAGAAACACGTTGATAAATTATAAATTAATATTCCCGTGGTTAAAAAGAATTATTTTATAAACCTATAAAACAAAATCATAAAATCTTACATAAAGATAATAACAATAACAGCAATTGTAAAAAGGGAATAAAGATAACAACGTCATTATACTTTCTCTTTGTTCTTCTATTTCTTGGGTTTCCCTTCATCACGCATTCAACAAGTTGCCTAGTTGCCCATGTCGTTATCAGCTTTTGTGACATAGCACAGCAGGGGGTACAACTTGACGAAAATCGGTTAATTTTTACCTATTATTTAATTTTCAATGTACTTGATTGGTAATGTATTAATAAATTGGCCGGTTTTTTGTCAAATTTTACACCAAATTTATTGGAATTTCAAGGTGAATATCAATAAAACAATTATTACCAAATATGTTTATTCATTTAAAAGATTGATTTGTGGTATTGGGTTCCCCACTGAGTGCAGCCGAGCCGCACTAATGAGGGTTGAAGTGAACAATAGACGGCTTATCAGACCCGACCCTCCCCAGTGGTCTGGAGAAAGCTTTTAAAAAACTATTGTTGCATGCGCGACTTGTTGACCTTGGGCTGCTTCAACTTTAATTTTTTCAAATGAACTGTGATGTTTCAAAATCAAAAACAATAACTTGGGACCATACTGCATAACAATAATAGACTGCCATAATTGTTGAATTTAAAATCCATTTTTAACAAACTTATAACTTTTTAACTTTTAAAACTTATCTTGGTATTTTACTTGGGGTAATGAAGTTATGTAGGCTGTAACGAGTTATTTTCCCTAGGGGGGTATATTTTTGCTATTTGGCCGCGCACCGATTGTTGAGGTGAGCGAGCGGCGGCAGCGAGGCTAGCGAGCGCCCTTTGACCCGGCTTATCAGTGCCGATAAGCCTGGGATATCCTAGATCTTCAGGACAGTATAGGACGGACATTCTAGTGGTGGATCCCGGACAGTGAAGAAGGCAGTGTTGGTTTCCTGTGTAAACGGCCGGCGTACGTTGGAGGTACAGAGTGTACGTGGTGTGATCGCGCCGAGTGTTGGTGTAAGTTGGGTACAGACGGTACAGACCCACTGTTGGTGAGTGGACGACGTTCCTTACACTTTGGTTTAAGATTTGATTTAATATTAATCTTACACTTTATTGCGAGAGTTAGAGTTGTAACCGTGCTGGTCAAAGCCTGACGGTAGTTAGGATTTATATTAGTCAGGAATAATATTTAAATGTATTCCTGACGGTTCTGGGCAGGTGCTAGAGCGCAAATAATATAATTTAATTGACTGTAGTAGATATTATTTTGCGTTGTACCTAGAGTTAGTTATATTACTAATAACTCTGAGGCCCGACAAACCTAGGCTGCACGATTTAGCGTGCGTAGTTGGAAGCACGAGGCCAGTAGGCTAGTAGCTAGTTTTATTAGCCTATTAACAGAAGCCCGGCTAAGCAATATAACGTTGATATAGTAGCAGTAGTGGTAGTAGCAGTAGGGTTAGTATTGATTAATCATTTAATTAGTTTAATTTAACCTGAACAGCTTGCTTAATCCAACACGTTAGCTTGGTAGCTTGGATAGCGGAGTACCGGCTATCAGATAATATATTTATCTAGTGTTTGGAACGTAGTTAATATTTATTTATCTGCTACTAAGTAGCTCAATATTTTAATAGTGCAATTGCCATTTAGTTTTGCTTGTTTGGCTTGGTATTTATTGAGACCAGCTACTAGTGGTGTAGTCACTCTACCTGTAGTGTACTTGTATATTATTATGTGGTACGATTATTAAAGTGAACTGTTGATTCTTAGCTTGGGCATTAGAGTTGTGTATTGGATTATAGTGGCCTAGTAGACCCCGCCTGGTGATAACACGCGTTGTGGTTTTTATTGGCAAGTCGTCGTGTAACTCACCGTGTTTTAGGCACTCTGGGCTTAACTATTGGATAGTTAGGACGAAGCCCGAGTTGCGTAGTCAGCAACGACCCCCTAGGAGAGTGGAGAATCGGCGTAGGCCTGGTAGTGATTATTGCACGTTTGTTTTGGTGACTTGTTTTTGACTTGTTCACAGTGCCCGTGTATGAGCCAGTCCTATACCGGTTAGACCCGGCTATTGGCCTAGTGGTTTCCCTGACCTTATCGCAGACCCTGGAACTTTACCCAGCCATCGTAGGCTGAGCTATCCCCGGCAAACGTTTGCGACTGCTGCACTTTTAATATTTTTTTTTTCAGTGCAGAGAACATCGTCGCAAGATGGCGCCTGCGAACAGGGACTGAGGTTGGCAGTGGTGCTGAGTTGCTGACGTATTAACGGCGCCCGAACAAAATAATTTTATTTGTGCAGATTTGCTGCGGACTTGTGCAGATTGGCTGCGGACCTGAGCTGTTGAGCAGAGTTTTAGGCAGACCTGCTGTGATTTTATAGTCGGTTGGGTAGGCCTAACCTGTTTTCTGTTACAGCGTGGTGTGTTGTGAACCCTAATTTATTTAGTGGTTGTATACATAGATATTAGTTAGTAATTTTAATTTTGCTAATTAATTGAATTTTATCATTGAATATTATTTGAGTGAGAACCCTTATTGTGTATTTGTGGTTTGACTTTCACACCTATAATTGGTTTGATTTATTATAACGGTGTTAAATATATTTTAATTGGTTACGCCCTTATTTTTGCGGATTTGACGTGGTGTTTTGAATTTTAAATATGGTTGTGACTACGAGTACGACGTCTGTGCTGGGCGGTACGCCTATTACGTCTGCTATTGCTACGACGAGTTCTGGGGTTAGCTCCGAACTGTCGGTGATGACGACATCGTTATTGTGGCCGGCGTCTTCGCCCGTTTGGCCGACAATTTCTTCAGTAGTGGCTACGACGGTGACAACTTCGTTGACCTATTCCGCGCCAGCGACTATGTCCTTGGGGTCGCAGCCCCGGGACAGTCGCGTGGGTTGGATCTATGACCTCTCGAAAGGGGAGCTCATGAGAACGATGGACCAGTATGGTTTGGTGACCACTGGTACTTCTGCGGAATTACGGCAACGATTCTCGTCGTTTTGGAAGCAGCGGAATGCCCGTCGGTACAGCGATGATAGGCTGTCTACAGCTGGGGCTGCTGCACCGGCATATTTACCGCCCGCTACTACAACTGTGGAGCTTCCTAACCCCCCGAGAACCGTGCCTCAGGTACTGGGTAATACGGAATCTAACAAAATAGAGATAGGGGAACTTAGCAGGGAGTTAGAGGCGGTCAAAGAGATTCTTGGGTTGTCTTTGGAGACCGATACCCGGACTCTTAGAGAACATCTGGCATTGGTGGTGCGACAGGCGAGAGGCTCGCCGAGTAATGAGGTCGGCTATGGGTTCGAAAGACCCGCCAACCCTGCGTCCCCTGTTGTGGCTGCTCCCATGCCTACCTTTGGGTTACCCAGTAGACCCGAGGGATGGCAGCGACCTAACGATCATTCGGAGAGACCAGTCCGTCCTTCTAGCTTGGAGCTGCCATGAGGCTCGGGTATACTCTCGAATGAGGCCAGCAGGGTGGAGCCAAAGGATTGCTCCAAAATATGTAACATGGTACGGAAGTGGGGTTTGAGGTTTGATGGCCGACGAGACCCTGTGTCGTTCCTGGAGCGCCTTGAAGAGCTGATGGTCTCGTACTCTATAACATCAGAGGACCTGCTCAGAGCGCTGCCGGAGCTGTTGCAAGGCTCAGCGCTTCTATGGTACAGGAATTGCAAGGAGCTCCTGTATTCCTTTGAAGCTTTCCGGCGTCAGTTTGAAATCCAGTTCTTCCCACCAGGATATTGGAGGAACTTGGACGAGGAGATCCGGAAAAGGACACAGGGTGAAGGCGAGCACTTCCGGGACTACGTTGTGGCCATAAGTACCTTGCTTAGGCGTAGCGGTACGTTGTCAGAGCATGGTAGATTAGACTTAATCTACAGCAACATGCGCCCGGAATACAAACTCATGGTACGCCGGCGTGACTTCAGGAACCTGGCCGAGATGGTCGAGTTGGCCGAAGATTATGAGGCTTATATGCGCGAGAAGGCAGCCTTCCGACCTCCTCCTTCTCCGAACGTAGCGCTGGTTTTGGAAACCGCCTACACGCCCAAAAAGAAGGTGGAGAAGCGCGCCGAAACTGCCGCCGTCGAGAAGCGGAGTTTCGAGAGACAATCTCCGGAAGCCGAGTCGCGTGGGCGGATAGCTTTGAAGTCGGATCGGGTCCACGGTCAACGGCCCGTGACAGCAGCTAGAGCGCCTGAGGGTCCAAAGGGGACGGTGAAATGTTTTAGGTGCCAGGAGACTGGTCACTTTGCCCGAGAATGTGGTAAACCAAGGACCGTCTCCTGTTATGGGTGTGGCAAACCTGGTTTGACGGTGAGTCAGTGTGGATGTCGGGCGGGAAACGGCAGGCCAGCTCAGACATCAGGAGGTCAACTGGGCAAGGCCACCCAAAACGAACGACCTCAGAAGAGTGGTCCGAGTGGCTCGGAAAACTAAACAGCCTGGTTGGTGGAGTAGACGAGAACCGGCTGGTTTCGGAGACAAGGCCCTTTGTTGAAGTTGTGCTGATGGGCAGCGTTTTTAAGGCGTTATTGGACACTGGGTCCGTAGTTAACCTGGTTGGGCGAGAAGTCGCCGATCATCTTCAACGCCAGGGGGTAGAACCTTTTAAGAAACCCTCTCCTCTAAGGATGGCAGATGGGTCGCGGTCTAGGGCCGAGTATTCGTTCCGATTGGCAGGGGAGGCTGCGGGAAGACGGTGGGTTGGAGACGCCTTGTACGTTCCCACTCTTACCACGGATATGATTTTGGGTATGGATGTCATACGACATCTCGGACTTGTGACGGTCGTGACGGAGGTGATAAGAATGGGCGTGGGTGAGGACTGTTCTGGTCAAGTGGGCTGCCTAGATACAGTCGAAATTAGTGACCAAGACCCCAGAGGCCCTGACGATGGAGATCCCCGTCTTATTCCTGAAGCCGACGTATCTGACACTTCGTTGGCTGGTAGTGGCGTGGATTATGATCCCGCTTGTGATGACGTCAAGGGCGTAGGAGTGATAAAGCCGTTGACGGAAACCCAAAGCCAGTCGTTGGCGATATTCTTGAAGGGAGAGCTGTCAAAATTTGACGATGTGCCCGGGAAGACCCATCTCTTGGAGCACGTTATTAGGCTGAAAGAGGGAGTGGTTCCGGTGAAGCAGAGGCATTACCCGAGAAATCCAGCTATGCAAGCTGTGGTTAATGGGGAGGTGGAGGTGATGTTGAAGGATGGGATTATAGAACCTTCTTCGTCTCCATGGAGCTCACCGATCGTGCTGGTAAAAAAGGCCTCGGGCAAATTTAGGATGTGCCTTGATTTGCGAAAGGTTAATGAGGCCAGCGTGCCGGACGCTTACCCCCTGCCGAGGATAAACGCCATTTTAGAAAAGCTTCGGCGGGCCCGGTACATAAGTACTCTCGATTTGTACCGTGGCTATTGGCAGGTGCCTCTTAATGAACGGAGTCGCCCGGTTACCGCCTTCACGGTGCCCGGGATTGGCTTATTTCAGTTTAAAGTGATGCCTTTTGGTTTGCATTCGGCGGGGGCCACGTTTCAGCGTTTGCTGGACAAGGTGATCGGCCCGGACCTAGAACCATCGGCATTTGCGTATCTGGATGACTTGGTCTTGGTTTCTGAAACTTTTGAGAAACATCTGGCATTGTTGAGGACCGTCTTCGCCAGATTGAGAGGGGCGGGATTGCGCCTGAATCCTGACAAGTGTCATTTTTGTAAGACCCGGTTAAAATACCTGGGTCACGTAGTCAGTGATGCTGGAATCGCGACCGATCCAGAGAAGGTCAGGGCAATCAATGACTTTCCTACACCGCGAAGCGTGAGGAATCTTCGAAGTTTTCTTGGGCTGGCCAGCTGGTACAGGAGATTTGTTGACGGATTTGCGTCGTTGGTCAGACCTTTGACCAAGTTGCTAAAGAAGGGGGAGAAATGGCAGTGGGGCTCAGATCAGGAGATTGCTTTCGAAGCAATGAAGAACCGCCTGAGCTCAACACCAGTTTTGGCATGCCCGGATTTCTCGAAGACGTTCGTGCTGCAGGTAGATGCCTCAAACGATGGCCTTGGTGCGGCTTTGACGCAAGACCAGGCCGGTAAAGAGGCCGTAGTGGCATACGCGAGCCGTCTGTTGACAGACCAAGAGCGGAAATATACGACTACCGAGAAGGAGTGTTTGGCTCTGGTCTGGGCGGTACGGAAGTTCCGACCATATCTGGAGGGTTATCGCTTCGTGGCCATAACGGACCATGTGGCATTAAGATGGTTGATGAAGCTGCAGGAACCGTCCGGTCGGCTTGCTCGTTGGGTTATGGAGTTGCAACAGCATGATTTCGAGATCCGGTACCGTAAGGGTACGTTGAATCGTGTTGCAGATGCTCTCTCCCGTCAGCCCGTGGGTGGTGAAGATGACGATACCCCGGCTGACGTAGCTGTGATGGGAGGAGACCCACGAGAGGCCGCATTAGAGACCGAGGGTATGCAGCCAGAAGATGGCACATGGTACCAGCGCACTAAAGAGTGTGTGTCGTCCAATCCCAGACGTGTCCCGAGTTATTGTATTAGGGATGGGGAGTTATACAGGCGTCTTGGGAAAGATAATACTGATGAAGGCGGAGTGGTATGGAGGACTTGTGTACCACCATCTAAGGTTAAGGATGTGTTGGTAGAGAACCATGACTCTCCTATGGCGGGCCACCTGGGAGTTAAGAAAACAATTGCCCGGGTTGGGGAAAACTATTTCTGGCCGGGTTGGCGTCGTGCCGTGAAAGAATACGTTAGGTCCTGTGCCACGTGCCAGGAGTTTAAGGTATTGCAGCAGAAACCGGCAGGACAAATGTACTTTCGAAACCCTCAAGGGCCTTGGCATTCGGTGTCGGTCGACTTGATGGGTCCATTCCCCAGATCCAAAGGTGGGCATCGTTTTCTTGCAGTTTTCCAGGACCTGTTTAGCAAGTGGGTTGAAATAAGACCCCTGCGGTCAGCTACGGCCAAGGCTGTAGCTAGTGCATTCAAGGACGGGCTATTGCTGCGTTTTGGTGCCCCTGTGATTCTTATGAGTGACAATGGAACCCAGTTCGTCTCTAAGGTGTTCCGAGACCTGACGAAAGAGTGGGGAATCGAGTTCCGACAGACTGCCCCTTACAGCCCACAGTCCAATCCGGTTGAACGGCCAAACCGGGTTATCAAAACTATGATAGCCCAGTTTGTTCAGGATAATCATCGTACTTGGGATGCACTCATTGCCGAGTTCCAGTACGCGATGAACACCGCCGTTCACGACTCCACTGGGTTTTCACCTGCCAAACTGTGTTTTGGGAGAGATCTCAGGCTACCTAGGGCAATCGGGTCGTCTCTGACCACAGGACCGGAGCCTGGAGATGACCGTGAGAGAACCGTGGACGAGGTATTTAGTGACCGGGAGCAGGCGTTTAAGAGGTTGTACGATAGTTGTCGACAGAACTTGAGGAGGGCTTTCCAGCGCCAGTCTAAATATTATAATCTTAGACGGCGTGAGGTACAATACCATCGAGGTGATCAAGTTATGAGAAGACTACATGTCTTGTCCTCAGCGGCTGAAGCTATAGTGGGCAAACTGCCCCCTAAGTTTCAGGGTCCTTGTACCGTGGTCAAGCGAGTGGCCCCTAATATGTATGAGGTAAAGGACGAGGGTAGGAGAGAGACCCATGTCGTCCATGTTAAAGACCTTAAGACCTACCATGAAAGAACCGATGCTTAGTTATTCTTGGTTATGCATGGTGGTGGTTAGTTAGATAGCATTTTTGTGCTTGCTATTCTTTTGATGTTTTGTTTAATCAAGTGGTTTTGTTTTTGTTTTGCTTTGAGACCCGTGGTAAAAGAGGAATCATTGGGTTGAGAGCCGGAGTATTTTGTTTTGGCCGGAGTTCAAAGATTTTTTTTCTTTTGGCCGTTTTCTTTTTTTTCATCCCGATGTAAGTGGGGGGTGTAACGAGTTATTTTCCCTAGGGGGGTATATTTTTGCTATTTGGCAGGTGCTAGAGCGCAAATAATATAATTTAATTGACTGTAGTAGATATTATTTTGCGTTGTACCTAGAGTTAGTTATATTACTAATAACTCTGAGGCCCACAAACCTAGGCTGCACGATTTAGCGTGCGTAGTTGGAAGCACGAGGCCAGTAGGCTAGTAGCTAGTTTTATTAGCCTATTAACAGAAGCCCGGCTAAGCAATATAACGTTGATATAGTAGCAGTAGTGGTAGTAGCAGTAGGGTTAGTATTGATTAATCATTTAATTAGTTTAATTTAACCTGAACAGCTTGCTTAATCCAACACGTTAGCTTGGTAGCTTGGATAGCGGAGTACCGGCTATCAGATAATATATTTATCTAGTGTTTGGAACGTAGTTAATATTTATTTATCTGCTACTAAGTAGCTCAATATTTTAATAGTGCAATTGCCATTTAGTTTTGCTTGTTTGGCTTGGTATTTATTGAGACCAGCTACTAGTGGTGTAGTCACTCTACCTGTAGTGTACTTGTATATTATTATGTGGTACGATTATTAAAGTGAACTGTTGATTCTTAGCTTGGGCATTAGAGTTGTGTATTGGATTATAGTGGCCTAGTAGACCCCGCCTGGTGATAACACGCGTTGTGGTTTTTATTGGCAAGTCGTCGTGTAACTCACCGTGTTTTAGGCACTCTGGGCTTAACTATTGGATAGTTAGGACGAAGCCCGAGTTGCGTAGTCAGCAACGACCCCCTAGGAGAGTGGAGAATCGGCGTAGGCCTGGTAGTGATTATTGCACGTTTGTTTTGGTGACTTGTTTTTTACTTGTTCACAGTGCCCGTGTATGAGCCAGTCCTATACCGGTTAGACCCGGCTATTGGCCTAGTGGTTTCCCTGACCTTATCGCAGACCCTGGAACTTTACCCAGCCATCGTAGGCTGAGCTATCCCCGGCAAACGTTTGCGACTGCTGCACTTTTAATATTTTTTTTTTCAGTGCAGAGAACATCGTCGCAAGGCTAGTGTAATTCTTGGTTCATCAAGGTTCTACTGAATTATGTTTGGCAGTGAATAAGTGTAGAATGAAATTTATAAATTCAGGGATACACACCTTTTACAGAGTTATAAAGCCTAATTGCTCTAATTAACTTGCCACAACATCAAATCTAGAGCCCAGTTTAGTGTATTAGTGATGTTTTCTAAACTTGGCAAACCCCAAGAATGCCACTTAAGGCCAATAATCTGTTCCAAAAACGTAAGGAAATACAATGTGAAAATAAAATTGAGATAGAAATCCTTGTCTTGTGAGAACCAGGAAACAACATAAAACATAACCTCAAGTAAACAAACCCAAACGTTTTGACATCAGTCCTGCTGAGCTTAAGTGTTGTGTGAAGATTTCGGCTGCTAGTGTACTTAATTCAAGCAACCAACTTTTGAAAATAGATGTTGTGAATTGTGATTTTCAAGAGAGAAAAACTGTGGACGTGGCTAATTTGAAATTGTAAGATTCAAAATCGCCATTCATGTTTATTTACACAGCTTTACAGTGTTTTATATGTTAAAAATGCATATGCAGCTTATTATTAACCGCGTCGAACTATCCGAATCCGAAAATATCCGAATCCGAACCTCCCAATATCCGATCTGATCTGAACCGAGCCTCAACTATCCGATCCGAAATGAAATTTCACTATCCGCACACCTCTACTTCATACATACTGTTAAACTAAGAAAGAAACACTAGATTATTAAAAAAAAAGTAAAGATACCTTCGTCTTTGTCTGAAGGAGAAGTGACTTAAGTGAAGTTAAAAAACAGTCACATGGCACATCTCTAGGCACTTTGCACCCAAGTAAAAACGCTACAGAATTTGTGCCAGGCACCTATTTTTTATCATGTGCCCTTGACTTGTTTGAATAGAAACACACTTTTGTGATTACTTCAAAATTCAATATTAACAACAAAACAAACCAAATCAAGCGTTAAACATTTCCAAAATGTAAAACTTGTCGCTTAAAGCTTAGAAATCACTCCAGTAAAGTATAAACTCACACAAAAAAACATACAGTTTTAAAAATCTCTCCAGGCCACTGCTGGGAACCAAACGTCTGAAACTGAATTAATTGTTTAGTTAAATATAAAACATGAAAAATACAAAAAATAAAGTTAGTTAAGTTGTTTATTAAAAATTTATTGTTCTTAAAACAATATAAATGCCAAATTTTCATTACAACATTTTTGGCTCAACATAGCCTATAATTTTGTAATTAATTTGATCAAAATTGGCAAATCAGTTTATTTCATACTACACAATAAATATATTACAAAAAAAAACCTTTTTCCTCCTTATATCAGCGAACCCAAGTATCATTAATCCTATTGTTATTTGAATCAGGAATAAATTTGACATTTCCAATCAGACAAATGAAAATTCTGTAGTCTACAGGTTTACTGTGGCGGGAGTAGTGATGTTAGATACCGTGATTTAAAAATATCGGTGACTTCGTTCCAGTGACAAAGAAATATCGGGGGAAAATATCGGTGACTGAAATATCGGTGACAGCTTTTAAGACCGCACTGGTTTGTCACTGGGGCATTTACTATCGATGCTGTGGCGATACGTCCCTTGACGATTTAGAATCAGCTGTTTGTCACTGAATTTTAAATATTTTGGTCAATTAGGTACCAGTACCTTTGCTTTGGGGTTTTAAAGGAACTTCTACTTGTTTGCCTACACTTTGTGAAATAAAATATATAGTAGTATTGACAAACTAATAAACTTTGGTTTGATATTAATTAAAATTAAAAATATATATAGGCGGTCCATAGATACTAATAGACATAATAGGCCTAGTTGAGGTTAATATTGGCATATGAAAGCATTTAGAATACGTTGAGTTTGAATAATGTTGGTTGGCGTTGTTGTCCGAAAATATTGTGTATTGTCTAGTGTCGGATGTGAGGTGGTTGGTTATGCAGGGATTGGTTGATACGTGAATACGCGGGCACCTCGTCACAGGTGATTTTGTAACAGATTCTGATATCGTCAGAGAGAACAGTCTGCTGACTCGCCCCTCCCTCCAAGCCGCCGCGCCATCGCCGAGGAGCGACTTGCCGCTGTCACCGATATTCCAGTCACTGTATTTTCGAGCCTCTTGTCACCGATATTTCAATGACAAGCAGGTATCGGTGACTCTGTCACCGATATCAAAATATCGAATATCCCTAGGCGGGAGTACGTCAACTTACCCTCTCTATCTCATCGTCGGGCAGTTTCTGCGCCCTCAGTTCGGAGATGAGCCTCTCCCGGAAGTGTAGGAACCACCCACGAGTCTCCCTCTCCAGAATGGTGACAAGGATGGGCAGTGCGTGTCTCATCACGTCCCTACTGAACAGTCGCAAGTCCAGCTCACTTCCCTGCACAAATAAGTTGAAAGTTTAAATGGTTTTAAACCTTTCATATCCAGCCACCACAGGACCAAGCCCCTGGTCGGATAAAACAACCTGTTATAGTGTTCATAATGTGAAAAAAACTTTAAAAATACATGGTAAGTTCCTGAATAGTGCACAAGAGTTCATAGGGTTTAAATTAGGTTAGATGTGTAGTAAATTATTTCTAGTTAAGATTTACTACAGCACTGATTCTAAGGTGTAGTTATAAAGTAACATTACCTTGGGTGTTAGGAAGAGGTAGGGTATTGGGACGGGAGGGTGACAAGACTCCCTCTCCACCTCAAACTTCTCGGTGGCAGCTCTACGCAGCTGTCTACGGACAAACCCACACAGCGACTCCAGCGAATCTTCAAACTCTGGCTGCGGCAACACACCAAACATATCAGGCATTAGACAAGGTAATTAAAGTACAAAAAAAGAAATACAACTTATGAACATCTCAACTTCTTATACAGTCTATTCTTAGTAATACAAACATTTGATAAATCAACGCTTTCGGTAATTTAAGATAAAAAGCTCGGTACGAAGAAGATCTCTTGATATTTCAAAGTTTTATGTGCATTTTGATAAGCTCAGTATTTTTAAGTCCAAGCAGGTTGCAGTCAGATTTTGAACACCAAGTAATTTAAAGTTTTGTTGGCAGAACTCTTCAATAAATCGAAGGGACAGAGGTGAATTTATAGCTTTATTCCAGTCATGGCAGGAAGTTATACATTCTGTCAGTCCCAGTAGCTTTAGTGATAAGTTAGAGCAGTAATTTAATGATTGATCTAGTTAACACTGTTTGCTTATTGGAATAGCCGCAGAGCCCAGGTATTTAAAAGACAACAAGTCAATGCTATAACTCATCCGTCAAACAAAAAAGGCTTGGATGACAAGTGATTTGTTCAATGAGTAGCAAATTTTATACGGATACAGATATGAAATCATAAAATGATCTTGTCTGTAGCCAATTGTTTGGCCCACAAAAAGGTTCCCCATTTGTCAAATATGAAACTTCAATTTTTTCCACCAAACACGACATCAAAGTTGCAGCCACTTGGCAACAAATTGTGGCTGTAGCTGCTAAATGGGCCTATCTCAAAAACTGATGATTTTAGATAATCCCTTTTTAAGTTTAGAGGTTGGCTGTCAGCGTTGGCAGTCGTGTATGCTTAAAGGGCCTAGTGACACCAGCTGACTTCAAGAGTCATACCAATTAAACAAACTGAAATACATGATTCCAGGTTTTAAAGATTATACTAGAAGTCATGAGAAAGCGAAAAAGTGATTTTCCTTTAAATAGGCCCATTAAAAAAGCCTTTAAAAGCCTCAATTTATAATAAAAAAGCTAATTTAAAAATTTTACTCTTTGTAATTCAAATGGTTTTTTCTCCCATTAAATTGAACCTCTTAATAACTAAAAACTCTTGATAAAAAAATTTATTTGCAGGACCCCAATTAGTCTACTGTACTGTTACAAATATTTTGAAATTATTTTTGGATTTTAATTTTAACACTAGAAAAATTGTTCTATCCAAAATAATGTTTAATCAAACAAAGATACTTCTTTATCATGCCATGTTTTTATTTCCTTATATATTGACTGGATGACTTGAATACTGAGTGTACTTTCTCAAATTCTAATTGCTAATTTGAATTAGTGTCAAGCAACATTTCACGAATTAACCCCTTACAAATCTCCAGATATTCAAACCAGAAGTCAGCTTACCCGACAAACCAGTTCAGCAGCCAGATATCGACACCTTTCTTCCCTCAGTTTGGCCTCCAAGTTGTGAGCTTGAAGGGATGGTACTCCTACCAATATGTCTGAAATTAAGAAACAAAGTTAACACAATAAGCCAGAGAGAAACTATACTATAACATAATTTATGTGCATATATACAAATGTATTTATTTGCTGCTTTGATTACTGGACCCCGAGATGATTAAGATACTCTAGTCAGATTATACTAAATCACTTTTTGTATATAGGATTTTTGTATATAGGGTTGATTCAATAAAATGTTTTAAAAGCCTTACTATAGATAAAATAAATTGAAGGTAACATTTGATTTGAGAGTGGATCACTAAAAAAACTTTCTTTAGTGATCAATCAATAGTTTGACATATCGATAGTATAATGTACACTAACACTATCTTAATAGACAAAATGATTGAATCACTTACTAAACAGCAAAAAATGCAAAAAAGCAGCATTAGCAAAATTGAAAACATGTTGGAAGTCGTTGAGAGGTTATCTTTACATGAAAAGTATTTTACCTACAACCTTTTTTTAAGTAGCCGTTTCAGTTCAGTTCTTAAAATTGAAAAGTTTCTCATAAAAGCATTGTTTGTAATGGTTCAAACTTCAACTAATCAGCTGTTTATGCCAATTTAAGGCCTAATTGTTGAGTGGTGCAATTATTGTTTGGTACAATGTTTTGTTGCATCACTGTCAGTGGTAATGAGGGGTTATAAACAAAAAAATAACCTCTCTTAGAGAAGTTATGAGTAGTGATTTTTTGAAATACCGTAGTGCTAATGACACTCGTAGAAGTCTTTAAGGCACTCGCCAAGGCTCGTACCTTAAATTTTCTACTCGTGTCGTTAACACTATCTTTACGCAATCGTTGCGTAAACTACTATTTGTTTTCTAACATAGTGTGTTGGATAATGTTGCAATATGAAAAAAAAATAGAGCTCATCACACAGGCAATAAGTGTCTTTTCAAACCTCGCTCATTTTCTGACCTCGACTTCACCTCGATCTTGAAAATTGAGCTTGGGTCGAAAAGAGCCACTTTACGCCATAGTTATGAAATATACTATTAAAAAATACTCAACTTACCTAGAAGTTTCAAGGTCCCTGTAATGAGGCTTTTGACAGCTTGAGCGACACTGAAGAAATGACTGGTGAGTCTAGCTCGGGCTGTCACCAAGATGAACCTGAAACAGGCAATAAAGAAATAGTTAAGAACTCACTGACTTAAAGCAGATCAAAGCAAATATTAAATCAATTCAAATATCCATTTAATAAGTTATAGTGGCAAAATTGGTGAATAAATAAACACTACCATTCACCTTTCAGTACTAGGGTCAATGGTCATGGACAAGCTAACCTGGATCTAAGCTATTGTTTACCAGTGCGGTGGCCTGTCCTATAATACTACCACTCAACATCAAGTTTACAATGATCGAATAATAAATACTAGATATTTCAAAAAAATCATGATTTTTAATGGTACACACCAGGCACACCCTGGTGACAACTTGTACTTGTTTTGCCTGACCCGTACAAGAAAAAATCATGATTTATTCATCTTCAAAAGAACGCCATTTTAAAACCAAAAAATGTTTTTCAATAATTATTTTTTGCAATAAGTGTATTCCTACACCAAGTTTTATGAGGTTTTCTTAAATGTTTTTAAAGATATACATTTCTAATAAAGACATATAAGTGGCAGATGTCTTGTTGATTTTTGGAGAAAATTTTTTTACTTAAGGTACTTTTTGATATTTTGACCGATAAAACCGATACCTAAAGTTTTGTACCTATGGGACACCTTATAATTTTCAATGATTGTCAACGAATCATATGGCTCGCAAAGACTTCTAAACCAAAACACCTAGGTCTTACCATGACGACTACGGTAATAGCTGTCTTTTCTATAGAGGAAATTAGCTGAGAAAAGAAAAGAAGTAGAATGTACCTGAGGGCGAGAGCAAGGTCGTCCAGTAACGTCGCTCTAGATCTCTCACAGCCTTTCTGTAACATCCAGCTCAACCTCCATTTGTGAGTCTGTCCAGCGAAGTTGAGACTCGGAACTTCAAACTCCCTGGGAACAGAACAATTAATTAACCTTTGACTAATGAGTGGAACATTTTTCATTTAAGGTAAATTTGTTTCTACCTTCAGATCCTAGGACGCTAGCCTCTAGCTTGGAAACGTTTGATACATTATTTCAGAATAGGCATAGAGCGTTTAATAACATTATTTTTATTAAAATGTATTTTAAGGTTGTGGACCACCATTTAAATAGCTTCTCCACCCTCCGCTTCTGTGCCTAAGAAACCCCAGCTCTAAGTTTAATTTAAGTTGTAATTAAACTCACTACAATTATAAATTTAAGAGAAAGAAGAGCTTAAGAAAATTTTTTGTGGGTTGACTTTTACCTTTTAAATAGTAAAAAAATGTCTTTCCAAAACATTGATAATTTGAAAATTTAATTCCACATAACTTACTGGATTTCTATGTTTTAAAGACAAACATAGATACTTTTATTATTGACGACTTGATCAGCTACAGTATTTACGAACATAATAGGATTGGCCATTAAATCGAGGTCCACAACTCTCAACTAGAACAGAGTTGCTAGTTCAACTCTGAAACTGGCGCTGTGTTTTTAATATACTGCTAGTTTGCTTTAACCCCTATGCGATAAATTTTTGTGTGTTGTAGTCAAAAACAAAGATCCTTAAACTAGTAAAACTGTTTATATTTCTTACCAAGTATCAAACGTGTAGTGTCTTACTTCATATGGCGATTTAAAAAAAAAACATTCATAAAAACACTTACATAACGGAATATTTAACTTATTTGTATGAAAAGTGAATGACATGAAATGGTTCTAAAAGCTAATACCAAATAGTGCCATGCAAAAAGCTTTGGGATAGACATTGCGGCTAAAACACAATAATTTAATGGAGAATGTTAAGAAGACAGAGTCAAAATTAAAAACAGTACACCAAATCTATTTAAAATAATACGTAAGTTTAAACTCATTAATATGTGTCTCCACCAAAGATATAAAATGTCCTGAGGACCTAAATATACATTAGTAGGATATATTTGAACAAAATAACTAAGTTACACTTTTCAATACCTAGCAGTCTAAGTTTATCAATTCATTAAGTGGCAAGACAAAGCCGAGAATGGAAAATGTGTAAGGCTTTAAGACTTTAAGGTATACAATCACACTGCACAAATTATTTAGCTGCACTCTAACATGACTAAAATCCAAATGTTTAACTAATTTACTTTCAACAGTGTAATCCCCACTAATTCTATTACCACTATTATTTTTTTTTATTATTTTACCATCCCCAAAATACTTTTGTATTAGAGATAGTCAGATAACAATTCATATTACTGCTGTTTTAATTGATTTTAGTCACCAATATTCACAACACGTTTTCAATTCTTTGAAAATGTAAGTAAGTAAAATATTTCATCATTGCATCCATGCTAAGAGTCTTGTATCATTAACAATTATTAATTAATTGGTTGTAACCAAAAGCATTCAGTTAGCATTTCAATGCAGTACAATGGAAAAAATTATACTTGACATTTAAAGAAGAAGACCTGATACAGTTGAGAAGCTCGCTACTACTCAACTACTTAACTCATCTAACCAATATTCGCATTATTATTTTTTAAAGTTAGGCCTAAAACCTCAAAATGTATGGTACCAGGAATATAAAAAAATAGTGTCTATTAAATATTCAAAGTACACTGAATAATCCTATTCATCTTCCACACTGATAGGGACCTTGAAAAAAACTTACAACTCGCCACATATTTACCCAAAAAACGTCATAAATAAATAAGAAGAAAAACAAACATGCGTGACTCATGCTTTAGCCAGCTGTCAGCCGAGGTGCCCACTATTACTCCGCACATACCCAGTCCGACGAATAGTTTCCAGCTGATTCCCTGTCAGCCGTTTAGGTTTCCCATACTTGTCCTTGTGCAGACTTGTGGACAAAAAATCAGCTGACTTACAGTACTACCAACATTGTACTACATCCAACAAAAATGTACCTCCTTTTTTGAAGAGGAGATAAAAGTAAGGGAAGGATGACCGAACTGCCAATATTCTACTATGTCCAAACAAAATTTCCCTTTGTTTCCACTAGTGTTCTTGGCATAACAAAGGAGAAAAAGTTGGAAAAGGATTACATTACTACCAACATTGTACAATACCCAACAAAATGGACCTCATTTTCCAATCAATGTGTTCTTGGTATAGAGAAAAAATATAAGGATTCCAGTACAGCCAACATTGTATTATATCCTACAGAATTTATCTCCTTTGACATTACTCAATACTGAGGTCTTAGCATAGGAGGAATAAAAAGAAAGGAATAGATTACAGTACAGGACTGCCATTATTGTACTTTGCCCAACCAAATTTACCTCATTTTACACTTACTGTCCTTGGGCATTGTGGTGGAGGTTAAGTAAGGAAAGGTACAACATTGTGATAAATCCAAGAAATTTAATTCTTCCTTGTGAAAATATGCGCTCTTGTCTTAAAATAAGTAGGAAAATGGTTAAGCTACTACCAAATTTAAATTATATCGAAAAACATTTAAAATCTTTCCTTGTCAAAACCCGTGCTCCGGGCTTAGAATAAAACTTAAATAGAAATATTATTAACAGTGTTTTCAAAACCATTGTCTGGCTTCTCACATCAAAATTTGGATAAACAGTTCTTAAAATATGTACAAATTAAGTAATTAATATTACATAGCCATTAACATTATACAATAGTATGGTATGTAATCTAACAAAAATATTACAGTATGTTAAATTATTTAGTTTCTAAAGTACAATAAAATCAACAGTCACGTTCAGCTTAAAATCCCAGAAAATTTGTTGAATAAGAGAAGACTTAGGTTTTTAAAAACCTGAGCATATTCTAGGTATATGTAAATCGGATACAAGTTCTCAATCAATGAATACTGAGGATATTGAAAAAACACATTTCCTAAGATCGACAATGAATTAAGTTTAAGCTACTTTACCTACTCAAAATTTGTAACTTAATTTAACAAAGAAACCATTTTTAAAATGCAACAATATACAATCTCAAAGTAATATTAACTTTGTGGACCTCTCTTTTTTTAGTTTTATTTTTTCAAAGAACTGAAAAAAACTATTCTATCAGCAGTTTGTGCTGAAACAATCATCCAGTTATAGCTCTAAGCTGAAAATGATCTTTGAATTCCAAAATAAATCACTAACTGGGCAAAAAAAGCCTGCAACCCTTTGAGCTCAAAAGGTTATTGATGGTTTTAACTGAATACTTTTCCACCTTAAACTCATTTTTATAACCAGCTCGACTGTTTATTTGAGGAAATCCTTTCGCATAAAGTCAATCAATCAATCAAATCTTTTATTGTAGTCAGACAATATACATTGTATTACAAACGTCAACTTAAATTACTTCTAAATATAAACATAATATAATGCAAATGAAATAACAAAACTGGTACTATAACACTGATAACACATGAAAGTAATAGAGAGCAGGTGAACTTAGCTTAAAACTTTTTTTTATAAATTGGGCTGTTCAAAAAATTCAGCAACAGAGTAACATGCACGTTCTAAAAGGTATTCTTTTAACTTAATTTTGAATTTCGCTTCTGACGTTAAGGATTGTAGATTGGCTGGAAGTTTGTTAAAAAAAGAAGATGCACCACTCTACTAGCAAACGTGCGAGAGGTTTTAGTTTTGTTTGGGATACAAGGAATAGAAAAAAGAAGGGGGAAGGGGGCAGTTACTTCTTTTGCCAGCGGTTACTTTAGACGTGTTGTTGTACGCCTAACAATCATGGAGATAATTCCCAAAAACTGTAATTTTGAAATTGTGTATGTTATTGTTATGGAGAATAGGTAAACAGTTGCAATTGTCTTGTTAATGGAGATATTTTTTATTTAATTTGACTAATTCATTGATTTAATGCAAAGCTTTTAAAATTTTACTAAAAACACACTCTAATAGGTTTCTCTGCAGCAAAAAACTTAAGTACTCATGAAACCTAATGTTATCGACATAGAAAGTAAACCTGATATTTTGAAGGATATGTGAAAACTCAATCAGGCAAATGGAAATTCGCTTAGTCTGCAGGTTTGCTACGGCAGGTGTATTTGAGTCTGATATACCAGCCTTTTGAGCTCAAAGGTACGTAAGTATTTCAAACCATAAAAATATATTTTAAACTTCAAAATGATTTAATTTCTTTATAAAACTGTGAAATCACAATAGTGCTTTCTACACTAAAAGCTTGTGAAAGTGCATCAAAATACTGCACTAGCGATGTGAATGACTATTGAAATACTAAAGACTATGGATAGTGACTTGATGAGTTTAATTTCTACGTTATGACAATGAATTATGTTTGTAATCACTTCTTAGCATAGCTTAAAATAAACATTACCATGATAAAGCTTTTGAGTTAGAAGTAAACAAGCTTAAATCCATAGACAAGTTTTGGAACATTTGTGAAGTATAATACAAAGCAAGCAGCATTGCGCTGATGAAAAGTGCTGCTGATATCAAGAATATTTCTTTAGTATAATTTTGTATATTTTTAACTACTACACAACTTTTCTGTTTTATCAAACTTGTACTATTTATATCAGGGTTGTTTTACAAATTGTTGATTTTTTTAAGAAAGCTTTGTAGGCTGATGTGTTATAAATCAATTGCAAGATATTGCTACCACAAAATGTTGCGAGAAAAAAATCCAAAATGCAAGATTAAAAACAGTAGAACTGCAGCAGTCTCGAAAGTGCATATTTGATCTAAATGTATATATTAAGCTTTCCAATTAATTAAAACTATAATATACATGTACTTAATTATATTATATGCATAATTTTTTTACTTAATGCAAGAGAAAAACCTCATTGGTGTTGAAGTTGTTAACCAAATTTTAGTCATCGAAACTATTTCCTCCCTGAAAGTGTTATTTTATAGAAAGTTTGAGCTAACAACATATTGAAATACTGTTGAAATAATTGGCCATTATTCATACAACATTTTGTGTAACCATTTGATTGTGTGCATTGAAAACTTTTACTATTGACTTTGGATACTTCAAGTAAACATCTCATCCGATTGTAAAGTCTAATGTCTGTATTATTGAAAGTGATGTATGTTTTGATATTTTGTAATGCTTGAACATATTAATGTAGACTTAACGTATGCTCTTTACTCTTAGGTCAGTTATATTCTCTTTGATCTGTATAATATCCACACTCTTAAACCTTACATAAACTCAAAATGTATTTTAGGTATATATATATTTTTTTGTTACTGTTGTTATCAATATCTGTTAAGGTTAGTGTGTAAAAATAAAGTGCACTGTTGTAAATTATGATTATCTTATACACCAACTATTTCATTGGAACTAAGAGACTAACTATTTTAAAATAATTATTATCATACCATCTTTTATATGAGGTGATATTTTATTTGTTTGGTACCATTTTTTATGTCTTCAAGCATCATACATGATATTAGAATAATCTAATAGATATGGTATGATTTTTATGGTATTAAACTTTGTTAAAGATGCAAATTTAAAAATTTTCTCTTAAAATAAATAACTAGCGAAATAGCTGGTACATATAGATGGGAAGTCTACTTTATAATCCAAGTCAAAGCTTTGATCCACAAATCTTTTACAGAATGTGTTACAAGTTCATCAAATGAATGCACACACTAACTATGATGACATATTCAAGTTGTTTACTTTATCTCCTTCAAACTTGTCCAGTCAAACATTACGTTTCGTATTATTTACATTCCCAGATCCCCGCGTAAATTGAGAGCTATGAATTTCTCTAGATATAATATTCGTTAGTATAATATTTAACAATTGAAGAGTACAGGTTTTACATGAGCTAGGTTAGTGTCTTTGACGTAATAAATAATGATTTTTTTTTACCTTTATAAAAGGCTTTATAAAGCCAAATTTTTATAATAGCTGGTAAGTATATTTTTCTGTATTTCTCTTATAAAGTAATAGTACTGTAGCCTATATTTAGAACTGTCTATCTTTAAAAAATATTGTTAATTTGATGCATGTAGGCCTACCTGCTATTATTCTGTTTTTTTTTCTTTTCACATAAATACTACAAAAAAACTACCCTTATTTTGTTATTGTTTATTTTTAAGAAAAACTGTTAATTAAACTGTATGAAATGAAAGGTGTAATAAATTAGACTCTGCTAATATCCCTTAATGCAAACTGTTCAATTTAAAACCATTAAATCCTTGTAAGCCTTATCTTATTGACAATAAACTAAATAACTACCTATTCCCAAAATTATGTAAGGAACAGTAAATAAAAAAGCACAGGCTTAATTCTGCTCCCCTGTGCTCTCCTCAACTTCCTCAATTGAATTATCTTAGAAGGAGTGTTGAAAGCATCGAGACTCACCCTCTCTCTCTAAGGCTCTCCAGCTGTTTTCCGGTGAGTCGTCTTGGTTCTCCGCTAGAATCCACGGCGACCGCGTCAAGCTCGTCAAAACTGGGGGCGACGAAAAGATCACGAAGGTTGGTTGGTCGGTGCTGCCTTCTCGCCAGCGTGCAGCATGTGTCACCTCCTGGAGTGAAAAATTAATTCCTATTATAAAAGAATATATCTTTCCACAAAACATTTGTGTTCTTCTAATACCCTGCATTACAAAATAATACTAAATACAGTGTAAAATATGCAAAACAGCTACAGCAGCAAATATTGTGATGTTTATCTACGTATTAGAAAGTATATTAAATAATTCACAAGATATTTTGTTGTCAGCGGACAAAAGTAATTTTGTTGACTTTGCACAACATAGTTCACAGTCAAATGAAATTTAGTTCAAATTAAAACTCCTAGATAACTCTAGCTATAGTTATAGTAAAATTTAAAAAGTTAAGAAAATTTAGATTTTTGTTACAAATAGAAACATTTAAAAATAAATAATAAATTAATTATAGATAATACATTACAAATTGGGTATTCAGGACCGAATGGGGCTCAAATAGAGTTACTTTTCCAGAAGATATATATCTAGGTAGATACAAGTTATAATTAATTTACAAGGTGTTTCGCCAGGTATTACCAGTGATGTAAGGTATGTCGGCATTGTTGGTGTTATTGTGAGTGTGGGCAGGACCTGTAGCATTGACTGGAGCTGGCAGAATAATAGGGAACGTCTTCCAGTGGTACAGGAATTGCTCCCCTACCTGCAAACAACACCCATAAACTATTCATATAATAATAATCCATAATAATATTTATAATTCATTATTATATTTATTCATAATAATCAAATTACGTCAAATATTTGAGGAGCAATTGGTTAGTGACACTTGGATTAATTGCAACAAGTACAAACAAAACTATTTTATCTGACAAATTCATTACCAAGCAGTATGATAGTAACCAAGTTAGTAAAAGTCCAAGTAACAAATCTACATGACTCGGAACATATATAGCAAAGCAAGGAAAGAGTCTATACATTACAAGTATGAACTGCACTGATAGAATTTAGTGGCCGGCACCAGAAAGCAAACCTATACATCGCTGTAATGAATTCTTAGTCTGTCATTCTACCAACTTAGCCTCCCACTTACTAATTTAGATCACTTATCAATTAGCTTTTATTGTAAGGTAGTGTATGAAATATCATCAATGAATTTTAATAGCAAAAGACAGTCTATTATAAACATTCCAGGCTGTCTTATTTTTCTAACAATAAACATAAAAACATATATTATGCTATAGCCTGTATAATGGAACCTGTCTCCAAGCCCTTCGCCTACCTGGGAGATGGTTTAAGGCCTGAGCCAGTCCCAGGTAGACGGAGGGTCAGGAGGCACATTCCATTATACAGGCTATAATATCCATTCACCATTTGTCCTATGGTTTGTGCCTTTCTTCATTGTGTAACCACCATAACAAACTGGGATACAATACTTAAAGTTCCAAATATAGCAATCACGATCATTTTGAAATTAAAACACAAACAGGGGCCAAAAACTAATTCAAAGAACTTAAAATCTTAAATCGACACAATATTCTAGCCAAAAATTGTTTAAACAACTTGAGAAAAATCATCACCCAAACAAAGCTTGGCATAAAAAATTCCTTATTTCAAATTAACATAAATTACATTTTTTTTTTCAAAACATCCTATATAGGATTGAAATTTGTTAAGCAGCTCCCCAGTAAAATTATAAATTAACAAAGCCATAAAAGTCTCATAAAAAGAACTAAAAGTTTATTTGGTAGAGAAAGATTTTATTCCCTGAAGGAGTACTTTTCCATATCTTTTATTAGCATTTGTTACAATTGTTTTAGTTTTTAAACATTTTCATTTACCCTAAAATAATAGAAACAAAATTAGCCTATGTCAACACTAGCGCCCAGTGTCACCAACATGAACTAGACGTGAAAAAAGCTTAAGATTTTACGATGGGGTGAGAAGTCTACTTGTTGGTTATTGTATGGTAAAATATTAGTTTCAAGTTTTAAAATGAAATATGGCAGTTTTCACCATTAAAAAATATCAACAAGAAAAGAACACCATTAACAGCTTGTATTTCAAAGTGGTTATCACTTATTCATCCCCCCACACTCTTCCCCCATCATCCCTCTCAAATTCTTAATTATTCCTCACCCCTCCTCCACCCCTCTTCTAAGCCTTCCTTTGTCGAAACACACAGTTTTTTCCTCCCAACCACTCTGAATAACCAATGTTTACATAAACGGAACTCTTCCAGAGAAAACTTCATTTGAATCTCAAACTGTTCATTGCTTACAAAGTGCTTCCCGTTAAGCTGTGTTTAAAGTTAAAAGTTTTGTAGAAATTGCAGCCAAAGCAACACAACGTTTATTTTTAATTTTTAGTTTGTTTCCGTTTTTAATAAAATATCTGTCTTATCTTGACTTTTTTTAAAGAGTTCTAGATGTCTAACAAATAATAATCATCAATCCAGTTGTTCATTTTTATTTTGTAAACTAAAAAATCATTTAGGCTAGTTAACAAAATATCACAATAATAACAAAATTTCATTCCTTATCTCAATCACTTGTAACTAAACAACTTAAGAAGATCAATATGCTGAAATACTATTAATATTTCACTTATAAAAAAAATCATATATATAGTAGGGTTTACATTTTTGATGGGTTTTATAACTAATAAAAGAGGTATTCTTTTAAAGTCTTTCTAATTTTTAAAGGTAAAAATAAAAAAAAAACCAAAATATTTAATGCATATTTGTATTCATAATAGAGACTGAATCCATAACGGATTAGATGAGACCATGGGCTCAGTCAATAGAACAATGGACTAAAATCCTATGTCCCAGCAGTGTCCTGGGTTCGTCTTGATTGTGCTGGGCTGACAGCCTGTCTTGATATGTTTCAAGCACAGGCCAGAGGCCCATGTGGACAGGCAAATGCATGGATAAAAGTGGCTGTCAACCTCTTTAAATTTTACTGTTGAGTTTTCCTACAGTATACGGCAATATAATACACAATATGTCATTCTCTCATGGCAAACTAATAAAAAAAAATCAAAGCTATTTGTTTACTTCATTTACTTATTTGGTACATCGAACAAACCAAACCTATTTCGTTCCTAAATGGGAAGTAAATTATGAATGGATTGGTAAATTCACCACCTCCTTAGGACTACCTCTAATAGTTATGACCCGTCTAAATATCTAGTTTCAACCAGCATGGGGCAGGAAGCAGGAAATGTCTGACAAGATAATGGGTGCAATAAACAGCTGGGCCCATCAGCTGGTTATTTACACTAACAGTGTTGCCAACGTTGTTTGTTGGCATGACAAACCTGCAACATTGTTTGTTTACAGCCAGTCATGATTTAGGTTGGTACTCCCGTTTGTTGGCATTTGGCCCTGTTATTTGTTCTGGTATTCTACATGTTTAAAACCATTGTCCTAGTGCAACAAAGTAACCTATAGGAAAATATTGGTGTGCTTTAAGATGGTACTGACTATCGTCATTCGTATAGATAAAATTTTACATTTTACGATTTAACCCTTGAAATTTCAATACGCAAAGTTTCTATTAATACCTTGAATTGCTTATGTCTGAAGAAATTAATCCTTGGGTGTTTGCAGTACAAACCACTCTTACACCTCATGGAACTTAACAATTAAAAATGAGGAATGTCTCCACACTAACATACACTCTCCTTTTCTTTAAGGGTCGTTAAATTTGATCATGTGTGACCTCTCCTACCGTTGGAATGAAAGTAACTTATTAGTTAAACCTCTTGGTTAGGTAAGGAATTAAATATTTTACTAGTAATGAAATATTCATATTAGTTTGGATTTTATATTAACAAATCTGATGTTGATGAAAAATAGGTTTATTTTGTTACTCTATGCCATATTATATATACCTACCAATAATATATTTTATTAACAATAATATTACTTTGTTAGCCCATATATACTACAATTGTCATTAAAAAAAATAAATTTAGAGATATGGAAGTATAATTCTTATTACAAAAATGTATATTGACTGGATTCTGTGAATACGCAAAGCACAGGACTTTGACTTAACTCAAAACTGTGATAGAAAATTATGTATACGACATTTCCAGTAAGTTCAATTAATAAATAAAGAACAGGGAATCCAATATTTCTTAAAAGGTGCATTATTATGTAAGACTGTGTACATTTTTAAAAGTAAAAATGTAATTTTTTCAAAAAATAACACTCACTTCTTTGATATTATTCACCAGCTGCACCACCTCCTCCGGAGCCCCTGTCAGGTGAGAAGTCTCAAACTTGAGAGGTTCTTTCTGCAACACAACAAATAAGTGTTACACTTCCATACTAAAATAACAAAGACAAATAATACATACACATTTTAAAAATTGTTTTATTCATGGGTAGGGAGCAATCCTTATATATAATACGTGAAGGCAATTTCTACGAAACACTACTCCTCCGTTCATAATGGACGGATTTTTACAAACAATGTGTCAAAATTAAGTATTTTTTGTGTGGACCCCTTTTACCAATTCCTGTAATTAAAGTCCTCAGGCTTTGCCCCACAGGCCATCAAAACCCCAATGTATTTCTTCTGAAGAATAGATTTTGTTTACTTAAACAGACCAATAATTTTTTATTAATTGCATACTAAAACAGCTGTTCATAGTAACACGTGATACACACAAGAGCGTTTGTTTTCATATGATCCACAAAATCATCAATTATTTTGTCTTTCAATATTGAAATTAATACCTAGGCTAATAAAAACCTAACTAGTAGAGTAGTGGTTTTTAAAAAATCAGAAAATGTATGCATAAACATTATGATATTTAATATCATGAGAAAATAAGTCTATACTTTTTTCCAAACCAAAACATTCACACGTTTTGTACATTAAAAAACCTCAACAACAAAATAATATGTAATACACTTTTAAAACTGCATTCTTAAAAAAGTATATTGATAATTATTTTTCAGATGTTTTCAAGTGAGTAGACTGTAGGTATGTTTGTACCATCCGGCTAAATACATAATGTATCATAAGCGATGTGTTAGGCTGATGTGGTGTCATGTTGGCATGAATTATTTACAATGCTCCCAACCTTGTTGTTAAAAATAAAACTTTCAACTTGCATATTTTTAAATATTTATTTGTTGTTCTTGAACAAACCTTAATATTTGAATTCAATTAATATACCAAAATCATGGTGTGGTAAAAAATTATAATAACAATATTATTAAGCGATTTGGTCACATGAGTAAAGGGAGTAAATGGACAATATTATGATTGTAAATAATTTAATTTAGCATATTAATTGCTTGTTATATATCTTCTGTAAACAAAAGGGTACCAATATTACTGTAAATAAATCACTAAACTGCCTGGATGGCCGAGTAAATAGTACTGGCATTCAAAATGGAAGTTTACTGGTTCGATCCAAAGCTTGCTCCATTCTGTAATCTGACATAATTATTGGTCATTGGGCTACCAATTAATGAACCTATCTAATAAAAGATTGATTTTTTATATAAATACCCCCGCCGCAGCAAACCTGCCGACTAAGCGAATTTCCATTTGTCTGAATTGATTTTCAGTTAAATATATTTTAATAGCATTAGGGGTAATGAGTACCTAGGTTTGCTGCTACAAGGAAACTAATAAAGTGTTTTTAGTAAAATATTGATAGCTTAGTACAAAATAAATAAATTTGCCAAGTTTGATCAAAATATATCCATAAACAAGCAAACTACAACATTTGATAATATTTCCATAAGAATAACATGGGAATTTTAAATTTACAATTTTTTTAAATTTTCTCCGTTACTAATAACCAAACAAAAATACTTTTTTAAACTAAATGATTTGTTTTTTTAAGCTCTTTAAAAAGGTCTAAAGAGAAATTGGGAAATTTTGTGTTTTGAGGGTCAAAAGTGAGAAAAACCAATTTTTACCCCATAAAACCCCCCGTAAAGCCTCGTTCCCATGGTCCGATCATGCTGGTTCGCGAACTCATTCAAGTTTATCCTGCTTTACACCTTTAAACCAAATTTCATCAAAATCGGACAAAAATTACTCAAGTTATCGCGTTCACGGACGTATATATATATATAAATCTATATATATATATATACATATATAAAAATTTGAACGAATGGTGTTTTTGGCCTCTGGGGACATCAAAATGAAAAAGTAAATCGGTCCCGGGTCTAGGTCTTACCGTGCCACCTACGGTAATAGCTACTTCCCTATAGGGAAATTCGCTAAAAAAGACTAGGGTTTGAAACGTTTTGTTACAAAAAACTAAAAAATACCAAAATAAGTTAAACACAATAAAATAAAAAAGTTACTAATAATTTGTAGAACTTGGGTGCAAAAGTGAACATTTTAGGGTAATATTATTTTATGCATTTGAATCTCTGAAAAACTGAATACTATTTTCAACTAAGTGTTTTTATACTTTACAGATATTTTGTAATTTTTTACTAAAGTAATACAATAGTAAAGAACTTGTTTGGTTTGCAGCTTTGTAACTATGAACCTATCAATGAGCCGAGATGTTTAAATATCTGCACCATTAAACTTATAAATTAAAGTGTTGACATGAAATTTAAGTCAAATGTCTGAATGCTGTCCTGTATGACTACTGCAGTAGCTAAGTTTGTACAAGCAGGTCAAAGTTTAACGTGACCTGCAAAGTTCCTTTGTAACTCTTCAACCACAATTTTACTAAAAACAGGAACACAATTTTTTAAATTTCATCTCATAAAATCATATTCTCCTACCACGGCATGGAGATGATCACATTGCCATACATGTACAGTACCCAAAATTGCTTAGAGCGAGAATGGATCATTCCGGCTCGCTAACTCAGCCGATTTCCCAGTTGCCGTTTCTAGACCAACCACAGCCACCGATTCAGTATGTTAGTTAACAACCGACTATAAATAATATAACCTTTAAAAAGCTAACATAACCTAAAAGAGGTTCTATATAAATCTAAAAACCTAATCTCTGTGCTATTATAAGTGGAGGTGGTAGGAAAAATCTTGTGTGTATTACGAGCACAAACAATCATTGCCACTCAAGAAATGTATGGCTGCAGACAAAACAAGCTACTAATTAATAACTACTTTTACTGCAAAATATTATCTTGTTGTAAATCTTAAACATTTCACCTATTGGGTTTGATGATTGGAGTGTCCAATCGAAATCCATCACCACTTACCATATCTGTTTTATGTATTTACTGTCTTCTGAGTTAACAGTACAAGAGTAAATGTATGTTTCAAGAGTGTTATTAGACGTATTTTTATTTATTAAATTGAGTAAACTGAGTATGATCCAAGATTTCCTGAAAGCAGTGCATTATCACTCCATTATCAAACAAGAGAGAATACAGAACAAGCCCCATGAGAGGTTACCCTTCATAAATTAGACAGTGATTCTAAACATTCTACTAGTCTCCCTAGGGCCGAGTGTAATATCTTATCTTGCTATCTTGCAGACAAGAGGAGTGGATTTTATACCCTTTAACTACAAACAAATAATATTTACCATATACTGTACCATATGTTTATGATATATATTCAATTATTACCTTTGGTAGATTCCTATGTTAAAATCATTACCATTTTTAGAATTAGTTTGATCATACAATAATTAGGATCGATTGGGACCAGAATCTGGCTTTAAAAATTATCCAGATTATTTAAATTAACCATCTTGAAAAAGGCCAACATGCACTAGATGAGTAAAACACTTTTACCTAACCCGCCATGTTAAACTTCCCTATCCCAAGCGTGATGTATACTACTTCTTTACTTCACGAGTGATGTAAAGTTGAAAAAACTCACTCGGTGAGGTAATGAAACCCATTTATAGCTATTTACATTACAAGTGTAGTAAGGGCGTTTTTACATCACGTAGGTGAATGTTGTGCAACGAGCGAAGGCGAGTTGCATAATTCACCGAAGTGATGTAAACACGCTCTTGCGTAACGTGTAACGTACAAGATTTTACCTGACCCGACAATATTCAGGAGGTTACGAGCAATATGCTTCATTATCAATTTCACTCATCTTCTAACAGTAACGTTCATTTACAAACAAAAGGTAGGTTAGGAAAATTCTTCAAAGCATAACAATAAAATTCAAACACACAGCTGATTTCTAGCATTGAACGTCGTTGGCTCCATAGAGGTATATTTTTTAAGTTATCCACTCAATGTTATTTAAATGGGTTTCATTACATCACCGAGTGAGTTTTGTTCAACTTTACATCACTCGAGAAGTAAGGAAGTTGTATACATCACGCTTGGGATAGGGAAGTTTAACATGGCGGGTTAGGTAAAATAACATTGAGTGCTTAACTTAAAAAATATACCTCTATGGAGCCAACGGCATTCAACGCTAGAAATCAGCTGTGCGCTTGAATTTTATTGTTATAATTTGAAGAGTTTTCCTAACCTAGATTTTGTTTGTAAATCAACTTTACTGTTAGAAGATGAGTGAAATGGATAATGAAAAATATTGTTCGTGCCCTCCTGTATATTGTTGGGTCAGGTAAAATCTTGTACGTTACACGTTACGCAAGAGCTTGTTTACATCACTTAGGAGAATTATGCAACTCGCGGAATGCGTGATGTAAAAACGCTCTTACTACACTTGTAATGTAAATAGCTATTTAACATTGTACATTTTCTTTCATAGATACATTTTCTTCATAGATACAGTAAAGGGTCTAAAAGAGAGGTCAATTGAAAAATTGGCTTTGTTCTAGCACGGTTTCACATTTAATTTATGACAACAAGTTTAGAGTGTACAGTCAAAATATCAGACACTACATATTTGAGCATTTAAAAACAAGTTTGATACGCTTTTGAACTAGGGTAGTGGTTCGTTTTAATGCTGCTAAACACTTAATTTGTTTTAAAAGATAATTCAAAATTTTATTTCTTACTTGAGACGAATCCAGATTATTGACAGTACAGATTTTTTACGTCCAAATTATCACATTATACTGTGTTCAAGTATACAGACTCTTTAACCAAGCCAAATTTAAAGGTCAACTTATTGTAAAAAGCATAGTTTATTTATATAATGTAGTAGAAGGATAAATTTGTGGGGCGATAAACTCAAATTCAAAAATAAAAATGCATTATTCAAATACAAAATTAAACAGTGCTGTAGGTGGAATCGTTCCTGTCACAAATACAGATAACAGTTTTTGAGACAAATAAACTCTATGTTGATATTTCAGAAAATAATAGGCTGGGCCTAAAATGTGAGAGTTGCTTAGTCCTAAAGTGTTAAGTTTCATTATGTATACGAAACAAAAGAGATGGAAGCAATAGGTGTCAAGTCCTTCAAAAGGGGTGATGGACCATGAACGGTTGGGAAACGATCAAAGTTTGAAAAACTAAGAGGAAAATATATTTACAGTAGCCCACTTTGAGTAGATTGTTAAAGTGTGTTCAAAAGCAGTTTTGAAAATATTTTTAATGCTCATGTTTTTATACTTTTTGTAAGGGAATAAAAACACTTGTCCTCCCTGATCTAAATACTTGTTGATATATATTATCGACCTTTTGTTATATGGCATAATTAGTTGATAGTAAAACAACAATGGCGTCTGGGTCTCAAATCGATCTAGCTTGGAATCATACCAGCAACCTTCAATTTAGAAGGCGATCACTAAAACTACACACAGCATCCCAGAAAAATATATATATAAGACATATCTTATGTCTAACCTAGTATGCTAGTAATCACCAACTCCAACAATTATTCAAAAATATATGTATTTTCCTTTACGAGCATGTTTATTAATTAATATAACGATATTTACAATAAGAGAAATAATAGGGGATGTCTATATCATAAACACAAAGGTTGGAGATAGAATGGACGATAACATGTCCATTACAAAGAGAACAATCATTTAATGTCAGCTCATCAATAACAGAACCCATTTGGACGAGAGACAAAATTACGATAAATCTGACATTTACATTGCGTGATTGAATTGATTTGGCTTACAATCCAGTCTGATCTAATGGACTGTTTGATTACAACATTTAATTGTATCTTTTAAACCAATTATCTGCAAAAGTATGACATTTTACACTACCTACTGGAAAACACAAATGAACTGACCTGGTTTCCTTGAGATAAAAGTTTTCATTTAATTAGTTGCTCGTTAAAGTACTTTGTTAGTTAAAACTCAAGTTCCTTCATAGAAATGTTTTGATTTTATTGTGAAATGGGTACTGATTAAAAGATGGAGCAATGTGAATAACAAAGAGCTAAGACTTTTCAAGTCTCTTGTATGCTATTTTACTTAAATGTTTGATAGAAGAAACCTTACATAAAGTATAAATTTATTGTTCCTTTGGGATTTTTGCAATCAAGCTTTGCCCTACAGCTGTAGTTTACTAGAGAAAATATTCCTGAACGTATAAAAATGTATAGACTTTGGTTTTGACAAAAAACCAATAGAGAATCAACCATAAGTGTTGTGTATTTCTTACGTATAAAAGAAATAATTAAAAATGTTACCCAAATTTTAGTGGTTCCGTTGTATGTATGTAGCCAAGTGCTACGTATCACTTTTTGAAAGATACTTTTTCCACACTAAGCTATATAACTTTGCAAATTTGAAAAAATGTTACAGTGCAACTACACTACAAAAAGTAAAAACATGACTTAACCTACACCATAAGAACAAAATGCTTTACATACAGCAAAATATGTTACATAAAGTAAAAGAAGTGTTATAAATTCTCTTACATAGAGTAAACACAGTTTTACTAATCTGAATCTAGGTAGTTTTGATGCCGCAATGCTAATCAATTTTTTAAATTTTTATTCTATAATCACTTTCATATTTGGATTTGCGGTACAGTAGTTAAACATTTTCAAAATCAAGCTCTCATATTAAGTTCAACGCCATCTTTAGAAATGTTGTATCAACACAAACATACCAATTGCAAGAGTGGGAGTGTATCTCAAGAGAAGAATTCAAGTTTAATGTGTTTTGTCAAAGTTAAATTGAATTCTATCTTCAACTTGCGTTTCTTACGATTTCTCAAGAAATGAGATACTCTATGTTCACAAAGCGTCTTCCACTTTGACAAGATGTCTGTTACAAGATATGGAAACTTTAGTTTCACCACGGTTTACTTTTCAGTGCACTTGTTAAAGTTTAAACTTAGTAATAAAAAATGTATCTTTGTGCTGACCGGAAATAAATAATCACTGAAAGTTATTTTTTTCAAAACGGATTTTTAATAATTATCTATTATTTTAACTTTGTATTATTATTCTAAGATACGAGGATTTATTATCCAGAGTTGTAAAGCATAGAATCGTTAACTAAACTTTAAAAATATTTTCATGAACCATGTCAGAAGACTTTTTAAAAATAATCTCAATAATTATATCTAATATCCAATGCTAACTGAGGCGGAAAATACTTTAATTAACTTTTGATAGTCTGGGTAGCAGAGTGGTGTTAATGCTCGCCTTCAAATCTGAATTTGCTCGTTCAATCCAAAAGCACAATCAATTCAAGACGAAATGTCATTTGCCATTGGGCAATCAAATAACGACGCTATCTTACAAAAGGTGGACTTTAAAATTATAACAAAACCATGGTTTTAACTGTTCCCTTACATAAAAACATACAAATTCCAAAGTTACGAGAATAACAAAAACATCACTACAGTAATTTAAAACTATTTATCAAATCAAGTTTCCTTATTAGTTTACTAAAATTTCAAACTTTCTAAGAACCAAAAATAAAAATATCACAATATTTTTACTCTCATATTTGCTACTAAGGGACCATTATTACACGTAAGATGAAGGCTTCGACTAATATTTTGTTAATTTGCCATGCACATCCAAAGAAGTTTTCACATTGAAATATCTGTACTTTACAGGAGGAGTTCATTACTAGTTTAGTCACAATAATATTCTCAGCTGGCTTGACAAAGGGAGTTCGCCAAATTACCAGACGAGATAAGACGTTCCCTTGGTTACATACCTACATTAAGCTTGGATTAACCCCATGTGGTTTGTAAACCTTATACTCCAGTATGAAGAATTATTACAGTTTTATTCCTTTGAGCAACATTTTGTTCAAATTTCATTTAAAATGCAACACAGAACTTTTACAACATTTATTTCTAATTCGATAGTAAAATTGTTCACAAAAGTTTTGACAAAGATATTTTTAAAAAATCGATAAAAATGTCATTACTGGATCACTTAATCATGGATCCCTGTAACATGAACTTAGGCTAAGTTGAACATGTAAAATGTTCTTTATGCTTCGTCCAACAGGTTTTGGGGAAGCCTTTCATGTAAAAGACGCATAATTGAAAGCTAGTAATATTTAATTTCACAAGAACAATAAGCAATAATAAATTTTAAAACAAACCTTGATAAAATATCATGTCAACCCTTTATAAGCAAGTATGTCAGCATGAATGAAGGATAACAACCTCAACACAAAGCAGATCAAATTACTAGACACAGAGTAAAGACATTCAGCACATCTGCATTACGAGGTTAGCCACGTGTGTTCCATGTAGCCGTGAAATCCCTTGAGACTTACTTCTTCCTCGATTCCCTAACAAATAAAAATTTACCTCTGCCAACATAGGATTTATACTCTCTCCTTAACAATTGTTTTCACTTTCTTTCTGATTCTCCATTATAAAGGGTTGAGTTTAGGAAAAGTCATTATTTTGATCAGAATTTGTTTCACAATCATTACAACTAATTGTTTATTTTTTATTTTATTTTATTATATACCTTAAATTGACCTTAAAAAGAGAAATGTTAATATACTATAATACAGTATATGTTTAACAAACTTGTGTAGTTTTAAAAAAGTTGTAGATTTTACAATGGAATGATGACTATACTTGCAGTATCCAAAGTTAATGTTAAGATACAACGTTGAGTGATAAAAATTTAATTTAAAATAATGACATAAAAAATAGCTTTTGCTAGGTTTTTGTAAAAAAGTGTTATCAAAACTCAATGAGTGAAAAGAAAATTCTGCTTAAAAGTGAAGATTTTCAAATATATACTATCACTCAAGTAGTTTTTGTATTATCATTAAAAAAATGACAATACTTTATTAAAAATATGAGTTTGCAACAATATCAACACTTCCACTTTGACTTAAACAAACTGTCTCTCACATAAAGTTTTACTTTACGTTCAATATCCTGTAATTAATGTATTTTATAACTTTTCAATTTTTTTTTAGCAAAAAATATTTACTTCTGGATAAATAAATTAAAATTGTATTTATAGTAAAGTTTTTGTTATTTTTTACTAATTGTCAATTGCCTGTCTCTTGGTATATCTCTTCTTTTTTTCCAAAAAACTCTTGCATACTGATATTTACTGAATTTTCTCTTGTACGCTCACGTCTAGCCCATTGGGTGTTGGTGCAATCTTCTGGTTTCAGATAATTTCTTTAACTAGGTCTATATTCTCTGCATATTTGTCATGTCATCTTCAACGATTCATATACCGTAATAATATCACATTATAACAATAATTAAATTTAATGTTTGACAAAGTAATACTCATTTTTATTGCAGTAATATTCTGCAATCAATATGATGCAGTAGTTACCACAAGTTCGTGAGCTGCCAGGCTTAGTATTGATCTTATGGTAGTGACCTCAACAAGGCCTTGTAACAATGTTAATGTCCTTCACTAATGAGAAATTTAAATTAGTTAATATTACCAAATTTACACTTGTTATTACTATGTACATTTTTATAAGAAGGTTCAGTGGTAATTAAGCAGCATATTTTTATTGTTTTTTTTTTTTATTTTTTTATTTAGGGTAAGTTTTACAAAATTCACTTAACTCATAGGCTGAGTGGCAAAAAGTAATATAAACATGTACAGTTAATAAATGTAAATTTAATACACTATTTATATGCAAATTGAATTTGTTTCACTACTGTGTTTTTTACCCTACCACTTATCAGTCTTAACTAGTGCAGTGAAAAGTGTAAAAAACTTAACAAAGTAGCAGTGGATAGCCTTTAAAAGATAAACTTAGCTTGGTATCACACACAGAGAGGTTACTGCACTAGCCAATGAAACAGGAAGTGGGCTGATAATGGCTTTATTGCAATGGCCAAACAGGAAATTGGATTGCTCCAGTATCTTAGGGCTTATCTCTAGAGTCTAGACCCAGTAGATGTTACTAGGAATGCTAGTGTTTAATTATTTAATCTAATTAGCTTGATTTGTTATTAGTTAATATACATTAAATGATTTTTGTTATATATGTAAATTAAGTTTACTTTAACAAGTAACATGTACGACTTATAAATTATATGTAATTAACATGTAATTAAAGCTCTTCTTTGACTACTGATACACAACGACTCCTATGGTAAAGTAGAATTTCTACATTGAAGTTACAGCCAATTTTAGGAAAAAATAGCATATAACCTCCATTCAATAAGTATTGGGACTGGTTCACTGTAGCCTCAAAAGAGCAGTGGAGGGGGGTTCGACCGGTTGAGTTTAATAGATGGGCCCTTCACCATTCAGGAGCACTTTAGTTTAGACGACTACGGGCATTTGTCGAGACAGGGGGTCATAATATTTGCACTGAAGGTTTTTTCATTGTGTCGTCACGCCAACATGGAGCATACCGTCGAGCAACACTGTGAAGTTTTGCTTTAAACTCAGAAAACCTGCATTGGAGACTCTTGCCCTCATTAAAAAAGGTTTATGGGGATGATGCTTTAAGCCGCACACAAGTTTTTGAGAGGCACCAAATGTTTAAGGATGGCCAGGAACTTGTCGAAGACGAGTAACGCGTCGGACGCCCGACGACCGCTCGAACTGAGGCTCTCACGTGATCAAAATGAAGGAAGTTTTGGATTCTGACAGGCGTATTACCATCACCCACATCAGTGAGAAGACCGGCCTTTCAGTGTGAACCACCTAAATTATTGTAACAGAGAATTTGGCGATGAGAAGAGTCTGTGCAAAGCTGCTACCGAAATTCCTGAGCGAGGAACAAAAACCGTCAAAGGTAGAGATTTTGCAAGAGATTTTGGACTGCGTCCAGCAAGATCCTAATTTTCTGGACGACGCTATTACCTGGGTATTGTGAACAAAATGTTAGAGTTGAGGGAAAGGGTCTCCGATGCGGATTTTAAAGAAAAAATTCATAGAGTTCCTCGACGGTACGTTCCATCTTGGCGTGATGACACAATGAAAAAAACACTTGTTGCAAATTATTGTTCTAAATTATTCTTTTGACCCAATGTCTCAACGAATGTTCGTAGGAGACTACACCAAAGCGCTCCTGAATGGTGAAGGACGAAGGACCCCTCTATCGAACCCTACCGGTCGGACCCCCCTTCACTGCTCTTTTGAGGCTATAGTGAACCAGTCCTCATACTTATTGAATGAACTCTGTAGTTTGACACAGTAGTAAAATACTGTCTTCTAACCTACACAATATTTTAAGCAAGACAGACTGAAATGGTAGTCTACTGTAAACCATCCCATCTTTAACATCACTATGGACTACCATCGTAGATACAAGAAACTAGAAAATCGGTTTGGACTTGAAACCATGAGCGGCGCTGAAGCATACCTTGGCCACCTTTAACTTTAACTTAAACTTTTACAAGAAACTTTAACTTTAACAAACACGCAACTAAATGAGACCCAATGTCAGAGCGGCACCGCTCATGCCGCTCGTCGCTTGTATTGTACCCGAGGCCTAAAGTTAACCAATTTTGACAGTTTTCCAATTTTGAAAGTTTTCCAGTAAGACCTATATTTTTCATTATTTTAAAAAGAAAGTTCTATGGCGATGCTTTTATAAACAAGATTTAGCCTATGGAAATGTATTTATTTTAACGATTGGACATATTTATAGTTTTTTATAAGATTTTGTAGTTAACAAAGTCAAATGCTTTAAACAAGTAATATAATACATTGGAGTATAATACTTTTGTATCCAAAGTCAAAAGCTGACATTTTCCAAACAGTTCCGAATTCAAAACAAAGAGCGAGGGTAAAGCTGCAAGATTGTACCAACAATAAACCTCCGAGAGTTACCAAGTGATGAAATATTCATTCGATTAATCCATAAACCCCCAATCTTACACAGTGTAGCTAGAGTTCTCGGTCTGTTTCATCTGGTTTGGCTTGTCCATTTCATTTTGGAAACAATAGTGACAAAATTGTAATTGTGAAAATTATATAAAAATAACTTTAAAGAGTAAGTTAGTAAAGTTCTAATCAAATTACAAAAATATATGTTTACTGATTATGCAACCATCCAACATTAAATGTTAATTGATTTAGCGGATGAAATGTAGGAACAATTGGATATATCTACCTTTTTACCGAACTTCCTACATAGGGAATAAAGCTATAGGTCGAAATGTTGTTGACACAAGGACTATACTAAGGCTTGGTCAGAGAATGAGAAAAAAATGCATTTTGGCTAATTTCACGAGTAGAAGAGTTTGTGATTATTTGAAACTGGTATAAACATTATTAAATTAAATAATTATGTACAGTCTCATTAAATACATTTTTATCAACAAGCTATTGTTGTAATGGTGAAATTAATATTTCTTGACCAGATATTAATATTTTGGTACAGAAAGGCAATTAAAACAGTGGATAGGACTAAACAATACAGCATGTTACAAAATCTCAACTTGATGTCAAACAGTAAATATTTGAAACGAGCTAAAAACTTTACTCTTTGTATGAACTACAGAAGATAATCTTTATTAACCTTTAAATGTCAGTAGCTTTATTGAAAACTAAAACACATTTCCTTTGTGCTGAACTTTATTTACAGAGTTTTATTATTATTGGCTTTCTGTTCTACTTGTTTCGATTGCTCATTTATTTCTAGGTATTAAAAAAAATACAACAACCATATTTTAAAATAGTAGGCTATAGTTTCATAAACGACTCTAAATTTATAGTTCACTTGGAAAAAATATAAAGGGGTTGTTAAAGTGAAACATTGTATGAAAGTGGGAAACCAATAATATGAAACACCAATACAAAATACATATTTCACATTATGACAGCCAGTTTTGTTTGTTCGGTTTTATTTAAGCTTTCGGGCAAAGCTCAGCATATTAATTATGGATCCATCCATATTTTATTAGTTTTCAAATGTAAACAATGGAATTAGAGTTTGTTCTGAAGTGACAAACTTCATATAAATAAATTCATAGAGTTTATAGCTCAGTCAGTGATAACTGTGAATTCCAATTAAATATTGTAGTTATCGGCTTAAATTACTTTATAGTTCCAAAAAATGTGTACAAACATTAAACTCAGTTTATTAGCCACATCTTAAACAGGTATGATATTTACTTTAAGGTAACATATCTTGTTAAAAATTCATAAGATTTTTATAAAATTTAGTACATGTTTAACCTCACAATTATTCAAAATTAGTGAACCAGCATTATCAAAGTATGGGCGGGGTTTTTTGAAGGTTTTTAAGAGTAAAAATTAGTTTTCCTATTTTTTGACTCTCAAAATTAAGTTTACCAATTTCTTAATAAACAATATTCTGGAGCTCCTATTAAACAACTCGTTTAGTATATTAAAACATCATTTAGGTCTAATAGTTACAAAGAAAAAAATATATCTATATATTAATTTGAAACTGTTTTTCTTTGTCATAGCTAAATTGAGAGAACGGCTGGGCGTAGAAACTCGGTAGGGGTGTCTAAAGAAAGGTCTTGGTCTGTAGATGAGCCATCAAAAGAGAAACGTGGTAAATTCCCTTGGGGCTTTGCCCCAGTGGCCTTTGAATTCCCATCCCATGTTATTCTTATGGAGGAAAACTGGGTTTTTGTCCCAGCTAATTTGAGAGAACGGCTGGGCGTAGAAACTTGGTAGGGGTCTCTAAAGAAAGGTCTTGGTCTATAGATGAGCCATCAAAAGAGGAACGAGGTAAATTTCCTTGGGGCTCTGCCCCAGAAGCCTTTAAAGTTGCCTCTTCAAATTTGTTTACCATCTATCTATATATTAATAGGCAAGCATGTTTCTTTAAAACCTTTTTTCTCAGCTCGTGTGCATCGTAGGGAAAATCTACGCATCCCGTTAGAAAGCTATTTTCCTGTAGGTGTGCAGAATCCCTTTATAAATTTAAATAAGCTCAAAGATAAGCCCAAAAAATGAGTTTAAAGATTTGAAAAAATTAACATGGATCTTATGCGTTGCCATGCTGGTGACGAAATAACAACGAAATATAAACAGGAAATCAAAACAAATGGAAGAAACTCCAATCACATGTTTTATTTACAGTGTGGGGTGAAAATAGAGAAGTGAGTACATTACATAATTTTGGTCGACTTTCGACCACTGGACGACCTCTCGTATGCATAATTCTACACACTACTTTTTAATGAAACAGCTGTTAATATTTAAATTGTGATTTATTGAATTTTTCAAAATTAAGTACAGTATTTGCAATGGGTTTTTCTGATTTTAAAATCAATTTTATTCTGCATCGTGTCACGTTTTGCAATATAATGTTCTATTACCAAATCTGTGGAAAATCCTAATATCACAGTAACTCTTAAAATTATTTCTTATGGAGTTAACTTATATCTATTGTATGGCTTGGTTTCTGCCTTTTTTTACCACTTCTTGGAGATTGTACGTAGGTGAAATTCTTTGGCATATTGCATCTGTAGACGAAACTTGGGTTGGTGTAATTATTACAATGGAAAAGAGCGAGAAATCCTGGACAATTTGATATAGGCTAAAAATAAAACTGAATTAACACTGTGCTCCATTTCTTGAGCAATCATTGAAATAACCGATTTTCAAACAATGGAAACATATAAAAAGTCATAGAACACAACCAAGTAAAATAAATAGAAATAATGTTTTTTTTTACACTAAAAACACTAAAAAAACAAGATCAGCTTTTTGAAAAAAGATAAGATATTTACAAAAGATTTTGATTATATCTAACTGTTGTGTAGATCATGAGTATTTCCATAATCTTTGAGTCGCATGTAATGCTTTGCAATTGCTCGAATTCGAGCAACAGGTACACTAGTATATATATAATTTTAATCTTAGGGAGATAAATTAAACTTTTGTAGTTTACTTGTTTATGGATATATTTAGATCAAATTGCATTAGGTAAATTTCTTTATTTCAATCTGTTCAAATAAAAAACACACTTTGTGACATTCTTTGGGAGCAGCAAACTTAACAGAGAGTAAATCTAACATCTTGAAGGAAATATATCAGAGAAAATCCAATCAGGCAAATAGAAATTCCCTAAATCTAAAGGTTTGCTGCAGCGCGTGTATTTATGTACTCTAAATGCTAAAAGCAATATTGATGCTTTAAACAAACACAAGTGCTAGTTTTAGTCACGACATTTTCATGGCAAGGTCAAAAATTAATTAAATGGATTCTCATTAGGGAAATAGTGCATGTTATGTCACCAGCCCTTATACCAGACAAGGGGTGGACTGGGTGGAGGGGTGTAGTCCAATAACTATTGTCCACAAACAATTGGCATTGTGTACGCTTCAACAATAAAATTGGCCTGCAATTCCACAAACACAACCTTTTAACTTTCAGACTTTGAAGGATCATTTGTTTTATTTTGCTTCCATAACAAATTTTCAAATTATAACAAATAATCTGGGTCATAACACCTCTCTTAAAACGAATAGGAAAACAATAGGAATAGAAATACAGTAGAACCTTGATAACAGGACTCTCCTGGGGATTATAAAAATGGACTCATTTGTTATCAAGGCTATCATACTTATTATCAAGGTTTGTAATTACATGTGATTAGGGATAAAACAAATTGTAGGGGATATGAAATTACATTTGTTATCAACGGTGACTCTTGTTATCGAGGACCTTGTTATCAAGATTCCACTTTAGTAACTAGATAGTTATTGAGCAGGATTAACTTATAAAATACTCTGTTCACAAACTTAAGACGGTTTTAGAGAAAAAAAATCCATTCCTTCCATAATGATACTACCTTCAAAAAAATAGCGCAACAGATGAGTTTTGCCAAATTATATATCAGATGCAACATATAGGCCTACATTAACAAAAAATATTAGTAGAGGAACTTACTCTCAAACCGCCTAAATTTAGTGGACCATCATCGCTTTATGCTATATTTTACAGAATGTGAAAGAGTTATTAGAAGACACCATACCAGACAATACATACCAGATAATTCATACACTCAACATGCATAGCTCTCTACGTTTTACCAAGTCTTAGTCGCTGTACAAACGGAGGAATGTGGATGAATGGATAAATATTGCTTTAAAACAATCGTGTGGCTGTGCTAAAGTGATAAAGTTCACATTGTTGGCTAGATAATCTTATATTAGGTATTTCAAAAAGAGAAACATTAGCAAATAGGAAAAAATGTTTCGATTTAAGATTGCCCGTAAGGAAAAGTTGTAATAAGTCTGTAATCAAATCTGTCTTTTAAAAATCATCAAAGACTACATTATATACTAGGACTATCAAGTATCAAGAATAAGGGTTGTTAATATTGCTTACCTCTGGCAGGGGCGGATCGGAGGGGAGTCGGGGCCCACTCATAGTGAGCCCAAGACTGTCGGGTCAGCTGGTACACAGCCTTGTCCTCTCATCATACACCATCACCACACCGATTCACCATACACCTACACACACACACACGTGTAGGTTAAACAACCAGGTACGGTTGAGACACAATCTGCAAAGATAAAAAAGTAAATTACACAGATATTTTTACTAACACTTTCCTAAAATATTTCTTAGATTGGGGTTATAGAGGTTTGTAGGGACTCAATGGGAATTTGTATGGATGCTAACAACCAGTGGCACACCCAGGGGGCGGGGGGCTTTGGGGGCTTAAGCCCCCCCTCAAAGACCTAGGGTTAACTCTTTACAAGGGTCAGGAGTCAGCTGTATATACGTAATTTTTTCAGTAATTTTAAAAATATCATAACTTTTCTTTCAACAGGATTTAAACTTAACACAGCAAGGAGCACACGTTTTGTAACGAGTATTTTTACGCTTATGCAGACAGACAGACAACACAGCTGCATGTTCTCCCTTCACCCCTGCCTCCCTCATAGTGTAGTGCCTACTGCCAAAGAAAATAGAACCTAAAGAAATAGAACCTTATGTTTAACCTTATCATTACGAAAGTGAGCAAGAACAGTGATAATACAATCTTAACAGATTTTTTAGGAGAAAATTTCCAATTAGACAGCTTGCCTCTCCTGGAAAACTTCCTAACCTAGAAATGTGTTAAACAGCTTTAGGTGTCCTTTACCACCAGGACTCACACATAGCTACAGTAATTGCCACTGGTGATTGGCTTGGTTAGGAATCTGATCTCTAGAACAGGAGTACAGTATCATGTTCTAACCACTAATCCAGTGCTTGTGGTTCAAATCATCATTAGCCTGTAGCAGTTTAATAGCACTAGAAAATTTGTAATAATGGAAAGGAAAGATTCCTTTTAATGCCTTTGGCATTTATTTCAGGTTTTTAGGGGAACAGTTTCTAAATCTGGTCTTGTGACTATCATATGTCATTAATTCGTAGCCCAATGGCAAATGGCATTTGGGTCTGGAAACGATCTTGCTTGGGATCAAACTAGTGAACTTCAGGCGAGCACTATAACCTCGGCTCCCAGACAGCTTAAAATGTTTATACAGCTAGGTGGTTGAAGTATGAGAATATTAAATCCAACTAGGTAAATAATTCAAGAACTATAAATTGAAAATTGATAATTGGGCGGTTGAAAATGTCGTAGGTACTACTAAAATTCTATAGGTAGTGTCCTTAAGTATAAAAGACTTTGATAGAAATACTCAAATACGCAAAGGTGATATGAACTCTTCAATTAATATATGTCTCTTGAACCAAAGTCCAAAATTCTGAGAGCAACCTAAGATACAAATTAAATTTGTTTAATGGATTAATAAATTATTAGTGCATGTTCAGTAACCTAATTCTGTGAATATAAAAGTATAAAATTGATGCAAAACCTAATTTGAAATTTTTTAATCTCTCTTGTTGAATCCAGCAGAATAATTGAAAAAGTTATAAAATACCGAAGTGTGTGTTGACTAAGTTGTGCAATAATATTAAAGTGGTTTTCCAGAAACTTCAGACTTACACTGGCTCTAAAATTGTAATTAGATGTAACACTATCTCGGTTGTTTGCAAGAATTGTGTTAGAAAGATAAAAAGTAATAACAAATTTAATTGCAGAAAATTTATTATTAATCCAACCTGTACCAAACCTTCTACCTTCGGATTAAAAGGTGAGCACAAAACTGTCAGTTATCCTGATTTATATCCTGGGCCCATTTTCTAATGGAAATTTGTTCAAGAAGTTATTAAGGTTAATCATAAGGTTTAAAATGGTTAATAATGTTAGCAATGCTTTAAAGTCGTAGCAAACTAATGTTAAGTTAGTAATAAACCAAACAATCACTATTTTATTTTTTTTTATTCTAAAACTGTAGGATAAGCATAAAAAATACAAAATAATAGTTTGCCTGGAACAAATCCATTTACCAAACAAGCAAAATTCTTCGAATCAAAAGTGTCAATATTTTTTAATTACAAACTGAGAGTGATGAAATGTTTTTTTATCTAATACAAACTTATTATAATCAGAAAGCAGTGACACTGTAGTGGGATTGAACGAAAGAAAACATTCACATTTTCAACTTATTCTGTTTCTCTCTTTGTATAAATTACTGTACAAATTCTTTGATTATTGTCATTAACTACATATTTAACCAGATTAACTGTGCTTATTTTCAAAACTCTTACTTCCTAAATGTGTCTATTTTTGATTCAACCAAAATATTTCCTGGAGCTACCCCAATTGGCTTTCGAAATTTGAATGTTAATTTAAAGGAATCTTCCTGCATTAAATCATTCAATTTTAGCTCAAAAATTTATCGTTTTCATTAAAGTTAAAAATTAAGAACGGGTTACAAAAGGGCTCCTACTGCAGTAAGATTGAACAGGAGAAAGCATGAATGAAACACACTGACCTTGCGGATATTGATCAACCCTGTGAGCCAAAAGTGGGTTACATACTCCCCCCACTTATACACACATGGAGGAACATTTAATTGTAACATGGTTTTAGACTGGGATTATATGCAGTCAAAATTATTAATGTGACACTTCGTATTTTGGGTGTTAGCGAATATCCCATATAGGGAATAAACTTACCGTAGGTCTCATGGTAAGACTTGGAATTAACGGATTTAATTTTTCGTTTTGATGTAATCAGAGACCAAAAACACCATCCTTAATTTTTTTTCTATAAAACAAAGCAAAATTCTGTGCAAAAAATTGGTACAATAATCATTTATTTTACATCCTTTTGTAAAATTATCAACGTTTGGTTGGTTTTTTTGATTATAGAGGGTCAAAAATATTGATGTCCTATGAAGTTACTTTATATGTAGGAATTTACAGGATCTGCTTAAAAAATAAGAAACACACAGAGTCTGTGCAATAATATCTCGTATATCTGCTAAGAGTAGGTCTTTAATCTTTATATAATTCATCGTGCAAAAAATGTAGCTCGTCAAAGCAGATTTGTTTTGCCTAGAGTGATTTTATTTAGAACACAAAATTACGGTTAACCACACAAAAATAATACATAGCTTATTAAGTTTTAAAAAATGTTAAAAGGAAAAAAACAGTTTAAAGCATGTCACTAATGTACTTCGTATAACTCGTTTAAACACCCCATCACTGGGGTGTTTTACATCACGTGAAGGGGTTTCATATCTCAACAACATCAAATTACCCCCCCCCCCCCCTTCTCCTTAATCCACCCCTATATCCTCCGGCTTTGATTTTCAAACGGGAAATTTATTGTTAGTGATTTATGATTACTCACCGACAAAAATGTATGTGTAATTTTTAAATTGCTATATTTAGGACACTGTTAGAAAATAATAAACCTTTCTTCACTGTTTTTGTTATTTTTTTTTCAAAGATGTGAAAAATTGAACATTACTAGGTTCAACATGGTTAAAAATACTCTTGTATAAATTTAATATGCTCAGCTTAAGTCAATTTCAAATTTCAAGTATTTTTAGGTTCTGTATAAGTAGAATGTTTTGATAATTATCATTTATTTCTTGTTATTTTACCAACTATAGATTACTTTTACTAAATATAATTTTTCTTCACTATTGACATTTTAATGTTTTCTGACTAATTGAAACTGTATTAGCTATTGCTTGTCTTCTAATATCATAAACAAAGAGAAAACACACTGTCAAATCCGCCCCAAGAGAATGTTATTCAACTACTCAAATATGATTTACAAGTTATACACATCAAAACAGGTTTCAGATTTATTAAGGTGTGAGAACCTTTGAAAATGAAATTACGTTAGGCTGCTTTGAGTTTTTATTTAAAAGATGATAAATTTGTGAGAAGAATTTAAACTATTCCAGGGAGTTTGGATTTGACCAACTGAAATAACATGTGAAATAAATAAACTCAATGAGTGATTATATTAAAAGTAAAGTTGACGCAAAACTTCAATTAGGGTCTAATCATTTTGTAATATGCATTACATACACAATTTGCCATCATGGTTCAGTAATTAAACTGACCAACGCAATACTGGCCTGATTTCTATTGTTTTTTTTCTATTGTAATCACTTTAAAACTAAACCGCTAGGGGTAAGACAATTTATTTATTTAGGAACCGATTACAAATTATTAAATTATTGTGCGTTTTTGAAAAAGATGTTTGATAAAATGTTTTGTTAACGTGAGGTATGGTAAAAATGACACTAAATAATATCTAACAGTCTCGTGCAATCCTATTAATATTATCTAATTATTTATATAGAATTTCAAACCCGAATAGTTTTTACCACAAATTAATTTAGCTGTGAGGCGGCATATTTTAAATGTAAAATCAATTCTCACTAATGATGAACGAATGGGACCCTTAGCAAGTCTGGGTAATTAATTAATAAACTAACAGCTTAGGGGTTGAGAATCAATGTTAGTCCAGAGTAGTTTCAAACAGCAATTCATAAATATACGATTGTCATGGTTCTTTGATTATTGATTGAAACTGCAATATATTATTATGTAATTCACAGTAAATATGTTAGGGTACAATTCTGTACTCGTTTTAAGGACAAAATTGTAATAAACAAATATTTAAACAGCCGGTCATTCACTGGGTCACAGCTTTGGGCGTAACCAGTAAATTGAATTTTGATCAATTAATTTTCAAAATTTTTGTTAACGATGCTTTCTAATTTCTAATTACGTGGTAATTTAAAATTACTAGATGAAAAGTGGTCATTAGCTCTTTTATATTTAGAATCTAAATTTTAACAATACTGAAATTATTATTTTTACTACATATATACCGGGTGTTTAGCTTCAACCTGAAAATCTTGAACAGGTTACTTGTTGAAAAGGAGAGGGTTTAACATGATTTTAAAATGTTAAGTAATATGTGGTAATTCATTGGTGAATTGATTTAAGTGCAATAAATTTTATTTCAACACTGTGTTTGAACATAATAAATTAAGATTTATCATTAGGAAGTAAAAGAGAGTACAGGCAATATGTTTAGACTATTTTCTACACTTAATATGCTACTTTCCCACATCGGATACATGTGGAAGCTCAAGCTTAAACGGTCATTCACTGGTGCTCTCCACATAAAAAGGTAACTAAAATTGCTTTTTAACATTAAAGACATTCTAAAGACTTTATACTTGAAGAAGATTGGCGAAAGGCGATAATAAAGGGGAGGGAGAGGGGGATGATTTGATATCCTTCCAGATTTACCAAGGGTTCTGTAGATCCAATCTTTATAAAATTTCCACTCAGTGAAAATATGTTGAAACTCAATCACCCCCAACTTATCTTATTTCCCCTGTATATAACCATAGATTAAAGGAGTAGAAAAAATTTGTCTACTCCTTTAATCAATGATATAACCTATCATAAACAAATTTGATGAAGACTTTTTCAATTAAACTCTCTCAACACAAGAAATACAGTACCTAGACGTTTAAGATGTTTTTTTCAGAATTTATATGACAGGATATATATTTAGTCTAGATATTGTATGGTTTTTGAGTCAGCTTTCAAAGTTGGCTAATTTGGATATTGGATATGATACTGATAGTTAGAGGAGATGAAACAAATACAGGTTTAGCTTAACTAGCCAGTAAACATAACTGTTTACTGATTATGGATCAGTATACTTTGTTGTTTATGGATTTAACATAATTGTTTGAATCCCTTTGTAAAAATCGAGTGTTTATTTATATTTTTGTCGATCGCCTTGGTAAAAACTGATGTCATTGAAAAATTTCTCGTGTATTCAATTTATTTCCCTTGAAATTGCTCTCTACTAGAATCCATTTATCCAATGTGACCTACAATTTTACTACAAATAAAAAATAGATGAGCAGAAATTCAAAAAAACTTTAATTTTATTTTATCAAACAAAAATATTGAGATAGTAAAATATTTGTAAACCTGACAAACTGTACAGATAAGGTTGGATGAGAATCTAAAAAATGTAATTAGGTCAAAGTAAATAAAACCGGAGCACTTCTGGGGGACACAAGCCAACTTTTAAGCATTTCCCTTCTGGCGTTATCGGAACTCGTAAAGACCTCCCCCCTTGTAAACTGACTCGGGGAATTAGGGGTTGGGAAATGGGCGAAGGGGGGATACGGTATTAGGCTACTCCGCACAGCCCTAGGTTATTAGAAGGCTTTGTAAATGGAGTCAGAGCGTTTTAAACTCAAAGTTGACTTTCCTTATATGGCAATGTGATTAAATTTATAAAAGTGGGGTTAAAACATTTAGAGATATAAATTGAGCAATATATATAAAAATTCATATTTGATAATAAAAAACCAGTAAACTTACATTTATTTTTTTATCCATAAACCTAGTTTCATACATAGTCATGGTGTTGTTAATCTGAACTTTATTAACTATCAACATCAGATAGTAACAATATCAGAACAGGGGTTTCTTCTCCTTAAGCTGGAATTAGAATTTACTATTTATTGTGTATCATTGCTTTATTGACTAAACTGTAGGAGTTTTTCAAAGGTAGAATTTTATTGATGTTTAGGAAAATCATTATGAATAGTAAACTTAGAGGGTGTTTAATTTAGTCACTGTACATGTAAAAACCGTTTACAGGCTACTTGTTCTTATTGTTTCCAAATACCTACTAGAATTTGAAAGGGTGAGGTTCATAATGTCCAAATTTCACAAACTCCAACGATAATATATTAAATAAACAGTGCGTTTCATAACCTCCAAATTTCATAAACTCCAAAACTATAATTTTCAAATAATCACCGATTCACAATGTCCAAACTTCACAAACTCCAACTTTTAAATATCAAATAAACAGAGCGGTTCATAACCTCCAAGTTTCATAAGCTCCAACGGTACAGTCTCTGCCGTAAGTCAATCGAATTGGCGGGATACCGAGGCGGACGGGCCGAATGAACCTCTCTGTTTTACACAAACATACATTCACTAAACCTGCTCTGCTACACTTATTTCTTAACATACAAATTTCAAATTGATATATTATTTTTCTGGAAAAACCAGTGCTCATTACTATGTAGCTAGTTTTTACCTTAACATAATTTTTATAATTTATTTAGGCAAATTAAAACAGATGATTGTTTTTTAACACCATAAAAAACATGAAAAATGTAGTAAGCGAGGAACTTTTTTATTTTTTGGTCAGGAAAAAAATTCCTGCGGCAAAGTTTTAGATCAAAGTATGAATTTTATTTTTTATTCGAAGCTTTTTTTGATACGGAGCCTGCTTGTATCATTTTTAAGCGATTAAAAATAGGCATAAAATCGCTTGGCGCGGCATTGGCGCTAGGAGTTTGGCCGGCTCAGCATCAGTTTACGGGATATAGAAACTGAGTTTCTAGCATTTAATTATCATTATACTATACTGTATTACATCAAATATGTCATTACATTACGAAGAATGGTAACTTAATTTACAGGCGTATGTTTGTGCATTTTAATGCTTACCGGTAGTCTATAGTTAACAAAATTCTTTGATATAAATGCTTCCCCGATTGTAATTTCGGAAATTGTCTTCGTGAAATACGAAAAGGCATATAAAGATGTGGAGATAATTTAAGTTCTTGGTAAAACCCACTGAATTAGCGACCTGGCCCAGTTATTATTTCTACTTTTATTCTCCTTTCGTTAAGGTAAACTAAATTAGTGTAAATGCATCCCTTTGACTAAACTTTACCCTAGATTTGGTTCTGGTCAAAATAATATAAACAAAAATAGAAACTACTCTTATTCTAAGTTTATGTGGTGGAATTCCTGCTAAAAGTGCGATTGACTTTACATTCTATCGAAATAGGCCTATTTAAAACGTTCACCCCCGCATTTTAAGACACCGGGCAATCCCTGACAGTCGTCGGTTTAAATTTAGAAAATGCATGCTTTCACACGGACAGCTGTACACATATATATACAAATATAACAATTTTAACGAATTGTGTTTTTGGCCTTTGGGGACATCAAAATCAAAAAGTAAATCGGTCCCGGACCTAGGTCTTACCATGCCACCGATGGTAATAGCTACTGTACTTTCTTATAGGGAAATTTGCTAAATAGAATCTAAAAACTTTACAAGGTACCTATCTAATAACTTGTTGAATTATTTACATTGAACACTATTTTTAAATAGAATATGCAATAATCGTTACAACAACAACAACAACAACTTCATACCTTAATATTTTATACGACAGTCAAAGACTCCACTGTTTGTGATTACGCATTTTTATTGGTAAGTAAGAGGTATACAATGCTTAGCTCTCCACTGAAAAGGCAATCCAAATATAAATTATCACCTTGTCAAAACTTGAACATTATTGAACTAGCCACATTAAGTTGCAAAGAGAAACGAGACTGCTGTGAGTAAAAAAGTGTAAATACTCGAGTATGAGCTTTTATTGAAACGTGACCTACAATATGATGTATAAGTTAAATCCTACTTATAAAAATGTATTTCTGCGTTTATGTATGTTAGTTTCTACCTTTTTATGTAGTTTAAACTCATCCTTTTAGTGGGTAGAATGAATAAAGTACAAGGTTTTCGGCACTTTTCTAACAAAGGGCTATTTTTACACATAACAAAAAAAACAACTGATGTAATCATCATGAAATTTTAACAGCTATTAGAAAATATACTTATAAAACATATTTATATGTTTTAAAATTTTTCATCGGTGAAAAATCTCTTACGATATTTGTAATGTAATAATTGGCTTTTTAATTGAGAGACGGAACAGTTAAGAAACTCAGCTGAAAGCTTGAATTAAAGGTATTAAAAATGTAAAAATGTAAATTTGATTTGCACATTGTGTGCTAACACATATTTGAGTCACACAGCTGAGTGTTCTTCAATCATAAAATGCACGTATAATCAGTAGTTGAGCGCTGGCGAACGGTGCCTGCTATCTGACTGTGGCAACCACTGTAGAGACTTCTGGCTCAGACTGTACCGTTGGAGGTTATGAAATTTGGACATTATGAACCGCACTGTTTATTTGGTATCTTAACGTTGGAGTTTGTGAAATTTGGACATTGTGAAACAGTGATTATTTGAATGTTATAGATTTGGAGCTTATGAAAATTGGAGGTTATGAACCACTCTGTTTATTTAATATTTTAAGCGTTGGAGTTTGTGAAATTTGGAGTTTATGAAACGCTCCCATTTGAAAATGTTAATCAATTTTAAAGTTAGTATAGTGTTTATAATAAATGGTCTTAATTTATTCAACCTCTTTTTCAAATATTTAACAGCTATCAAAAGAATAGTCATAAACACAATAAATTCAAAATTTTAACATTTTATAGGCTATGATAGTCTTTTATTTTTAACACTTATCCCCCTGAAACGTACTCATAAAATTGATTTATATTTAGGGTAGTTCAATAAGGCTTGCAAAATCTTTATAAACCTCTTAAAATAATTGTCAATTAAATAATATGTAATGAAAAAATATAGAATGCTTTACAATTTACTTTCAGGTATAAAGTGGTAAAACAGTGAAACACTCTATCCATATAGACCAAATGTAGTCAATCTTACATCCAAGTACAACATATATTTATAGTTTAGCATGATAAAATGTTGGTGTAGGTCTATACACAACAAATTAGAAATTGATAGCAGCAAATTCTGTCGGAGGCTTAAATCAAAACACTGTTTTGAAACAGTGAAACTACTAACTTGGGTACTTTAATTCACATTTATTTGAAACTATCTTTCACAAACCAATAAAACATAATGAAATAATAATAAAACATAATAATAATAAAACACAATATCACAACAATCTGTAACTTCTTTGTATTACTTTTTTAAGGACAAAATTAGTTCAAGCAGGATCGCCGATTGACCCAAATAGAAGCGAGAGAAATGTTTTCCAGTTCAGAGCTCAAGGGTAGCTCGTGTATCAACAATCAAAGAGAAAGGTGGATTTGGGGGGAGGGGCAAGAGGAGAGAAGGAGGAAAGGGGGTTAACAGTTTCAAGGGAAATGTAACAGTAGCTAAAAGTATTATTGTTCTTCCAAATCATTTTGATGCACTTAACGACTTTGTTTGATCTGTTCAGAATAATATTTTTTTTCAACTTTCAAAATGGTTGATTTAGGGACTAGGGTGTATTTTTTACTAAATAAATATTTTACGTTTTTTAAACGTCTTTCCAATTCAGTTCTTAGAATTGAAAAGATTCACTTTACAGTATTATTTACTTACTTTAAAGCATTATTTTGTTATTCCACAGTACAAGGTGTTTAGAAAAATGAGGTTCAAGGATTGAGATGAAAGACGTAAAACTGAAATGCTTTGAATGTTAACTTAACAGCTGTTAGTGTCTATTTAATCGATTATACAAAGAGTAAGTGGTTGGGACAATGAGTCGTTGCATAACAATAAGTGGCAATGAGAGGTTATAAACGAAAACATAACCTCTATTAGACGTTATATGACGTTATGACAAGTGATTTAGTAAATAAAAAATGCTTGTAGGTAAAGTGTAAGCAACTCGCGTAATTAGCTTTTAAAACACTTGTAGAATTTTTGAAGTCACTCGCTGAGGCCTTACTTTAAATTTTATACTCATGTCTTAAGACAATCTTTACTTATCGTTGCATAAACTACAATTTTAATACTTTGATTATACACGCTAATTTTAAGTTCAGCTCTGAATAATGAATTTCAATCTGGATTATTAACAATGTAAAAGAAACGTGTTAAAAACTCAGGTGTTTTCTCTTGATTTTGAAATTATTTGATAGGGTATGGTTTCGATTGGAAATTCATCAATACCAGTAATATAGTTTCAAGAAATATTATATGTTTTTTTTACTCCTTAGATCATACATTTTACATGCTTCTGAAAGGCTGGGTGTGTTGCTAGCCTGATGGTAGCGTCCTAGCATTCAGTGAGAGAGGGGCAGGTTTATGTTTAGCATATTACACAAAAATGTTTAGAGCTTTGTCCCACTTTCCCTTAAAAGCATTTAATGTTTTAAACTTCAAAATGTTAGTGTTGAAACTAAAAAATGTTAAAACATATATATGCCTGTTAATTCTTTCCATCGATCCATCAATTTATTGAAATAAACTATCAGTTTTTAGTGCTATGAATTATTCCAATTTTAACTACCTTGTGCATAGGCTAATTAAACTATGATTAATTTTAACAACTTATAAAATTTCCTAAAATACTAAGAAACACTGAAAGAGTCGAGCTTTATTATTATTCTGACAATATTACAATTGCACAAACTTACTAAAAACTGTTCTTACAACAGGCTCTTAAATTGAAAATATGGCTTAAAGCATTGTAAGAAAGTATTATTTAACATTCTAAACTAAAAACTGGTGAAAAGAATTACAAAGAGACAAGATTGTAAGAGTTTAAAAGCCAAACCCTTGTTACATCAAGCATTCCAATTTCACTGTCATGTCATTTTCTGTTGACGCTTCCTTTGTTCAACTCGTTTGATGTCCTCTTCCGTTTCGACAGTTATGAAATTTGCTTCTAATCGGATTCAACTTTCTTTGTGTTTCCGCTATATATAGTGGCATCAATGCACAAAAGGATTTTTTGGACAGTAAAATTATATGTTGTTTGATTTTTACTACTACGGGACCACCTAACAATATCTATTACAGGTAACTGTTACAGAAACAAAGACGAACATTTAATTTCAAAGCGATTTAAATTAGCCTACTTTTGTTTGAAAGAAATACCACCTTTGTCCGTGCTTTGCAACAGATTAAGGACACATACGAGAATAATGGCTCCTTTAAATCTACTGCAGTTACTCATCACGAACAACAAAATAAATACCCAACTGTGCCACTTTTTTGTTTAACTTGTATAGTTGTGTGGTAGAACAAAATGTATACCCAAAAAAGTAAATTAAAATATAGAAAATGGAAAAATGTAATAGCCTATTCCTTTGTTAATATTTACAACAAGAACATTTGCAGAAAATTATAATAAAGATTAATTAAGTCTATGAGTTGGACAGATTTCATGATCTAACTTTGTATTAAATTTCAGTCCTGTGGGTTTTTGTCCATATAACACTGTTTATAGTCCATATAAGTGGGAAATACACTTCAGTATCCAAAAATCAATAAATATTTGTTCAATATAGATGTATACAATGGCTAAAAGTACAACTGATGCTATAGGACACTGTGGTTGTTTGTGCATGAAGCTGCACAAATGTAACATGAGAAGCTAGTAGCCGTAACGGAGGGGACGGAAAGGCTGCAACTGGAACTATTGTACAAATGTTGATTCTCATTGCTTTAATGTAACTTTTTTATGGTACGATTTGCATGGTAAAAACAATAATGTGTAGACTATAAATTTATGTTAATGAAACTACAAACGTAATTTAGAAATTTAAATGATTAGAGCTAGGAATTTTGTTTTGTGGCCACGGGTTCAAATCCTACCAATTGACAATGGCTTTGTTGCTTGGTCATTTGGAATTCACCTTAAAAAGGTCCACTTCTAGAAAATGTTGATAAATGCATTACCAAGTTAATGTACCGGTAGATATATATTTAACGAATTACTATACAATTTTTAGTTGTTAGAGTTCTATAATGTCCCTTACACCAAGAATACAGAATATCCTACTTCCTACTTATATAATATACTAGCTGTACTCGCGGGCTTTTCCCCGTTTAACTTCATAAGTGAGCTCGTTCGCATGGCTCAATCACGTCCTGGTTGAAGTTCGTTCGCTATGCTCATTTACTTTTAGGTTGGAGCTCGTTCGCTGTGCTCACTTGCCTTCAGGTTAGCTCGTTCGCTACGCTAACTCGCCTCCAGGTTGAAGTTCGTTCGCTACGCTCACTCACCTTTTGGTTGCAAATTAGCTGTTGTCATAAATGTAAACGAAATAATAGTGCTGCACCCTGTTGGTAATCCTTGTAACTTTAATGCTATTGAACATCATAGAACAGAACCAACTTGTTTAATTGAAACAGCTGTTAAGATTCATTAATTCCATTTAAATATGAGTACTCATAAGGTTAACATGGGAAACTCCAGAGCCACTGGGGCGGAGCCGGAGAGTCCGATCAGAATAAAAATTGCTTAGTTTTCCTATTTAATGCCTAAAGAATCAGTGTACCAAATTTCAGCCTCCTAGGTAAATGGGAAGTAAGAGAATTAGTGATGAGTGAGTGAGTGAGTCAGTCAGTCAGTGAGTCAGTGAGGGCTTTGCCTTTTATATATATAGATATATATATATATATATCCTACTAATATTATAAATGAGAAAGTTTGGATGTATGGATGTATGTTTGTGACAAGTAAACTAAAAAAATACTGGTCGGATTGGGCTGAAATTTGGTGTGATGATAGATCACATTCCCGATTAACATATAGACTCATTCTTATCTCAAAAATCCTTTTGCGCTCCGCCCCAGTGGCTCTACAGTTCCCCATGTTAACCTTATGAGTATTCATATTTAAAGGGAATTAAAGAATTTAGCCAGCTGTTTCAACTAAAAGAGTTGGTTCTATGATATGCAAAAGCATTAAAAATTTATAAGATTTACCAAAAGGGTGCAGCACTATTATTTTTTTCATTATTTATGAAAACAGCTAATTTGAAATAAGCAGCAACAGAAAACTGTGATACACAATGAGAACTGTCAAAGTAGGGTTGTTTACAGTTATGTTTGTTTTTAATTTCATGAATAATTTCTGATATTTTGTGAACTTTTAATAATCTATCTTTCTCTATTGTGTCGGTGAAGTAGTAGAACATTATGGCTATGGTAGATGTGTAATACCATTGACTAAAGAAACAAAAGTTTTACTCTTTTTAAATCCTCTCAAACTGTGTTTTCTCACATCGCAAACGCAAAGAACGGATATAACTGCAATAAGCATTTTATACTTATTTGCCAACCCCGTACGAAGGACGGGTTGTCTGCTAGTATATTATATATATATCCTAATATTATAAATGAGAAAGTTTGGATGTATGGATGGATGGATGTGTGTTTGTAACAAGTAAACGCGAAAAATACTGGTTGGATCGGGCTGAAATTTGGTGTGATGATAGCTCACATTCCGGATTAACATATAGACGCATTCTTATCCTAAAAGTCCTTTCGGGCTCCGCCCCAGTGGCTCTGAAGTTCCCAATAATAGCCTTATGAGTAATCGTATTTAAAAGGAATAAAAGAATTTTGTCAGCTGTTTCAACTACACAAGTTGGTTCTATGATATTGAATAGCATTAAAAAGTTACAAGGTTTACCAACAGGGTGCAGTACTATTATTTTTTTACATTTATGACAACAGCTATCCTATTTAGGCCATGAAGGTAAAATTTTGTTTTTAAAAGGCTTATGTGTAACTATTTTATCAACAGATGTAAAGATCAAAATGTTTCTATTTCGTGTTCTCTTCCCGTTGCAAAGCACGGGTACAACAGCTAGTACAACAATAAGTTTAAGAATTAAATATTTAGCCTTTTAGCGAATTTCCCTATAGGGAAGTAGCTATTACCGTAGGTCTCATGGTAAGACTTAGGCCCGGGACCGATTTACTTTTTCATTTTGATGTCCCCAGAGGCCAAAAACACCATTAGTTCAAATTTTTATATATGTATATCTATATATATATATATAGATTTATATATAAATATGTCCGTGAACACGATAACTTGAGTAATTTTTATCTGATTTTGATGAAATTTGGTTTGAAGGTGTAAGGGGGGATAAACTTGAATGAGTTCGCGATCTAGCATGATCGGACCAGGGGAACAGGGTTTTATGGGGTAAAAATTGGTTTTTCTCACTTTTGACCCTCTAAACACAAAATTTCCCAATCTATATCTATAAAAGAGGAACTATGTAAGTATATATATGTGTATATACGTTATGGACTCCGAAACCGCTCGACAGATTGTAATGAAACTTTCAGGCATTATTAAGCATCTTTCAAGGATGGTTCGAGTGAAGTTTGGTGCAGATCCGTCAAAAGGGCTCTGCCCCAGAGGGTTTTAAGTGGGCCAATGTCAGACTTTTTGATCTAGAATGTTTACAAATAAATATAATTTAAAAGCAGATGTTTTACTTTCACCAACTGTTTTGTACGTTTGAATAACTACAACATTCTGTATTAGCATTAGTCATGATTTTAAATAGTGTCACAGTGTTTCTACAGATTGCAGCACAGAAAACTATTTTACTTTTGAATAAGTCCAAATGTATTAAACCCCAATCGCAGCACACCTGTGCACTTAACAACGTTTAAATTCTCCAATGTTAAATATTAAAACATAAAAACCTTTATAAAAGTACTGTATTATAAACAATAAAAGGGATGACTTTTTTAAATGTATGACAACAGCTAATTTGCAACCAAAAGGTGAGTGAGCGTAGCGAACGAACATCAACCTGGAGGCGAGTAAGCGTAGCGAACGAGCTAACCTGAAAACAAGTGAGCGCAGCGAACGATTTCCAACCTGAAGGTGAGTGAGCGTAGCGAACGAACTTCAACCAGGACGTAATTGAGCCATGCGAATACTTATGAAGTTAAGCGGGGCAAAGCCCGCGGGTACAGCTAGTTTTTCTCTAAACCTTCTTAAAGAGCTTAAAAAAAAAAACAATTCTGTATATCAAAGCGTTTTTTTTTTGTACGGTTATTGGTTACGGAGAAAACTAAAAAAATGGTAAATTTAAAATTCCTATGTTATTCTTATGGAGAATATTGTAAAATGTTGTAGTTTGCTTGTTTATGGATATTTTTTGTTTAAACTTGGCAAATATATTCATTTTATACTAAGCAATAATTATCTATCTATATATTAATAGGCAAGCATGTTTCTTTAAAACCTTTTTTCTCAGCTCGTGTGTATCGTAGGGAAAATCTACGCATACCGTTAGAAAGCTATTTTCCTGTAGGTGTGCAGAATCCCTTTATAAATTAAAATAGGCTCAAAAATAAGCACAAAAAATGAATTTGAAATTTAAAAAAATTAGCATGGGTTGCTATGGTGATGACAAAATAACAACAAAATATAAACAGAAAATCAAAACAAATGGAAGACATTTAAATCACATGTTTTATTTACAGTGTGGGGTGAAAATAGAGAAGTTTGCACAAAACATACTTTTGGTCGATTTTCGACCACGGGGCGTACTCTCGTTTTACTTAAAACACACACTTTATAATTTTCCTTGTAGCAGCAAACCTAGGTACTCGTTAAACCTAATGTTATTTAAATAGATCAATTGAAAATCAATTCAGCCGAATGGAAATTTGCTTAGACGGCAGGTTTGCTGCGGCGGGGGTATTTTAGTTTTCTACATCTTTTTAACTATAATGTTTTTTAGTTGTAATAGACTTTGACTTTATTAAAATAGGTTCTATCTATTACTTGTACCATTGACTCAAAGATTGTACTGAAAAAGCTTAGGAATGTGAACTGTGTCAATTTATTGTTAATGCTTAATTCAGAATGTCTCATTATGGGTTCTGTATCATTTAGGCCTACTTTGTCTTCTGTGCAAAAAAGTTTAATTTTATATTACAGAGTGATATTGTTTTCAGATATTGACTTATCATTTAATGGTATTGCAAAAAATTATTTTATGAACAATTCATGTGAATTTTTACGTTAAGTACTAAAGTTTAAATTCACTACAAAATGCCTTTCTCAAAGAAACAAACGGCTTTGTACAAAAATTTTTAGCCTACAACTGTTATGATTCTTGACTTTTGGAAATTTTTAATGTGTTATTTTAGTTTGTCTCTAGGAATGATACCTTAAAAGGTTGTAGAGTTTGGTGACACCCTCTATAATCTAATACTAAATGTTTAAATTTACTGCCTATTGTACAACAAACAATGGTGAATGTGAAAAGGGGGGACAGTGTTACCAATTATCCACTTAAACGGCATTCCACACAATTGTTACATGACACTGGATGTTGGTGTCATAATAGCTAGCTTTCTTTGTAAATTGGTAGAATTGCTTTGCGGCTAAATGAATAATAACTTTTAGTGGTTATCACAAAATTGTAGCTGGTTACTATCCTTGTAAATTACTACCTATTACTTTAAATACTTAGATCGTTTATAGTGGCTAAATACCATATCTATAAATATTATGTAGATTGTATAAAAGCAAAAACAGAAAATTGTAAAGAATGTTATTTTTATGAATTGATATAAATTTGAAACATAACTTTCTCAAAGATAATAGCTATGAACTAAAAGATATGTTTTAAAGACTCTTACAGGTTCTACACTTTGATGCTTGAATTTTTGTCCATGTTTTGACACCTGATAAATTAGACTATCTATATTTTTAGCGAATTTCCCATATAGGGAATAAGCTATTAATTACCGTAGGTCTCATGGTAAGACCTGGACCCGGGACGGATTTGCTCTTTCATTTTAAAGTCCCTAGAGGCCAAAAACACCATCCGTTCAAATTCATATATATATGTGTCCGTTAGCACGATAACTCGAACAAAAATGATCCGATTTTGATGAAATTTGGTATTAACGTGCAAACCTACATTTATTTGAACTAGTTCGCGAACCAGCGTGATCGGACCATGGGAACGGGGGTTTATGAAGGGGTTTTTCCCATTTTGACCCAAAAAACATAAAATTTTGGAATTTCTTTCCCAACCATTTTGTAGAGCTTAAAAAAATAAACAATTTAGTATATTGAAGCATTCTTGTATGCCTAATGGTTACGGAGAAAATTAAAAAAAGTGTAAATTAAAAATTCCCGGATTTTATTCTTATGGAGATAATGAAAACTATTGTAGTTTACTTGTTTATGGATATATGTTGATAAAATTTAGCAAACTTATTATTTCATCCTATAGCCTACTATTGACTTTGGTCAAAAAAACACTTTTTACCTTCGCCGTAGCAGCAAACCAAAGCACTCGTTAAATCTAATGTTATTTAAAATGGGAATAAATATGTCTTATTTATGGAAATATTTTAGTAAAAATGTAATCAGACAAGTTGAAATTCGTTTAGTCTGCAGGTTTGCTGTGGCGCGGGTATTTAAGCTGTTTTGTAGAGTAAAAAACAAATAATTTAGTAAGCTGTATTAAAGCGTTCTTGAACGTCTAATGGTTACAGAGAAAATTAAAAAAATGTACCTATAGATTTTAAATTGCCATGTTAATCTTATGGAGAATAATGAAACTGTTGTAGCTTCCTCGTTTAAGGATATTCATCAATTCATCTCATTTGGTAAATTTATTTATTTCATACCAAGCTATCTCATTACCATTTAAATAAAAATAAACTTCAACTGTAGTACAGTATGAAATTTGGAATTAGGAGGAACTAAAGTTGAAACTCTTAAAATGTGTTTATAAGTCATGAAATTGAAACCTTCCCGGAACTGTTTGTGCATGTGTTCAACAGATGAATCCAACACAGAGCTAAAAATAACTCTGTAACAGCTAAACTATGGGCTCAATGGATTATTAAATATTAGGCCTATATTGTAATAAATAAAATTTAGTCAATGTAAAATAGACTAGTCATTGGATGACTCCATGTAGCATATTACAGATATCAATGATCAACATCTAAAGATAAGGAACTGGAACTACAACCACAGATTGACAAACAAAAGGAGATTCTCTCATACAAATAGATTAGTCATTGGATGACTCCATGTAGCCTATTAGCCTATACAGATATCAATGATCAACATCTAAAGATAAGGAACAGGAACTACAACCACAGATTGACAAACAAAAGGAGATTCTCTCATACAAATAGATTAGTCATTGGATGACTCCATGTAGCCTATTAGCCTATACAGATATCAATGATCAACATGTAAAGATAAGGAACAGGAACTACAACCACAGATTGACAAACAAAAGGAGATTCTCTCATACAAATAGATTAGTCATTGGATGACTCCATGTAGCATATTAGCCTACAGATACCAATGATCAACATCTAAAGATAAGGAACTGGAACTATAACCATAGATTGACAAAAAAAGGAGATTCTCTCATCCAAATAGATTAGTCATTGGATGACTCCATGTAGCCTATTATAGATATCAATTATCTAAACATAAGAAACTGGAACTATAACCATAGACTGACAAACAAAAGGAGATTCTACAGGGCCGGATTTAGCATATTTGCGCCCCTAGGCCCAATGATTTTTCCGCCCCTAAATCTGGTTATAGTTATTTTTCTACAAACCTTAAGTAAAAACTAGATCAGCCACATATGTTTATTGCTTAGTCATCACTTCAAAATGCAAATTTCATCATTGCAAGTTTTTGAAGAATTGACATGGTTCTGGCCTTAAATAACGTCTCTTAACCACTTCAGCAAATGTCCCGTATTAAATAGTGAGCTCATGTTTGTGGGACTGAAACAAATATGACCCGAACAACATTCATGCAACAAAGCATGGCCATCGCTGCTGTCGCGGCGGCAAATTGCAGGCCCAAAAAATGAGCTACGTACAGTAAGTCCGTAAGTGATACCATAGATTAAACATATCTCCTAAATAAAATTTTCATTTTTATGGATCAGGAAGACAAGTGTTGTTATTTCAGTTATTTTTAACCTTGTATTTCAGTTGTTTTAAACCTTGTTTAACCAAATAATACAATATAATCAATCATAAACAGTAGCTTATTCCCTGGTTATATAACAAGAAAGAAAAGCACAAATCATGAACTTACCCTTTAAATCGTAGATTTATAAGTAATTTCCTGTCTGTTGTAATCATTATTTACAAAATGTGTGTCAAGTCTGACCATGTTAACAAAAACTTTGGTTTAACGTTTAATTTTCGTTTTGCAAGGTTAGGGTGGTAAGTGTGTTTCGACAATAACATTGGCATGCACCCGTAATCACTCCGAGCAGTAGCCCCGACCACTGAGCCAGCATAGTGGCAGGGGGTGGCGGAATTGTACCCCCCTGGAATTGTACCCCCTGCAGGTTAGTGACGTCACAATGACGTCTCATTTTCTCGACCAAAACGGCGTGTACGGGCTGGAATTGTACCCCCCTCATAAAACTTTGATATTGTTATGCACGAGTGGTTTGATTAAATCCACTGGTATCTAAAAAAACTGTACGGACCGGAATTGTACCCCCTCAGTTATAACTCACTTTTATTTGGCTAGTGTACAGGGTGGAATTGTACCCCCCTGGAATTGTACCCCCCCCCCCCCCCCCGTCAGTCTAGCCCTTCTTACAGGACCGGAATTGTACCCCCCTGGAATTGTAGCCTACCCCCCTGGTCACCGCAGAAGAAGATGTACGGCCCGGAATTGTACCCCCTGGAATTGTACCCCCCCCCCATTTCACCCAGGAGCTTGTCTATTATGATTAGCCTACCAACTAAAATCAAAACAATAGTTATGTTGGATATTATAGGGGAATCACACGAAAGTGAACTGAACCAAGTTTCCTGAACTGAACCAAGTTACCCGACACCTAATGAATTGCTTGTTGTGAAAGGATATTCTAAGAAACTGCAAATTAAGGCCATTCCGAGTAACATGCGAGAGGCCTAACAGACTTCTTTGTACGTTATTCTTTAATATTTTCTTAACCTTCCCAAGTACTAACTGTTCATGGGTTAGCTTAAATTCACAAAGGTTAAAACTTTGACAAACTGTGTGAAATACTTTGTACCAGATACCTACAACTAAATTTTATAACAGGTATTTGACGTGGACAAATAACCATTCCATTCTTATAGCGTAGTTATTGTATACAAACTAGTTTAGCTTAGTTATTAGGCCTAAGTGCAGTAATCAAAAGGTAAGTATTTCAAATTTATAGAACTAAGCCGAAATTCGGTGCTTGCGACTCCTCTTGAAAACAAAGTTTGTTGGGATCTGCACTGCTTGTATCGTTTAAAAAAAATCAATCAGCTTGGGTAATCAGGTTGTTCATGGTTAAAAGAAAATTAATAAAATATGCATATAGCCCGAGGCGAAGTAAAGTGGCGAAGCCAGATTTTTGGATTATCTCTTCAATATTATAGTTCCTTAGTACAATCGCTATTCTGTACAGGTTTGAAAATCCAACATATGTCACTGTAGAAGGCATTCTCTACTACTTTATTTTCATAATACCAATTAAGTTTATCGAGTGGGTGGGGGGTACAATTCCAGCCCGTACACAAGCCAAGCTAGCTGTCCAAGAGGGGGGTACGATTCCGGGGGGTACAATTCCACCCCGTACACATTTGGCTTTCTGATGGGGGGTACAATTCCAGGGGGGTACAATTCCACCCCGTACGTAAATATTTTGATGTTGGCAGGGGGTACAATTCCAGGGGGTACAATTCCGGGCTGTACATCTCCTGCTCTTTTTAATATCTAATATAATTATCCGGTTCACTGATCACTTGCCCACATTAAATAGATTAGATTTCATTCAAATCAAAGTGTACGGGGTGGAATTGTACCCCCCCTAGGCGTGACGTCAAAATGACGTCAACGATCGCCGGGGGGTACAATTCCGGCGACCCAGTGGCAGTGGCAATACTATTATTTTGTTCCAATAAACTTGAGTTTGAACTCTACTAGCCTGATTTTTTTTAATCAATTCGCATTAATATCTTAATTTATGGCTTTTTATGTTGATTTCTAGATATTCAAAAAATAATTTTCCCATCGGCCGTGCGCCCCCTGGGAGCTTGCGCCCATGACCCGGGCCTACTGGGCCATTGGGAAATCCGGCCCTGAGATTCTCTCATCTCATTGTAAAACCTGCTGTTTGTTCATGTCTAGTTCATGTTGGTGACATGGAGTGCTGGTGTCGACAGAATTGTCTCTCTCTTTTTTTTTAAAGCCAGTGGCATTTTACGTGAGAGTTACGAGAGATAAATGTATAGTGGATGTGCCGGGGATTGAACCTGTCCCTCCCGCACCGAAGTCCGAGACGCTAACCACTAGGCTAGCAACCCCATCAACACTCTTATTTTAAGGTTAATTTCATGATTTGTGCTTTACTTATAGCGAATTTCCCTATAGGGAAGTGAGTAGCTATTACCGTAGGTGGCTCAGTAAGACCTAATTAGTACCTAGGGTTGCTATTGCAAAGAAGGAAATAGTGTTTTTTTTTTCGTAAAATGATAACAAGCTTAATACAGTTTGAAATAAATAAATTTGTGAAGTTTAGTATGAAAATGAATCCATAAACATGAAAACTTAAACAATTTACTTTTTCTCCACAAGAATAACATAGGAATTGGGCAAAAAAAAGTTAAAATGTTAAGCTCTGCAACCTTTAATCCTTTTGTATCCTTTATACATATTTTCATTAATTGTTCAACTAACTTATGTACGGTACCTATTTATTTCTCATTACTCTTAGTTCTTTCACTGTCCAAGTCTTTGCCTGTACTGATTCTTTTTGTATTGTTATTTTTGATATTCAACTATCATTAATCGGCTATAGGCCTACTTAGTTGAAAAATCATTAAATATTTTTTAATCTTAATTATTTTTAGCGAATTTCCCATATAGGGAATAAGCTATTACCGTAGTACTCATGGTAAGACCTGGACCCGGGACCGATTTTTTTTTTTCGTTTTGAGGTCCCTAGAGGCCAAAAACATCATCCGTTCAAATTCATATATATATATATATATTTATATATATATTTATATATATATTTATATATATATTTATATATATATTTATATATATATTTATATATATATATATATGTGTCCGTTAGCGCGATAACTCGAGCAAAAATGATCCGATTTTGATGAAATTTGGTACAAACGTGTAAACCTGCGTTTATTCGAACGAGTTCGCGAACCAGCATGATCGGACCATGGGAACGGGGGTTTATGGGGGCTTTTATGGGGTAAAAATGGGTTTTTCCAATTTTTGACCCAAAACATAAAATTTTGCAATTTCTTTCCAAACTATTTTGTAGAGCTTAAAAAAACAAACAATTTAGTATATTGAAGCGTTATAATGCGCCTAATGGTTACGGAGAAAATTCCAAAAAATTGTTAATTTAAAATTCCCATGTTATTCTTATGGAGAATAAGTAAACTGTTGTAGTTTGCTTGTTTATTAACATATTTTGCCCAAATTTGGAAAATGTTTTTATTTTTTACTAACTAGGCCTATTAACATTTTACATAAAAAAACACTTTTACCCTCCCTGTTGCAGCAAACCTAAGTATGTGTTAAACTGATTCTATTTAAATAGGGAATAAATGTGATATTTTTAAGGAGACATTTTAGGGTAAATCCAATCAGGCAAATAGAAATTCGCTTAGTCTGCAGGTTTGCTGCGGCGGGGGTATTTCTTGTGCTCTTGTCTAAGGACAGAAAGAAAAAACTAAACTGCTGGGGGTGAGTAACAAAAAAAAAACTTTGATTCCTACAAAGTTTTAGTTCTTTAAAAATTAGAAAGACAAGCAGGGCCGATTTACCGAATAGGCAAGGTAGGCACGTGCCTAGGGCGCGAGGCAATTGGCTTTTTTGGGGGGCGCCAAAAAATTGGAAAAAAGAAAAAAAATTGTGGCCGTTTTTGCATGCGATCGCGGTAAACTGATAATCCCTTGCGGCCGTGTAGACACCTTAACAGTCTCCCACAATTGCGGCAAGATGTTAATTATTTACCACGGTTGTATATACGTCATCATCGTCCGTCTCCCGCGATCGCGTCAAAGTTCTGACTTTTTCCAGCGGATGTGTGGACTTGATTATCGTCTTCCTTGATCACGGCAATATATGAACACATCCCGCGGTCGTGATGAGATTATCACCGTCTACCGCGAATGAGGCAAAATTGTAATCTTTTCCCGGGGTCGTGTGGACATTATCATCTTCTTGCGTGATCACGATAAAATTCTGATAATCCCTCACAGCCGTGAAGACATCATCGCCTCCCGTGGTCGTGAGGCATTGTCATCCTCTCCCGCCATTGCGGCAAATGGTAATCATCTCCCGCGGTTGTTTGGAGATCATCATCGTCTTTCACGAATGAGGCAAATTTCTGATCTTTCCCGTGATTGAGTGGACATTATCATCGTCTTACGCGATTGCGGTAAAATTCTGATCATCCCTCGCAGCCGTGTAGAGTAGACATCATTATTGTAGCTCCCGCGATCCTGTAGACATCGCAATCGTCCCCCGCTGTCGTGAAGACATCATATAATCGTCTCCCTCGGTCGTGAAGACATCGTAATCGTCTCCCGCGATCGTGAAGACATCGTAATCGTCTCCGCGCGATCGTGAAGACATCGTAATAGTCTCCGCGCGATCGTGAAGACATCGTAATCGTCTCCGCGCGATCGTGAAGACATCGTAATCGTCTCCCGCTGTCGTGAAGACATTGTAATTGTCTCCCGCGATTACGGAAAAATGTTAATAATATCCCGCAGTTATGTGGATATCATTATCGTCTTCCACGATCGTGGCAAATTTCTGACTGTTTTCCGTGGTTGTGTGGACCATGATCATATCCCGCGGTCATTTAGTCATTACCATAGTCTCGCGCGATCGTGGTAAAATCATGATCATATCCCATGGTCGTTTAGACAATATCATCGTATCATGCGATCGCGGCAATATTCTGATTATCCTTCACGGCTCTGTGGATCTCATTATCGTATTGCGCGATCACGGTAAAATCATGATCATATCCCGCAGTCATTTAGTCATTATCATAGTCTCGCGCGATCGCGGTAAAATCATGATCATATCCCATGGTCGTTTAGACATTATCATCGTATCATGCGATCGCGGCGATATTCTGATTATCCTTCACGGCTCTGTGGATCTCATTATCGTATTGCGCGATCGCGGTAAAATCATGATCATATCCCGCGGTTGTTTAGATATTATTATCATCTCATGCGATCGCGGCAAAGTTCTGATCATCTCTCGAGGACTTGTGGAGACATTCCTCGAGACATCCGCCTCCCGTCTCCCGTGGTCACGGAAACGTCACTGTTGTAAATTGACAATTCCAGGTAGAAATAGAAAATTAACACATAATTCCTGGTTCAAAAAATTCACGCTTAGTTCCCGGATTTCCCGGTTGGTGGTCACCCTGTTATATATTGCAAAGGGGCGACACTATTAGTTGTGCCTAGGGCGCTGACATGGTCAAAAACGGGCCTGAAGACAAGACAATTTGTACGTCTCTTTTCTGTTCTAAACCTAATTTTCTATTTTTTGCACTGACTATTGTAATAATTAATTTGATGTTTTTATGAATCTTGACACCTTTGCCACTCCATAACTTTCCATAACCTCTGCCAAATAACTTCATAACTTTTTTGAAACTTAAGCACTCTTTGTGTTTTTATTGCAAAACAATTGTGCTCATTTAATTGCATTGTGCAACTTAGGCCTAAAATATCATATATTAATAGCTTTTAATTGCTTCTGCTTTACCTGCTGTAATTCTTGTAGCTTACAAATTGGCTATAAACTTAGCTTCACATCAAAATAAATTGAATATTGGGATAAGATACCGTAGCGGTACCGTCATGATATGTACATATGTTCGTATGTACATATCAATATATGTACATACATATGTACATATATTGATATGTACATATCAAAGACAGAACTGGAAGAAATCTTCAAGCAACTCCCACCAAAAAACTCTTCAGGCCTAGATGAAATACCGAACAAAATCATTAAATTTTGTAAAAATGAACTGATTTCCCCCCTCCTAAACATCATAAATGCCTCCATTACTCAATCAACAGTTCCTACTGCAATGAAAAGAGCCCTAGTATACCCTAAATACAAAAAAGGAGACGACAGCCTTCCAGAAAACTACCGCCCCATCTCAATCCTCCCAGTTCTATCAAAATACCTTGAAAAAATTATAAACGCTCAATTGGTATCATATTTGGAAAAAAACAGCATTCTAAGCAGCAACCAGCATGGCTTCAGGGAAGGAAAATCGACAAACACAGCTCTCACCCAGCTGTGCAACTCCATTACTGACATCTGGGAAAAAAACAAACAGCAAACGGTATTTTCATTGACCTAGAAAAGGCTTTTGACAGTTTGGACCGCAGGATTCTTCTAAAAAAATTACAAGAGATCAAAATTACCGGAAAAGCCCTCCGCTGGATCCAAAGCTACCTGGAGAACAGAGAACAATTGGTGGAAATAGAATACCTATCGAACAACCACTTAACAAAATACAGATCAAAACTAAAAAAACCATCACCGGAATACCACAAGGATAAGTCCTCGGACCATTATTCTTTCTCATCTACATAAACTGCCTCCCAACACTCCTTCCCCCCCAACTGCACATGCATCATGTTTGCCGACGATACAACCATAATTGCCCCCATGACAAAAGACGCAAATCAAATTGAAAACATAATACAATCAGCCAGTAATATAAGCCAAGACATGAATTTAACCATAAATAAAACTAAAACTGTGCACATTGAATTCAAAGTTAAAAACAGAACTAACGGTAATGAAGTAGCCGCTAGCCCACAAACTGAAAACAACATCTACAGAGCAAACCATACAAAATTCCTGGGAGTTACCCTTGATTCAAATTTAAACTGGCAAAAGCACCTAGAAATTCTACACTCAAAACTATCATCGGCAATTTTCGCAATCAGAAGAATCAGAGAAATCACAAATACATCAATAGCAATAACGGCCTACCATGCACTCTTCTCATCTCATCTCAAATATGGACTTATAGCCTGGGGAGGAGCAGACGAAACCCACCTACAAAAAATCATCACACTCCTTCCAAAAAAAAGCTGTCCGAATCATCGCAAGGGTCGAAAATGAAGAACACTGCAAGCCACTATTTATCCAATATAAGATCCTTACTCTAACCTCCCAATACATCCTTGACACAATCATCGCCATCAAATCAGATCCTCCACAAACCAGACAAGAATGCCATCAATACAATATTAGGTCAGGGACAAATCTCAACCAAGGCCAACACAGACTACACAGAACAAGTAAAACCCCTACATACATGGGAACAACTCTCTATAACTCTCTTCCTCAAAACATAAAATCGATAAACGAAACAAAAAAATTCATCACTAGCCTTAAAAAATACCTCCTGAACAGGCCATACTACAATTTAAAGGAATTCTACAAAGACCACAACAATGTAACACACCTCTAAAATAAATAAAACACACACACTCACACATAAACACACACACATAAATACAACAAACCCCCTCCAAGAAATTGACAACTCTCCGGTCTCCACGACTGCGAAGAGGAGCGCCGATGTAAGATGTAAGATGTAAGGTAGGGTTACCATACGTCCAGATTTTGTCTGAATCTATAGAATAAACAACAGACTAAGTGGCAAAATCGTGGGACGCCACTCCACAGGTAGGCTATCCATAACTTATCGTAGGCCTACTGCAACACTAGTCAGACTCAGATTCAAGAACAAGTAGGCCTACTTACATACTACGATTAGACGACTAGACTGCTGGCGCTCTCTGCTTTGAGGTCACACCTCAGCGCCACAGTGTCTGCGATCACGAAAAGTGGGTTACGTTACGTTGCTAGTAACTTGTCGCATAAATCAGAAAGATTGGGGAAATCAAATTAACGCAGGAGGTAGATCTTGATTTAAAATAGCAATGATTAGCAGACCATGCTTTTTGAACAATGTGAAACATAATATCCAGTCACTACAAGGAAAAGTGTGTATCTTATCAACAATTAGCCTAGTGTATCTTAATGCTTAGGCCTACTTTAATTGAACAGCTAAGTAGTGCATTTTATAAAGATAGGTTAGGCCTAATTAAAAGTGTTATGTCTCGAAATAGGTTAAAACCGGTTTGGCCGATATCCGGAACCGGATCTAGGTATAAGTTATAACTATGGTAACCCAGCCTAGACTAAAAAGTCTAGTAACTTAGGCCCTAGTACATTGGTGGAACCTATCTAGAATCTAGTTGAGGTTTATGTTTAAAAGGTCAGGAGTCATAGGAATTTAGGTACTTTGTATGTAAATAAGTTAAATAGTCAATATTAGTGGCAAAATTTAAAGTAAGTTAGGCCTAATAATCAATGGGATTTATTGAGCAATAACGTAGGTCTAACTCTTAAAACTAAACTAGTGAATGAAAAGTTCAATAGTGTATCAAACTTGTCACATAAATTAACTGTCAAATTCCTCAATCTAGGCCCCAAATTTAATTTTTCTAGAAACAAAGCTTGAAATAATAGGGAAACTTACATTTTTAAGATGAGTAAACAAAAAACAAAACCTTAGGTAGGCCTACTTAACTTATTAGTCATTATCATAGGAACAAGTAACAAATAAAATACACTTACTTTAGTAACAAGTCGAGTAAATCCCAAAAAATTGAAGTTATTTTAGCACATACACATTATGATATTAGTTCAATTAATTACCAGGCACATTAAAATCACAACACTGAAACTGACACTTCGACTTCGAAAACACTGCCTCTTTCTCTTTCCAGGGATTGTGAGGCACGCAGGCAGGCAGACCAACTTCAACTACAAAAATACACTAGCGCTCAGCAGAGCAGAGGAGCAAATAAAATAATCCTCATCGATTATTCTTATGTGGTTGTCTTTGACTTTAACAAACCCATCCAAATTTTAAAACATACTACCAAAGATTACATATGCTACGCGTAGCATATGTAATCTTTGATACTACTTACTTTATATGACTTTATACCATACCATCTTTATTTATACACTTTATACCACATGGCCATATCATACTTTAAATTGTACTAGTGTACACGTTGCTCGAATTCGAGCAATTGCAAAGTATTACAGGAGTTATTTCGAAACGAATAACAGTCATATTTACAATGAGTTCAAAAGAGTCAACTCAAACATTTCCGGTTGGTGTGTAACACAGACCATGTTTATCTTCGTTATTGATAAACCTAAAGCATTCCGGCCGGTTTTCTCCTTCTCAAAATGCCTCGCTGTACAGGCAACACAGGTCATTGATAGAGGGCCAATTGAGAACAAAAAGTCGTTTTGGGGTAGTGTTAGGGTGCATTTATAACTTAATAGTTGAGATTGTCCAGGGTCAGGGGTCAGGTGCTGACTTGATGAGTTAAGCCTATTACGCGCCACTGTTCTGTAGCTACGGTCGTTATCACGATTACACATCCTGTCTATGTTTCGTTGTCTTCACGTCGTAGGCATTTAAAAGAAAAAAAAACAACAATTAAACACATTATAGCTACACAAAACAACGATAAATGCACAAATTTGAGATACAACCATACTAACACGATCCGTCTTGGGGGTTATGTTTACACAAACTCAAATACTGTAGTAAATAAATGTACTCAATTCGTTTCATTGGATTGAAAAATAAAATAAATAACAGCAATTAAATTATACAGCTGATCAAAATGTAAACAATTGTGTTCTCCATAAGGATAACATGGGAACTTTCAAAGCCAATGGGGCAGAGGCCAAGGGACTTTTTCAAAAATGTAAGGCCAGTTTGCATTTTGCAAATCTACGCGACACGCTCTTTCCAATGAGACGTCAATGGATAAAATCGGTTAAGAAATGGTGGAGGAGTTCAACCGACAAAGTTTCATGTAGCGTATTAATTATATAGATTGTAATACAATTATAGTAACAAAGTCATTGAATTTTAAACATTTTATAAGGCAACGGTTTTGAGGTAGAAACTACACAATATTTATTTTCATTATTCAAGAAAGATCTAACTAAAATTTCTGTATAGACTAATTAACTTAATCAATGGCATTAATATATTTAGGTCTACTGTAATTTGGGGTATGATAAAGGTTGAGTATTATCATTATCATTGACCATTAAGCACTAACCATATATCCAAGCATATACAGGGTGACAAAAAAGTCTGGAAACGGTTTAATATCTTTTTAACTAAATTCGTTAGAAAATTCAAACCTTTTACATCAACTTATAATTTCCATGTAATGCTTCATTAACTTAATTTCCAGTTAATGAAGATTTCGTTAATGCTTCATTTGAAGCAAGAGCCATCTGACAGCTAGACAAAATTACTATCTTTTGTCTTGGTAGTGTCTGGCTAATCCTATTGGCACAAGCTAAGATGCCACAGATTTTTTTTACCTAAAAAAAATAGCACAGTATTGTCAAAGACTGGCAAAAAGTTCTATTCTGGGCGATTAACTGTATACTACGAAGCCTGGTTTTCCATCGATGAGGGAGCCATATGTGTACCAAAGGTCTCTCTGGTTCTGAGATAACCTTCCTTATGTTTCCATCCATCCCTGATGAGGAATTCAAGAGAGAAGGGATTGTTCATCAACTGCATCTGTGTAATCAGGACGTCTGAGCTGAGGTCATGTCAGGCACATGACACGCAGCCACAGTTTTGGCAATGGCACAGTGGTGCCCCATATAGGCCTTCCAACCACAGAATTATAAATTTCAAACGGTAAGCTGCATTGAGGGCTTCAGCATTAATGAAGATGTCCAGGGGTAGAAGCCCAAGAATAACTTCTAGAGTTGCTGATGGACTGCTCCTGAAGACATCAGTCATTTGAAGCTTTTCAAGCCTTTGAAGTCTTTCTAATTTGGCTATGACAGTTACCTGATTCACTTTTGTCCACTAGACAAGCGAACCAAATAGGTAAATTGAGGCCTCACCACAGACTCATATAGGTAGCCAGAGTGCTGTGTGGGGTTTAATTGTGCAAGTGAAGTGGTTCCTGAAAATCTCCTGGACATCATGAGCCCCCATTTGGCCTTATGCAGTGCGTTATTCAGGTGGATTATTCCACGTCAGCTTGGAGTCAAGTGTCAGTCCAAATTCTTCTGAATTTTAAGTTTTTTTTCTGGAATACCTGATAAATAAATAATATATTTACTAAGCAAAATTTAACACAATCGGGATGAGGAAAATCATTATTTAAACACATTTTCATAAATTTAATTTAATTTGTAATACGAGATTTGTATACAATGATAAACATAATTGCCAAGGAAACTTATTTGTTTCTAAAATAGATCCCAAACTATTATAAATTTGGTTGTCTAAAAGTGAAATATATTAATTTATATAATACTCAAGATAGACCAAGAAATAATAGGTTTAGTTCAATATAAATTACTAAAATATTAATAAGCAGTACCTACTCTAGCAAGTATCCTCATTTTAGAACAGAATAAGTTAAAAGTAATACTCGGTGTACGGTATACAGAAAGAAAATGACAAATAATTACAAGAGCCAAACCACTTGTCTTAAAATTTAAGACATTGTACATTTAATGTACAAAATAATAAATTAGTAAATTGGTAAAACTAACACTGGTGGTTCCAAACTAAGTATCAAAACAACGTATTTTCAAACAATAAAAATAAATGTTGATGTTTATTACAGCTTGATTTTAAACCAAACCTTTGAGTTTGAATTAAATTGCCTGATATACCGGGTGTCCAAAACCACCCGCACACCCCTTTAAAAATGAGGGAAACCTTTTCTTACAAACAACAAATAATACAGAACTAGATAACTTGGGCACGGTCTACCAAATGGTGATATTTTCAAATCCAAAATCACACCGGAAGTGGCCTTTTCAGACCGGAAGTTGACTTTTTAAAATATAAACTAGCAATTTTTATTACAGAATTGGATTCTACGTTTAAAAATACATAACTTTTGTCTAAAACATTTTTTGAAAAAACTTGTTTTCTACCTCTAATCCCCCAATAAAGGCAATAGTTTTGAGTCATTCACCTGTCAAAGTTACTCTAAACAATAATAGAGGAAAACAAATCATAAAGATTACATAAAGACATATGATGAATAGAATCAGCTGTTTATTGTAAACACCTTAGTAATTGAGTAACAGCTGGTCAACACATTGCTTAATTTAATTTTTGTTTAAATCATTTGTTTTTACATTTGACCATTAAATGTAAAAACAAATGATTTTTTATTTTTTTTATAAAATGATACTAAGCAATGTGTAGACCAGCTGTTACTCAATTACTATAGTGATTACAATGAACAGCTGATTCTATTTATCACATGTCTTTATGTAATCTTTATTATTATTTTTTCTCTATTATTGTTTCAAGCAACTTTGGCAGATGAATAACCCAAAATTATTGACTTTAATAGGGGATTAGAGGTAGAAAACTAGTTTGTTCAAAAAATGTTTTATACAAAAATTATGTATTTTTCAACGTAGAATCCGATTCTGTAATCAAAATTGGTAACATTTAAAAAAATCAACTTCCGGTCTGAAAAAGCCACTTCCAGTGTAATTTTGGATTTGAAATTATCACCATTTGGTAGACCACCCAATTTAGCTAGTTCTGTATTATTTTTTGTTTGTAAGAAAATGTTTCCATTGTTTTGAAAGGGGTGTACGGTGGTTTTGGACACCCGGTATATACTGTGTAAATATTAAAATAGTATTTTTTGAAGGACGGCTGGATTACCGGTTGTAGACTTTAGACTAAGAGAATTTATTGTATAATAAATGCAGAAATAAAATGATTCTGAATACAAATACTAAGAACTTTTTAATAGAGCTTAGCTTAAAACTAAATAAACAACAAAATCTTATATATTGAAAAATTTAGTTTTTCTTTTTCGAGTTTGCTGGCTTTTCTACCTGTCCGATTTTCATGATTGAGGTCGCAAATTGAAGGTATGCACGCACAGATTTCACATCAAGCATCAGCATATATAAATCTATAGTCCCACTGGGCTTATACGTAAACGCAATTTGCTCCCCACGTATTTTTTAAGGAAGTTAAATTTGGGTTTTTCTTTTCCGAGTTCATTTAGCTCTTCTATCCAACCGATTGTCATAATTGAGGTCTCAAATTGAAGATATTCAAGCATAGATTTCACATCAAGCATTGGCATATATTTATCTACTGATTTACTCAACCAAAATACATAAATTTTTGAATGCTTACTTCAATTTAAGATGTATTTCACCAATAATAATTGTATAATCATATATATTTTTAACCTTCAGTGAAATACCGGCTTTCATTTAAGCTATTAGTTATTCAAATCGGACGGGTTACAAGCAAACACAAGGTGATCAACCCAATTTAAAATTATTTTTATAAGGTTTTTCTATGATTTAAAATCAATAGCTCCAGTATTGATGGGTCACCAGAATTTTATCCCCCTGGAATTTTACCCCCTGGGCAAACCTGACGTCACTATGACGTAGTAACCTGAGCGCTCTAAACTTTGTTCGTGGGCGGAATTTTACCCCAGTGGATTTGGAAGTCTAATGAAAATAAGACAGATGTGATAAATTAGATTAGCAATAAAAACAGAAATTGCTCCCTGTCCATATAACTAGCGTTTAGACAACTGTAGATATACGGCCCAGATTTTTACCCCCCAGAATTTTACCCCCAGATTTTTACCACCCGGAATTTGCCCCCTGGCCAAATATAGAAATTATTAAGAATAATAATTTTCTTCTTTCAGTTTTAATTTAATATAAACATTTTTATTATTAAGTAGCCTATCTTAATTTTTTTTGTAATCTCAACTAAGTAAACAGGTTATGGTGTTTAATTTTGATTTTTTGGATTTGGGTTTGGGGGCCAACTGTTGGATAATATGTTTGTTCTTAAATGTTTGAATATACAACCGTAAAAAAACAATTTATTTCGTTTCTGTTGTACAGTAACACAATATGCTTTTTTAGTTTCTTCAGGCACAAACCACGGAGGTATTTATGGTTTGTACTAAAAAAGGTCATCGCAATACCTGTTGTACAATGTAGTTGTAGGCATCCGGTACAAAGTATTTGACCAATTGTTGTGTTGACTTCTGCAAGGACACCCAAATGTTTGTAGATACATAATAACCAACAGTTGGCCCAAACCCAAATATCAAATTAAACAGTGAAGCCTGATTACTTAGTTGGGATTACAAATAAATTAAGATAGGCTACTTAATAATAAAAAATTTTAACTATTAATTTAAAATTGAAAGAAGAAAATTATTTATTCTTTCTTATTTCTATATCTGGCCAGGGGGTAAAATTTTGAGGGTAAAAATCCAGGGGGTAAAATTCCGGGGAAAAAATCCGGGCTGTACATTTTGAGCTGACCTCATGAAGGGGGTAAAAGTCCGGGGGTAAAATTCCGGGGAAAAAATCGGGGCTGTACATTTTGAGCTGACCTCATGAAGGGGGTAAAAAACTCTAGGTAGCCTACACTCCAGGTTTTTATAATTTGATATGTTCTGATTAAATTCACAACCGTGAAAATATACGTTTAAATCCACCTTTAATCCATTCAACTGATGTGCAACTCAAAAGTTCGTGGCCGAGATTTTATCCCCGTTGGTTTGAGACGTCAGTTTTGCTCAGGGGGTAAAATTCCAAGGGGATAAAAATCCGCTACCCTTATTGTTTATGTTTTTTATATGTCTTAGACTTATAAAATAATCAGTAAATTATAGGCTTTAATTTGAGCTATTGATCGTTTGAATCAGTTAAGTTCAAGATATGATATTTATTTCAACGCTGCGGAGCAGCATGGGTCCTCTAGTTATTTATTAAAATATATTCACTCTAAAAGCTATTATTGCTAAATAATGTATTTGATAGCAAAAGTATATGTCCTTTGGATGTCCTGGTAAGGCGTTATTTTGTTTTGTTATTAAAAGTATTTTCAATTTTAGTTACTAATACTGTTAGTGTCATATTATATGGTGGGCCCATATAATTTTAAATACTTTTATATTAATAAGGTTAAATTGTAAGAAAGGACCATGTGGACCTAGATTTGTCTCAGATAACCGAGTATTTTAATTAATTTATTTATTTATTACTTAGAATAGTTTACTTGTATCGAAGGCCTGTTTCACACCTGGCTGTCGTGTGCTGGGTGTAAGTTAACCGGATTGGGTGAAGAAGAAAGAATACAGGGCCGTTGATATATCCACGACTTGGGTCCTTGTCGATTAATCACTACCCGGCTGCCATGGACTCGTTGAAGGATCCTGGGGACCCTCGGTGAAGTACGACTGCCGGTGTTGGATAAACGAGCCGGCCGTAGTATTAGGGCTAGTGTTAAAGGTGACTGTTCACATACAACCGGCACTTGTCGTCTGTCGTCTGCCTACAAGTGTTTTTTACTTTCGGATAATTGGTGTAGCAGTGGGCAAAGTTTTGATTATATCAGAAATTCTTGTATTGATCTTGAAATGCTTATTAGTTAAGTACAAGTAACAATCCAGTCTTATGGGACTAGACAGTAGAAGTCTATAAAGATTGAATCAAAACAAAAAGTGCCTGGATTGAGGTTTTTAAACATTTTAATGAAGGATTTGAGGAGATTGAACATGCATAAGAAGATCTTATTTTCTACCTTCTATACTTAAAAGTAACATTGCAACTGCTTTATTACGTTCCATTGCTATCCCTGGAGTGTCGGTGTCGGTGTAATGTGATCTGTGCACCTGTGCAGGTGCCAATCAGAAATCAGGTTAATAGTATGCTGGGTATATGTGAAATGAGCCGAAGGTAACCGTAACAATCCCGTAATTAGGTGAGTCGGTGGCTCAGTCAGTAGCGTCACGGACTTCGGGCCCAAGGCAGGGATGTTGTGGGTTCGGATCCTGGTCACTGCCAAAAACATTTTATCAGTACAGTTCACCTTTGTACTGTACCGTCTCACCCCTTGCTTTGCTGGATACGTTACACAAGCAGACAGTTAGTCTATGTGGACGGGCAAATGCAAGGTTAAAAGAGGGCGCCAACCTCTTTATTTAAAAAAAACTCAACAATTCAACTGTAAATTGTTCCTAACACTATATGTGATGTGGAAAGCGAATAGGGACCTCTTGTCGGGAATTTTCTATTTTGAGTTATATATATTTGAATTCCTTATTAAATTCCGAATTACTTGGTGCAAGTCCAATGCATATACGATTTTTTTTTGTTAAAGTTATAGGACTTTGAAATTTTGTTATGGAAAGGGGTCATTTTGAGAAAAACAATATTTTGAAAATTTTAAATACCCATAAAAACAGTTTTTTTCGCATTTAAGAAACGATTTTGGTATAAAAAGAAAGCTTATAATGTCCTCTTTGGAGGCAATACCAATTTTTGTCTTAACTCACAATAGTTTCAATTAAAATAATTGTTTTATCGAAACATGTCGTAAAATTTGCACTTCAGAAAAGGGACCTCTTGTCGGCCCCATGTTATTTCTCCATAAGATAAGAAAAGGTACCTCTTGTCGGGACTTTAAAATTTTTGAGATATTTTGTTCTTCGTAAACTAAATATGTTGTAGTTCACTAAATTTTCACTAGAATGCAGGACAATTCATTTTTTGGACTAAAGTCTGTTTATAAAGTGAATATTAGAAATGGGACCTCTTGTCGTTATGGCGAAATAACATTGAGCGACAAGAGGTCCCTTTTCTTAGACCGTGCAGAGGCCAACAAAATGATTTATTTTGACCTTTTACATTTTCAATTCGATATTTTAACCGATACTGTCCTGTTCTATGTTAAAAGAGGTATAACAATCGATAAAAACTTGAATTTCAATATTTTTGACCTTAATTACTTATATTGGCCGTACTGAAAATTTTGCATCGCCGACAAGAGGTCCCTTTTTGCTTTCCACATCACATACCATTTCTTCAGTCTTTCTCCGGAATAAAACATACACTGGTAATCATCTTATAATACTTAAATATCTAGCAATTTAATAATATTAATAATAAGTCACTCAAGTGTTACCTAAAGATTTAATACCTTTAACCATTTCTAAACCCAGGGTTTATTGATTTAATTATGCCTACTTCATCTTGTGAACTAAAAGTTCAAGTTATGGTTGTCATGTCACACACATACTAAAAGGGTTTCAAATTATGTGTTGATTGTAAAAGTCATGAAATTCCTGAATAGGTGTTAAAGTGACAAATAAATTAGTTCCAGTCAAAGCTTAATACTCTGGTTACTAGGCACGCAGCTTCCCAGCATTTCCACCTAATAATAGGCATAATTAAGTCAATTCATTATTCCCAGGGTTCACAGGGTCTAGTCATTATATCTTAAGTTACTTGTATTTGGTAACAAATCTTAAAAATAGCTTAATTAGAGTTGCAAATGGAACTTTTTACTGGAAGACGTTTAGTGCAGAATTCCTTGGAGAGGTTTTGCAGTTTCTCTTCATCTTGAGTGATCTTTCCTCACCACGGTTGCTGTCCACAATACGGGGTTGTCTGTCTCCACTGTGACCAGACCAGAGTTGTTTTCACTGAACAGGTTGCAAGTGCTGATCAAACCTCCAAACTGCATTTTGTCTTTGTCTGGAAAATATTTAACAGAGCAATCTTTTAAAACTTTAAACAAATACATCCTGGACACAGCTCCGTTATCGTCTTTAGGTGGTAAACCAGACAATACTGTTTTATTGTTTTATTATTTATTAACTCTCGATTATCCATGAGTGAAACTGCATGTCTACACCCAAGGCTACCAAATGCTAGACGACTGTGCACAATCTCTTTCTGTGTGGTTATTTACAATTTTGAAAAAAAAATACAAATATTTCACTCACTTAAACCAAAAGTCAATGTCAATTAGGCTATTTCAAATAAAACACCAGCAAAATTGCAACATAAAATAGAAGTGACCTCATATCAGTTTTCCATACTCCCCTATACCTCTGTTGGTAATGTTCATATGTTAATTAACATATGTTCTTTGTTTTTATTGTTATTGTTGTTTATTTACTTTTTAATTGAGTTTGTCTTGAGTTGTGATGAGAAAGTTTTATGGTAATTATTACAATATTAGATTAGTTTGATATAAAATTTGTGTTACTTTATATAAGTATGGTTATCCACAACCTCTGTACTTTCTTGTACGTAATACTTTTGAGTATTGATACAACTAGCCATCCCCAAGTAGAAGCTGTCGCAATTTTTTTATCAAAACCGTTGTAGTTTATGTGAGCCACCAATAGATTGTGCTGATCTAAATTACTGATTTCTGTCGAGTACACAAACTTCTTTACCAAGTCAAAATAATGCAATGATTTGGTGAGATGTAGCAACTCTGTTATCCATCAACTATGTTAGCAACAAAAAATAAGGTAGAAAATAGAATTTTAGACAGCGGATTCAGTGACTGGCTCACACAACTACGTCCATTTCAATAAAAAGTTGGTGACAGCTGGTCCAAATAGATGGGATGTCTACTTAAGTGTCCAATAGTCAATGATGGTTCTACTCAATCCGTGGATGAGCTAGAAGCCACGTTTCCTGAAGTTTCAGATACAAATCACTAGTGATGTGGGCCGGGCAAATGCCCAGTGGGCGGGTCGTTTATAAATGGGCATTTGCCCAAAGCGATTTTAAGCGCCCAAAAACTGGGCGTTTATAAAAAGTTCAGTTTAAGGCGCAATACAATAAAAACTGTAATATTTTCAGTGTGGTATTTTAAATAAATATTTTTTTAAATTGTTAAATAAAATCTTATTTACTGATTAAGCAGGTTTCTACTCTGTAATTCATAAATATGTGCATAAGATAAATTTATAATGTCTAATTAATTAAATTTAAAGTTAAGTATTAAGGTTTTGTTAGTAAAACAAGTGCTTTTTAACCACAATGTAAATTTCCTAACATAAAAAGCCACCTTTAAAATTATTTTTATTCATTTATATATATATATATATATATATTCACAAATTCTACAGGAGTTAGGGCTATTTATCAAAATTTACTAAATATACTAATTTTATAAAAACAATTAGTACCATTTTAATTTTTAATTTTTAAATTTTTATTAAATGAAAAGGGTAAGGGTACTAATTGTTTTTATCAAATTATTGCACTAATATATATACAAGGGGCAAGGGTTGGTAACACTGTCTCAGGATTTCTGATGTGGAAGCCTCAGCCATTAGCCTGCACAATAAGCTTCGGTTGACGTGCTTGGACCATGAGTCCACCCTCTTACAATCAATCAATCAATCAGCCATTAGCCTGAGCCTGACAAGTGCAGACAAAACCTTTAGCGAATCTAAGAAGATCAACAAGACAATTCAAACCTACCCGGAGGTTCGATCTTTAAAGGGGAGATGCGTTGTTATTCATATGTGTTTGAGAACATATGGTATTAGAATATTATTTGTTTAGTTTTTGTTGGTAAACATTCTGAATCTTGATTTATTGTAAAAGCTACCTAATAAAGTATTTGTCTTATTAAAACTATATTTTAATTTAACTTACGATAACACTACACAATGTTTACAAATAAATATAATTTAAAGCAGATGTTAACTTTCCACCAACTGTTTTGGGGGTATGAATAATCACAACATTCTGTATTAGAACAATACACAACGTTTTGGGATCTGGAATCTGATCCCGTCCTCAGGTGAAAAAACTTCCTACCAATATAATTAAAATTATACAAGTAATTATTTTTTTTAATATAGGCTATTATGTAAATATCTAATGTTAGAGGTTTAAAAAGTTGACCAGAAGAGTAGTGTTCAATTTAATTTCCATTAATTGGGTTTATTGGCCTTTAACTGAATGAACGCCCGGCGCTTGGCATTTGCCCCGAGATTTAAACGCCAGGGCGTTTTACATCACTACAAATCACACCAGATCGCTACAACTTTACCTTTGATGTTACAGCGGCCGTCTAGGCCTAGTCTGAAGTAATAAGTAAAACAGTTCTGATCTAACACTAACTTTCCAAAGATATTATGAAGGTGACATTTAAAATTGTTTAAACTCACTTAGGTTCCACTTTAATCCTGTAGTAGTAACCGTACAAGGCTCTCCTAAAGGTATAAGGCCACAATGCGCTTTAGAGACCACCAAAGACTGAGGCACTTCAATATGATGCAGCCCTGGTGCTAACAACCATGTCAACGAGTTAGACCCTGCAAAGAATAAACACTTTAAACAATACCCCATGTTGCAGAAAACTATTAATTAAGAACACATTACTATTTTTAACCTGTTGGTACGTAAAATTCATTTTCACAATTAAATATGTATATCCTGAGTTGAAAAAAAAAACACTAGGCCTAATCAAAAATAATATCTTTAATTTTATTTTTCTTGCAATACATTTATTTATTAAATTTATGATCAGACTATGAGAATGGAATTTTATGGGGTTAACATTAGTTTTTTTTCCTGATTTAGACTCAAAATACAAAATTTTGCAACTTCTTCCTTAATTAATTATTTTGTCAAGCTTACAAAAAAATATAATAATTAGCATACTGAAGCTTTAGAATGGTTGCAGAGAAAATTTTGAAGAAACTGTAAATTTTGAAATTCCTATGTTATTCTTACAGAAAATAAGTACAGTAGAACCTCTTTAATCCGAACCCCTGTAATCCGAACATCCACTAATCCGAACACCTCATTGCTGTACTCTATACACAGTACAGCAGTTCTTTATTGTATAGGCCTACTGTATTTAATGTACAGTGCTGTTTATTCACCATGTTTACTACTGTATTAAATAAACACTGAATTTTAATTTATAAAACATTTTTTTCACTTTTCCCAAAATAATTTAGATCAATTTTAGCCATGTTTTAGCTATTGTTATGTAAAAACAACAACATGTTCTGTAATCCGAACTATTCACTAGTCCGAACTACCCCTGGTCCCAATTAGTTCGGATTAAAGACGTTCTACTATAAATTGTTTTAAATAGTTTTCTTGTTTATGGATACATTTTAATCAAATGTTGCAAATTTATTGATTTCATACTGAGCTATTAACATTTATTAACAGTAAAAATAAACTTTATTAGGCCTACTTTCCTTGTAGCAGCAAACGTATTACTTATTGAACCTAATATTATTTTAAAAGGGAATAGATCTGACATGTTTAGGGGAATATTTAATTCAAAATCCAATCAGGCAAATGGAAATTTGTTTATTCAGCAGTTTTGCTGTCGGCAAAGGTATTGTTAAAATAATATAGATCAGCTAAGACGCGTAAAAGGATGCAAGCTTAAGTACGAACTCAGTAATAAACAATTTAAGCTATAACAGTACAAGTGTACAACCCTCTATACAAATTAATAGGCTTATATGACGGAAAATGTGTGTGTGTTAAAAAACCCTTACCTACCCAATAAATAAAGCCGGTGTTGATGAGGTTCATAAAGAGTGTTCAGATTAGACATGATGTGATCTAGTCTACCAGAGTTATCTACAATCGTTATCACACTATCTATCTGTAACAAGCAATTATATCATGTGAAAAACAAACAGCCACATCCACATCCATAACTTCAGCAATAACTATCGTTACATTTTCTTTTGGCTAACTTGTTTCAGTACCACCCCTAGTGGGTGTTTGGCTTTTACCTGTGTTCTTTTTCTTCCTTAGATTTATAATATTTTTTCATAGCCTACACCATGTGGAAGGCATTCTCAGCATTTTAAAAAGGTTTACATAAATCTAACGTTATTTAGTTGCTGTCCGAAAGCCTTAATAATCTTCTAGAATCCTTTCCAAGATCAAACTTAAGTTAGTGGCTCAGTTGGTAACAGGACCGACTACAGATCCAAGACAGTGATGCCAGTGGTATAGTCGTGATGTCCAGTGTGGGAACGCTCACCTCCTTTGTCTAAAGCCGGGTTTACACGATGCCAGTAGGTGAGACAATTATCAGAAGACCACTGACTAAAACCACTCAGTTATTTGTAGGTTTAAAACTATTTCAAAATTTTAACTTTACCTCACCACCAGTTTCTTTCCAAATCTCCTCCAGGGCTTTGGTAAAGTCGGTTTTATCTTGGTCAGGTGTCTTTAACATTTTTACGTTGTTCTCCAGACATCTCTTAATCGTTTCTGGTTTCACTGAGTCAAAATCCCCAGAAATAAGGTCCGGATGTATTTTTTTTAGAGTGTGGTCTCTACTGGAGATACTTGCAACAAACTCATACCATCTGTCTGTGCCTCCGTCAGCTGTGGCTCGGAAACTTGCTGAAAGACAAGAAACAAAATCAGCGTGTCCACAGAAATTTTTGCATTAATTTCCCTGACTTTCCATGACTATCCATGACCATTAACCATTGATTTCCATGACTCACGAACTTAACTCAAAAATTATAATATACCGTACACACACGAATAATACTGCCTAGACAAGTTATTTCACAGAAAATATTGAAATATGTATTAACAGATAACAATTGAGTACAATAGGTACAACAATGAACTAATACAAACTCAAAACCCGTAAACTAAGAAAACAGTATAAATTGAAATTGTTGTACATTTGTGAAAAATTCGGAAAAATGCTACAATAGTCTGGGTTACGGCCGACTAGAGCATTGAAAGGTCCCCTGAAATACATCCATCATTGGGGATTTCCATGACTTTCAATGACCAGAATTTTTTTCCATGACTATCCCTGACTTTCCAGAATGTGGACACCCTGAAAATTATTAAAACAACCCGAAAGTATAGGCAACACTTTAAAGACAAACTATGCAATTTTGATGATTGGTCATTGGAAATGACAGGTCATTTCACCTGAAGCAAGTGTTGTGAGGCAAAATGTTTTGCTAGGTACGAGCGCCCCATATATTTCAATGGGAGGCCGCACACTGATCAAGCAAACGTTGCGAGGCGCCTCGCAAAGAAATAGTGGCTTTCAAAATTCAATTGACCTTTTGTTGTTTAAAAAATAAATCTTCTTTAAAATATGTATTTTGATGTTTCATTACAACTTAAAAATTATATTTTTTTAATTTCAATTTAACCATATTGTTAAATTTTTCTTTCTACCACTTTGATAGTCATACAGCCCATGCAAAGTAGTGGATGATTAAAAAACAACCCAGGTTATTTAGTTCATTATTTATAACCATCACAACATTATCTAATACTACAGTAATTTCTAACTAGGCCTATAGTCCCGTAACTCTCTGGACACTTGTATATAGCGTTATTCCTTAGGTCAAGACAAACACATTTCACCATAGGAACATGGGTCTATGGGGTCTAGTTTACCGACTGTCGGTATTTATGTGTTTTTTTCAAAAAAACTAATAACTCCTAAACGGTTTGAGATACAGCTTTGATATTTTGCAAAAATGTTAATCTTTTAACACCTATTATCGTTAGAAATTATACTAAAAAATCATTAACTGTTTCAAAATGGCGGCCATTTAAAATATTTTATGCCTAACCGTTAACTTTACAAAAAAATTGTAAAAGACAAAAAAGTTTGTAAATTTTATTTAACCATTTATTTAGCATTCAAACAAAGCTAATACTCCTTTTACGTTGTTTAGCATTGTTTAATGGAGAAAAGTGGTCATACATTACGAAAACAAATCGTTTCTCTGATATTATTAATTCAATCTTAACAAATAAGGTATCATTAAAACAACATAAAATTTACAAACTTTTTTGTCCCTTGCAACTTTTTTGTAAAGTTAACGGTTTTCGTGAAATTTGACATCATTTTTTTTAAATGACCGCCATTTTGAAACGGTTAATGATTTTTTACTATAAATTCTAACAATAATAGGTCTTAATAAGATTAACATTTTTGCAAAATATCAAAGCTGTATCTCAAACCGTTTAGGAGCTATTAGTTTTTTTGTAAAAAACACATAAATACCGACAGTCGGTAAACTAGACATCGATATATAACTACTACTGGATTGCTGGCTGAGCTCGCTAGCCCGAGCCGAAATCAGTGGTTGCGTTCTGCACTTGAAGGCGTCGGGTAGGGGCAAGAAAGGGGCAAGAAACCTGCACGGTGCTTGGGTTTTACATCGCACTGACACTATGATAGCATTTGTTTACCCTAATTTAACTATTGATTCACGAAAAATGTTCATCGGGGGATATTTTGACTCACTTATCTAGTTATATTAAAAACCGAAAGTATATAAGTTAGTAATCAATTCATTGCTATACAGTACAACGTGTATTTACATTGCTATAAAGTTGGGTGATAACATAGTATTTGTATTTAAAAAATTGCTTGGATGGTTTGGGTTATGGGTTTTATAAAAATGTTGATAAATTAAACAATAAAAATACAGTACAGTTGTATAAAAACCATTTATTTGAATACAGTACCACACAGAGTAGCCTACATTTCACGCATGATTAAAAATTACTAATTTTGTTAGCCTTTGACGAAAACCAACTTTTGACAGTGCAATGTTTGCTCTTTAGCATGACTGTAGCAAATTATAAAAAAAAATTCCGATTAACTTTATCAGCTTAATTTCTTGCGTGTCCTCTCCAAAGTCAACGTTAGACATATGGGTGTAGCTACTTAAATTGCATTCGTCAGCTGTCAAAAGACTAGCACATTCTTCACATGTTACTGTACCTAATATTTTTCTAAGAATAAAACCAGACATATAATATAATACATTATTCTTGTAGTATGATCCAGTTTCCGCAGATACCACTCTTTGAAAGTCAATTACATCGTTTTCTTCACAGTCATCAATATCGCAATTAACAATTGCCTTTGTCTCTGTATTTGTATACCTTAGGACTGTAAAAATAGATAGTGAGTGCAAATTATTTCATTTTTTCTGAATACACGGTCCTGAATTTACTGGTGTTACTATTTTTCATAGAATGGGCAATTAAATCTAACGGAAATCCTGAAAACTTTTCCTCTATAACCTCTATTAACCTATCAGGTGCTTTAAGTTTTTCCTTAAAGACTACAATCATTTCACGCATGGATTTTATCCTAGCATCTCTTCTGTTTAGCCGCAGTTGAAGAATTTTGACCTTCCGTCTCAGAAGAGAGATAGCTCCTATCCATTATTTGTCCATTTAAAAATACTTCCAATTCAACACCTGTTTTTTTATAAAGTATTAAGACTTTTTTATATTCGAAGTGGGAATAATGGAACAAACCATCTTTCATATAACACAAGAAGCAACAGTCAAAGATTATTTAGATTGCCCAAAGTAAACAAATCAATATTTAGACAGTCTTATCAGTACAGTGGGCCAAAATATTTCAACCAATTACCTCACGATATCAAAAGCAGTGCAAATTTAAAGTCATTTTCTATTCAAATAAAAAAGGGGTTAATTGAGACGCCAAATATAGATTTTTTAAATAGTGTTGTAACATAAAGAATATTTTTTCTAAATCTTTGCAAATTTAACGTTTTGTATTGTAATTATCAAATCTGCATATCTTGTTTTAAATTGTTGATTTACATGATTTTATACTGCTTATGTAGGATTCATTTTTTAATATATTTTTACTAGCTGTACCCGCGGGCTTTGCCCCGCTTAACTTCGTCAGTATTTGCATGGCTCAATCACGTCCTGGTTGAAGTTCGTTCGCTACGCTCACTCACCTCCAGGTTGATATTCGTTCGCTACGCTCACTCACCTTTTGGTTGCAAATTAGCTGTTGTCATAAATTTAAAAAAGTCATCCCTTTTATTGTTTATAATACAGTACTTTGATAAAGGTTTTTATGTTTTAATATTAACATTGGAGAATTTAAACGTTGTTAAGTGCACAGGTGTGCTGCGATTGGGGTTTAATACATTTGGACTTATTCAAAAATAAAATAGTTTTCTGTGCTGCAATCTGTAGAAACACTGTGGCACTATTTCAAATCATGACTAATGGTAATACAGAATGTTGTGATTATTCAAACCTACAAAACAGTTGGTGAAAGTAAACATCTGCTTTTAAATAATATTTATTTGTAAACATTGTAGATCAAAAAGTCTGACATTGGCCCACTTAAAACCCTCTGGGGCAGAGCCCTTTTGGCGGATCTGCACCAAACTTCACTCGAACCATCCTTGAAAGATGCTTAATAATGCCTGAAAGTTTCATTACAATCTGTCTAGCGGTTTCGGAGTCCATAACGTATATACACACACACACACATACATACATAGTTCCTCTTTTATAGATATAGATTGTAAATATCTATTATTGTAATAATATTGTTATTTTGTTTAATTTAGCAACTGTCATCAAGACGCCACAGAGAGCGGCAAGGTGTTTTTCATGTGTGGACTGGACTGAAATGTTATAGAATGTACTTTATATTGTTAATTTTTATTGAACGTTGTCACATTAACTGGATGCTGTGGCAACGTAATTCCAAGTTTTTATTTCATTTGTATGTAATGTAATTATGGTGGAATAAATCATTATTTCATATTTCATTAATTCATACATTGCTAACCAAACTACCACGTGAAAGTGCTATCCGTCCACTAATAACTGGCAGGATGATTCATTCACAGGTGGTTTACTTTTGCTTCTTCGTACATGACCTCGAATTGTAAAAAAAAAAAACTATTATAGATTTGGCGGGGTTGCTAGTGGCGGAATAATTTGTTGGCGGGATGGTTCGTTGGCGGGAATAGCAGCGGGTGGCGGCGCGAGTTGCTGTTTTGCCCCTACCGGGCGCCTGCAACACCGCGATACGTCCCGCCACTTACATCTGTAAGCGACCGAATTTCTCTACAAAGCTCTTATGGACAGCGCGCAATCCAGTAGTAGTTATATATCGATGGACACCACAGACCCATGTTCCTATGGTGAAATGTGTTTGTCTTGACCTAAGGAATAACGCTATATACAAGTGTCCAGAGAGTTACGGGACACCCTGTATAACTTAAGTTAGGTATTAAAAACCCTTCCAATAAAATATTGTAGCAATTATTCGACAGCAACAATTATAAAATTTCCCTGGATCTCATTCAATTTCTGAGAGCATTAATGTATATCGTCTGGTTGATTGAGTGAACCCTCATGTTTTCTTTCTTAGTCTAGTATTAAAATACCTACTTTGTATGGTCGCCAATTCATTGAAAAGTATAAAAGTATAAAGTATCGGCAAAAACTGACATACAGCAATAGCTACGTTGACTTCCTCATCACAAATGTTAAAACAATACTGTAGAGGACCAGTGCAAATAATATTTATTTTGCTTAAAACCAAAAGCTGCATCATGCTTGAATCTCTCGCACACTGGAGAAGCAAAGAAACAAAACGCTTCAAGCGAATCATTGTGCAACATTTTGCTTCAGGTGAAATGCTGAATCAGTGTGCGCCCAGCCTATCTCCCATTATCAAATCAAATTGAAGACAGTCTATAACATCTGACAAATGTCTTCCTCATCATACATTTATCAACACATGGTGAATATTTAGGCCTAAATAATGCTAGGCCAGTCACAATGAAGTCTTCGAAAAACTGATGCAGGGAGCGGGAAGAAGACAATATCACTGCTTATTGATTTCCGGGAAAAAACTTGAGTTCCTGCTGTAATGCATTTAGGTTATTGAAACTATTTAAGAGTCCTTGGAGGCTAGCGGCCATCTTGGATAATTTCAAACAACTGCTGAAGAGTTATTTATAGTCGAATTATATTTTTTCAAACATCAAAGTGATTATAGGCTAATTTAGATGTCTAGTAACTAGTAAACTGTGAGATTATAAATGTTCTTTGTAGTTTTTTGATTGTTCTCCAAGAGAATCCCTGGTAACTAACGGCCCTCTTGGATTTGTCGCCATAAGTGTAATGTAAATTTGATTAATTTCAAACAGCCCCTGAAGAGTTATTTACCATCTCAAAATATTTTTTTTTAAATACCTACCAGAGTGATTTTAATTTAAATATCTAGTAGCCTACTGTGAGAATATAAATTTTCTTTTTAGTTTTTTAATTGTTTTACGAGCTAGAATGTCTCTGAGGCTCCAAGGTCTCTTTAACTTCTTACCAACTTAACTGAACTCTTGGTTTGTAAACAAATGTTTCTGGTATCAATCTAACTTAGGCCTACTTCCGGTAGTGTCAATTGCACTCAGTTCAAGAACTTGCTGTTGAGAGCACAAAGGTAAAGCCATAAGACTTACTACCTAGCAAAGCTGACTTATTATACTTATTTTGTAGAGAGGAAGAACATTTTCATCTAAATGAATTAGTATAATAAAATAAAAGATTCTTTAAACAAGAGTTAAAAGTATTTACCCAAATTGACTTGTCAAGGAGGGTTTAGAGCGCATCCTTGTTTATGGACATATTAACTTATTATTACCATATTACCAATTTGAGATGGGGACGCACTTATGTGCATATTCTAACCCAAATATGAGTGTAGATTGAAGTGTGATGATCCATGTAGGCTACCTTTTATTACTGGCTAAGATCATGACATTTATTAGTCAGGATCATTTATTTAAAGCCCAATCATCAGGAACAGCTGGGTCTAGTTTTGAAACTTCAAAAAGCTACAGACCTTTCTCAGGATTAAACCGGCAATCTTTTAATTGTAAGGCGAGCGCTAAGCTATAACCACTCAGCTTCCCAGCTTGTTACATAACCAGATTAGGCCTACTAACCTCCATTCCAGATGTCCAACATATATCTCTTGGGAAGTGTTATAGGTTGGTTTAGAACCAATACAGCAAAACGACCTATATCAATGCAATTCTTTCCATCAAACCAGGTCAAAGCTTTCCATAATGTTGCCATTCTTCGTTTAGCAAGAATTACCTGAAACAGTTGAACAATTTTAATAACTGCTTCTTCAACAACTGACTTCTTTAATGATGATTCTAAAGTGTATTTAGGCCTTTGCAAAGATCCTAAAATGTATATCTTACTAAACTTTAAGTAAGTTTTATCTTTATACAACTAGCAAATAGGATTAGGATAGAACTTAGAACCCCTGTAAACCGAATTTGAGCTAACCAAAATGGTTTCATAAAATAATACAGGGCTGTAAAATGCTTTAGTAACTTCAGTTGTTTAGTTTAAAGTATTTTCTAACCCATTGTAACATTTTTGTAGGTGAAATAACTTATAAGTTAACTTTTTTCGGTTAATCGGGGTTCTACTGTAGATGAGGCTATGTTGCCGACTTAACAATTACTGTACATTGGATAACTTGTCTACTCACAAGGCCTAGGACCTGACCCTGACCTAATCACAATAAGTCACATGCCCTATTCCCTAACCACTTGAACTGCCACACCTCAAAAAATATAAATGGCAATCACACAATTTTTCTACAGCAAAGACTGGAGTAACTGTACAAAATGTATCATTTATATAAGTAATAGTTATTAATGCTCAATGAGCTTTGTCTGCAATCTATTTCGTTTTAATCCCAGAGGATATTAAAACTAACCTAGGCCTAAGTTATGAACCGAGATTCAGAACTAGTCCAAAATTATTAAAAATTTTAATCTTACCTATTTGAATCCTCAAAATTATGTAGGTTAGGTGTAGTGTATGATTAAAATAATATTATTACGTAACTGTAGAAATCATCACATAATATTATAACACAAGGTTTTCTCCATCTCCACAACTATATGGATAGGTTATGTTTGTGTATTTGTTTTTGTTAGCTAATGTTTTTGATTGATTGTTGATATGTTGACGTTTCTTTCATTTTGCATTTTTTCAGTTTTCTCTTTCATGAATATTTTTTTTCTTCTTGGCTGAAAGGTGGCCTGGATCTTTTACTCATGAAGCTGTGATGTAATGTTCACTGTTGAAGTTAGTTTAAATGAGCAAGAAAACTCGATTGATTTACATATTTGAACATTTATTTTAACAATAACAGTTTTGTTATTGGAAAATGTAAAATTGACGTGCACGTGTTTTGACACCTTACTTACATCTCTTAACAGAGTCAAAATGCACGCCATGGGGGTATATTTTGCTTGTTTGAAAGGGTGTTCATCTTGTAATTCGATTCTACTTTGTCCTCTAGTTCTTCGATTCCCGACGCAACTTAATTACAAGTGATCAGAACTTAGATACATTACATAAAAGGTGTATTAGATGATATCTTTTTCAGTGTCTTATTGATATGGTAGTTTGGTAGTTTGACTGTGCTGTAACCCTATGTACATTTTAGTCAGCATGAGTGGCATCTTCAGAAAGTCTTCTTATATTATCTTCAGTAATGACAGGTGGTCGGTTAGTCGATGGTAATGACTTACACTAATCATTTCATTACCATATTTAAGATATAAAACACAAATTCCATAAAACAACAATTTAATTTTTGTTTGCACAATCTACAGAAATCAGTAATTAACATCAGTCAATACCCTTGCACCAATATCCCACATATTTACAGCATATATAATGCTGCACCAGATATCCATTGAATATTCAAAGTGGTTGAAATATGTCTAAAGATAACTACATGTAATTAAATATATTTTTAAAATATCTTATCTAAGAAATCTGTAAAATATCTGTTAAGATATTCTTTAGATATTTAATAGATATTAAACGTTTCACAGTATATATTTATATAATGTTCAGATTCAATATCCCAAAACTATGTAAATATCAATCCCACATTGACGATTGGAGATTGATTATAAAGACGATAAATGCTGATAAGTGCATTATTGTTTTGTCAATAATATTGAATGTTACAGTTAGCCTTATTAAAACACAGGATCTAAAGTCATCCAACAAATCAACAAACACTTATCAAACTAAAACTTAATTGTAGTTTTAACGTCGAATTATAGTATGTTGTCTCCGTTACCCTATCTGTGCTACGCGTTAAAAATATCAAATAGTTGTAATCAGCCCAAAGTGGACAATAAATTGAATTAGCGATGTTTACGAGAATGACTACACTTTTTCAAAGGGAGTGCTTCATTAAAGTAACATTATTTCAGTCAGAAGGGAAGCAATGTGCTTTACACCAACCGAACCAGGTAATATATAATAACACAAGGCTCCCACGATCCAAAAGGTGTAAGAAACCCCAAAATACTGTTAAGCTGTTCCGTAAAAACATTATACCATTGACTTTGAATGTATGATTAAACACCTTTTTAAAATGATAACTAGCTGTGTGCCTGTTCTACGCACGGTGGCAATTAATTAATCTATATTCGGATATCAGTATTCTCTCCAATCCTAGGAAAACAATTAATTTAACAGCTTGACGCCAAACAGAATCATAGTATTGTATAGTATCATAGTATACCTGTCCGGGTATAAAACTTTTTTTCTAGTTGTTTTTTTTTTCTAAAATTGTTTATATGAACTATTTAATCAAAATACTCGACTGATAAATGTGCTTTTCAGACTAAATCTTTATTATTTTGTGTTGTTATGTATTTATTATTTATTTTTTGTGATCTGGCAGCAGATATCCGTAATATTCAGTTTTAGAAGTTCTTAAGATATTAAAATCTAATATCTGTTGAAAGTAGAAACTAGTGACATTTAAACTTCTTCACAATATCTAACAAACATAAATATCTGGATATTGATAATCTATATATATCTTAAATATCCAAGTGAAATGTTTATAAGATATTCTATAGATACCCTTGTGCTGTCTGGGTAGTCTATTAAATAAGTCAATTTTATTCTAAAACTGGCTACATCCAGCTAAAATGGGACTGGGATGTCTACATCCCTTAGTCAAATGTTAGAAATAAATCAGTGCTATTAGTTAAACATATTTAGCGATAAAAAAAACTACACGACTTAAAAGGTATATATTCTGTAGGACTTTTTAAACAAAACATCCTTGGTTGAAATGTATTGAATTTCCCTGGTTTTGGTGTACCGAACATGAAATGAAACACCATTAAGAAACTACTGTAATCTGGAAAATCATGACATTTTAAACATACGGCAAGTTGAAGATTGCCAGGAAAACTAAGCTAAGCATAAGTAGGTATTATCATGACGTTTGTTAAGTTAGAATGAAACTGACTACTTATTAACTTAAACAAAGCTATAAAGACTGGAAACCCCAAATTGTTATAATCATATAGTATTCTTCCACAGTGGTTTTTCATTCTCCTACGATCACTATTTTGAAGGTAATTTAGGTAAAAAAGAGAATCCTTATTTTATCTGCGCTGCGCAATAGCTTTCTTTCACGACTTGGAGATTTACACGTGGTATAGACACGTGAAAATATCTGTAAACCAGTCCATTGAAACAAACCAGTTTTCTGTCAAGAACCAGTCGTACTTTGGCAACAAGGAAAGTATTTAGTATTTCTTCGAAAAGGGCTTTGCACCCAAATGTACGTCAGAAGGATATTGTGAAAATTTGCAAAATTAGATTGAGTAGAAACACAACGTAAACCAGTTTAGCAACACCACAGTTGAATTGCTGGAGAATCGATAAACACAGCAGTAATTATGGAAGATTGGAAAGTTACTAGTGATAATTATTTTTATAATTATTAGTTACTATTACTTATTATAATTAGTTTTTAGTAGTGAGAAACCAATTGGAGTAAACATTCAGTGATATTGACAAAAAGTGTACTGTATTTAGTACCTTTAGCTGTTGTGTATGCAAGGTAAACCTTGCAAGTAGGTCTACCTTCTCACAAAGCTTGAGAATTTACCAAGGGAAAGGGTACTGTGAATAGACTATCCTACGATCCCGTTGAAAACTATAAGAAGCCTGTTTTTACGAGGTGATGTCCGGTCATGTTCAATCGATGTGATATAAACTAAAATTTATATATAAATTATACAATTTATTTATTTATATATTTATTTGTTATTCATCATACATTTTCCTGTTAATTATCTATTTATAACTGCATATTTATTTATTAATTTAAGATTATAAGTATCGTAATCATTTTTGTAATGGTCTTTGGCCGTTGGAATGTAAATAAAATAAAATAAAATGTATTCATTTATTAGCAGCACAACTTTACTTGTTAACAAATAATCATGGAGCAAGTGTTTTGAGTACCCATGGCCACGTTACAAATACATATTTATCAACAAATAATATTTAAAATTTCGCATTTTTTAATTGTGCACGCAGTATTTACTTATATTTTTAAAGTAAGTGCTGATCCCAATTGATCTGGGCTCGTGTGCCGGCGCCGCGCCGTCACCTTTACATTGATGATGACCGACCATTTGTGATCTGTAAATATTAGTTACTTAATTGTTTTGATATTCAATTTTATGTATGAAGTGTTGTTTAAATTTTATTGACATAACCAAACCAGTTTTCTCTGGTAAAAGATCACGACGGAAGGTAAAAAGATAAAAAGGTAAAAAAAGGACACTACATGTTGGATTGTCTGACGAGGTACGTTTAGCCATTATTTGTCACAAACATAGTAAGTTGTTATTTGACTCAACACTTTGGCTCAATTTGAATACGTCCATTTGTATTCTAAAAGTGGCTAAATATTTAGAAAACGAATGGAACGTCTACTCCTCTTCACACTTAATGGTTACCCTTTAGAGTGCACCGATGACGTAATGACCAAGCATAATCAAAGCTTATTGGTTGACACTAGGGCAGCCTACAAGACGTTGACTCCCAGTTCAAGGTCGAAGCCATGACCTTCCCTTCTGTTCGTTGATCGAGCGTCCATTGTCACATTATCCCAGGACCACGACGTGTCAGTTCTTGCCACGGTGTCATTTTCCTGGTTTTATTTAGTTTTTCGGCGATGCGTCGGTCGCCTTCCCAAGGACGTGAAATCACCAGCAGGATGTCAAGAAAAACACTGCGCAGTATCTGCCAAGAGGAAACGGAAGAAGCCATAGAGATTGAACTGTTCAGATGCGAAATACGCGTTGTGGAGGAAAAGAAAATAGAAAAGTTTCTTTCTTCGTGGCAGGATGTTTTGAATTTCTGCAAAACTTTTAGGAGGGGTTTAGATACCTACTGCTTTCCCTGAGAGGTACGGTAAAGGGAATACAGTCCTTAACCTTTCTGGCATTTTAGTTGCGGAAATTGGAAAAGTCCTAGTTAATGTTGGTCTTATGCTTATGCTTTAGGCATACAAGTCACCATTTACGGTTGTCATTGTAATTTAGGGAAATAATCAGCTTCTGTTGAGCAATAGCTTTAACATGCCCCCTTGGATTTATCTTTTTGGGTCAGCTGACGGGAATTTCAAAGTATTCCGTACTTTTACTTTCCCTCCCTAACTTATATGTAGGCTAGTAACTTTTTTGTAGAAAGTATTGTTTTCGTAAAACAATTTGAGTTTGAGCATAGACAATAGATTTGTCTATGGTTTGAGTTTTAAGTGGATATATCCATTTTGTGTCCCCTGAACCCAAAAAAAGTGGTTTTTGAAGTGATGTCTGTGTGTGTGTGCTGAAATAAACACATTAGACTTTATGCAATTCTGGGACTTCCCTTTTGCGCTTGGTTCATGTTTTACCACATATTATGATACATATTAAATTACTTAGGGATTCCTATGATCGTAAGCAATGAAAGTTGCTTTTATTAGGTGGAAGTTTCCCACCGCCATCATAAATATGCGTTTGCTCCAGTCTTTGACGTTATTCAAATCAGGAACTGGTTTTGCACCAGTTTGTAAAACCTTCCGCTAATCCCTACATGGGGCATTTCCTATACAAGAAGCCAGTTTTGTTGATCCAATTTACCATTGACGCGAATCAATAAATTGTTTATCTTTTTAAACGTGTGTAATTTGTTTTTAATAGATGCTTAAGGATATGCCATGCGGAGACCAAATTCAATTTATGAAGAGAGTTGTTATTTGTTTAAGGTTAGTACATCTTCTGATATGGGGTAATAAGTTTTAAAATTCGTGGAATAACAAAAATTAATAGTATAATTAATTAGTAATCCAAAATACACTGTACCGAAATACGGTTCAGAAACATAACCAAAACCTTTTCAACTTCCCTATAACTATAAAAATCAGTAATGGTGTAGGTTTCGATTTTAAAAATCTTGGATTTTATTCGAACCCTAACATCAGTTACTCAACCAAAAATCACTTTTTGTATGTCAAACAAAGTATGTTTTACCATTCCATTCAGTTCTTTGTTTTAAGACTACAGCAATGAACTTGTTTGTCGAACATTTGCTTAGTTAGAATGGTCCAGGCTTGATAAATAACCGCCGAAAATATTTAAATGAAATACAACTATGTAATTGTAAACCTTTGCTAATCTTCTAGCGTCTAGTATGAAAACGAAATATGTTAAACACAAGTTGGGAAATAATGTACCTTAAATTGAGAGAGGAACATATTCAGATCACTAAAAAAATAACCGAAATGAAAAACACATCGTAACGATTTCATTTTTTTAATGTAATAAAACATCGATTTGCATGTTTAAAAATCTTATTTCCATTTTCAGCTTATATCGAGTTTTGTTTCTGTCTACATGCAGAGTGTGTTATGAACGTTATGATGATTGTATTGACATTTTTTGTTTCACCAACTTTACACTTCTACCATAAGAATTATTTATTTGTAAAATGTTGATTTTCCTCTTTGATTATTACGAAAAGTAAAAGAGCGCATTGCTAAACTATCCTAACATAGGAGATTTAATCGACACCATAGCAATCGTACCCCAACTCACGTTCTGCAAAACAAGCTTCAGGATTCTAAGTTAACTAGCAGAACGTATCGTCAATTGCAGGATTCGATATTTTTATCCTTCCAAAATAGTTTTTAGGATGGAGACAACATCTATCAAAATACGAATTGGTTTAGTTGACCCTTTTGTTGTTTGTGTATTCACTAATCATAATTTCCTCCAAGGAAACCTCTGCCTAAAAAGACTTGACATTTCGCTATAACGTGAGTTGGTGGCGTGATTACAAGGTAGCACATATTGTTTTCGTGACATTTCCTTGGGGAATACTCGGACATTACAATGTCAAGTTCCCAAAGTAATTATATCGTAGTTTTATGTTTTATGCTGCTACAAATTTTTGGACAATCAAAACCGTATCTTTAAAAATCCAAGAATAATTTCGGGTGGTGTAATTTTTCAAGATATCCGTCAGTGATAAACATCATCCGTCAGATGAGTTTCATGTTTAAAACAGTTTGACAAAAATGTATGTAAAAAGTGCTAATGAAATTTTACTAAGAATCTATATTTGAATAACGTATTATGTCTCCAATTTATGATGACTACTGGTTGAAATCAACGACAAATTACATAGTTTTACATACATAATTTAACATACTGTTGTATTCCGCGATACATTTTCCGCCCTGTAGTTAAGGAGGCCTACTGCATAATTGTAAATAAATTAAAATGTATTAGAATACGTCTTATATCACTCTTATTATCAATATAAAACACACCTAAAACAATTTTTAGATTTATAATGAGATAAAAAGTATACTTACATTTCACTATTGAAACTCAATAATGAAAGTTAGACAATTGTTTTATCAGAAAGCACCTAGTAGCATCACTTATTTTTAATAATGAAAATCATTGGGATAGTTTCTGCGAGATATTCCGAATTTAGATACTGTTCTCAACGGCTACATGCTTTTCTTGTCTTCGTGTATAGACAAGATATTGCATAGGGAATAGTAAAACCAGTTGTTAAATGTTTTAATCTCTGGATATAACACGATTTTTTTATAATATATATAGCTTTAATTTTCATTTATCTTACTATATCACTGACACACCTGGATTTCTAGGTGAAAGCTCACCTACCAGAAGGTTGTCAATTCGATCTGTCGAAAAGTAAACAGCTTTTTGATGTACCTATACGATTGTACGAAACTAAACCCAGCTGTCCTTGATCATTGGGCTTTTAAATAAATCTCTTTGCTAAATAAACAGCTGATCTTAGTCAGTAACAAAGCTATCATCTCATTAATTCAATATCTTCACTCATCTTAGCCTTTTAGTACCTACGAACCTTGATGTGTTTGCGTAGTAAAACATAATCTCCTGCAAATAATCTGATACAGAAAATTTACTCCTCTTCTTCCCATTGAAATAGTCTCTACCGTGTACCGCCCTGATCAATACCACGGAAGCTATCAATAACTATATCTTGTTTGTTGCTTCGAGTCGTGCCAGACGCGTCCTTCGCTTTTCTTTCTCCATTTTTTCGTTCTCCATTTTTCCTCCTTTCATTTCTCTCTATAGAGGTCTTCCGCATAGATTAATCTAATTTGTTTAACACCACTTTTTCTTACTTCGAACAATGTAATTTTCTTATAATGTTTTGTTACATAACCTTACATTGATTTTTTTGCTCTTGTAACTTTGTTTACACGGTAAAAATGTATTTACATGTGACTGAATTAGCCATTTAAGAATGGGAGTGTTGTTTTAATGGGCACGAACTGTAATAGTGTGTCAACTCCGTACAAATATGATCCAAAATTTGCTTTTTTTAACATTCCTACTAAGGTCACAAAATTACCCTACTATCATATTGTTTTAAAAATGGTGGGGGATTAAATAGAGGATGAATAATTGCACAGTTAAGTTTTGCTTCTACGATAAAAGATGGGTGGGGAAACTGTTTTCTACCTTTGATTGTTTAGAACTACGTTACACTTTCTCTTTTAAGCTATTTCCCCGTGGCGACGCTTAAGTATAAAGACATTTTTTTATTGAATAGGTAAGCTAACACAAAATCCATATGAATATTTGAGTTATGGAAAAACTTAAGCCTAACTAAAACAAAATGCTAAAACACAATAAATATTGTAGGCAAATGGTTTTATGGCATAAATTAAAAAATAAACAATAAATTAAGACGATTTAAAAATTGTTAGGGAAGCTGAACTTTGTCTGAAAAGAAGTAAACAAATCAAATATCAAAGTGCGGAACTTTGTTAGGTTATTAACGATATCTAAATCACGTAAACAAAATAGCGGAACACTACGGTGGGTGACCTTGAAGCATGGGATGACGTCATTATCCCAAGATCTCGTGCTGTCTCCGACCATAACAGGGTTACCAAACTAGAAAGAAATTACCATTGGTATTTCGATTTTTGATTATAAATAAAATTATAAGTTCACTCTCACTGTTTGGTTGTTGAGTCAATGTTTGAGAGTTAAAATGTAGGTATACATACAATTATTTTATTTTTTCCCTCGTTGTGTATGATAATCTGTAGAGTTAGGTGTTAAATGTTTTTGGATCTGCCTTGTTAAATATGGTAGTGTAAAATAGACATAGTAATTCATATTTATTCTCTTTTCAAGCTCAAAGTCTTCTCTTACAGTTTATGTTTTAAACATGTTAAATCTATTATCCATTTCTCTTCACAAATTTTGTATAACTTTTTTCAAGAGATCCTGAAGATATTTTTACTTTTATTATCTCCGGAAGTTAGTTTTGAGCTTGTGTTTGTGGATATAATGTATTTTCTTTGAACTCTCGAAAGCCAACAAACTTAGATGCGTGACGTAGATAAGTATATGTTCAACAATAACAAACAGGAACCTAACCTAGATTCAATTCACCCCCTCATTGACGCACGCGCAGTGCATCATGGGGAGGGGAGTGATACTGCAGCGCTGTGTCGGCGCCTAGCGGCTGCTTGGTGAACTTTCCGCTCGCACAGTTGTAACGCTAGGCATCAGCGTTCGCAAGCGTTGTTGGACAGTTGGTCGTTCGCGCATTTGCACGACGGTTCCCTCGCGGTGTGGTGGCGAATAGTCAGTGTTCGTGTACGATTACCGGTGTTCATATCAGTTAACCACATTGAGAACGTAAGTAATTTTCAATTTTATTTTGATTAAATATATATATTTTTTATTTTACACCGAAAGTTAAATTTGGTTATATACGAGTTTATCAAATTTTTATTTACAACAGTTATTATTACCCCGCGTGATTTCTAAGTAATGTTTGTGAGAAATGTTGTGCATAATGTAGATTGAAATATAACAAGCACAAAAAAAAATACATAGTATGATGTCATAAATTATTTTCGAACACCATCATGGATGCGAATTTAATAAATATTCATACTGAAAATCCTAAATATGTGTACGTTTAACATGGACTAAAATTTATTTTATCACGACAGGGCAGAAATTGTGACACATAATAAATAATTTTAGAAAAAAAAATGTTTATATGCAGAAAGCCTTTCTTCATAAATTATGTTCATAACGAATCAATCTTTGTTAGTTATAAATGTAATGAGGGTCACAGTATGGTTTCCATGCAGATAAACATTGACTTAATGAGAAGTTCTTCCAAAATAATGAGTTTTTTAGAGCTAATAAGGTGTTTCACAGATAAGATGAAGGCTTATACAGAAATCACAGACTTTGCATATGAAAAACATATTCATTAGTCAGTTTTACGTGTGTTCCGATACATAATATCTTGACTTTTTTTATTTAACTTGCGTCAGTACAGTACGAAGCAAAAACGTCTAATTTAAAATAGATAAATAACACACTGAAAATTCTTTGAATAGTTTATAAATACTTTTAGAAGTGGAAACCCGTAGTTTTGGTAATTAATTTTATAATTATTAATTGTAAATGTGAACAATTGATACAAAGACAAGGGGATTGACATGATCCATAAAAACGCAAAGTATTGCTTTTTGAACCGCAAAACTATGATGGTATCTAAAATAAAAATAATGTTATCAACTAAATTCTAGAAACTGCTGTTATGTTGTCTATTTGGCTTTCGCAAAGACCGTGTCCTTTTTACACAGTCGTTTCTCAGAAATAAACTGACAAAGTAAGCAGCCATAGGTTCGTTTGTTAACTGTCTACAAACCGGAATAAAGTGCAGTATGACAAGATAATAATCCTGGAACTAAATTAGTTTCCTAGAAGATTGAGCCTTGTCCCCTCGTTTCCTGAGGTACTCTAATCAAAATGCTAACACAAAATTATCAACTAAAGGAGATTTCAAAGTGATCCTTTCTGTTTGCTTTGTAATATGTTTATGTTCCGATATGATTATTTTTCAAGATTGCATTTTAAATACGATGAGTCTCAACATGATTTTTTCACGAACCGAAATACTGGCTTTGGAAATATTTAACGTTTAAAATGTGAATAGTAATGCTGTTTTCAGCATGGGGAGAAGAACAATTTACAATAACGTATTATATTTATTTACAAACGAATTGATTTATAGACCAATTACCGTACTTACTGTGTATGCAGTCTGAACTGAAATTGTAAACGAAACTCCCTAGTTTTCTTAAATGAAAACCGTCTGTTTAAGTGAAACTATTGAGTTGTTATCTTCATTTCAAACTATAAAACAACGTAACTTAATATTTTATGAAATTTCTAGCTTTTACAAGTAAGCCCCAACAGATATTTAAGATACGTACGCTTTTATTAGCTAAATATAATTTAGAACCTTTCGTTTATCATGTCTATAATTTAAAACTTACATATTAATTTGACTAGGCACGATTTACCAAATACAACTGTGTAGTCTGTGACAAATTATTTGGATTTTTAGATAGAATAGACTCCATTTCTATGGACAAGGTTCATAATTTTAGTTTTCAAATAGGAATAAGAACAAAATGACCTGCAGTAAAATAAAATTCCCTTTTAGTAGTGTATGCAATGATCATTTCAATGAAATATGGAACATTTAAACGTTCAGTTTGGGTTCGATAAGAAGTTGGATAAAGTAGAGTTCAATTAAATTAAATTAATTTTATCATCTAATACTGTCGCCTTTAACGTGGGAATGGAATGTATAGTTCTATTTAAACGTAATTAACATTACCGTCGATAGCGAAACTGTTATGCAATGTGTATCATTTATTCCCATCTGTTAACGTGGAACATTTCAATTAAAGTTTCGCTGTTTCACCTACGCGAAATCGACCTCGATCAATCTGCTAAGTATTTTAACAGTTCCAAAGCTTCGAAGTTGAAATGTTTCTACTGTTTTAGTGCCAAGTGACAGATTATTTACAAACACGTGCTTTCAAATTGGTTTCCAGCAATTAGTGAACTCGCTTACACCAACTGAAGTGCAGTTGGCACTGTAAAACCTGAACGATCTCATAGCATACCTACGCGGGGGACAGTATGGTTCATCTAATTTCAAGTAGGAAATAATAGTGTTGTTAAAAAGAGTTTATGACTTAAATTTACTCGTAGATGTGGTCTTACACATCTACCTAGCCACGACAAGAAGAGATACATGTTTGTAAGTCATTTAAACTTTTTTTCTGTAGGACTATTTCCATATTCTTGGTTAGTTTCAAACTTAGTTTGTGTTTTCCTTCACTTCTACTTTGGAGTCATATAATAACGGTATACAATGTACACATTGTGCGTTACATGAATAAATATGATTTGATTTGGTTTTTAACAGATTCATAAGTGCATATATTGTTTTATACTTCAACATAGAACTATTTTATTTGGTGCAAAATATTTTCTGGAATACACTTTGACATAACAGTCATAATATGTCTAAAAATTTTACAAATTAGTTGAATAATAAAATCACTTTGTGAACCTTACATTTCAGGAGAACGTCGCGCAGTCTAAAGAAATTGAGTAAATTAACTTCACAATATGAAATAGGATAAATAAAACACCCCCACAGCAGAAAGTTTGAAGACTCCACACATTTATCACTAAACTATTACAAACAAATAGTTAGGTGTATTTAATATTTAAAAAACATTAGGTTTTATGAGCATGTAGGTTTGCTCCTACATTTAAGATATAGAGTGTGTTTTATATATAGAATGATGGCCATATGGATGGTATTTTAGCCTCTGGGGACCTCAACACGAAAAATAAATTGAGGTCTTAACATGAGACTTACGGCAATAGCTTCATCTCCTATATAAATATAGAAAATCCGCTAAAACAGAACATACTAATATAGTTTTTTAGTGAGTTTTTGTAAAATTGTTTATTTATTTTTGGACACCATGTAATCAGGTGTAATGGAGGTAATGCAAATCAAGAAATACAAATCTAATCAAAGAGATTGTATATGAGGTCTCTATTTTTTAAGCTTTTGAGTCCAATTATGTGATTTACAATATTTTATGAGATTTTAACGTATATATTTGATTTCTTTTTATGCCGTATTGCCCTGGGTTTTGTGTTTTCGTAACATTTCATTTAGCAATTTGTAACATTTAAAGATCAGATAAAAATGGTTTTGTATCTTACATTACGGAATTTAAATTTTATTTTTAATGAATTCAGTAACCTTATACCTAAAATTATTATACATTTATTTAAATCACTTTAATTTGATTAAACTCAGGACAATATTATTATCTCAACAGTGGTGTTATATGGGAATAAAATGTTTACCAGGTGACATTGACAATGGTGGCTTAGAGGTTAGTTCACGGGTAACGCTCCCGCTATTGAGAAACAGCTGATTTGTTACCTTGAAAAATCAGCTGATCATAACAGCTGGAAGTAAACAAAGGTTCATAAGTGCAATTTCCTGTGTTCTCCAAAAGTAACTGTACCGGTACACTTAATTTCATTTTTATCATGGACCGGTTACAAAAATATAGCAGTATTTTTTGACAGGTATTTTTTCTATTCTGTTTACTTTAATTTTTAAATGCCGTTTTTGCACGAGCCAAAATTAATTAGCCTTTTTTACTTCTCTAATTTATCAAAATATGAATAAACCGTTGACATTGATTATTTTGTTAAATTTTAATAAACAGCTGATCTTATTAAGTAACCGATACAGCAACAATGCATCTCTCTGTTAACCATTTTAAGCTTGTCTAATGTATTCTACAGTATTTATATTTGTTTAAAGCCAGTTGCACCCAATCTCAATTGGTAGTCATAGTAAAATTTAATATTTTACTATTTTACTATTTTTTAAAATTAATATTTTAATGGGATAATATTACATGTTCACCTATGTAAAATTACATATAATTTATTAAATAAGCCCATTTCATATAATTTCAACAGTTGTATGTGTATAAACTAAAACTATACCTTAACCAACGTTACAACTCATTCAATGTGTTTACAATCTAGTTCTAGTTACCTGCAAATTTGTATATCGACGTTGTATGAAACAAATGTACAATTAATTTGTTATTAATTGATATTGTTCAGTATTCAGTGTAATTAATTGTGATTTGTTATAATAATACTTTCTATCAACTAAAAATAAATACAGATGGCATTGGTTTTTAATTTGTTTTAATGTTTAAAACAACATAAATGGGATTTAACAATGAAATAATGTATTAGTAATTTTTGTTAGTTGATAACAAACACATCAAGACTCAAGATCCCTCTCTCTCTTTTGTAATGTAAATGGAAAGCTCTGTGAAATTGTTGAAAGTTTATTTGTTAATATTATACTATTTGTCAATTGTATCTCAGTGTTATAATTTGTTCTAATTTGAAGAATCAAACTCCGCTTAACTTATAAATATACAGTCCACTCCACACGCTACCGAAATTCTACATGGTCCTTCGGCCGCAGATCATCTGAAATTCAGCTCTTTTGGTAACTATAAGTCACAATAAGTTCTACTCCAACTCCAACTTGCAACCTTAAAAATGAACTACTAACTCCTTTCTCATAACTAAGAAGTAAGAAGACTACCAAGACTACTGTGGATCTAAAAGGTCAATATCTAAAGGACTTTGATTCAAACTTTGATTCCTCTATATTTTAAGCATATTGTTTTTGTTGTAATTTATCAATTCAATTGACATTTCAATTTGTATCAAACTGTACAATTTGGTATTTTGTAATGCTCATAGCAACCACTAATAGCGCTAATGTAACAATGCCATCTGTTATCTATGTCTCGTATTGCAGACAATAATGACAATCTCTAATCTCTCTCTCTCTGAATACTCAGAATAATTGTTTTGTTGTACAACAAAAATGAAATTCGTCACTCTCTCTAGGCAATTAAACTCAATTGCAAATCGTTTAGCCAAAATCCAAACTAACATCCAAGCTTTAGATTTATTACCTGATTTGTCCCAAGAACAAATAAATAAGTTGAAACTTTTAGATTCAGAAACACTTAGAAAATATTCAGAATTTGAAACCTCCCTTGCGAAACTATTCAATAGTGACACGCTTCCCGATGATTATGAAGAAGATACACTCTTTCAATTACAAGATACTATATCTGACTTATATGTAGGAATTCAAACTCTCACGAAGAAACACCTTTCTCAAGATCCTATAAGTAATAGGCCTGCTCTAAACACTGACTCAATAACAAATACTCCATCAAGTAGCCTACCCCATAGGCCTAGTAGCTCTTCCTCAAACCAAGATAGCCACTCACTAAAACTCCCTCCTCTATCTCTCAAAACTTTCAATGGTTCACAGGAACAATGGTTATCTTATGTTAGCCTGTTTCAAGTATCTGTTCATGATAATGAAAACATATCCAAAGTTGAGCGATTTCAATATCTGCTTTCTACTCTACAGGGAGAACCTTTCAATCTTATAAAGAATTTACCAATCACAGCTGAAAACTATGATGTAGCATGGGATCTTCTTCAAAAACGGTATCAAAACAGTAGGAAAATCATAAGCATACACCTCAACAACATAATAGACTTACCTAACCTAAGTGACTCCTCCCTCAAGAACATTCGCTCGTTCATTTCTCAGTATAACGAAAATGCCCAAGCACTCATTGCACTCAATCATGACATAGCCAAGGATAATATCTTGCTCTCAGCCATGTTACTAAGGAAATTACACGCAGACATTCGCAAAAAGTTTGAAAGCTTACGTCTAAATTCTCAAGACCTTCCAACCGTAGGTGAAGTAATAACATTTTTAGAAAATGAATGTGCTTACTTAGAAGCTGCTAACCTCTCTAACTCTCAGTTCCCTAGAACTACTTCAAGCAATAGCAATGTAGGTTTCACTCAAAATAGTAAGAGGTCCAGCCCTCACTCCTCTCAGATAGGCCTACATAAGTCTACACCGAACCGCACTACTTTACTAGCTTTCAGAGACTCAAACGCCACATGCACATTTTGTAGTAAAAGTGATCACAACATTTACCAATGCTCAGAGTTTAAAGATTTGTCCGTACAGGAAAGATACAATTTTGTGAGGAAAAACCACCTCTGTTTGAACTGCTTAGGTACCGCTCATTCTGTCAAAGACTGTAAGTCAAATAAAACATGTTTTCACTGTAAACTGAAACATCACTCCCTCTTACATCAAACTAATAATAGGCCTAATGATAAGCTTAACCAAAAGCCTAAAGATAATGCTCCAACGCCCAAGGAAATGAATAAAACTTATGATCACCCTGAACCTCCCTTTGTAGCTGTCTCCTCAAACCCTAATACCACTATATTGCTAGCCACTGCATTGGTACACTTGAAAGCTAATAACGGTAACACAGTTGTAGCCCGAGCCGTTATTGACTCCGCATCTATGGTAAGCTGCGTAACAGAAAATATTGCTAACCTGCTTATGCTTAAACGGACATTTTCCAGTAATTCCAAGATAGATGGCCTATCATCAGTAGAAGTTAAATCTAAAGGTGTGTCAAAAGTTAACATATCGTCTCTTAGCGGAGAAATGATTGCTGATAACAACCCAGTCCTTATTCTAGACAGAATAACCTCAAACCTCCCACACTCAGAAGTTCCAGTTAATGTTAAAGAATACTTCAAACATTTGGTCCTGGCTGATCCAACTTTTCATTTGCCTAGTAAGATAGATGTGCTCATAGGTGCTGATCTATTCGCTAAAGTAATCACTGGTGAACGCATTATCCTTAACAAGGATCTTCCTGCTGCCATGAATTCTGTATTTGGATATCTTATCATAGGATCTGCCCCAACTCTTCCTGCTGTAGTCCCTCACAAAACAGCCCCTCAATGCAAGGGTAATCTTTCTTCTTTATTAAGTACTCAAGATATTGATTTGCACAATTCTCTGCAGAAATTTTGGACTCTAGAGGAACCTCCCATCAAACATCATATTACATCTGAACAAGAAATTTGTGAAAATCACTTTCTAAACACGGTCTCTAGGGATTCAGATGGACGCTACTTTGTTAGGCTACCCATAAAAGAAAATCATCCCCCTCTTGGTGACTCATCATTTTGCGCTCGTAATAGATTCCTATCACTTGAAAGAAAATTAGAAAGTCAGCCTGAAGTTAAAGCAGAGTATAGTAAAGCCATACATGATTTATTGTCATCTAGTCACATGGAACCTGTTAACCCTCCTCCAAACAGTGATAATAAACAATTTTACTTACCTCACCATGCTATTGTCAAAGTAGATTCCTCAACCACCAAGCTTCGTGTAGTATACGATGCAAGCGCACGCAGCTCCTCAGGTGTCAGCCTTAACGATATTCTACATACCGGGCCAAAACTACATAATGATCTTAATGATATTCTGTTAAAGTTTAGACTTTCCCCTATTGTCTTCTCATGTGACATCAAACAAATGTTACGTCAAATAATGATCCACCCAGATGATAGAAACTATCAAATGTTGTATTGGAGAGATGACAAAGACGACCCCCTTTCAGTTTACCGTTTAACTACAGTTGTGTTTGGATTCAACTGCTCACCCTACTTGGCACTAAGGACACTTCACCAACTTATCACTGATGAAGGCGCAAACTTCCCTCTGGCAGCTGAGGCTTTAAAGAAACAAGTATATGTAGATGATTTAATATTAGGTGCCAACAGCATAGAACAAGCTTTGGTACTAAGAAATGAGGTGGAACAACTTCTTTTAAAAGGATGTTTCGAACTGAGGAAATGGACTAGCAACTGCCCTCAAATCATGGAAACTCTCCCCGACTCTTACAAAGAAACTCCTCTATATTTCAACTCCTCAGATCAACCTTATTTCAAGGTACTAGGTATAAAATGGTCACCTAACTCAGACACTTTCTCTTATCAGTTGAATATCCCAGACACGCCTCCAACTAAACGAGGTATACTTGGAACAGTTAGCAGAATATTTGATCCAAACGGTTGGTTGACTCCAGTCACTCTTTGGGTAAAAGCGTTGATACAAGTTTTATGGGCACTAGGTTTATCATGGGATGCGCCTGTACCTCCGGATCTAACTGAAAAATGGTCTAAGTTCCTCCAACAACTCCCTTTCTTAAGTGAACTTAGCTTACCTCGATATGTTTCCGTAGCTGATGCTGTTCATATCAGTTTACATGGATTTTGTGATGGGTCTGAAACAGGTTACGGAGCTTGTGTCTACTTGCGATGTGTAAGTTCTTCCGGAGAAATCAACGTACATCTGTTAATTGCCAAAGCTCGAGTAGCTCCTCTTAAGAAGATCTCCATCCCTAGACTAGAATTGTGTGGTGCCCATCTTTTGTCCAAACTCCTGAACTATTGCAACTCTCTACTCTCTCAAGATTATCTTGTCAACGAATTACATGCTTGGTGTGATTCATCTGTAGTCTTGTCATGGATAAAAACTGTACCCTACCGGTTAAAAGTTTATGTTGCAAATCGAGTCTCAGAAATTCAAGAACTTACTCCTACTTACATATGGAAACATGTCTCAACTCATTGTAATCCAGCTGACATTGCCAGTAGAGGAACCCTTCCCATTTCTATGAAAGACAACAGTTTATGGTGGAACGGTCCCAATTGGTTATCTCTGGATCAGGAATCATGGCCTATTCCTCGCTTCACCCCTCTCCAAGACGAACAATTGCCAGAACGTAAGATCGAACCTTTACCAATAATGGTTACAACTAAAAAACCAGACTTATTCAACAGGTTTTCATCTTGGTCAACCCTCCAGCGAGTCATTGCTTACGTTCTACGCTTCAAAAATAACCTTACAAACCAGGTTAAAGAATCAGGGTTTTTAAAGCTTGAAGAGCTTGATAAAGCAACAATCACTATCTGTAAAATGATTCAGCAAACTGTCTTTTCTGAAGATATTTCTAGATTGAAAGATGGAAAACCTTGTTCCTCTCGTCTCGCGTCTCTCTCCCAATTCTTAGACGAAAATGGATTGATTCGTGTTGGAGGCCGCCTTAAGCACTCTCAAGTATCCTACGCTGCAAAGCATCCTATTGTATTGCCCAAAACTAACCATGTCACCAATCTCATCGTTGATCATTACCATTTGAAACACTTGCATGCTGGACCTCAGTTTTTACAAGCCGTTTTATCTCAGAAGTTTTGGATCCTATCTGCTCGAAGTATTATTCGAAGAAGAGTTTACAAGTGCATCCGATGCTTCAAATGCAATCCTAAGACAACAACTCAGAAAATGGGAGATCTTCCTCCCCAACGAGTCATACCTTCAAGAGTGTTCAACAACTGCGGGGCGGACTTTTTAGGCCCATTCTCAGTTAAACCTTGCAAATTAAGGAAGTCCTGTCCAATCAAAGTATACGTTTGTATCTTCATTTGTTTTTCTGTCAAGGCTGTACATTTAGAGGTTGTTACAGATCTCAGTTCCGAAGCTTACCTAGCAGCATTGACGAGATTTGTCTCTCGACGAGGGTTGTGTAGCAACATCTACTCGGACTGCGGAACAAATTATGTAGGTGCCGCTAATGAAGTTCAAAAGATTGTTAAGAATTTCTTCGTCCAGAAAGAAACTCAAGAAGCTCTTAGTAAGTTTGCAATGGAAAACAACATTACATTTCATTTCTTACCCCCCGCAGCTCCACACCAAGGTGGCCTTTGGGAGAGAACTGTCCGCAGTGTCAAACACCATCTTCGGAGAGTCATAGGCGAACAGATTCTTACTCTTGAAGAGTTCATCACACTAACAACTCGCATCGAAGCAATTCTAAATTCACGGCCCATAACCCCACTTTCATCTGACCCCAGCGAAATTGATTGCTTAACTCCTGGTCATTTTCTGATTGGAGGACCTCTTTTATCTCTTCCCGAACCTGACTGGAAAGATGTCTCAACAAACAGATTGTCAAGGTGGAAGTTTGTTCAAGCATTAACCCAAAGTTTTTGGAAAAGATGGCAAAAGGAATACCTCTACACGTTGCAACAACGAGGGAAATGGAGAAGTCCTCAACCTAACATGAAAATTGGAGATCTTGTCCTATTGCATGAACCAAACCAACCTCCCCTTTCATGGAAAATGGGACGTGTCATTTCAACCTCCCCAGGGCAAGATGGTCTTGTACGAGTTGTAAGATTAAAAACTTCATCAGGAACACTCTCCAGATCTATAACTAAAGTCTCACCCCTCCCAATCAATGAGTAATAAAAGAAGTTAAGACTGTTAACCAAGAGTTTATTGTAAATAATATGTTCATTTCTAAATACATTTTTTTTTCTTCTCAATACTTGATTATTAGGTGAACCCCACTAAGTGGTTCACGGGCGGGGGTATGTTCAGTATTCAGTGTAATTAATTGTGATTTGTTATAATAATACCATAGACTAAGCAATACTTTCTATCAACTAAAAATAAATACAGATGGCATTGGTTTTTAATTTGTTTTAATGTTTAAAACAACATATGGGATTTAACAATGAAATAATGTATTAGTAATTTTTGTTAGTTGATAACAAACACATCAAGACTCAAGATCCCTCTCTCTCTTTTGTAATGTAAATGGAAAGCTCTGTGAAATTGTTGAAAGTTTATTTGTTAATATTATACTATTTGTCAATTGTATCTCAGTGTTATAATTTGTTCTAATTTGAAGAATCAAACTCCGCTTAACTTATAAATATACAGTCCACTCCACACGCTACCGAAATTCTACAGATATAAAATAAAATTTATTACGTAACTTATTTTCCCAAAGTGTCACGGTCGCCATTTCTACTGATCACGTTGATTTTAGAGATAAGCCTGCAATATCGCCCGAAATAGCTGTAATTATTGTGTTAAATTACTCATATGATTAGTTTGTAAGATAAATTGCCTGATTAGGATTTTACGTAGCAAGACTATCTTGATTAGTTATTAGGTTAATGTAAATTTTATTTTGTTAGTCTTGTAATATATATTCAATTATTCATGTGATAATGGATTTAAGTAGTTTTATGGTTGAGCCATTACTTACTAAATGTCCTGTTCCACTTCTTAATTAAAATCTAAATTAAAATACAGTATTTAAGGGTAGCAAAGATGAATTATTCTGATACCCATTTAGTGCAATTTAACCATGTAAATGTTTATACTATTGTTTGTAGACCTACTTAACTCTCGTTATGTATTTGTGGTGGTAAAATCTAAAGAATTTGAATCGAATTGAAAGCCAAGTGTCTGGTTGGTGACGGAAAAATATTCTCTCCAAAAACATTTATCAAGCCAAATTACGTTTTGTAAAGAGCGATTGAATATAAAAATCTGCCTCATAATTCTGTCTACACATCTCCTAAACACATAGGAGGATTTATAAATACATTTATAAATAAATAAATTTATATAGAATTTACTTCAAAACAGAAATCATTTTGGGTTGAACCATTCTTAGTTTTCTAATCGCAATAGCTAAACCGAAAGTTAAAGTTTTATTTCAATTTAATTTGTAGGACCACAAGGAAATTTTCAACATCCACTCAGAAATAAGTGCATTTTAAACCAAACAAAATGTTTTCTGAAACATAAGTTTCCAATTCTGTATATCAAAAGCAATTATATTTAATTTTCAATCGTACCGTATTTGAGTTTAGTAAGAGTGCGAAACTTTGGCCATGAAGGCAGCGGGTTCGAATCCCGCCAAGAATCTTTGGTTTTAGCCATTAATTTGTTTCCTAGTGGCTCGGATCCCACATTAACCTACTGGTCAACCTATAAATAAAAGGAAGGTAGGACATTCAAGTGAGGACAACTCTTACAGCTAGAAGTCATACAATCATCAATTTAATGGAGCAATACACAGTCAAGAACATAAAATACGACTCGAGTGAATGTGGCGCATACATTACATGCCAATGTTTTCTAACCCCACGAACAGTAACGCATGAAGTGTAAGTTACGAGTTGCACCACTCAATACCGTTGATTATATACTTTACTGTTGAGTAGGTGAGCTTCACATGGGCGGATGACTTTCTCACTTACTCCTTTCACTCAGGTCTTTGACCGAAAGTTGAGTAAAAAGAGTTGCTGGAAATAAGCGTAAATGAACTATATTGGCGAAAATTTATTCATAACCAGTTTTCGTATTTAAAACACTATATGTAAGTTTAGAAGATATTAAGTTATAAAATACTAACATTTTAATCGTGTGAAACCGAATGAGTTACGATAAAAATGTAAATGGTATTTTTCAAATCATCAAATGCATTTAGTAGTATAATTACTAAACTATTACCATGCGTCCCAGCTCCATTTACATACAACGCCTACCTTGTTCCACCATGGTTATGCTAGAGATGACGTAGTTTCGCATAGTTCATTCCCCCTTCTTCAGGCTCAGCAATGTCAGCAGTTGTAGGCTTCGTCAGCAAAGTAGATACCGCATCTTACTGGTGTACACCCACACCTCCTAACTAGAACATTTGAATTTCTAAAAGATATTGCAATTAAACAGCAATGGATTTGAGTTTTTATATAAGTGTAAGATTGACTGAGTAAATGACTGGTATTTACTGTTTCAAGTGTAGTTAAAAACTCATGTTAGTTCACTCACTTTGAACTTCATCTTAAAGTAATTTTCCTAAAGGACCACGACAGCTGTGCAAAAGTTCCACGAATTTATGCATGGAACCGTGCTAAGGTTGAATGAAGGACGGTTAAAAACCAGTTCAAGGGGAAATATTGTAATTGTTCTATCTGAATTTAGAGTGTTGTATGTTGTATGTACTTGTTACTTGAAATAAAGTATTCAAATGATCTACATTTCGGACTTTGGTACTGAAGTAGACATTTATTCAGACCAGTCACAGCCAGTTTTTTATACTCAACTGTTGATGTTGTTGAAGGAGACTCTCGTTGCAAAAGTCTAGTAGTTTTATTTTCCAAATTGTTATCATAGGGTGTTGAGGATGCTGTAGGACACAATAGGTTGCCTTTATAGTTTGACCAATTAAATCGTTGACTTTTCGATACTTAAGTTTAGACATTTCGTCTAAATAGACCAGATCTAGCAAATTGTTATTCAATTTAGTTAAGAGAGCCTCTCACAGAGGGCGCTACTATCAAAATTATACTTTATCTTTAATTTTTGAGACACAAAGATGGTTAACAGGAAGAACTTTTGTTTCCTTTGCTTAAAACCTGTTCGTATTTGACATAAATCTGTACTACTCGACATCAACGCACTCTGACGGCGGTTCAATTCAACTTCAACTGGTTTAACTCTAAGACTGGATTCACTTTAAGGATAGAATATCTAGCTCTATCAATAGTCGAAATTACACATTAAACATTGAAATGGGAAATGGGAGTGTAGGCTATCTCTAGACTCTAGTTACACTCTAGTTCGGTTGTACTAACATTAAATTTATAGACTCTTTAGGTTTTATTGTTCTTTGCAATAAAACAACAGTCGTTCAGACTCTTTAGGCTCGTTAAGACATTCGTTATCTTAAGACATTTTATGACGGAGAAAGCTGATTGATTTAATGGCAGCTAAAATTTATGTTTGAATGTAACACCCAATTTCGCATACCTGTCAGGCTTTGGTTTCTGTAAGTAGACTTCACATCTTGTCGTTAAATCTGAAGCTGTTTCTGATGTGTGAAACATGTTCGATAGTGCTTAAATGAGCTTATGTCAATTCAATTTTAATTTATGATTTTAGGGGAAATTAAACTATTTTGATTGTTACTATTGAGTTATAATGTTAGAAGATAAGTTACTACAATGAACAAAAATATTCTCCATTTGTTCGTAATAGTTATTGTATTGGATAATATAATTGTAAATTAAGTATACAGTCAACATTATAATTCATTCTATATACCGGGCAGAAATACACCTTAACACTGTCCTCAGATGAACGACACGTCGACAAAGTACGAGAGAGGACAAAATGATATCAATAATGCTTGTGCGGTAATAGTTGTCGTTTTACTATACTCTGTACTTTAAAACATGTCTCCTGTCACTCAGTCCCAGGTAGACGAATAATCAGGAGATAGGTTCAATCATTCGGACTATAGAGAAACTAAAATGTCTTTTTTTACTGGTTGAGAAAATTATAAATTGGCTGAGAATTCACTTCCGTATGGAGTTTATCAAAATAAACAATAAAGCAAGCTATATAATATGTCTATTTTGTTTGATATGGTCGTGTATTTAACACACTTTCTAACGACCAGATAAAGTTCAAGAAACAAAGTTCAAGAGAAGAACCAAATTAATACTTGTAGTAGAGGAAATTTTACATTTGATGATTAATATTAGTTTAAAAGTCATCTATGAGAATCAGACCTACCATGTATAATGTAAATTAACAATGCAAATTTTAAGTCAACCAATCTTTCAGGAACATTTACAAACGTTTCCTGCTCTAGGATAACTTTGCTCACTGATAGTCAGTGAGTGACATTCAATCGGAACTTAATGAGAGAACTTATCAAGTTCAACCTCGACGGGTTTAGATTAACTCATTTTCAACTCTATCTGTGTTTACAGTATTAGTTTGCGTGCCTTAATGGCTGAGGGAAAAGCTTTGTTATCATTTACAAAAAGCCATCTTTCCCGCCGACAATATCACAAAGGTTTTCTAGAGAATCGATTTTATAAAAAAAAATATATATATATAACGATTGAGAGCTGCAAAACCATTTTGGTCCGTGGTACGAACGCTATTTTCCCCCACACTACACCCTATTACCACTATTCACCACTATAATAATGCACACTGATAGTCAACACAACTACAACTTTAAGGCTATGTAAAGAAATAATTTGAGGAATCAGCAAAAATAAAAATAAATAGTTGCTAGGCAACGGTGACAATAACACAATTGTATTAATTGCAATGCTATGGATTTTGATTGTGTATTTAAAATGCATTCATGTTTTAAGTAAGTAAGCGGACAGCTGATTTTGCGGCCCCGGGCTGTAAAAACCTGCTCGGTCCCCAAATTACGATGACAGCTGGCATGGCCATCAAAACGTAACTTTCAGCCACCAATTAACGTATGTAATACAGCCAAAAACATCATAGTGTGGTGAAATAGTATATTTCGTACCTAGGGCCGAAAATGAGGTTTTGCCGGCTCGAGATAGTTTTTAAGTTCGAGACGAAGTCGAGAACTTAAATCGATCGAGAGCTGCAAAACCATTTCGGTCCGTGGTACGAACGCCATTTTTCACCACACTATACCCTATTACCACTATTCACCACTATAATAATGCACACTGATAGTCAACACAACTACAACTTTAAGGTTATGTGAAGAAATAATTTGAGGAATCAGCAAAAATAAAATTAAATAGTTGCTAGGCAACGGTGACAATAACACAATTCTATTGCAATGCTATGGATTTTGATCGTGTATGCATTCATGTTTTAAGCATCGATCTCTATTATTACGCTGTAATAATAATAGAGATCGATGGTTTTAAGTAAGTAAGCGGACAGCTGATTTTGCGGCCCCGGCCTGTAAAAACCTGCTCGGTCCCCAAATTACGATGACAGCTGGCATGGCCAGCAAAACGTAACTTTCAGCCACCAATTAACGTATGTAATACAGCCAAAAACATCATAGTGTGGTGAAAAAGAATTTTCACTATGCGAAAGTAATGTTAACTATCTTTTTTGGATTTTGCCGACTAAAAGAAACAAATATTTTTTATTGTTTTTTCAACTGTTTCAATTTTCACTAACTAAAGTAAATATTAACTTTAAGCCTTTAAATTGAAGGTATGACCAAAAAATGCATTGAGTTTTGTAATGAAGTAAATAATTATTCTTTGTAGTGAAGCGAAAAGTAACGTTCAAAACACGAGTGAAAGTGGGTCCATACATATTATCCACCATTTAAAGTGCTCGATTTACATGGTCTCAATATTCAATATGTAATGACTCACATTTTACTCTTGTTATGGAATATACTATCACTTCACTGCTGTATATTATACTATTGTTACTGAATGAATGAACGTTTAGCTCTACAACGCTTTTCAGTTAATTTGATTCAAAAGTTTTATAAAGGATTAAATAGTGTAAATCCTTTGAAAAGGACTAAGTCCTCGGTTAAATTTTGGATCGGAAAAAGGCCCGTAATAATACTGGATAACATTGGATATGATCTTTCATTACATTTTAAGAAAACATTCAGTTTTTCTTTACCTTATTAAGCTTGAATAGTTAATTTTCTGTTTCCTTGCATTACACTGACCACTGGAAAGTACAGGTAGGGTTTGGAACATTGCTTAAGGTTATTTGGACACGCACCAACAACTTTCGCTTCATGAGAAGAATTCAAATAGGCTATTTAAACATTCTAAGAAAGCTGCAGTTTATTTAAAATATCGTAGACGACTTAAGGTATCTAGAAAACTTCACAGATCCACTTGATGTTCATAACATAATATTGTTATTTGGGTAAGCGTAGAGTATGGTCAGCTGTTTTAACAGGTCCTCAAATCTATTTTTAATGGTACATTAAAAAAACCATAGAATGTCAGATGCCCTCTAATAGATATGTTTACAAAAGTATATTAGATGATATCTTTCTTATATTAAAAAACTTTTGCAAAACTTATGACAGCCAGCCTGACGATACTACTGGACAGAATTACTCGCGGGTTGTACCAAAAGAAAGGTAATCAGTTCTATATATGCAGGTTTTATTTGTATTTTGAACATATTTATGTTTGTTGGGTCAAAAAAATTCAACTTTCTTTTAGAGATTTGACATGGAGCTAAATATAGACAAGCACGTTTATTGAAAACTTTTTCTCAGCTCCTGTGCATTGCAGGGAAATCAACGAATGCAACTACAGGCTAAATATATATGTGCCTGTAGATGTGCCCTTTATAAGTTAAGATAGGCCAAAAAATAAAAAATAAATTAAAAAATTAAAAAAATTAACATGGGATTTATGAGTTACCGTGTTGGTGACGAAATAACAACAAAATATAAACAGAAATTCAAAACAAATGGAAGAAATTTCAATCACTTGTTTTATTTACAGCGTGGGGTGAAAATAGAGAAGTTTCCACAATACATACGTTTGGTCGAGTTTTCGACCATGGGGCGAGCTCTGGTATATTGTTAATTATGTTTCTTTTTTCTTTCTTGATTTATATGCCAGTGACGTTTTTACTCAAAGAGTTCCTAGGGAAAGAAAACGAAGAAAGATACGAAAGAAGAAAGATAAATTGGTCTCAATCTATGTGTTGTGTTAAACCATTAACTATTGGATACCATTATACTGTAAGTCAACCCCCCCATAGATTGTTACTCAATTATAAATAACATATTTTTAAACATAAGCCTAAGTCACAACAAGCTATATTCCTCTAAAATGATCAAGTGTATATAGACACTAAATATTCAGAAACTTCTGTCGTATCCCCAACCTAACCAAAGAAGCGTTAATTCACACTCGTGTTCATAATTTTACAAGGCATTAAAAATTAGTTGTTATTAGCAACTTTAATACATTTATGCATGTTACTCTCATACACCAGTGGGCTATACATTTAAAGTTGTCAAATGTCCTATACCACGAGGATGTGTAATTCATTATTGTGTAATACAAATATTGCCCCAGTTTTCGTGATAATTATTCAAATATAAAAAAAATATCTTAAACCAAAACATAAATAGCGATTTAATTATTTATTTTATTCACCAACGGCATACACAATTTTACGTTATTGGAAAACTAAACTTAATGGGAGTTGATTGGACTTAATTTATTTTCATTTGAAACAATTTAACATACAGATAACACAGGATACCAACTGTCGTCAAAATTGACATAAGTGTGTACAAAATACAATAAAAAATGTATAATGAAACCTTAAAGTAGACAAATTCGCACCAGGAAAGTTCCCTCGACGCCTTCAAGTAATGTATTGCCCATGAACAAATGTGCGCAAATTACTCATCTTGCACAAAAGTAGGAATAATAAATTCTAATTTTGTTCCTAAACAATTTCGAGGTTCTGTGCACGACTGCTGTAGGTAAAATGTTAATTTGTGTAGAAACAGATTCGAAACGGTAATTTGTATTTTTCATTTTAGCGCATTTGTGTTGGGTTTGTTGTTTTGAACGTGGTCCGAATATTAATTCTTACTACATTGTCGGCAACGTTTAAAAATTGAAAATTCGAATGTTGAACTGTAGGCCTACTAAAGTTTCATCGTCATTCCAAGCTACACTTGAAACTGCCAGCACTAGATGTAACTATTGTAGGTTAAAAGTGATTATCATTTAATCATTTCATAATTGTATTAAGATGGTGATTTCATGGCCCAGTCTACTAAACGCAGTAGAATAACTGTTTATTGATTTTATTTATAAAAAAACAGGTGAAACGTGTCATGAAATCTGCCAATTAATCAATATGGGAGCCGTGTCCGTGACTGGAATACTACCCCCCCCCCCTAGCAAAATGAGATACTATGTATTAAAGTTAATTCCATACGTATTAATTATCATTGTAATTTTAATTCGAGTAATTCCGTTTGATATTGGACTTGAGTGTCCGTGACTACAAAACTGCACCCCGATCTCTGACGTCAACATGACTTAGGAACCTGCTTGGGGGTAGTTGTTCGGGGGGCATTCGACCTAAACAGCTGTTAATTTAAACAATGGAAAGATCATGTTTTTAAGTTAGTTTCGATTTGGTTGTGTTTAGTCTTGGCTTAACCGCGAGAATTAACCACGACGGACTTGTTCAATAAATGACACCCTGTAGTGTTATAATTCGTAGCCAAATTTAGCCCCTATTGTCTCCAATCAATTTTATGAGGTATAATTGGGTGTAATAGATAATAATGGCAGTACTGAGATGCTTCTATAACTAATTTTACATGACGTTTGACGTTGCTTTTATTGGTTATTCCCACTAACTCATACAATTGTGAAAACTAACTTTCCTTTGTACTTTCCAAACTATGTGTCACTTTTATTGCTCCTAAACTTTCATTAATGTATTGTCACAGCTTATTTCCTCATTTTAGGATACCTGACGTCACCATTTCTAGCTGTCATCATTTAGCCTAATGGTTAACCGATGTTTCTGACTCATCGACAGTATTGCTAGAAAGTTCAACGCGTCACAAATATCTGTGGGGAGACGTGTTAAGTTCATGCGCAAAAGAAAAACCAAAGGTTGACAACGAAATCAGGTTATTTTTAAGACAAAATAAATCTGTAATTAATGTATAGTTGTGATTACAAACTGTCGATTTGGTGGCTATGGAACTTTTGGGATTTTTTATTGTAATACGCTGATGAGATGGTTAGGAAAATATTTTTCACCACACTATGATGTTTTTGGCTGTATTACATACGTTAATTGGTGGCTGAAAGTTACGTTTTGCTGGCCATGCCAGCTGTCATCGTAATTTGGGGACCGAGCAGGTTTTTACAGGCCGGGGCCGCAAAATCAGCTGTCCGCTTACTTACTTAAAACATGAATGCATTTTAAATACACAATCAAAATCCATAGCATTGCAATGTTATTGTCACCGTTGCCTAGCAACTATTTATTTTTATTTTTGCTGATTCCTCAAATTGTTTCTTCACATAACATTAAAGTTGTTGTTGTGTTGACTATCAGTGTGCATTAATATGGTGGTGAATAGTGGTCAGAGGGTATAGTGTGGTGAAAAATAGCGTTCGTACCACGGACCGAAATGGTTTTGCAGCTCTCGATCGATTTAAGTTCTCGACTTCGTCTCGAACTTAAAAACTATCTCGAGCCGGCAAAACCTCATTTTCGGCCCTAGGTACGAAATATACTATTACCTCCTACATAAAATTCAAGAAAATTACATAATATTTACATTATTTGCCTTGTTTACATTTTGATAAAGTAATTTTATCGATTCTGCCTCACAGCTGATTGAAATAAACCAGAGACGGCGGTATAAAAAGAAAGCAATAGATTTTCAATATCCAATGGTGAGCTACTGTATATATTTTCTACAGTATATTTCTAGAGTCTTTTCTGCGCATTTAATCATCCGATGCTAAGCACAGACAATGTTGATATGTTTGTTAATTTTGTTTCTGATAATTGTGTAGGGCCTATTCAAAAACATGTAAAATAGGGGAATAATGATTACTTATTTTATGACAGGGGCCTTTTTCATAATCAATCACAAGCTACAAGTTATAACTTGTAATTTCCATTAGATTTGCATTGGCCAAACAGCTGATTTACTAATAATATTAGTTTGATTATGAAACAGGCCCCAGATGGGAAGAAGGAAAATGGGTTGGACTCTTAGTCTTAATCGAAGTCTTAATAAGAATTAGAACATTTTAATTTAATTTATTTCAGATTACCGGTATGTAAAATCTCGTCGAATGTGTAACTGATTTTGATTACAGGAAATATCAAATGAATCAATGAAATGATAACGCTGGCGTGCTGCGACCCGGGTAAACAATAAACATATTCTTGACAAGCTGTTTGAATCTTCCAAGGACTTTGAGGCGTAATTATTTGGCTGTGCTTGCACACGCCTGTTTCCTGTCACAATGTCACAAGAAATTACCTGTAATATACACGAGTTATACTTACTTTGAGGCCATACCTTAAACCCAATTCATGATTGTAAACGAAAAATTATAGTTATTGCAACTAAAGTTTGTATATTTCTTAATTACCTTAGGTTAACCTGTGGTTATATGATTGGTAAGAAATATTATTCTAACGTAAATGTGCGTGTGTGTGAGAATCGGCGATGTGTGTGTACTAATTGTTTAATCATGTGTGTTAGTGAATGACGATTCTCTATTTTACCAGAGTTAGAATTTAATCATGCCTAAACCCTCTAGTGTTGATTATCTTAAATTACTCCAGTAATTTGTTTTAAATCTATGATTATTTTATGTAATACCATCCCTAAGTATAAAATCAAATGTTTACTGTTATTAGAAAACTCTAATGGAAATCCTTTAGGGAACAATAATTTTTGTTAACCCCCACTTTTAAAGGATTGTTTGGGGCATTTCCCACGATTGATAAGTAAAACAAAAGGTTTATGAAGAATATTTAAGATACAACGTTTCTTGACGTTGTCCTACTGTCCTTAGGTTCTAAGGTCTTCCTTTAGGTCCTAAGGTTCCTTTCCACCGGAAGACGGGGTCAGTTTCCAAAACCCCGAAACGTCGGTTAACTACTGTATCAGTGAGACAATATCCGCAGATTCTGTTAATAGTTGACTTTAAACCAGCATAAAACAAAGACAGAGACACTATACAAACTCCATCACTAACAATAACAAGGTAACTAATTATGAATATTGATATTTTAAATATTTATCTGTAAATTTAAATATCATTAACACCTTGGGGGAATACCATTACGTAAGTAACACAGTCATATGTGCAGTAGTAAATAGTGCTTTAGGACAAGGACTGACTTCGACATTGTATCTTGATTAATTCCCCGTACAGAAGACGTGATCAGAAATTAATTATGGCGCTAGCATCTGTTTAGTTTTACCTTATTCATCTTTGAACAATTCACAGTTATAGAATAAAAATTGATTGAATTTATCTTCCGCTAACTCTTCAACATGTCTTGGTCTTCACTTCAAATAACTTTGTTGTCATTTATTTTATCAATCACTCGCTCTTGTACGTTAAAATATTAACTTTGTACAATTAAGGAGACGAGGGATGATAAACCTCTCCTGACTACGCCTTAGCATTATAATGGTACCTAAAATCATTTTACTTAATTTAATTTCTAAAATTTAGGATGCTTTACATTATTGTTGATTTTTATTTTAAAACTTGTAAAAATTAGTAGACAATTTATATAACGTGTAATAACAATGTTTAGGGGCTTACGGACCCGCATTTTTAAACAATAAAGCTACCAACAACGAAAAGATAGGAAGTTAGAATAAATCTAACACCACTTAACCAATAAAAAATACATAAAACCCCATATACAAACAATAAATGAATCAAGCTACAAATTATTAAAAAAACGACAATCAAGAAAGGGGGAAAACCCCAACAACAATCAACCGAGGAAGGAATGAAGCAACAAATAAAGAAACAACAATCAATGGGCAAGAACCCAACAACAATCGATCAAGGAATAAATAAAAACCAACATCAACCAAGAAAAGGGGTAAGAAAAAACCAACAATCAAGCAATAGATCAAGAAATAAAACCCATAAATCAATGCAATGCAATCTCCCATAATCGATGACAATCTGGACCAGTGGCAATCGCAAACATAACCTAGAACATTTCGACGTTTCCGTTACTTTCTCCCGTCGTCATCAGGTTGGCAGGTTGATGGCCAAGGCCGGGACCAGTTGACGCAGGTTCTAGGTAAAAGTAAGAAACTGGTTGTTAACCTCCGAGAGGGGGGAAATAGGGCGTTTACGGTACTACAGTACAAACTGTCGTACATAAACTATCAGAAGGTCAGCACACTTGGATACGAGATACACTGTTCCGAAAACCTATCAATAATTCATGAATTTGATTCCAGTTACATTTGTTGATATACAGTAGTTTGCTGTGAATTTAACCTTGCGAATGTCCATTTGAATTTTAGTTGTCTTATTAACTTTATTAATGAATAGTTTCCTGTTTATTTTAATTTATTTAAGAAGGTCATGCTTGTAAATTAAATATTTGTTCGATTTGCATTTGTTGGTATGATTTTCTGTGTATTTAATTTAGAGTCTCTTTGGAAAACTTGTAAACATGTATTTGGCACTGTTTTACCCACTCTACACATCTTTTCAAGGTAAGTGTTTACAATCATGTTTAATTGTGAAAATATATGATACATCAACCAGTAAATAGAACAGTATGTTCTATTGTAACCATTATAAGAATATCCATTGATCCGTCTCGAAGGACCACTGATGTGAGTGAATACAGAGGAAGGACTGATATTCATTATCTGGGCTTGTGGTGTACTAATGTTTGGTATGGTAATCACATGTTTTTAAAGAAATTAAAGTTAATTGTTGAGATGTAAGAGAACTAAATAAGAAAAGCCAATGGTAACAAGTTCAAAGGACCAGAGGGGTAATTTATTTGCGGTTACACCATTTTTACAGGGTTGACATGCTGACATGACAATAAATTTTGAAAGATTGAAAATATAGATGAACGAAAAGTGAAATATGAATGCAAGTGAAATGTGAAAGGATAACATAATGTGTAAACTAATAGAATATGTGAGAGAATGACAAAATTAACACACTTTTATAATGGTTACAAGAGAAGAAACAGTTTTATTTACTTTTTGGAATAACATAATTATGTTTTAACAATTAAATAATAAAATATGGTTGTAACACATGTTACTGGAAAGAGGTGTACAGTTAATAAAACAAAGAGTTTACTGATCAGGGTCCATTCAAATTTTTGTAAGGATTTAATTCACGTATTAGTTTCCTATTTACATTGCGGTAGTTTCCTGTGTATTTTTTCTAGCATCTGGCCATTCACATGGTTTAATTCATGTATTGGCTGTCATTTGCTTTACTTGATACAGTTTTATATGTATACTAGCTGTGTACCCGTTCTACGCACGGGGATCTTATAATATTCAGTTGAAACCTTCTTATATAACGAACAGCAGTTGGTTTGCATATTTTAAGATATGCTGGCCAAACTATTATACATAGCTTCATTTTATGTTGTTTTTTGTTGTTCCGGATCGGTATGACAATCAATAAAAGGTTAAATTACCTCTGTGTCTGCCGGTCGATCCTATAACGGTAGGCTTACTTTTATTTTTACTATCTGATCTCGTTTGCATGGCTCAATCACGTCCTGGTTGAAGTTCGTTCGCTACGCTCACTCACCTGTATGTTGGAGCTCGTTCGCTGCGCTCACTTTCCTTCAGGTTAGCTCGTTCGCTACGCTCACTTGCCTTCAGGTTAGCTCGTTCGCTACGCTCACTCGCCTCCAGGTTGCAAATTAGCTGTTGTCATAAATGTAAAAGAAATAATAGTGCTAGTGCTGCACCCTGTTGGTAATCCTTGTAACTTTAATGCTATTGAACATCACAGAACAGAACCAACTTGTTTAATTGAAACAGCTGTTAAGATTCAATAATTTCATTTCTCATAAGGTTAACATGGGCTTCCAGAAATTCCACGTCAAAAATCGACAAAAACTTGATTTTCAAGGGTTTACTGTTAAATATCTAACTGTCTCATATTCGATGAAATACGTCTAAAACCATCTCATATATGTATAGTATTTGGAAAATAAGTTTCAGGCGGGACAGTGCTATAGTTATTGAGGAGTAGTTGTAATAAAGTGCGTATTTTAGCGTTACCAAGAGAATGACAGATAGACAGACAGACAGACAGACAGACAGACAGACAGACAGAAATTGAGATAAGGTTTGATTCGGTTTCTCTGACCTATGAAATGTAAAAATAACCAAAAAGTTCATTATTCTAAGCAATGTACAGACAAAACTCTAATTTTATTTATATAGATTAACTTCAATCTATCTATTCGCCCTTTATAAAAATTACTTTAGTCTTTGTTGTTAAATTATGAGTAGTCTGAGATACATTATTGTACATTCCTAATTTAGACATGTCTCACATGAAACCAGAACATTCCTGAGAGTAACACGTGTTATAGAGCCAATTATTAGTACATTCATACCTCACAATTGCTAGAGTTAAACACTTGAATTGCGTAAATAATACAAATTCATTAGAGTTCAACCACAGTTCGACACATAAACTCACATTTGTAGTTCCATTAAAAACTCTTTCAAGAAAATGAAATGATTAAGATTATACGGGGATTTCCATCGATGTGAGTTCGAAATTGCTATTTTGATTATTTAAATGCAGTAAGTACAATATTGCGATTACTTAACAGGGGTTTTCTCAGTAGAGAAGCAGTTTTACAAGGCAACGCAAAATAAAAAGTGCACTAAACAAACCCACATATAACGAAAACCTCTATAAGCTGACAAAATATAATTTAGCTTGGATACTATACAAATCATGATTTTTCAGTAGCTTTTTCAGTTTGATCATGAATGTGGTACATGCCATTTGACTTCAGGGTACCTTTTGTTACTTTTCAACCGACCCTATGAAACTATTTGTGTTTAGGCAGGCTATGTAATTTATACATATAGGTACTTTTAAACTATCTCGACCTGAATTGAAAAGTACTACTTGTACAGTTTTATGCTGATAACATTTTTTATTCAAAGGCTTTTGTGACTTCAGTGATTAAAAATGGACATCCTTACTTTGAAGAGGAGTTCTAAGTTTTAGCCTGGTTCAAGTAAGGAATCATTGATTATAATACATACACATGTATATGTATATAATGATAAAACGTGTGTCGACAAACTCCAAACGACGACACGGCTTATGCTAAATAACATAAATTCTAAAAACTAATGTTATATTCATCGAAGAAAAAATATTTAAACTATCACGAGTTTACGTTGAAACCCACCAAATTTTCTAGAAATAGCTGTTATATCTATCGAAGATATAACATTAACTTTCTCATAAAGATTCAATGTGTAGCCACTATAAGTACGTACCCTTTGCATTGAGATAAGCTAACAGTACGGTATTGTTCGTGTTATCAATAGCTATGCATCTTTCTGTTGATTAGCATTGCGAATAAAGTGAAAGACAGCTTCTTGTGTATGTTACTCCCGTACAAGCAATCACATGGTATAAACAACATCCTAGTATTTTGACAACAGTTGTATTGAAAAACAAAGAACTGTACTTTGAATAACGCTGGCTCAATAAAGACGTATTATAACCAAACAGTAAATACAATTTGTCCTAAAAACCTTTTGAATACCCTAAAACCCCTTTTAAATCTCAAAACCTGCACTATTGATTGGGTAGGTCAGTTGTTGAAGTGCTCGCCTTCTACCACAGAAAACATACTACTATAACCGTATGTTTTCTGTGCTTCTACTATGAAGGATGCTGGTTCGATTCCAAGCCCAGGACTCCTTTGTAACATTTATAAAAACGAAGGAAAAGAGGAAATCAAGAGGAAGAAAATAAACGGTATCTGCTACCTGACACATACTTCCTCCCATTAGCTTATCCAACAACCTATATCATGAGTAAGCTGTGGTAGTATCTATATCATTTTATGGGGAAATCACAAAAGTTGCAATAACTTTTGAACCATAATTATTACATCGATCGGGATTGTACCATTTTTTTTAGAGTTATAAGAACAATAACATACCAAATTTTAATAAAAATCGTCTTGGCCATTATGGGAAAATGTGATTTTCTGTTATTTTATGGGTTGTTATGGAAAATCACTAAATCCAAATAAAACAATTGTAAAAACTCCTGAAGATACCAAGGATTAGTACCCCACATACCAATTCACACACAAACAGACATCACTTCGAAAATACTTTTTGGGTTCAGAGGGACACAAAACGAATATATCTACAAAAAAAATTAAACTCGAAAATGTCGACGAAAACAATAGCCTACTTTCTCCATATTCTGAATAAGGGGAGAAGGTAAAAATCAGCTGTCCAGGACGTCAAATCAGCTGATTGAGATGACGTCATCATACGATATTCTTGGAAGTGGGCCCTACATTAATAAAACTACTATTAATTTCCAACAGATGTGCAAAATATACAATGGCAAAATATTGTTTCTCTGAAACTACTACGGATTACGAGAACAAAATTGTACTAGTTTTTCTACAGTGTGCAACGTGAGTAGAGGTAATTACGCACTACTGTGGGTGCCGGATCCACCGGATCCGCTCCGGTAATTAGTAATTACAATGAGTAATTACAATTAGTTTTTTTTTTTTTGGTAATGAGTTTTTTTTTTGTAATCAGTTTTTTTTTTTGTAATGAGTATTTACAATTAGTTTTTTTTTATGAGTAATGAGTATTTACAATTAGTTTTTTTTTTTATGAGTAATGAGTATTTACAATTAGTTTTTTTAAGGTAATGAGTAATTGCAGTGTTTTTAGGTAATTAATATCTATTCTGCCTCACACATGCCTCCGCCTCCGCCTCAACCTCCGCCTCTGCCTCCGCCTCCGCCTCCGCCTCCGCCTCCACCTCCGCCTCCACCTCCGCCTCCACCTCCGAGGTGGTAATGATTAATTACAATTTGTTTTTTTTTCGACAATGTGTAATTACCAATTAATACACATGGCGTAAGTGGCGGAGGGTACCCCTCACCACCAGTGTTGTGAACTTCTCACAAAGATAACAGGGGATGCTTCCACAATCCCTCCCTTCGCCAACCTCGCCACATGTTTTAACATAATTTATGATGTCTAGACACGTGGATTAGTGCGTAGGAATCAACAGAGAGGGTTCATCGCAGACACTATTACATCACTGTCTTAGCTAAGCTGAGATAGTATGGAATAGTTATAATTATTGGTTTGTTTGTTTGTTTTTTTTTGTTTTTTATATTATTTATTTACAAAAATCTAAACTTATATAGTATACAAATAATCTTAAAACTAAGGAATTAGGTTTCATTTAATACAATTTCCGCTGCAGCCCGTTGTTGCAGCAGACATTCCACTGTGACCAGCTTTGCCATTAATTTATTTAGATGTGCCCATTCCTCGGGGCACCTCGGTTGAGCACACCATTTACAATTCAACTCCCACGAATCATCATCATGCTGGTTCTTGAGCTCCTCAGTTGTCATCTCTTGAAATTTTTTATTCATATCTTCAGCTTCCAACGCATTGGCGATATGAATTAGCTCCTGCTCGCTAATACCTCGAAGCTGATTCTCGAGGTATTCTGCCTCAATTGTATTGGTAATATCAATTAACTCCTGGTCGGTAAATAATGGTTCCTGGTCCGACATGTTGATCGAGCAGTGGTGATACTTTCTTGGCTAAAGGATGAATGAATGAATAGTGAGATACGTTTGGATCAGCTCCAACCGAGACGTCCCAACGCTACCTATTGAGCAACTCTTGAACTAACAGTGAGGATTTAGTCAACCACTACAGACCACATATGTTGATATGATGAAGACAGTGGAGATACAACGTCGGAGGGACCACCAGCGCAGGTGTTGACTGTAACCACCTGTTAAGATAATATTTCATGTATGAGGGGAGTAACCCCGTCTGACACTCCCTAAGCATTGTTTGATGCGCATCATATCATACACATCTCTAATAATCAGCAATAAATATGTTTACGCATAATTTGCAAATACCAATTATTGTATTGTAAATGCGTGGTTGACAATTAATAATTTTTCAGTTAAAACATAATACAATGAGTATGCGTTACACGTATTTAGTGTTTATAAGTAACGAATAAGTACTATATGTAAGAAGGCTTATGAATAATTTATAAGGTTATTACTGCACCGGTATATTTAACTTGATTCAAATCATTGGGTTTATTTTTTAAACTCAATTATTTAAATCATACTCACAATGCCAATGTACATAATTTTCTATATACACATCACTTCTAACTATGTAATGATTCAAGTTATTTTTGTTTTCAATTTAATTTGTTCTGTAATAATTAATTATCGATTAGTACAAATGGCGTAAGTCCCCGTCCTTATTTTTTTTTAAAGTATTATCATGTATTAAAACGTGACAGGGTTTTTTTTATTTCACGATTCTAAATCAACCACTTTACGGATTTTCATCATTTTTTGTGTTGAAAGAAAGATCATTTTTTTTAAACTAGAAAATGTTGAAACCATAATTTTAGTTTAGGGGTTCAGTTTGTTTTGTACATCAAGTTTTAATTTTCAAAAAGTCTAGCAGCCGACGCTAACATTCTAGACAATCTTTTGGTATAATACAATTTGTTTAACTTAACAGTTGTAAACATTCAGCGTTTTCGACACAAATTCAGTATTTGATTGAAAATGAACGGACATACGTAGAATTAACTTATTTATACTATGTGTAATGCTATAATCATCGATACGTTCATTTATTCGGTAAGATGATGAGAGTTTATTTAAATATACATAGTAAAATACTAGATGTTCTAACTTTTTTTAGCAGTCTTTAAAATATTTAGCTTGTTTTAGTGCAATATAATTTGTTATAACTAACAGCTGGTTGATTATAAAAATATTCAATAGAACTATGTGTGATTTTGTATTGATTATAGGAAACTAGCAGAGTACCCGTCCTTCGTACGGGGTTGGCATATAAGTATAAAATGCTTATTGCAGTTAAACTCAAGCTTTGCGTTTGCAATGAGGGAGGACACAGTTTGACAAAATTTGCTTCTTTAAATTTACATTATTCTATAGTATTACACATCTACCATAGCCATAATGTTCTACCACTTCACCTAAACAATAGAGAAAAATAAATATTAAAAAATTCGCAAGATATCACAAATTATTCATTAAATTAAAAACATAAACATAACTTCCTACTTTGACAGTTAGTTTTCATTGTGTATTACAGTTTTTTTTGTTTTCTTTTTGCTGCTTAGTTCAAATTAGCTGTTTTTATAAATGCAAAAAATATATAGTGCTGCACTCTGTTTGTAAATCTTATAAACTTTTAATGCTTTTGCATATCATAGAATCAACTTTTTAGTTGAAACAGCTGACTAGATTCTTTAATTTCCTTTAAATATGAATACTCATAAGGATAACATGACGAACTACAGAGCCACTGGGGCGGAGCTGAAAAGATTTTTGAGATAAGAATATGCCTATATGTTAATCGGGAATGTGAACTATCATCATGCCAAATTTCAGCCCAATCCGTCCAGTAGATAATGCGTGATTGAACTTCAAACAAACAAACACACAAACTTTCACATTTATAATATTAGTAAGATAAGTGAGATTCTATAACCATTGCTGTATACGAATCGAAGCTCACGAATCTTCAAAAGAAAGCTTATGACAATTATTTTACTACTACTCGACCTTTTGAGGAAATTATGGGAAAATAACAGTGAAAACATGTTTTAATTCATATTGGCAGCTTTTTATTTACTATAAATTTTGAGCTGCTTAAACTATGCTTGAATTGGGAACAGAAATATTGATATAATTATATATAGTTTTAATGGACTATTCGATTCCCGTACACACTATTCGACGGTCCAACATCTCGTAATTATTATTTTGGAACTAACAGTGAGGTTATTTGGTCAATCACTACTTTCGGGCCAACAGTATTGATATCACCATAATGTTTTTTTTTTCTGTAATGAGTAATTAACGGTAATCGGTTTTCATGGTTACCTTCCTATCAGATGTGATTAAATGATGACATCTAGACCACGCATAAATATGGATATACCACAGGTCTCCCTCTTTTCAAGAATCAAGAATCAAGAATCAAGAATTGTTATTTCCATAAAATGCAGTTACATTACTGGAAAACGTCAGTACAACTACAGCTCAAATAAAAACTAAAATAAAACAATGGTACAAGGTTTCTTACCAATATTGGGTTGTTTACTTCCCGCACACTTCGTCAAACGTGACTTATAGACTGCATCTGTTGACACACATATGTAGGGACTAGAGCTGATAAATAGCTAACAGCACCTGCTACAAACAATTCATTCTCCATCACTCATTTCATCCCCACCAGATCTCGAATGTGAACCCCCAAAACTTCCAAACTGTTTAGTCCGCAACTGTTACTGAACAAGACAACATCAGCAATGTCGTTCACTTTTGAATTGAGATTTACCGAGGAAGACGACTTGTCGAATTTGAGTATGCTGGAAGAATTTGATTCAACATACGAGTCATGCTGGTTCCAGCATGGCTTTTTGAATCGGAGGATTTCCAGGTATATGAGACCGACGGAAAGGAGGATTGAGGTACTCTGGTACCTAATTGCCGAGGCAATTATTAGTGGCAGGGGTTATTTTATGAGAATCCGTCTGTTTGACCAGGTCTTTGAGGATTTGGAATTCGGAACGACATATGGAGAAGAAGATATGCTTAATTAGTAAAGTTCTTTACGAAAAAGAAATAAACCACATCCTTCCCCCTTCTTCTCCAATAATCGGCCTTTTTCAAGGCCACACAAGCTTTAGTGAGTTAAGTGCACCATAACAATCAAAATAGATGGTGCAATATAGTGCTATTTAGTTTTCGAGTTGGACCACCCACGTAGCTAGGTGGTGACGTCACCTTGTGAATACGTTATATCGTAGTAGTTGTTGATTTATCCGCAACAACACGCTCATTGGTCGAATCATCTATGGAATACAAGGTCTATATAATGCACCCATACTTGTTTAAATCTGACAAATCAACTTAACTTCGTATGAGTTAGCTCCTTTGGAAAACATTTTTGTCTACAAGTTATAAATTGGTCATTTATTAGATTCTGTTGTGTCGTTATACACCGACAAAAACCGAAGACTTTGGTTTGCAATACGAAAATTAAAAAGAACTTTTTCTAAACTAATATGATTTGTTTATTCTTAAACTATTCGTCTGTAAAAACATGAAGAAATAAGGGTTCACTTACATAATCCGTTACCAAAGACATCAGTGTCGAGTATAATTATTTATCTCATACGGCAACACCCTGTCGTAGATATCCATTACTTTAAAAAGATATAAAAAATCATCGCGGTCAATTGTATCATTGTTTGAAAGATTGGTATATCAATCGCATACTCCTCAGTGTTGTTTGCATACACATTCCTTTCACAGGGTAGGTAGACAATAAGAAGCGATTGTTGTATAATAACTTTATTCCTGAAAGACGAATATATACAAATAAGAATCCTTGTCCCTGGAACACTGTAGAGCTTAAAAGTGCGATGAAGGAAAGAGACAGTTGATATAAACGCTATATTAGAACTAAGGATCGCATAATTTGGGAAGAATACAGGGTGTTAAGAAATAGAATCAAACGTCAAATCAGGGATGCTAGAAATAGATATTTCGTGAATAAATTTGACTCTGAATCAACTAGCAAAAGTTTGTGGAAGATAGTGGAAAGTCAGGGAGCGGGTAAAGAGCCTAAAGATATATCCGATCCTGTGGTAGACTTAGAAGAATTGAACACGTATTTTTGTGGTATAGAAAACAATGTTAACCTTGAACTTATTCAATATTATAACTTACTGAGAGATAATGATAATTTATTTGGCTTTAACGAGATTGCTGTCGATTCTATTTCAAAGGTTATTAGTAATATTAAATCTAATTCCGTGGGTAGTGACGGTATTCACATTAAATTGATTAGAATTGTGTTTGATGAAATTAAACAACTACTATGTCATGTGTTTAATTTTTCTCAAACTAATTGTGTGTATCCAAGTCAATGGAAAAAGTCTTTATCCTACCATTACCTAAAGAGTCAAGAATTTTTAAACATTACAGACCTATCACCTATTTAATATATTATGTGTGTTAGGTAAAATAATTGATAAAGTTGTGTTTCAGCAAATCTCTAGTTATATTTGTGATAGTAATAAGTTGTACAAATACCAATCAGGCTATAGTTTGGTTCATTGTCAGAATGGAAGTGTAATGGGTGGACCCCAGTTCTCTACCTTGTCTGCAATGTTATTTTCTCTATACATCATTAAAATTTGTGATTAATTGGTTTTTACTAAATCTATGCTCTACGCAGATGATTTGCAATTGTATTTACATGCTCCTATTAAAAATATTAATAATGCTATTGATATGTTAAACACTGATTTGGACACTTAATTAGAGTGGTGCAATGGTCATGGCCTAAAACTAAATATAAATAAATATAATTTGAGGTACTAGCAGGCTATTGAACACAATAGATTTGGAAGTAGTCCCTAAAGTAATGATAGATAACAATGCTTTAGAGTATCAAACAACTTTTAAAAACTTGGGTTTAAGAATGATGAACAGCTTATCATGGTCCGAACAATCTAGTTACATACGCAGAAAGGTATATCAGTGTTTATACCAGTTAAAGCGCATGTGCTTCAATCCCTCTGAAAAGTTAAGAAAAACTTTTATTTTAACATTGGTTTTTCCCATTTTTCGATTGTACTAGTGTAGCTTTTTGTGATATCAGTAATGCTCTGTTAACTAAACTTCAGAGAGCTAGTACAAAACGCTTGTATTAGATTTATTTTTAGATTACAATTACATGAACACGTGACAGAATATTATAAAAGATTAAATGTCCTGAAGGTTAAAGAGCGATTAGAATATAATACTCTCGTCTTAGCTCATAAAACAATTAAAAGACACGAACCAATGTATTTATTTGAGAATCATAGATTTATGAGGAATGTTCATCTTAGACGGACACGTTTTGGTGATAATATTTTACAATTTCCTAGACACAAGACAGTCATATATACTAATTCTTTCCGTGTTCAATCAATACGTTTGTTAAATTCCCTCAATGATGAAGTAAAAAATAGTATTAGTGACAAGATTTTCGCAAAAAGACTCAAAGCTAAACTCTTAGAAAGATATAGTTTGTAAGATGTTCAATATAAATATGTTTATAATAAGAATCGTGACAATTTGTTTTCATTTTTTTGTAGGCCTATATAGTATACTAAACATTGTTGGGTTTCTTTTTATTTCACTGTCCAATTGTATAAAATAGTGTTGTTGTATTATAGCTACAACATATCATTAAACAACTTGTGAATTAAAAAAAAAATCGGCATTGTAATAAATATTTTATTGAGTGTAACCACAACAATGTATTGTGATGTGCTTTTCGTGCCTGTTGTGATGGAAGATTGGACCATCGAGGTCTAAATCACAGCAGGTGATATAAAGAAATGTCAAATGTCAAAATGTCTCTCTCTCTCTCCCTCCCTCCCCCCTCTTTCTCTCTCTCTAATAGTAATATCTGAAGAGTGAATTTTGAATACGTAAAAAAATATTTAATTTGTTGACTTTTTATGCGGCTGCCGGCGGTGGCCTTGCGCGATAATACAACGCGTTACGCGTGAGGGTAACGCATTACGCGAAAAAGTAACGCGAAAAAGTAACGCGAAAGAGTAACGCGAAATGCTTAACGATTAAGACTTCCGCGAAACGCGCATGCGCGTAGGAGTAACGCAAAAGTGTATGTAAGACTTCCGCGAAATGCATTTCACAAGCCCTCTATTTTGCTGTCCCACGCATCAATCACCTTGTCTAGACGACGTTAATCTCTTGACACAGGTGGCAAGGGTAGCGAGGGAAGGGGCGATGTAGACACCCCTTATCTCCTTGTGAGTTCCACATCACTGTGAATTCCGGATTAAAATTTATTTTGAAGTTTTTTATTACCATTTATTTTACTACATAATCTTAAAACGCTTAAGACTTCCACGAAACGCACCCGCGCGTAGGAGTAACGCTAATGTGTATGTAAGACTTCCGCGAAACGCATCTGCGCGTAAGAGTAACGCGAAATGCGTAAGAGTAACGCGTTACGCGAAATCCTTCAGAGAATCGAGCCCGCGCGTTTTAATGTATGACTTCCGCGAAATGCTTCACGCGAAAGAGTAACGCGAAAGAGTAACGCATTACCCTCACGCGTAACGCGTTGTATTATCGCGCAAGGCCACCGCCGGCAGCCGCATAAAAAGTCAACAAATTAAATATTTTTTTACGTATTCAAAATTCACTCTTCAGATATTACTATTAGAGAGAGAGAAAGAGGGGGGAGGGAGGGAGAGAGAGAGAGACATTTTGACATTTGACATTTCTTTATATCACCTGCTGTGATTTAGACCTCGATGGTCCAATCTTCCATCACAACAGGCACGAAAAGCACATCACAATACATTGTTGTGGTTACACTCAATAAAATATTTATTACAATGCCGATTTTTTTTTTAATTCACAAGTTGTTTAATGATATGTTGTAGCTATAATACAACAACACTATTTTATACAATTGGACAGTGAAATAAAAAGAAACCCAACAATGTTTAGTATACTATATAGGCCTACAAAAAAAATGAAAACAAATTGTCACGATTCTTATTATAAACATATTTATATTGAACATCTTACAAACTATATCTTTCTAAGAGTTTAGCTTTGAGTCTTTTTGCGAAAATCTTGTCACTAATACTATTTTTTACTTCATCATTGAGGGAATTTAACAAACGTATTGATTGAACACGGAAAGAATTAGTATATATGACTGTCTTGTGTCTAGGAAATTGTAAAATATTATCACCAAAACGTGTCCGTCTAAGATGAACATTCCTCATAAATCTATGATTCTCAAATAAATACATTGGTTCGTGTCTTTTAATTGTTTTATGAGCTAAGACGAGAGTATTATATTCTAATCGCTCTTTAACCTTCAGGACATTTAATCTTTTATAATATTCTGTCACGTGTTCATGTAATTGTAATCTAAAAATAAATCTAATACAAGCGTTTTGTACTAGCTCTCTGAAGTTTAGTTAACAGAGCATTACTGATATCACAAAAAGCTACACTAGTACAATCGAAAAATGGGAAAAACCAATGTTAAAATAAAAGTTTTTCTTAACTTTTCAGAGGGATTGAAGCACATGCGCTTTAACTGGTATAAACACTGATATACCTTTCTGCGTATGTAACTAGATTGTTCGGACCATGATAAGCTGTTCATCATTCTTAAACCCAAGTTTTTAAAAGTTGTTTGATACTCTAAAGCATTGTTATCTATCATTACTTTAGGGACTACTTCCAAATCTATTGTGTTCAATAGCCTGCTAGTACCTCAAATTATATTTATTTATATTTAGTTTTAGGCCATGACCATTGCACCACTCTAATTAAGTGTCCAAATCAGTGTTTAACATATCAATAGCATTATTAATATTTTTAATAGGAGCATGTAAATACAATTGCAAATCATCTGCGTAGAGCATAGATTTAGTAAAAACCAATTAATCACAAATTTTAATGATGTATAGAGAAAATAACATTGCAGACAAGGTAGAGAACTGGGGTCCACCCATTACACTTCCATTCTGACAATGAACCAAACTATAGCCTGATTGGTATTTGTACAACTTATTACTATCACAAATATAACTAGAGATTTGCTGAAACACAACTTTATCAATTATTTTACCTAACACACATAATATATTAAATAGGTGATAGGTCTGTAATGTTTAAAAATTCTTGACTCTTTAGGTAATGGTAGGATAAAGACTTTTTCCATTGACTTGGATACACACAATTAGTTTGAGAAAAATTAAACACATGACATAGTAGTTGTTTAATTTCATCAAACACAATTCTAATCAATTTAATGTGAATACCGTCACTACCCACGGAATTAGATTTAATATTACTAATAACCTTTGAAATAGAATCGACAGCAATCTCGTTAAAGCCAAATAAATTATCATTATCTCTCAGTAAGTTATAATATTGAATAAGTTCAAGGTTAACATTGTTTTCTATACCACAAAAATACGTGTTCAATTCTTCTAAGTCTACCACAGGATCGGATATATCTTTAGGCTCTTTACCCGCTCCCTGACTTTCCACTATCTTCCACAAACTTTTGCTAGTTGATTCAGAGTCAAATTTATTCACGAAATATCTATTTCTAGCATCCCTGATTTGACGTTTGATTCTATTTCTTAACACCCTGTATTCTTCCCAAATTATGCGATCCTTAGTTCTAATATAGCGTTTATATCAACTGTCTCTTTCCTTCATCGCACTTTTAAGCTCTACAGTGTTCCAGGGACAAGGATTCTTATTTGTATATATTCGTCTTTCAGGAATAAAGTTATTATACAACAATCGCTTCTTATTGTCTACCTACCCTGTGAAAGGAATGTGTATGCAAACAACACTGAGGAGTATGCGATTGATATACCAATCTTTCAAACAATGATACAATTGACCGCGATGATTTTTTATATCTTTTTAAAGTAATGGATATCTACGACAGGGTGTTGCCGTATGAGATAAATAATTATACTCGACACTGATGTCTTTGGTAACGGATTATGTAAGTGAACCCTTATTTCTTCATGTTTTTACAGACGAATAGTTTAAGAATAAACAAATCATATTAGTTTAGAAAAAGTTCTTTTTAATTTTCGTATTGCAAAGCAAAGTCTTCGGTTTTTGTCGGTGTATAACGACACAACAGAATCTAATAAATGACCAATTTATAACTTGTAGACAAAAATGTTTTCCAAAGGAGCTAACTCATACGAAGTTAAGTTGATTTGTCAGATTTAAACAAGTATGGGTGCATTATATAGACCTTGTATTCCATAGATGATTCGACCAATGAGCGTGTTGTTGCGGATAAATCAACAACTACTACGATATAACGTATTCACAAGGTGACGTCACCACCTAGCTACGTGGGTGGTCCAACTCGAAAACTAAATAGCACTATATTGCACCATCTATTTTGATTGTTATGGTGCACTTAACTCACTAAAGCTTGTGTGGCCTTGAAAAAGGCCGATTATTGGAGAAGAAGGGGGAAGGATGTGGTTTATTTCTTTTTCGTAAAGAACTTTACTAATTAAGCATATCTTCTTCTCCATATGTCGTTCCGAATTCCAAATCCTCAAAGACCTGGTCAAACAGACGGATTCTCATAAAATAACCCCTGCCACTAATAATTTCCTCGGCAATTAGGTACCAGAGTACCTCAATCCTCCTTTCCGTCGGTCTCATATACCTGGAAATCCTCCGATTCAAAAAGCCATGCTGGAACCAGCATGACTCGTATGTTGAATCAAATTCTTCCAGCATACTCAAATTCGACAAGTCGTCTTCCTCGGTAAATCTCAATTCAAAAGTGAACGACATTGCTGATGTTGTCTTGTTCAGTAACAGTTGCGGACTAAACAGTTTGGAAGTTTTGGGGGTTCACATTCGAGATCTGGTGGGGATGAAATGAGTGATGGAGAATGAATTGTTTGTAGCAGGTGCTGTTAGCTATTTATCAGCTCTAGTCCCTACATATGTGTGTCAACAGATGCAGTCTATAAGTCACGTTTGACGAAGTGTGCGGGAAGTAAACAACCCAATATTGGTAAGAAACCTTGTACCATTGTTTTATTTTAGTTTTTATTTGAGCTGTAGTTGTACTGACGTTTTCCAGTAATGTAACTGCATTTTATGGAAATAACAATTCTTGATTCTTGATTCTTGATTCTTGAAAAGAGGGAGACCTGTGGTATATCCATATTTATGCGTGGTCTAGATGTCATCATTTAATCACATCTGATAGGAAGGTAACCATGAAAACCGATTACCGTTAATTACTCATTACAGAAAAAAAAAACATTATGGTGATATCAATACTGTTGGCCCGAAAGTAGTGATTGACCAAATAACCTCACTGTTAGTTCCAAAATAATAATTACGAGATGTTGGACCGTCGAATAGTGTGTACGGGAATCGAATAGTCCATTAAAACTATATATAATTATATCAATATTTCTGTTCCCAATTCAAGCATAGTTTAAGCAGCTCAAAATTTATAGTAAATAAAAAGCTGCCAATATGAATTAAAACATGTTTTCACTGTTATTTTCCCATAATTTCCTCAAAAGGTCGAGTAGTAGTAAAATAATTGTCATAAGCTTTCTTTTGAAGATTCGTGAGCTTCGATTCGTATACAGCAATGGTTATAGAATCTCACTTATCTTACTAATATTATAAATGTGAAAGTTTGTGTGTTTGTTTGTTTGAAGTTCAATCACGCATTATCTACTGGACGGATTGGGCTGAAATTTGGCATGATGATAGTTCACATTCCCGATTAACATATAGGCATATTCTTATCTCAAAAATCTTTTCAGCTCCGCCCCAGTGGCTCTGTAGTTCGTCATGTTATCCTTATGAGTATTCATATTTAAAGGAAATTAAAGAATCTAGTCAGCTGTTTCAACTAAAAAGTTGATTCTATGATATGCAAAAGCATTAAAAGTTTATAAGATTTACAAACAGAGTGCAGCACTATATATTTTTTGCATTTATAAAAACAGCTAATTTGAACTAAGCAGCAAAAAGAAAACAAAAAAAAACTGTAATACACAATGAAAACTAACTGTCAAAGTAGGAAGTTATGTTTATGTTTTTAATTTAATGAATAATTTGTGATATCTTGCGAATTTTTTAATATTTATTTTTCTCTATTGTTTAGGTGAAGTGGTAGAACATTATGGCTATGGTAGATGTGTAATACTATAGAATAATGTAAATTTAAAGAAGCAAATTTTGTCAAACTGTGTCCTCCCTCATTGCAAACGCAAAGCTTGAGTTTAACTGCAATAAGCATTTTATACTTATATGCCAACCCCGTACGAAGGACGGGTACTCTGCTAGTTTCCTATAATCAATACAAAATCACACATAGTTCTATTGAATATTTTTATAATCAACCAGCTGTTAGTTATAACAAATTATATTGCACTAAAACAAGCTAAATATTTTAAAGACTGCTAAAAAAAGTTAGAACATCTAGTATTTTACTATGTATATTTAAATAAACTCTCATCATCTTACCGAATAAATGAACGTATCGATGATTATAGCATTACACATAGTATAAATAAGTTAATTCTACGTATGTCCGTTCATTTTCAATCAAATACTGAATTTGTGTCGAAAACGCTGAATGTTTACAACTGTTAAGTTAAACAAATTGTATTATACCAAAAGATTGTCTAGAATGTTAGCGTCGGCTGCTAGACTTTTTGAAAATTAAAACTTGATGTACAAAACAAACTGAACCCCTAAACTAAAATTATGGTTTCAACATTTTCTAGTTTAAAAAAAAATGATCTTTCTTTCAACACAAAAAATGATGAAAATCCGTAAAGTGGTTGATTTAGAATCGTGAAATAAAAAAACCCCTGTCACGTTTTAATACATGATAATACTTAAAAAAAAAATAAGGACGGGGACTTACGCCATTTGTACTAATCGATAATTAATTATTACAGAACAAATTAAATTGAAAACAAAAATAACTTGAATCATTACATAGTTAGAAGTGATGTGTATATAGAAAATTATGTACATTGGCATTGTGAGTATGATTTAAATAATTGAGTTTAAAAAATAAACCCAATGATTTGAATCAAGTTAAATATACCGGTGCAGTAATAACCTTATAAATTATTCATAAGCCTTCTTACATATAGTACTTATTCGTTACTTATAAACACTAAATACGTGTAACGCATACTCATTGTATTATGTTTTAACTGAAAAATTATTAATTGTCAACCACGCATTTACAATACAATAATTGGTATTTGCAAATTATGCGTAAACATATTTATTGCTGATTATTAGAGATGTGTATGATATGATGCGCATCAAACAATGCTTAGGGAGTGTCAGACGGGGTTACTCCCCTCATACATGAAATATTATCTTAACAGGTGGTTACAGTCAACACCTGCGCTGGTGGTCCCTCCGACGTTGTATCTCCACTGTCTTCATCATATCAACATATGTGGTCTGTAGTGGTTGACTAAATCCTCACTGTTAGTTCAAGAGTTGCTCAATAGGTAGCGTTGGGACGTCTCGGTTGGAGCTGATCCAAACGTATCTCACTATTCATTCATTCATCCTTTAGCCAAGAAAGTATCACCACTGCTCGATCAACATGTCGGACCAGGAACCATTATTTACCGACCAGGAGTTAATTGATATTACCAATACAATTGAGGCAGAATACCTCGAGAATCAGCTTCGAGGTATTAGCGAGCAGGAGCTAATTCATATCGCCAATGCGTTGGAAGCTGAAGATATGAATAAAAAATTTCAAGAGATGACAACTGAGGAGCTCAAGAACCAGCATGATGATGATTCGTGGGAGTTGAATTGTAAATGGTGTGCTCAACCGAGGTGCCCCGAGGAATGGGCACATCTAAATAAATTAATGGCAAAGCTGGTCACAGTGGAATGTCTGCTGCAACAACGGGCTGCAGCGGAAATTGTATTAAATGAAACCTAATTCCTTAGTTTTAAGATTATTTGTATACTATATAAGTTTAGATTTTTGTAAATAAATAATATAAAAAACAAAAAAAAACAAACAAACAAACCAATAATTATAACTATTCCATACTATCTCAGCTTAGCTAAGACAGTGATGTAATAGTGTCTGCGATGAACCCTCTCTGTTGATTCCTACGCACTAATCCACGTGTCTAGACATCATAAATTATGTTAAAACATGTGGCGAGGTTGGCGAAGGGAGGGATTGTGGAAGCATCCCCTGTTATCTTTGTGAGAAGTTCACAACACTGGTGGTGAGGGGTACCCTCCGCCACTTACGCCATGTGTATTAATTGGTAATTACACATTGTCGAAAAAAAAACAAATTGTAATTAATCATTACCACCTCGGAGGTGGAGGCGGAGGTGGAGGCGGAGGTGGAGGCGGAGGCGGAGGCGGAGGCGGAGGCAGAGGCGGAGGTTGAGGCGGAGGCGGAGGCATGTGTGAGGCAGAATAGATATTAATTACCTAAAAACACTGCAATTACTCATTACCTTAAAAAAACTAATTGTAAATACTCATTACTCATAAAAAAAAAAAACTAATTGTAAATACTCATTACTCATAAAAAAAAACTAATTGTAAATACTCATTACAAAAAAAAAACTGATTACAAAAAAAAAAACTCATTACCAAAAAAAAAAAAACTAATTGTAATTACTCATTGTAATTACTAATTACCGGAGCGGATCCGGTGGATCCGGCACCCACAGTAGTGCGTAATTACCTCTACTAACGTGCAACTTCTGAGAAAATGAAGTGATTTGTTCTCGCCCTGAGCATCTTCAGCGAGTTTTTCTAAGCAATTTAATCGGCGTCAATTATTGTTGTCATACATTTGATTTATTTCTACATTGGTTATTTGAAAGATATGTAATATCTTTGACTATTAATACGTTTTCTGGTTTATTCCTGAATAAATATTGAAACATTTTAAGTTAACGCTATTGGATATACAGGTGCCGGTTTCTGTCTTTTGTGCTGACGAGTTCATTAGTCTATACAATTCCAATGCATTTGATTAAAGATCCATAACACTAGAGCACGCCATTGCTCCAAAATGCATTACTATTACTACACTCCGAAAAACACTTCTTCGAAAGGTACTGCTGTTTGAAACCGTCCTTGGTTCCCAAATACATATCTTGAGTTCAAAAAGTTCAATAGGCTAGAGCTAGTTTTATTTTTATACAACAATAAAGATAAAATCAAACATGAAAAATTAAATCAAACCCCGTATTTGAATTAATACATTCAAAGACCACACAGAAATAATCATCCATGAGTTAAACCCATCGAAGTATATAAAACAACACAACTTGTGTTATATACTTCGATGGTTAAACCACAAGTAGTATACTTACTCTACTGTCGTCTACCTTTTGATCTGTCGTTTCACCTCAACTAATTCGCTGTGGTTACAAAAGGAGTAGGAATACTACCGATGCAATGAATGAAGCTTCTCGCTTACGAAACTGTTATTTAAAACTGGTTAATGCATAACAATGATACGCTTCGTGCATTTTCTTCTTAACCCATCTTTCGTCACAGACATTTAAAATGCTAAAGTGGGATGATTCATTCTTTTGTTGACAAACCGTTAATCCTGATGAATGTAAAACTGTGGTAATCTGGACAATAGTGTGCTTTCTCCAGTCACTTTTACTTTCGTTTCGTTTGAAAATGCAAATTTCAAAGAAATTTATTGCCTACTTAATTGGCACACAATCTTTAATGTATCAGCTATGACTGTACTCAAAGTACAGTAAAGTAGACATTCAATTCAACAAATTCCACGTTAAAGTTGTATAACGTTTATAAATAAAAAGAACATTCAATTGAACAGCCAACAGTGTTTACTGATGTAAAATATTTAATTTTTTTATTTTTTTATATGGATTTTTGCCGAATTGAAGGGCAGAGGAATTTCACTCATACGATGGGAAACCTCTGTATTGGATATATCTTTTCATTAAAAGCCAAACGATAATTTCATATCGATATTATTGCATCGAATTACATTTTACTTAATTTCCACACTTTCATGTCAAAGTTCCATCTCAAAGTGATATGTTCTTGAACCTTCGACCCTCGGATCATAATCTCTTATCTTCGATTGTATCTCCAGATACAATATTTCGTCATTTGCTTATATAAGATAGAATATAGAATCAAACATTATGTAATCGATGTAAAATGAGTTTTGAAGTACACTTTACAAGTAATTGTGCTAGATGTAACACTTGGCTTGCAGTTTTTTAATATAAAAAGGTTTACAAGAATATAATTTATACATTAAACATACCCTATTAGATTTATCATCCCTAAAGATCATCTGTGACTATTGTGTATGTAGAAAATACCATGGAGATTCCGGAAAAGTATAGCTATACATCTATATAGCTTGGTTGTGTGATAGCTACCTTAGCTACTGCACTAGGTACAATACTGTGTGAGCTAAAGTGCTTTGCTAAACACTCCGAAAACGTTATGAGTTCCTTTCGCATTTACGATGTTCGTGGTAACACACTTTCATTGTATAGAACCATAGACTAAAGGAGTATAGACATATATGTCTACTCCTTTAATCTATGATAGAACTACGGGTACTTATTCTCCACGCTTGCGGTATTGGAGTTGGCCATTTCTGTAATCTCGCCAATACAACACTAGATACAGACTTAAATTTGAAAGAATATCTTTTGGCAGTTCTTCAATTGAAAAAAAAATAGATTAGTGCCTTTCAAAGACGTGTCTTTTGAGCCAAAGAGTTTCGGAATAATGATTTCCGGTGAGATTGAATGCTGTATATTTACAAAATCTTCGTCTTGCGGAACAAAAATGTTCAGAGCTATGCTAACATTAGTTCTACAAAACAATCAATAATACGCAGATATAAATCCACAAACCTAATCTGGTCCAGTATCAGACTATCGAGAATTCTTCTTCTCCAAGAAACAAATCAGAGAAATTTCTAGTGAATGTGATTATATTTTCAGCAAACTATCACTCATTGTACATACTCGTTAGCTGAATTTTCAAACGTTCAAGAAATATTTTTTAAAGAAACGAACCCGCAAAATTTCTATTACATGTAATAGTATTTTCAGCAAACAGTCACTCATTGTACCTACTCTTCAGCTGAGGTCTCAAGCATTCAAGAATTATTTTCTTCAATAAACGATCCAGCCAACTTTCTAGTACCTGTGACCATGTATCCATCAATCCTTATCTAGTTGTACCTAGTACTCTTTGGCTGAAGTTTCAAACCTCGAAGAAGTGTCTTTCTCCAAAAAACAAACCAGTGAACTTTCTATAGTACGTGTGACTACTGTATCTGCAAATTGTTACTCTTTGTACCTTTCTGTATAGCAAACCCATTCTTCGGCCCTGAACAGAACAGAACGAATCCTCCTTCATTCTCCTCAGACTGGTTGCAATCTCGATACTGCAATGATGAAAGATAAATGTCTATTCAAGGCTAAGGTTGCTAAGGATTGCTGCCTCAACCATTGTTGCGCGGTGCAATACGCATGTGCACGTCATCACGGCAGCCATATTGGATTTGGACACTGTAAGACAATGTTTTAATAAAGTTTTTTTCACACTATGGAATCTTCTCTCGGCTTAAATTGGTAGAGAAATACAGAGCATGATCATTATTTCACTGCATAGATATTTTCTACGTTTTTTGACCACCAATACGTTAAATTTTTCAGCAGCACACAAATATTAAGGGGTAAGTTCTATAAGAATAAGCAGATTTTGCTGTTGTTTTAGTAAGATACGAAGAATGGAGTATAAGTATAGCACGAATACTTAACCGGTATGGATCATAAACAAATGACGTTGATGGCCCGAATCCTAGTAGCATTTACATAATGTATTGGCAGTTCCATTTAAGCAATGTTAAATGTTGATTTTCGGGCTAGTAACATCATTTGTTGATGTTGATCCATACCGTGTCTGTTCAAGTATTCGTGGAGTATAGTATAATACCCGCGCAGTTAAGACATGTACTGAATCATACCTTTACAAAATAGGTTAAGACTCTCAAACATTTCCCACGACACTCTTTTGCTACTATCTTACGTATACATCTCGCAATTCCAATACCTTTCTTTCTTTCATAGGTCTTTCGGGAGACCATCTTCCTTCTAAGTACTGTAATTTTTGTCATAATCCGCAATTATTTAAATTTATCTATTCAATAAAAGTATTCGTTTATAATACAAAGGAACGTAAATGTTTAATTGAATAAAACATCAATAAAACACGCATATTTTTGGGTAGTAACAGAAGTTTAAACAATGTTCTTTCCACTATTATTTTAATTTTGGAAAACCCCGCCAATCAGAGAGGGGTTGACATAAACAACAGATGTCATATGTTGAATGAATAGACACCCCACGTTAGGTTAGGTAGAGGTTATGATGTCACCGGAAGGGCGGGAAGGTCGCGCGGGAAACCAATCTGTCAGCTGATTGTAACTAAATGAATAGCCACCTGCTGGCTGCACATAGAGTATACAACAATACAAGATGTGTATTTTGAGTACCGGTATGTATAAAGTTTCATACCTAAGAGTTTTACTCGTTATTAGCAAAATTTATAGAACACAAACTTAAGTTCAATGACTAAATTGTATTAGGACTTTGACGAAAGATAGAACTAATCATTCCATTGAATATCCCACTTTAGAATATTTTTTTAGAATAAATCAAATTAGCCACACTCTATAAAGAATTTTTAGAAGAGTTATAACAAACTTTTACAAAATCTTCACTTTAGAGCAATATAACAATATAACAAAAGGAGTACGATATCAACTGTTAGTCAATAAAAAATAATAGCATATTTTCTTTGTCATCAAGATTGTCTCAAATGCTTGTCCACCTTAAACTTCCCGCATAATTGTAGTATCTAGAGTCAATGATATTGCTTACATAACTAAAACCTTGAATATACAGGATATTTCACATCACTGACCTCTTTGTGTTAGCACGGAAATTGATAAATAATGTAGGTAGGGATGTTAGTATGTTTCTTAAATTGTAAAATACTTTAACTATGTGTAAAATCTGGAGCATACTAAGTGTTTCACGGCTTGGGACGTTTTAATGAACTGTTGTCAATTATCTCATTTAAGTTACAAATTTTACAAATTTTACAGATTTTAGTTACAAATATGTTCTAATCTTTGTCCTCTTGTTTGTTTCAGATATCGAACCCTGCACCATGGTTGGTCCTCCGAAAATCCCCCAGTGCGGATAAACTCAGTTCACATTTTTAAACTCTAACAGACATTCTCTAGTATAATTCTGATCAATCTGCTTTTATTTAGTGATAATGCGATCAATTCGTTCCTTTTTGTAGATAGGTTAGTGCAAGATTCACAATATTTTATCACCTAAAGGTAGCTATTACTGTGTAAATAATTATAGACCCATATCACTTTTACAACCTTTTTGAAATTGCGGCCCACAAAAGTGAGTTTGTCGTTTTCAAAACCCGAAATTCCTCGTAGGAAAGTGTAGTATTCTTTAGAGTTTTAAATAAACTGTGCACGCACTTGGTATTTCCAAAGTCTAAGTTCGAACCGAGAGCGACATGACGAGGTCGTAGACTTCAGTAGATGTTCTCAAGACAAGAATACAACATGACTGGGAAAGGAGGATACGGAGACAACTTGAGTCAGGTAAATTAATTAAACTAAGATTAGAACCCAATCCAATTATTTTTGTAAAAACAATTGTGAAAACCTTATGCAATCGTTTTGCAATAAAATTATATTGAACAGGACGATGAAGTTCTGTTTGAAATTAGAAGTTCAGTCAAAAAACCTAAAACATAGTACAAAATTGTACCATGCACCATTAACCAATTTTGTTTATGACCAACCACTTTTTAAAGCTGTTACACGTGGCACTTTAAAACAGTTGTTGACATTATTCAATCATTTCATTGACTTTTAACAATAGACCTAACTACCCAACAACTCTAGTTTTTGTTTATTAAGCAGCCTTTGGTCTCTACCTGACAAAATGTAAACAATATCATACCTTTATAATACACGGGCATTTTTATAACTCAATTTATTTCTAACAAAGGGAATCAAATTCAATCAGTTCCAAGATAGTATTTAAATTGACGACTTACAGTCTCTTTCAATGAGACTTTTCTCCACCTTGCACAAAGTATAATAACTTCTTCCCTATTAAACGTTTAACTGTATAATATTTACCAGGTGACACTGACGGGGTTCCTACAGAACGAAGAGGACTCGCCACCCACCAAGGAGAAGTTGCAAGACCACGGAGGAGTTGTAAACAAGAGCTTCGAGATGCCAGCGGACGACCTTCCAACCAACGGACTCACCGGTCAGTTTCAAAAATTGCTTTCTATTGCTTTAGATATCAATCAGAAATTATTTTCCAGCATTACAACAGGTATATTGGAATCCACCAGTTCAGCATGCGTTATTAAGTAGGCCTACTTGACCAATTTAAAACCCCTCCACAAGGAAGAAGATGTTCATATTTTGTATTTTCGGTCTTATGAAGGTTGTCTCAATGAAAAGTCCCTTTAAGTGTTTTGAAATACAGTTTGACTTAATTCGTAGCAACACTCCGGTATGTTGGGTAAACTGTTAATATTCAGTGATTGGAAGTTTTGAAGTCGATAAAACTGAACATGCGCATTTTGACGATTACTTGAATCCTCAAGGTTAAGACTTTTGACTGCAAAGTTTATATTTGGGAGGGGTAGAGAAAGTTTTTACGTTTCGATACAAAGAACGCCAGAAACACGAAATTGCTCATTGTTTCTTTGTAGTATGGCAGTAGAACAATTTAACTTTGGGATCGTTGCCTCAATTTCTCTATTAAGATTTTTAATGTTAATCCCAACGACATGATACATCGTAGGTATTCGAACCTTAAGTTAGTTTGAATATTTTTTAAACAAATTTCTCTTGTAAACAACAAAAAATACAATACAATAAATTAAAGAATAAAGTAACTAATGATCCACGCGTCGCATTCTGATTTGAATTACATCTAGTATGCGAGGCCGAGTGAATATTCCTTGTGAATACTGAGATTAATTTCCACTGCAGGAAACAGTAACATCCGGCAGTCACCTGTCACAGAGTATTCTTTTACTTCATTGAAATTGTTTTTACTCCATGCAAACTCCTGTGTGAACAATCACAACAGTTATTGCACATTCTGCTACGAAAATCCACGTTTCTACACAATAAATAAAGATAATGTACTTATTCGTTAGATGGCATGGCCAACTGTATTTGCCAACAACCATAGTTTTGTAGAATAGCAGTAATGCGAAGAATTTAATTCGTTAAATTGAAAACGGAGTCTGCTGGGGACATAGTCCTGGGGTTCTGTGTGCATGTCGTGTATAGAGAATCAACATCTTTCTAAAACCTGATCAATCATCTGAAACCTGTTGTGTTCATAGTATTTTCAAAAAGAAACTCAAGGCTTTTGACGTATCTGGTGGTAAACCTACGTAGGCTCCACAAAATTGACCGTTTCATATATCATAACAAAGAGAGAAATAGTTTTCAACTTTTCTTTTCAAACTTATTTCCTCCCTGGTGGACTTGACTAGTCTCAAGTAAAAACGTGGGTAATTGAGGACAAGTGAGAAGTATGAAGAATAATAAAGTGTTTGTTCACATAGCTATGATGGTGTAGACACATTAAGAGTAATATTGAAGTTTAAACTTTTTTGGTCCTAAGAAATAGAAGTCAAAAGTTAAGTGAATACGTTAGTTTTCTTCTATCAGTTGCAACTTGCAAGTTGTTGTTTTCGAGTTGCCAACATTCAACATTCATTCATGCAACATCAGTTCAGTAAGTCAACAATAAGCAACATTCATTCAATGTTGAAAGCAACATACTTTTATACAATCAAAAGGGTTTTACTGAATAAAAATTCTTTCCGAAACTCTACCTAACTAAATGACTTTACGAAATCAGTTTCATTTTAATTGAGTTCACTAAAAATTACCAGCTTTCAAGTAAACTATTATTTGAAATGATTAACGTATAGAGGACGGAAGACTTTAATTGGAATTGACATTCAACAAATCTATACTAGTGGACTCGTGGAATACTGTACCTAAAAGCGCCCTCTATTATGTTAACGACCAAGAAAACCACATTCAAGATAACCAGCTATAATGAAGTTGTAGGTTAAGTGCTGGGGAATATTTATAGTTCTAGTTTTATTTAACAGTGATGAGCGATAAAGGATTTATGCTTAAAATGATTACGGGTTGTTGGCTAAACAAAGAATGATTTCTTGGAAAACAATCTGATTGGTTTTGAGTACGACTATAGTTTTCAGTCTACGAAATTTCCACTAGTACGTTTTTATTACTTTGACCTGCAGTTAGATTATTCATAAAGCTCAATTAATTCTGTTTAAACTACTGTATTCTCTCATTAAAGTACAACAACTTGGCACTACTATCAGTAAAAATAGGATGGTTGTCTCTTTTAACAATTCGACCACAAAAACAATTTTATAAGATATCGCCATAGCATTTATAAACATATAAAGTTTAATATAGTTTAACGTCACTTAAGAATTGCTTGTCATTGTGGATTTCGTTATACGTGGTGTGAAGCCACGTCAACGACTCCTCAAAGGAAGCTATTTTAGCCTTACAATCATTAGGTTCGGCGTTAATCTCTTATCAGGGGGTTATATTTAAATAAGTAATCCAAATCATGATACAATATCTTAAGATTGAGTAATGTCACTACAGAAATCCAAACCTCTAATCTTATAAAATACTTTAATTCGTCGATTTTGTTTCTCATCATCGATTAGAGTAAACCCAAATTACTTGAATCGTTACGACTAAAACAATGAATTTCCTTTGATTTCTTGCATTTTTATAATTCAAAAAGTAGAAACCACAAATACTTGAAAAGAAGTCTTTCATAGTATTCGTAGTAGGAACTGATAACTTACAATAACCTCCACTGAATAAACCTTCAGAAGTACCTATATTTACACTTTTGTAGATTCAAAATTAGATTTTATCACTGTAAACAGGTTTTAAGAAAGTCAGCAGCACGGTACCTCATGCTCTAGGAGCCCGGGCTCAAATACCGCCAGTCACTAATTCGCGTTTTACCTTGATAGATAGGTTAGTCAATGCTTTTACCTACGAGATATTTTTCTTGGACCATTGGTTCGAAATCCACCTTAAGCGGTAGGGCTGCAAATATAGAAAACACAAAAATAAATGTTCCTAAACGAGGAGATTTATTCTCCACCAGAGAACTGCTTACACTAAAAAGCTAAATGATAATGTGTAGGAATACCTGTGAATATTACAATAATATTACAGTATATTAAGGAGCAGACATATCATTAAAGTACCGGTAGGTTTACTCATTAATCTGATATTACGTAAACATCTTACAAATTTGGGCAAACTATTTATTGTTAAACATCAATTATTGTGACATCAAAACCATCTCCCACAGTTATTTTTTCAATTACCATTGAACAACCACGTGTAATATTATGTACACACATCATAATATTTTAACAATACAAATTGATGTAGGATAAGATAAAATTGCAACTTTTGCAACAAACTACACTGTTTATAAATATGTGCCTATACAATACCATTATTTCTGTTCATATTGCGTCTTCGTCTGTGGACTCTTCTCTCATCTTGGAATCTTTTCCGTAACATGAAGCGTGGAAGAGGAAACATCCTTTGAAAAATGTTGAAATACAAAACTCGATACCTCGTTGCCAATATAAGTAACAGAAGGTATGCGATGATAAATTTTCCATAAATCTCTATAGACACGTTCATGTTGTTTTCATTTTCTGTCACTTTTTGCGTTCTAATGTTTGACGTGGAAAACAAAAAACAAACAAAGGAATCAGCTGATTTTAAATCGTGATAGAAAGAAAACTTTGTTATAAAGAGTTTTTACCCGTAGAGTTTATTTTTGATCATGGACACTAACTTCAGTGTATATAGTATTATTAAACACACGACTCCTCAAATAGACTGTTTATAGAGTCTTCTACTGTGTGAATACATAAATACAACGTCGAATTCACACTATATGGTTTAAAAGAAATTACGTTTGGGACCAGATTTTAAACCATAGATTAAACTCACTCCTTTTAAACTTACTTTCTCATAGGTTTATACAAAACAGTTTTAGGCAATATTAAGAGTTGTATCCGTTTATGTAGAGGATGGTTGGTGTTTTAGCGAATTTCCCTATAGGGAAGTAGCTATTACCGTAGGTGGCACGGTAAGACCTAGACCCGGGACCGATTTACTTTTTCATTTTGATGTCCCCAGAGGCCAAAAACACCATTCGTTCAAATTTTTATATATGTATATATATATAGACTTATATATATATATATATATATATATATATATATATACGTCCGTGAACGCGATAACTTGAGTAATTTTTGTCCGATTTTGATGAAATTTGGTTTAAAGGTGTAAAGCGGGATAAACTTGAATGAGTTCGCGAACCAGCACGATCGGACCATGAGAACGGGGCTTTACGGGGGGTTTTATGGGGTAAAAATTGGTTTTTCTCACTTTTGACCCTCAAAACACAAAATTTCCCGATTTCTCTTTAGACCTTTTTAAAGAGCTTAAAAAAACAAATAATTTAGTATATAAAAGTATTTTTGTTCGATTATTAGTAACGGAGAAAATTAAAAAAATTGTAAATTTAAAATTCCCATGTTATTCTTATGGAGAATATTGTCAAATGTTGTAGTTTGCTTGTTTATGGATATATTTTGATCAAACTTGGCAAATTTATTTATTTTGTACTAAGCTATCAATATTTTACTCAAAAACACACTTTATTAGTTTCCTTGTAGCAGCAAACCTAGGTACTCGTTAAACCTAATGTTATAAAATATATTTAACTGAAAATCAATTCAGACAAATGGAAATTCGCTTAGTCGGCAGGTTTGCTGCGGCGGGGGTATTTTATTCTAGTACTAGCAGAGTACCCGTCCTTCGTACGGGGTTGGCATGTAAGTATAAAGTGACATTAGCGTATGGTTTGACAGCTCCATTTAAGTAATGTTAAATAATGTTTACATTCAGAATAGTGACATCATTATTTTAAATATGATCCTTACCCTCTCTGTTCTAATATTCATGCAGTATTTAAATGAATGTTTGAACCAGCTGTATGGAATTGTGAAATCAAAATTAATTTGACAGTTAGTACTGCTTGTTTACATTTTTAAACTTTGTAGGTTTGTTCTTTGTTGTCATGGATACCATCAATCAAAATTTACTTTGAAATCTCTCACCTCCGATTTTTGAAAGCCCACGGGGCAGAGCCCGAGGTCAATATTGAAGCGGGAATAGTTCTATATGTATCCTCGGAACTGTAGCTTCATGTGTGTGCAATTTGAGCCCAATAGGTTCAGTAGTTTTTGAGATTAGCTCATACAAACACACACACACACACACCACCTCTTCTTTATAATAGTATAGATTATACACTTATGAAAAATTATAAAACGATGTCTTATTCTCTGGATGTATATTCAAACAGTGAAGCAAAAATCTTAAAATCAGTCCTAAAAAAGGAGGAAACATTCAGTTGACGAAACGTAAATCATTATCTTAACTAAACAATAGGCCTATGTGAAAAAAACTAGCCTACGACTATTTCTATATAGTACACTTTGCTGGAAATACTATTCATTACCTACCTTAGGTTGGTAACACTGGTAATTTCAGTCCAGTCCAGAAGTGAGTCAAGGTAGGTTAGTGTCGATGACCCAAACAACAATACTTCTACCCTTTCATTTCCCTCCAAGGACTAAACTGGGAAATCGCACGGTTTGTGACTACTTGTCCGATTTCCATGTTTAACCTCGAATTTATTATATAGTACATAATACATTATCGATACTAAATAGTACCTTATTTAATTTTTTTGTGGAAAATAAGTCTTAAGACTGCTGGGATTTTAAATCCCTACAATTGTGTTTAAATTATCACTAGAGGTCGTCCAGTGGTCAAAAACTTGACCAAAAATGTGTAATTTACAGACTTCTCTATTTTCACCCCAAGTTGTAAATAAAACATGGGATTGGAATTTATTCCATTTGTTTTGATTCTCTGTACAGTGTATATTTCGTTGTTATTTCTTCACTCAACATGGCAACCCATGGGTCCATGTTAGTTTTTTTTAATTATAAATTATTTTTAGGCATATTTTAATTTATAAAGGGATTCTGCACGTCTACAGGAAAATATCTATCTAACAGTGTGCATAGATTTTCCCTGCGATGGCCACTAGCTGAGAAATTTTTTTTTAAGAATTACATGCTTTCCTATTAATATATAGATAGGGTATTGTGTTTTAATTCTAATTTAACTTCATGGTTAAAAGCATAGATTAAACATACAGTACTCCCTTAGTAGATTCGTGATCCTTATGGATCAGCCAAAGACAATTCTAATGTTAGTTTCGTCCAGTGCCTCAAGGCGTGTGTTTTTTGTTTACTATTTTGATTCATGTTATTTCGAATCTCGATTAACCAAATAAAACAATCTGATCGTAAACAAAATCTCTTCTACCGGCTAAGTAACCAATAAGTAAAGCACGAATCACAAAATTAACTCTAAAATGACAGAAACATATTTTGTTGATGGTTGTTATTTCGTTGGTTCGACCTGTGTCACCAGCATTAACTTGACATGAAGAACAATCTATGGGTTTTACAATGGGATTAGAAGTCCACTGTGATTTTTTGGTTAGTCTATGTACATAGTTTCCTGAGAAATGGAATCAAATGCAAGTTAGTTGGTTGACTTAAATAAAATCATAGGATGTCTCACATAATAAAGAATGCAGTAAATCTTCGTGATTAAATGCATATCCTGAACTATGTTTTACTTTACACTTTGCATTTGAAAGTTATGGTTTAAATCGCCAGTGGAAATTTCCGAATAATTTACTAAACGTCTCCTTATTCGTCCAGTTTAATGCAGTACCTCTCTCAAACCAGTTATTCAAATTTATTTTAATAACCTGCAATCAAAAGGTTGGCAACCATGAGCAAAACATCGAACCTAACCTCAAATCGTCTGCTGAACAGCTGATTGTTGTTTGATTGTTTACCTTACCACCAACGCCCACAGATCTTAAAATTAAGACAGTTATGACTACTTTCAATTATTAATGATGCCCAACAAATAGCTTTTAGTTTTAAAGCAAGAAATGTATTCGCTTCCACGTGCCATAATATTGTTATTTTGACTTTGCAATTTTAGGGACTCTATTTTGCTTCTGTTCTTCCTTGGAGTCTCCATGTTTCTTTGGGTCTTGAAGTTGAAGAACGAAGAAGTATTCAGTATAAGGAAAAGGGCGATAGGTGCCTGTCCTTCCCCGAATGAAATAAATATGGAAACTACGAACAAACTGATTTGATCTTTCCTGATATAGTTGATAATATATATATAGTTACAGTAGTACATTCAGGTTCTATTTTTTCCCTTTGAATAAGACCACTAAAACTACTTTTAACATATGTGTCAGTATAAATCACGATATATTATGTATAGAAAATATCAAAGAATTGCAATCACTTATAAACTTGGACTCTGTGCCTTCTGTAAAGAGCGCGAAATTTTTGTTTTGGAAAACTAGGTTCGAATTTGACCAATCAGCAATGAATTATACTGTGTAGCAATAACACAACTCGGTAGTTCTGAGTTCTCACATATGTATAAACAAGTAATAGGCCCTATGTCTTTCTGTTTTGCTAAATCCCTTACTAAACAGACCCACATGAAAAATCTTTTTGTACACACTTCCAGAAGGCATATAACTTAAGTAGTTCAGCTAACGCAAAACATTTAAACAAGTAAAATTAGTATTACAAAAGTTTCAAACAATACATTTTAAAACTTTAATTTACTTTTTCATCTTCCACGTGCTTATGCCCTTGAAGCATGCATAATTGAAAGATTAGTTTCCATTACCTATTATTCTCAGCCAACGACATCAATTAAAGATCCGGCCGTTAATTTCGCAGCCTGCAGGTAACTTGCGATTATCTTTTAGTTGATTTACAATCTGATTGCATCATTGTTTCATGACAATTGTAGCAATTGAGTAAGAAGAACCTTGCACTTGACTAAAGCATTCATCCGGAAAGCCACGTGTATTTTGATTATTTCCGGCTATTTTCTGCTTACTCTGTAGTAAAATGTCCGGTAGGTGTAAGAAGAGGTTTATGGGAAAAATCAAATAGGCATAGATAGGAGTTTTAGGAAGGATTGTAATCAAAGACACTAAAGACAGCATTCGTGTTAATATATGGATACTTTACTTGCGTATCAAATACTGGCGAATGAAGAACAAACAAACTATTTGTTTCATTCTCGTTTATAAAACTAAAGAACCTGTATTTGTATTACTAACCCTAAACTTACAAAGGATATTATGTACTAATAAATGCAAGTAAATGATAAATAGTATGCTTAGGTAGGATAGAAACAAATCACTGTTAAATATTGTAAAATATTGGATCATAAATTAAACAGATATTTTTAGTTAAACTCCTGACAAAAAAAAAATTCTGACAGTGCAACAGAAACAGAAATTAAAGGTAATACATTTTTATGTGTATTGTTCCTTCAATATGCTGTGGGTTTTATCGTAATAAATCTCCTTTACACTCAGATTAGCCATCTTTTGAAGATCAGCTGGAAAAAATGTTGGATCAAAAGAGTCCACTAAAAAACTATCCATTTGGAGCCACACATGATAGCCAATAATGTTTAACTTAACAAGATAATCAGCTGTTTTTATTCGTGGGGTCATTGGCAGCACTGGAGTTGCGTCCTTTTCGTTACATAGGGGAGTTGAACAACAATGGATTTAGTTCACCCCTCGAGCAAATCCTTCGAACTCTGCGAAGTAAAACCTGTGAGTCAACTGTTTATTTAAGATTGTTCAGAAGAAATTCACTGTTAGTCATGACATAACTATGAGAATTTGGGGGTTTCATGAAACGCATTTACCCTATGATTGTTTGTAGCTGTTTTACAATTTAACAGGCGATCCTCGTACGATTACATTTTGCAATGTGAATGTTTGTGAATGTGTTTTATGTTCGTAATTCAACTACACAAAACTACTGTATTGAATAGCACATATTTATTTAGCTAAAATAAATCATCATCCAATAAAAATGTTAGTTAAGAATAATTACTAGTAGTTGAAAGATTAGTAAAGTTCAATACAACAAGTCAGTTGGACATTTTAGCTATCAAAAGGACTTATTATTTAATTCATAATGTAATTCATATTATTATAAGTCCATTCGCAGGTTATTATATTTAATAAACTTATCCCTGACAGCAACCTTCGGTACCGGATTCAAATCACCAATGAATTTTATCTCAAAGCCCAGAAAACATACTACTATAACAAATAGTATAGTTATAGTAGTATGTTTTCTGTGCTCAAAGTGATAATGCTGCAACCCTAGGTCTAAACTAGATTGAGTTAATGTAAACAACAATTCCGGGCTCGTGCATAGCGTCATAAGACAAAAAACTATATAAAACGCAGTTAGTTATTATTCATGTTTTTTTATCATTAGGAGAGTAAAAGTAAAAGTACACTAATTGAAAGTAGTTTATCGAAGGTAAGACTTTTCCTAACCCCCCAGTCTAAACTAGACTGAATTAATGTAAACAACAATTCCGGGCTCGTGCATAGCGTCATAAGACAAAAAACTATATAAAACGCAGTTAGTTATTATTAATGTTTTTTATCATTAGGAGAGTAAAAGTAAAAGTACACTAATTGAAAGTAGTTTATCGAAGGTAAGACTTTTCCTAAAGAGGATAATCGCAAAACAAACGTGTTTTGCGCATGTTTTACGGGTCAATGTGTGTTATTGCTTCCAAAAAGCAGTTTTCCGTCACATGCAATTTGAATTAACAACTACATGAGAATTAAAAGTCCCCTGTCCTACCAGATGGTGGGGTAGATTGTTGAAGGAAGACGGGGAATATTCCGTTCCATCTGCTTGATCCTTCTAGTTTATTCCCCAGACCGCCTGGCGCCGCGCCGGCGCGCCATGAGGGCGGAGCCCTATTCATCATTTGAGACAGCTTCCGAACAAAAAACGTAGGAAAGTTCCGTCAAATAGTCTAGTGTTGTTTAGATTTAGAGGTTGGACCGAGGGATTTTTATTCATAGCAGGGATTTTTATTTTCCCCAGGGATTTTTACACCTTAGTAACTAGTACTTAAAATACAATTGAATTTATTTGATTGTTTTAGGAGGGGTAACAATAATCTATTCCTATTAGTGTATTTATTAATTTTAAAGAACTCTAAATCAAGTAAGAACTAACCAAAATATTATTATTCTTGTTTATTATGTGGGATGAAAGTAAAAATTCTTGGTATAAAAAAAATGTTTGTACTTGAAACGAGTCACTATCCCTATCAAGACTAAGAGTTATAATCGAGCTTAACTTTATAATTGCAGTAACTCTTGCAGGGCTTCAAAATTTCATTTGTAGGAAAAGGCATTTTTCTAAATAGTAAGAAGAAAGCTGTAAATAAATAGATGTGGATTTTTAATAAATATAGACTCGGTAATTCATAATTCTCGGGTTATTCTAGAGAAAACAAATTTTAGGGATTTTTTGGGGAAACTGGGACGAAAAGGGATTTTTATAGGGCGAAAGGGATTTATTTATCCCATTGGGTGAACCTCACACCCGCACCCTTCACATTCTTCAGTTAGTCTACAGGCGCGCCCTGATGATGATGTGTAGTGCTACTTCCGAAACGTTCAGTAAAAACCCAGTGACTTTACAATCTATATTGGTTCATCAGGAAGTGAATGAATTCAGGACTCCTTTTGCGAATAAAGGATAACAATGACAAGTAAGTTATGAATTATTGTTAACACAATGTATTATAACAAGTAAGAAATATTAAAACCTATCATTGTATATTGAAACTGCTTGTATTACACATAGTAAATTTACCACTCGTTCACCCATGGTTCAACCTATGTGTCTATTCCATGAACACAACTTACTGAAACAGTTGTTGAATTCCACTCAAAGTTGGGATTGTGCAACTCCTAATTGCGAATTCTAGAATCGTAGAGTTCCAAATCAATGGGTTTGTTATGGTACGAACTTTAGCCAATTAACTTTTATGACTTATTATTTTCGACCGGATATTCGTAGTCATGGTCACTGGATTTACGTCCGAACCGTGGTGCGAATAATCTACGAAACATGGATTGTATGAATGCTTGTTCCCTAAAGTGGCGATTTGTGTACCATTTAAAAAATCATCTTTTAAAAAAATCACCGTACCTAATTAAGTTGTATTCTCCGTTCTACCGTGTATTGTAAACAGTGAGTGTGAACTTTGTTCTTTGATTGTAATTCCACCAGAGAATTTCAAATAAATATCATATGGATCGTTTCATTTTCTAGAAATATATTTTAATTTGTGAAATAACATAAAATAAATAGTGAAATAAGCATACGCCGGGGAAGAAATCTGAGCAGAATACACCGGACATACTAATCCAAAATAATGGAGATTATTGTGTGTAACTATATGTTGTATCTATGTTGAGTTTGAGTATTATCATTGACTATGGTATTATGTAGTCATAAAGTTATTAAAAAGTGCCTGAAATGTTATTTAGTATATCATATATATTTAGTATATTACTTAGTATTAGTGAACAAATGTATCTATGGCTCTTATAGTCAATCGTGAAACATCTTTTTGGTGGTTTGATTACATAGAACGATGAATATTAACTATAAGACGTCTTTAACCTTATGTTTCTTGAATATCACGATATTTCCTAACATCTGGTTGACTAGGAACTGAATGGTTTCCCAATTCTCGATCAACCTTTAAGCTTACGTCTTTAAGAAACCATTTGAGTCATCTGAAGAGAATTTTAAGAGGTATTTTAGTCCATAATAGAACTACTAATTACTTTGAATATTTTTTTTAGATAAAGCAATAAAAGCTCACATTGTAATATACGCTTTAAAATAGAGAAAAATGTTCACACAAGCGCACTGAAATGTAACAAGTTAATATACTAAGCTAAATAACCTCCGAATTTACTACCATAATGTGTAAAATAATCACGTAATCTGGATGTTATTATTATTTAACTTCAACAATTGTCGATCTTCAAAAATATTTGATCTTGAAATAGTTTGCACTCTCTGCAGCCCAAAAGGTTTTAACAATCACTAACCAAAACTACCAAATTCGTGACAGCAGCAAAAAATACTGTATTTAAACCATTTTACGTTTTATTCCTCAGCGATGTCGAACCAAATCTAATCTTACACAATCGTTAATCTAATGATCAGTCTATAACATTAAGGCGTAGTAATTATGCAATGCTGAAGGTCTCGGCAAATGACGCATGAATAGTATTCCAGTCAGCGGCGAGTGTAACGGCATCGCGCATTGCTTGGTGCTCAATCGGCGCAAACATCTGCGCAAGACCGCGATATGCTAATGGCTAGGCGAACTAGGCACTGCAGATGCAAATGGTACACAGCCAGCAAGGTAGATCGAGCAATAAATGGGAAATGGGAATCGTATAAGGTAACGCTTAGAGTTTGCGAGGGTTACAGGAAATCGAGTAAAGGACAGATGAAATGAGACAAACCAAATAGTTATAAACGATATTCTTGGATTGTGCGACCTTATACGGAAACATTTGAAACCCCCTAAATATCTTAGATCCACGCATACTATTCAGCATGTCAGCATGTGTTGTTCAGGATGAAAGAGAATGAAACACACCAAGAGGCAGGAATGAGATTTTCATTTCAATGCTCATTAAACTCGTGGTGTTTTCTGGTAGATAAAGTCTCCCAAGTGGATCATATATGGTGTAAGCCAACGAAAGTTTTTTTCGATTGAACTACGACGACCCCCCCCCCCCCATGACAAGTCATATTGTTGACATTGTCATAGAAGATGTAGATTCTATGAAGAAATCCAGATGCAAAAAATAATAAACTTGAAAGTTGTTTGTATTCGAGAGATAAATTGTGTGGTAAAAATAATTCGTGTGTGATTTATAACAATTCAGGGTACACCATAAAAAGAATAGTTAAATATTAGGTTCAATCAATAATATTATAACCGAAACTGAATGGATCATAAACATAAACAAATTATGTCACTGGCTTGAAAGCACATAGATCCAAGAGAGCGGACAGTCTGAAAGTAATCATGTTTATTGATATTTATATGGAACTGTCAAAAAACTTCTACACTAACTGTTACGGCTGTTGCTGTAGACATTCAGGCCAGTGACAGTGACGTCATTTTTGTGTTTAAGATCCACACCGTTTTGGATCTAATATTAATGGATTCAATGATAAAATAAGATATAGTTTGAGAAGATAAGATTGAATATTTTGAAGTCATTACGGTAGTAAATTCAAAACCAAAATAGCCGCAAATTGATATACCTTTACTTTAATGATCGTGGGTCATACAATCAACAACTGCGAATTAGCATTGTTATGATCAACACGCGCTGAAGTGTTGACAGGCACGCCTAGAAGTGAAGAAAAAGCTGCAAATTGTCTAGATTGGCGCGGCTGATGGAAGAAGAAGAAATTGCGACAAGATGCGATCTGAACGACATTCCAGCACGCCAGCTTTCACAGATTCCCTCAGGTGTTACTCTGTGTCCATAGAGGAAGCAGATTTGCAACGTACATAGAGTAAGAGGAAACCAACTTGGGCAATGAACGTGCAACGGTGTAATGGACCTGTTTTGCATGAAATATTGGGGTGAGCCGGCTGTTGTTGGTTTATTTTATTACTAGCTGTGTACCCGTTCTACGCACGGGGATCTTATAATATTCAGTTGAAACCTTCTTATATAACGAACAGCAGTTGGTTTGCATATTTTAAGATATGCTGGCCAAACTATTATACATAGCTTCATTTTATGTTGTTTTTTGTTGTTCCGGATCGGTATGACAATCAATAAAAGGTTAAATTACCTCTGTGTCTGCCGGTCGATCCTATAACGGTAGGCTTACTTTTATTTTTACTATCTGATCTCGTTTGCATGGCTCAATCACGTCCTGGTTGAAGTTCGTTCGCTACGCTCACTCACCTGTATGTTGGAGCTCGTTCGCTGCGCTCACTTTCCTTCAGGTTAGCTCGTTCGCTACGCTCACTTGCCTTCAGGTTAGCTCGTTCGCTACGCTCACTCGCCTCCAGGTTGCAAATTAGCTGTTGTCATAAATGTAAAAGAAATAATAGTGCTAGTGCTGCACCCTGTTGGTAATCCTTGTAACTTTAATGCTATTGAACATCACAGAACAGAACCAACTTGTTTAATTGAAACAGCTGTTAAGATTCAATAATTTCATTTCTCATAAGGTTAACATGGGCTTCCAGAAATTCCACGTCAAAAATCGACAAAAACTTGATTTTCAAGGGTTTACTGTTAAATATCTAACTGTCTCATATTCGATGAAATACGTCTAAAACCATCTCATATATGTATAGTATTTGGAAAATAAGTTTCAGGCGGGACAGTGCTATAGTTATTGAGGAGTAGTTGTAATAAAGTGCGTATTTTAGCGTTACCAAGAGAATGACAGATAGACAGACAGACAGACAGACAGACAGACAGACAGAAATTGAGATAAGGTTTGATTCGGTTTCTCTGACCTATGAAATGTAAAAATAACCAAAAAGTTCATTATTCTAAGCAATGTACAGACAAAACTCTAATTTTATTTATATAGATATTACTAGCTGACCCGGCGAACTTCGTATCGCCTAAGTTATAGGTTTCCCCTAAGACAGACCGATGGAAAGAAAGTACCGTTACGTTTAATTTTCAAGATGATCTCGTTCGCATCGCTCAATCACGTCCTGGTTGAAGTTCGTTCGCTACGCTCACTCACCTTTGGGTTGGAGCTCGTTCGCTACGCTCACTCACCTTTAGGTTGGAGCTCGTTCGCTGCGCTCAAGGTTAACATGGGAAACTCCAGAGCCACTGGGGCGGAGCCCTTTTAAGAATTTCGAAACGGGAAATAGTTTACGTCCGATTCGCATACCTACAGAATTTACACACCAAATTTCATAACGATCGGTGAAGTCGTTCCGGAGGAGTTTGCAGACAAACACTGTGACACGAGAATTTTATACAGACTGTCCCAAAAGTCCCGGACCGGTTTAATATTTTCTAAACGACAACAGATAAATCAATAAGATTTGGTACATCAACACCACACCTAAAAATCTACTTTTTTATGGAAATATAAATTTTCTGTCATATCATAGGGACGTCCCGCAAGGAGTCAGAAGGAAATCTTAAATAGAAGTATAGGTTGACATGTACATCAAATTAAAGGTCTTTACTAGCAGAATATAATGCTGCAAATTTGAACTCAAACGGACAACCAAGTCAAGAATAACAGTGGTTCAAAGATTCATTTAATTTGCATTTGGGGGCATAGCCCTAGGAATCGGAAAAAAAATTTTAACGTAAGCATAGGTCGATATGCACATCAAATTAAAGGTCTTCACTAGTAGATTACAATGCCGTAAATTCAAGCTCAAAAGAACGCCTGAGTAAAAAATGGCAGTCGTTCAAAGATTCAAAATGGCAGGTTCAAGAAATCTTTGAACGGCCGCCATTTTGTAACGGGTGATCCTTTCGAGGCGCGGTTTCCGGCATTGAACTCTGCTAGCTAAACCCTTTAAACTGATGTGCATATTGACCTATGCTCCTATTTAAAATTTCCTTCTGACTCCTCGTGGGACGTCCCCATGATATGACAGAAAATTGATAGTTCCTTAAAAAAGTAGATTTTTAAGTGTGGTGTTGATGTGCAAAATCTTATTGATTTATCTGTTGTCGTTTAGAAAATATTAAACCGGTCCGGGACTTTTGGGACAGTCTGTATATTAGATTTTATATTTGGTAATTTTATTGTTTATTTTTATTAGCGTTTTATGGATTTCAGTTAAGATTGTCACGGTTCAATTGCAGCTTTTATAGTATACCCTGAAAAGTCTGTTGATTAATGAGTTAATGTTGTCAAACATGTTTCACTCTAATTTTAGGCCGTATATACAGGTAGTAGACTATAAAACTTGTGATATATTAAAATATAACATAAATATTATCAGAAAACATGCAATAATTTTGCTCATCCATGGATTACATGATAAAATATTCTATGGTGTAAGTAAGACGTAGGCCTATGTCTAAAAATAATTCATTAATGTTTCATAAATATCAGCCCACAATATGAACCATAATAAGCCATAGAGAGACGACTTTTTTGATAAGGAGATTTACAAGCAAAATGTTAGTGAACATTAGGTACTCGTATGATGAAGTATTATTATATTGATCATATAAAGTTTTCTTAAGGTTGTTATGTTATAGTGATTTAATGATTTTTTAAAGTGATTCTTAATTTTTGTGTTATAATCCAACATTTACCGCTTAAATAAATTAATTATAAGGTGGAGGGAGGGTGGCGGTGACAGTCCGTATTTCATTAAATTAATTTTAAGCAGCAGGATGGTAAAAACCTCCATTGATTACATGAATAACGCGCGTTTAGACACGATAATAGTATAATAGGAGTTAAAACGTGCAAACAAGGAAAAATGGAAAATCCTCCTTTGGCAGATGCATAGAAAATAATTTATTCCTCGTGCAATTTACTATTGACGCAAATACTACCTTATTTAATTACGAACTGAATGTATGTTTTTACTGTACTGTTACAGTAATAACAATTGATTGCTTGTGCTCAGCATTCTTCTAAGATGTCGTAGGTAATCACTAGTGTTTTATAAAATAAATTATTTTCTACACTACGTATTTGTTAGGAATGTATCTATATCATAGAGTAGAAGAGATGTACGCCTTTGTAGTTTGTTATTTACGTACGCTAAAACTACTAAATTTACAGGGCTGAAGTTTTACATAAATGTAGATCATGAACGCAAAAAGCCTATTCATGCCTTAACAATTACCTAAGGTACGCTACGGGTAATTTGGAAGTAGGTTTCGAGTGGTCTTGATAACAATAATATGAAAAACCTTCACATTTTTCCTTTACTCTATTTATACTTTGATTGGTTTTCTTTTTTTAAGTTGGGATTTTATTTCGTAACGCAGATGATTGAAGAAAATCTAAGAGAATTACAAAAGGAAGGCCTACTATTGTTCATTCACACATTCAATAAAATTATAAAAAATAGGTACAATAAAAAATATGTGAATATTATTTAGGATCAGGACCAGGAAACTATTGACACTAACGTAAAAGCTAGATCTTTCTAAGACCTTCTAAACCGTAGACCACCAGCTGATTTGGAATGGAAGGAACAACAATGACGACGTTATCTGATTTAGAAGGCAGTGGCAGTGACCCGGCCATTGTCATGGTGTCGCCGTGAATTTCAAGTTGAGGTTAGGATTTACCTTCTTCTTTAGTCTTCAAACGTCGAGGACATGGTCGGAAACGAAATTAGTAACGATTGATTACCTTGCAAAAACGATTACGGTGTTCCCCAAGGTTCCAGATTAGGCCCCATGCTGTTTTCAAGATTATTGCTATCATATTACGACGATTGACTAAAGGTGTTTGGAATTATATGTTAAGCTGTATCGTTGCTGAAGTTCTGTTCTGAATCTGAAATAACTAGCTACTTCCACTACTTCTCTTATTGGAAGATTCGCAAAAAGGCTTCTAAGGTTACAATTACTTATAGATTCAACTCTCAGCAGGGGCCCTATTTTTGAAATGGTTGACTGTTGAGTTGAGTGTCGAGTCATTCTATTTCCAATCGTTTCGTATTTTTGAAACGGTTGACGGTGGACTTATACAACCAAAACTACTCAACACCTATCGAGCTGTTGAGTGGAGGTTGACTGCACTTTATTCTTCCTCTCTTTCGGCAAAAAATTACTCTTTTTGAGACGACGCCATATTGTTTTGTTATTGCTTTAATTTACTAATTGCGATTTAGAGGTTATGTATTTGTTGTCAATGTATTAGCACCCAATTATGCGATTGTTTTCTGTAGAATAATCGCATTTTAATTTTATTTACTGTGTCAATACTAGACTATTTAATCAAGGGTTTTATTCTTGTTGGAATGTTTGAAATAGACTAGGCATACTAATTGAACTTATTATAAGATAATTATTGTTATTAGACCTATGATTTAAGGTTTTAAGATTGTGGTAGAGAGAAACAATATCATAGTTTGTTTCAATACCATTCACCTAATAAAGGGATCAAATTAATTTAAGTTACGATATGCTTTCAGTGCAATGGCAAATAGCCGCTTTAATCTAAATAAAAAACAATTAAAAATAACATAAAACAAACCGATGAAGGAAACTAAAATAAGGTGATGTGTTCCGAAATAGAGACGAAGAAAGCAAATAATAATGTATTTAGGATGAGTGTAGGACCTAAAGTAAAGCGCAGCCTATGCCTAAACTTATAATTAGCTACACCCTAAAACAAACATCCATAGTAAATTTTATTTTTTATACTTAAGTTTATTACTTTATTTAGTTTACTTTAGTTAATTACTTAAGTTAAGGTACTTTGCAATCACTAAGATTAAGCAAGACATAACCTCAATCTCAATTTCTCAAGAACGGAGTTGACAGTTTACCTCAGTGTCTCGAAATATGGCAGATTGAGATTAGCTGCCAGATTTTAGAGTAAGAAGAGGTTAAATCGAAGTCCGCAAGAACTCTGCATTGTGATTGGTTCAAAATGACGTCATCTGAATTTTTGACGGTCGTATGCTCTACATTTCCACCACGAGTCTCTCAACTAGTGATTCCCAACTCGCTTCCCAACTGTTGGGTTTCAAAAATACCAAATCATGTTGTTGGTTGAGTTGAGTGCTGACGATTGACTCAACTGTCAACCATTTCAAAAATAGGGCCCCAGAAGGGTTAGGCCCTATACATTCAACAATTCAATATGTGCTACGAGTTGTCTGGTGTTTTCATTTTTAGTAGCTAGCCTAGCTATGAGATAAAAAATATATGTATATATTAACGTAAGGATACGCATTCTTCGAGGCCGCATTAGCGGAACGAGACGAATGCCTTTAACGAACAATAAATTATTAGACAATAGCCGTAGTTAAACAATGACTATAAAACATGAAGCAACAGACGAGACACGTTCAAACCGGTTGAAGTGCCTGTACAGTACCGCCAACCTATACAAACTACAATACAACATCTATTACACTATATTAAATGAGTTAACACGTGACTCCCAAATACTCATGTCCTAAAATGACGACTGATTTAATGCAATTGATTAGATTTATTTGATGGCAGACAAATTCACGATTTTTCGGCTAAGCGTAGTTCCCGAATGACATAACCTGAAACTAATCTGACTGAAGACACCGAAAAAAGCGCGACCAATCCTGACCTTAGCTTCTGCAGACAGGAAACAGCTGTTAGGTGACGTCACGGTCACAGCTGATCTTATGTCATTTTACCGCCAAGGACGTCTCGTCTGACCGCCATGATGTAACCAAACCTAACCTAACACAAAAATGTAAACATTGGACGTTCACGTTGTTGTCACTAGTTGTCTTGCGGTATTAATGCACTTTTTCCAACCATAGATCAAAAGAGAAGAATATACAAATTATATAAAATTATTGCTTGTCAAATAACTTCGTTCTTAGCAAACAATAATTAACAGTTAGTTGTCCACTTTGTTGTATTGTTTTATATTGATGTACAGTATAAACCCTCTAAATGGATTAAGAGCTACAAAATAATTTCTTAGTAGCCATGAAGAACCGTGGATTAACACTTTCTAAAGTAATCTATGTTTAGAAGCTTATTCTTTTGTCAACTGCAAGTATTTTAAAAACAATAAATCGAGACAGTTATGATTTTTTTCGTATCTTAAGTAGGCCTATGTTTTCTGTGATCTTACTGACAACTTTGATAACTGATGTTGTAGTTCCAAAACAGTTTTCAACCAAAGTAACATTGTATTATCCTTAAAAGCATTATCTGTTAAATAACACAACTTCACCGACAACAATCTTAATCTTACGATGGATTTCCCATGGTAGAAAGTGCTTTGTTTAAACATGCAATATGATGCTCTAATATCCATGTGTTAGTGTTAAGGATATCCGTGAAACCAGCTGATCCCATAATATCGTGAGAACAGCTGATTGTTCTCAACCGGTCTGTTACTAACAAGTTGTTAGGGTTTGTATGATGCATGTGGAAACACTTACCAGCTGATTATAACTATGAACAACTTTAACAGCCCAGCTGGTGCATATAGGTCTGTGTAAATCTGCAGTTCAGTTCATGTTAGTAAGCTAATGAATTCAGATACAGCTCCTTAGACCTGTATCGATGTTTCACAGACTTTAAAATGTGTTTACACTATGACTATAAATTAGCTACATCCTTTATTTGATTTTTGGTCCCTGATGTCCCGGGTACAAATCCCGCTAATCATAAATGGTTTTTTATCTCAGTGATAACACTGCGACCCCTAGGCCTAAAAGGAATGTGAACAACAATTCCGGACAACCTTGTAAATGTGTCACACTATGCTTCATTCCTGTTACAACCTCTGTTTTGTCCCCAGGCAAGTCCCAAAGTGTGACAGTCACGGTGTCCGAGGGACGATGTGATCGCGGACCTCTAGACTCTGCCCTCTCCTTCTGCAGCCACCGTCTCAGGCGGGCATTCACCAGGAAGAATCTGTACAAGAGGGTGAGTCCTAGATCAAGTAGTCGTCATTTGAAGTACAGTAGCTGTGTTGCAATTCCATGGAAAAAGAAGCCTGGCCCTGTAAAAAAGTGGTAAAACCCTTAAAAATTGTATAGATCTGTAACATTGACAGATGCAGTGTGTCCCCAAACTATTTTGGCATCGTTACTAGACGAAATACAAACTAAAATATAGTGTTAAAAAAATCAACTCAAAAGTTCAGCCGCTGTTTTGTTGGCAGCTGTATTTTTTAGTTTTGGAATTGTTTACACATTTTAGTTTGTCTTTAGTCCCGTAATGATAACTTAAAAGTGTGATTGAAAGTTTGGGGACACTCTGTATATGTTTTCTTGACAATACCATCAGGCTAGATTTAGTTACTGTGGGTTTTGGGTTATTGTGGGGGTATGTGGGTATTCTAATCCAAAAGTATCTTCAAGGATATTTTCTTGGAAATTTTGTTTTTTAACGGTGATTTTTCCATAAAAACCCATAAAATAACAGAAAAATTAAATTTCTAAAAAAGGGTTATAACAGTTTTGTATGTTGTAGTCTTTTAACTCCTAACAAAATTTTATGTTTTAACCCCATCACTGTAAAAATTACAGCTCAAATGTTATTGCAACTTTTGTGAATTTTCCCATAAAAATCATAGTCACTCCCACCACTCACCCATTATGAGGGTTGTTGACGAGCTAATCGAGGAAAGTATGTGTCAGATTGCTGATATAGTTAATTTTTGCAGGTACCGATACTAGGCTGGTTACCCAACTATACAAGTGAAGACGCTATCAGTGATTTGGTAGCAGGTGTAACTGTTGGACTGACTGTGATTCCACAAGGCATAGCTTATGCCAATGTCGCTGGTATCCCACCACAGGTAAATTACATGTTTTTTTTTATGGGGATTTTCAAATGGTATAACAAACCTCAAATTTTCATTGGTCCTAAAACACCACCTAGTAACCATGAAACATACTTAGAGATTTAGGTTTATCGTTTATTTGTAAAGTTAGAGTTCATCTCTGGATTTCTACTGGTGTCGACTTTTTTTAATTGATAGCCAAATGACAAAAATAATCTGAGTCCAGACTCGAACCTACCACCTTCTCATTTGAAGATGACCACTATAACCTCTAGGCCATTCAGCCAATTTTTTATACTGTACTTAACCGGTAAACATCCTCATGGGCATTTACATCTTTTGGAGGTATGACATTTTTAAAGACTTATTTTTGCCCAGATCATGTAGATTTTGCTTTAAGAATTTCTATCGAAGTGACTATTTTATCTGTTGTAATTTTGCCAACTTAAAATTATTTTTCTGCTAAAAGAATGATTTATTACCAAATTTGCTCCAAATAGTAAAAATCACATTCTAGAATTTAACCTGAAATTAGGAGAAAAATTAAATAATACCAGTGAAGTTAAATGTAACTGAAAATAAAAATGTGCTTTATGTTTACAATGTAGGATGAGCCTAAATGCTGGTTAAATACTCTTAACTTGACATTTTAATCTTGTAGAGAGCTTTCTTTTATGGACAAGTTGGTATATATTTTTTGGCACGATTAAGAAATACAGTCTGCTTTCAATGATTCATGCTCTTTTCATTAATTAGGCTATTTAAAATATTACAGTCATTACAATAAATCAATTTTGTATATTAATACAAAAAACTTTTACTGTCAGTTAACTTTAACTTAACTTAACTGTTATTATAACACTAGCTGTACCCGCGGGCTTTGCCCCGTTTAACTTCATATGTGAGCTCGTTCGCATGGCTCAATCACGTCCTGGTTGAAGTTCGTTCGCTACGCTCACTCACCTTTAGGTTGGAGCTCGTTCGCTGCGCTCGAACACGTCCTGGTTGAAGCTCGTTCGCTGCGCTCAATTGCCTTCAGGTTAGCTCGTTCGCTACGCTACCTCGCCTCCGGGTTGAAGTTCGTTCGCTATGCTCACTCACCTTTTGGTTTCAAATTAGCTGTTGTCAAATATTAAAAAAAATAATAGTGCTGCACTCTGTTGGTAATCCTTGTAACTTTAACACGTTGACTGCGCGCGCCGACTTTACAGGCGCTCCCCAGTGGCGGGCGAAGCCCCGGCGCGCAACCGCATCAGCGAACGCAATTGGCATTCATATATTTCAGTCTGATGAATCACAAAAGAGCAGTGGTGACTGTGCTGCGTTACCCCGAGAGTGGTACAACCTACACCAAAGTAAAGCTCGCATTCTAAGCTGGCAGGCTGGCAACGATTATAACGTCTCAGTCTGAGGCTAAGCTCACACTGGCTCAATATATTTCTGTTGGTCTGGTGCCGACTTTTGTCGGCGCGCGCCACCTGGGAGCGCTGGCGACGCCGACTAAAGTCGGCACGCGCAGTCAACGTGTTAATGCTATTGAACATCATAGAACATCAGAACCAACTTGTTTAATTGAAACAGCTGTTACGATTCATTAATTCCATTTAAATATGAGTACTCATTAGGTTAACATGGGAAACTCCAGAGCCACTGGGGCGGAGCCCGAGAGTCCGATCAGAATAAAAACCACTTAGTTTTCCTATTTAATGCCTAAAGAATCAGTGTACCAAATTTCAGCCTCTTAGGTAAGTGGGAAGTGGGAGAATTAGTGATGAGTGAGTGAGTGAGTGAGTGGGTCAGTCAGTCAGTCAGTGAGGGCTTTGCCTTTTATATATATAGATTAACTTTAATTTTTTAAGCAATCAATTTTAACTGTTAATCTTTTATACACTTTCTCACTGGGACAAAAAAGTATTTTAATCTCTTGCCTAACTATCAAAATTACAGATAGCATTGTTATCAATTCTTGGACAAATATTTAAAAATGTGAAGGAGCACTATGCAATATGGATACTGTGTCTGTTTTGCATCAATATTTTTGCAGGAGTTCTTTTTCACTGCTAAATTGACTCAATGAAATAAAAAACAAGTTTAAATTTGTTTTAATTACATCGGTAAAGGTTATGTTTTCAACTTTGCCATCAGTATAAATATTGTTGTTTATTAAATTATTGCAAATATTTTCCATTAAGACACATTTACACAAAGCCAGTTGGCGGGCAGGTTACCTGCCTCAAGGTTTCTTGAAATATACTAGAGGCCACAAAACAAACCTGTCCTGTAACCTGCCTACTCACAATTACTCAATGAAACTTAAAAGCAGATTATGAACTTAAAATAAAGATCTATAAATATTGTTACATTGATAATGAAATCTCACAAATCATAGTTGAGAACAATTGAATCAGTTTGTGGGTTCAAAAAATGATGAGTTTTGTTATAAGAAACTATCAGCCACTTTTCAGTATCACTAATCAATCAAAATACTAATCATTATTAATTATGACTAACCATAAAACAAATCCTATACTCTTACGGTATATGAGCAATGTTTATTGTATATATGCATGCTTGTATGTATGCTTGCACAAAGATCTCGTAATCGGCTTCGACGATTTCTTTCAAATGTTGTAATTGATTTCTGCCATAAAAACGTGTTTACTGCAATCAAAACTGCCAACAAAAATATAATTAGGTAATAACAATTAAATTTAAAGTAAAAAATTTTGAACTTTGACCTTATGGTTTGCCAAGTTACCATGTTCGTTGAACAAAGTAACAAGGAAAAAGTAAACAAAAGTCTTGAAAACATGTGTTAATAACAAGCGATCCACAATATACTAGAATTGACTATTGGATAACTAGTCAAAGATAATAGCAAACTACAAAATATAGTACAAAGCGAAAAACATCAGTTGTTACTATTGAGCAAAGATTGCACTGAAGATCATTAGATATAGGAGTACAATAGAAATAAACTATGCCGACTCGGTCTCCAGTTACTTGTTACAAAATACCAAATCTTTATACAACACACTAATTTAAACAATTACAGGATTCTTGTATTCACCATAAAACCTAATAGAAACAACTTATTACTGTATCTCCTACGATTTTACAACTGGCGTGCAAAGTAATACGGTGAAAAATTAAAATCACACATTTTCTATTCTTATTTAAGCTTTGTAACTCCCTGATGGAATATCAGGGTAAAATTTCTAATTGTTTCTAATAAACCAATAACACGTAAGATGTGGGCTGGGTCTACCCCGCCCACTATACATTGTGACCCGGTTATTGACAAACACCCGGCACCCGGCGGGGGGCTGATAGGTGTTGTGGTTCCGGGTAACCAGGTCAAATGACAGTCATTGACTCTGGAAGGCCCAAGAGTGTGTACACACGTGACCTGTTAGTACATGGATACATAGTATAGTATGTACAGGTTATATACTTGTCTAAGAGTGAAAGAACCTATAGTAGCTTATGTATGGAGAACAAAGCTTCACAAAATAATGTACAAGGATTTTTTAGGACAGCAGTATTATTTGAATGGTGTATCTGCACTATGAAATCTCAATATTTTTCATGTTGCTGTTTTCAATAGTAAAAATATTCATTTAAAGAACTAATGAACCCACTCTGGCATAAGAAACATAACCAATCAAACCTTTGACTATGTGAATAATTTGAATATTTAAAAGTAAATTTCACAATTTCACTCACTTTTTAAATTTTTATATAAGCAAAAAAGTTTCTAATTAAGTTACTCTATAACACTTATCCAATGGCTTTTGGATAATAAAGTTCACATTACCTCCGTATAGACCATTATTACCTAGTAGTAATTTTTTACAAAATAATATTGTAGTTGAAAAAGCCACTCTCATAATGTGTTGATTCTCCCTAAGTTTTTGTTACTGTGATAGTTGATTTTACATTAAATATGCTAAAGCTTACAATATAAGTCAAAATTCCATTTTATACCTTATTTTTTCATACTTTCATGAATAATTTATATGACATGAAAATAGCTTAGGAGGTGTTTAAATCAGTAATATATACATCAGCACACTGTTGTTAGCTCGATTCAAGTATGTTCAGTTTATTCCATAAAATTGGCTGTACAACTTAACAATGGGAATGAAATGTCACCAATAGTCAAAACCTTTACTCAAACAAAACAATATAATTTACTAACTGTTCTAGTAACTTGTATGTTGACAAACCTGTGTGTTGCAGTATGGACTTTACTCGTCGTTCATGGCGTGTTTTGTCTACACGTTGTTCGGCAGTTGTAAAGACTCTCCTCTCGGACCGACGGCAATCATGGCGATCCTGACGAGAGAAAACCTCCACAACACCGGCCCGCAGGGTGCAATACTGCTGTGCTTCCTAACAGGCTGTGTACAGCTTGTCATGGGCGTACTGCAACTGGGTATGTAGTGGCTTAAAAAAAAATAATTATGATAAGGGTGATTTAGTTATAGAGTTTACAATTTAAAATTTAAATATTACATGTTGCAGTTAACTACTAGGTATATTTTTGTTTTGACTCAATTGTTGAGAACTGACATTAACCCTGAAAAAGGACATTTGTCAAATGATGTCCATGTATGGTTCTTCAGACTTTAGCCATTGACTATTGGATACTGAAGTAGATATCCCATCTATATGGAACAGCTGTTGCCAATTTTTTATTAAAAAAGAACATAGTTATGTGAGCCAGTCACAGAATGTGCTGGGGTCTAAAATTCAATTTTCTACCTTGTTTTTATCGTCACTGACCAAGTTGATGGGTCATAACAGTTGCTATAGCTCACCATAGTTCATTCCATTAGTTTGACTTTGTTAAAAAATCCATGTATTTCACAGAAATTATCAATCATTTAGATCAGCGCAATCTATCAGTGGCTCACATCAACTACAATTATTTTGATTAAAAAACTGGTGACAACTTTAACATGGGAATTGAATGTCCAGCTGTATTAATAGTCAAAGCTTCAGTACTTTTGAAATTTTCCATTTTCTTTCTTGTTAAACTGTTGTGGAGTTAGAAAACATTGTCCTTTGTGTTTGAGAGGGGTCTGGGAAGCTTAGCTTTGCACCAGCAACTGCGGGTTTCTTGACATATAGCCACATCTTGTTGAAACCACAAGCTGTTCAAACTGTTATTAGCACACTACTCTTCCAATTACTAAAGAAAATATTAGCTTATGATCTCCCGACAATGTTCTCCTAACCGTTACTGCATTGCCAAAATGTTAAAGTAAGGTCCATTGTGTCAAATAATCCTTTTTTTTTTTTTAAATAAAAGGTTTTATTAATTCAAACAGTTATTTTCTTTAATTGAATAGCGCCCCATAGCCACAAATGTCCACAAAAATGTCCAATCAGCTGTTTTTTCTTGCATAGACTCCGAGTGTTATCAACATAAACAAAAAATTGTACCCTCGAATTGACCCCCATGTAAAAGCTTATACAGTTTATTGTAAATCTGTGTTTTTTATAGCCCCTGAGCTGCTGGAATAATGTAAAACTAGACTTGTGTAATTATTCTGTCATTACATTATAATGTTAGTCACATTTTTATAAGTTTCGATGTTAGAACATCATTGTTAACAGCCGCAGTTACTCATGAAGTTCTTTAGCCTGTGATGTTGTCAGATAGTTTAACACAATAGGCGAGGTTCAGCTTATCAATTGATTGTATTGTTAATGAGGGAATCGAACGTTAAACGCAAGTTGAATCGTAGTTTCTTGTTATAGTTATAATATATTCGGTATTATTGTCTTTGAAGCTTTAATATTTATCTTGTATTCTACTAAAGTAGCTATTGTTCTACCTTTTTTTGCAAGGCATTATTATTTTTTATTACCGGTGAGTGATAAATATCAAGTAAATGTTGACCAAAACTGATTTATCAAGATAGGAATGAAGCAAGGCTTTAATCAATCTTGTGTTAAATCCTTGTTCTGTTTGACCGATATAAACATTGGAAAAGTCCAATGTCTTGATAACAGGGACGATTGACATATATTATGATTTAACCAAACTTATCAACCAGTTAAATATATTTAAATAAATTAAATATATTTAATAATATAAATTAAATTGTTTAAATAAATTCCTTCAAGTCTATAGCAAATACTTATGATCCATACTAAAATTTTATAGACACTCTCAGATACTCCCATTGTAAATTAAGACTTTCTTCTCCTCATTTCAAGGCCAATGCCTGGCAGATTTCATAAACAATAATAAAGCAATCAGCAGAGTCAAGAGTAAAGGTTCATTACCTTGGCCTTGGACAGGCAGTGAGCGAACTTAGACAAAGAAGCGATGGTTATCAAGTCTTAAATCAGAGTTTGGCCATTGAATGGCTGCATCTTTGTGATCTTTGATTGTTTCTTCCTCATCATCATTTATCATGTTCAAGGTCTTGGACGGTTCTTGAGGTGTCCATTTTGTAAATGGAATTTTAACGTTAGAGTATAATCGGTAAATGTGGGGGTGTAAAGAGGATTTAGCAACGCCGTAGATTTGTTGGATATATAAAAATATTTGTTTTGTATGCTCAATTGAAAAATTAGATGAACAATTTTCATTAACTGTTAATTATTTTACACTTAATAGTTGGATACAGCTATTAACTACTGTTGATAGATAACTATTAAACAACTTTGAAACTATCGGTAAAACCACTTTAGCACATTAAACTGTGTATACCTGCCTGGAACGACCCCTTAATAAATCGTCAAAAGTACACTTAATCACACAGAAAAAAAGGAAGAGAGGGAACTCACTTATGGGACAACCGTATGCCTTCAGCTCTGTTATGATTTGCCGGAAATATACTTGCGACGAACAAGTAAGAGCATGAGCGGCGAGCACAGAGTAGAAATTCCTATCACTTAGAGTCTTCCTCCTCCATGAGCGTTTATAGTACATAAGGGCAAAGGTACTTTTCCCTAGACACCAGAACTAGTGCTAGACACCACTTAGGTTTAGCATTGAACGTATCCTCTGTACCTTTCTTCTCTGTGGTTTAACAATATAGTAGGTACAGTATCCATTAGTAGATGGCAGTGCTAAATCAAGTTCTGATTTCAGGGTTCCTAATCGACTTCATCTCTGGACCAGTATCTGTGGGCTTCACTTCCGCAGCTGCCATCATTATTGCGACCACAATGCTCAAGGTAGGTGTTCCACAGGGCTCTATGTTGGGTCTTACTTTTACCATTAACTTTGAATATTGAAGTATTTATTTACTCCATCTGAAAAATAAAACTGTATTGGATTAAATAAAAGAGTATTCTGACAAGATAAAAGAGGAAATGGCACATTGATTTCCTTGTTGCCTTAGTACACCATCACACTTTATGTGAGGTTCAATATTAATACTCAATATTACAATAAGTATAGTCCGTTCACAAAATTTAGGCGGTTTGAGAGGAAGTTTTTTCTGGGTTCCCCACCTCTTTTCCTGTAATGCATACTATTTTACATCTGATAGATGATTTGAGCCTATTAACATCTGTCTAGCTGTTATTTCAAAGGTAGGGCAAAGTGGAGTTTGGATTTACTTTCCCTACAACCGCCTAAATTTTGTGAACGTAGTATAAGTATTTTAAGTTAAAACTGGCTACATGAAATAATATACTCCCTTATACATTTATAATTTTTTGTTGATCAGCCAAATACAATTTTTGTAGCAATGTATCTACAATCCAATTGGTTTAGCGTGTGTCAAAAGCTAAGTCATCTGTTCACCTTGGATATTATTGTCCAAATTGGTGAAAAAACTAGTTTCCTCCTACTTTACCAATGTTCCATGTGCAGGACCTATTGGGACTTCAGTTTACCGCCAACAAGTTCGTAGAGACGCTGGAGGGGGTGGTCACACACCTTGGTCACGCAAGGCTAGGAGATGCAGTTCTGGGAGTCACGTGCATGGCTGTGCTGTTGTTTCTCAGGGTAAGTAACTAAAGAGACTGTGTAGCTGCCAAATAGTTGTAGTTAACATTCTTTTGCATCTTTTGTAGCTCAATATGGAAACACAATAACACAATATGACAAAGGTCCCTCGTGGCTTATGAATTGATTGACGTATCAGTATCTTATAACTACAAAATTTGACTCTAGAGCCTACTTGTAGTAGCTTACATAATCCTGATCAAGGAATGTACCTACAAGACATAAGGATTAGTTAGTATTTCCTTTATTAAGCTATGATACCCAGAGCTGATTTAGTAAATGGGCCCAGGGCCAAGGGCGCAAGCGGATTGAGGTTTTTGGGGGCGTGAGGAAGAGGAAAATTCTCCCACAAGGAAGGAATAGTCATAACAAATAACGCATAACCTACCATTAATGATTATTTGTAAAACTTTCTTTATTATGTTATCGTGCAGTTTTTGAGTTAAGTGCATGTTGCTTGACACTATCAAGCAACTAGGATAGTAACAGCTCTTGTTTGATTGTATGACTGGATGAAACAATCTTCACTGGTTGGACATTACCACTAAAAAATAGGTGGGGTTGTCCAAAAACTTACAGAATGAAAATTGAGAGACTTGTTGTGTCTAGAAAATCAAAGACCTTCCAGTTGGTCCGGCTGATGTCAACAAACGAACGCCTTCACAGAGGTTCCTCGCTCAGACGCTCTGGCTCGTCTCAACTGCGAGGAACATCTTGGTGGTTCTTGTCTGCGGAGTACTCTCCTACGTCTTTGAAACTCACAACCTCAATCCATTTATCCTTTCAGGTATGAACTGCAATGTAATGTAATACATACAATCAAATGTTCAATAAAATTTTGATGGTGTGTTTGAGTTTAAAACTTTGTCAATTATGTTTGTCATTCCATAATATTGGTAGTTATAAAAACTCCTGAAATTAAATCTTGCATTTAGGTAACGTTAACATACAATAAAGAATGAATCCTACAATTTCCTACATTCAATCAGATGTGCTTGAAAAGTCAATACAATTCAATACAAAGTCAATACCTACAATCTAAAGAGAAATAGCAATATTTGCTTCCTAAGGCAAATATTGTACCGGGTGTGTTTACAGGCTTCTTGCTGGATTTTTTACAGCCATGGACTTGGGTTGTGTACTTGCTCAGTAGCTACAACTATTAAAAACATCTAAGGAAAAGTAGACTCTGCCGATGACTTTACTTGCTACTCACCTTTTTGAGTGAACAATTGAACTATACAAGTGTACTCACCGTTGATTGTGAATGATCAACAAGTAGGATTATAGTCCGTTCACAAAATTTAGGCGGTTTAAGGGGTAGATTTCCTTCGTTCCCCCATCACTTTTGTTAACTTAATGTATATATCAGCTGTCGGCTGTTGTCACAAAGTTAGGGAGAGGTGGAGGGGGTGAAATAACTTCCTCTCAAACCGCCTGAATTTTATGATGAGAGTGTAGTCTTGATGATGTCACAGGGGTTGATTAATAGTGAGAGTTGTATGCCGTACTCTCCGATAAGCCAGATTTTTTACTCGTCTGCTAAAAGCAGGCACAGCCCACCATACAGAAACTCATCAACCTTTATCCTTAAATGGATTTAATGTAGAATTAACATCTTTTTCTATAGCTCATGTGAAGGGAGGTTTGCCAATGTTTGAGCCGCCACCGTTTACGATCACGTCACAGAACGTTACATACAACTTCCTCGACTTGACGTCACAATTCAGCTCTGCAATCATTGTGCTGCCCTTGTTGTCCATATTGGAAGACATCTCACTTGCCAAAGTGTTCTGTAAGTATTAAAAATTCATTAAATGTTTAGAGTTTCATTTTTTGTAGTTTTTCTTTTTTTAAAGTTTTTTAACTTATTGATGGTTTAAAACTGGAATCAGCGGTCCCTGATCATTGGGCTTTAAATAAATAATCCTGGTAATGATAGCTGATCTTAGTCAGTAACAAAGCTACACAGATCATCTCACATTCTACACTCATCCTTTCATCATATTTGGCTTAAAATATGTAACTAGGTGGCGTCCATTGTGTATCCATTCCTTCTTCCATAATATAAAACATTAATTTTAGAATCTTTAGTTCCTTGAACGGACTACAAGTCTGTGCTTGGTGATATAACTGCTATCTACAGAAATTTAAAATTGTCATCATACAAGGTTTTAATATCTAATAGATTTAGTAGGCTTAACAAGTTAGTTTACATAATTATCTGTCGACAGCGGCAGGAAAGAGTATAGACGCCACACAGGAGATGTTGGCGCTAGGTATGTGCAACTTGGTGTCATCCTTTGTAGGCTCAATGCCCGTGTCAGGCGCCCTGTCTCGAGGAGCTGTCAACAATGCTAGCGGTGTGAGGACTACGTTTGGCGGAATATACACAGGTTAGTAAATAATTGTGATCAAATTGGAGATATAATTTTCAAGGCATAAAAGAAACAAAATTTTGTTGACACCAGCGCCCAGTGTCACAAACATAAATTAGACGTAAAAAACCCGAGCTTCAAATTTTACAATGGGATGAGAAGTCACTTGCGTTGGTTAGTCTATGACTAAACTCAATGCTTACATAAGCACATTTTCTATTACAAAAAACCTGACAAAAATGGCTGAAATCTGTTGATGACGTGTGTTGCTACCTGGGAGTCAAGTTCGGAACTAGTCTTGGGCTTTTGGTTGACCAGCGTTTTTGCTGCAGTAGACCATTAAGTCTGGTCAATGGTCAAGCGGTCTAATGTGTCATAAATCTTTATTGGTCGTTAAACCATAAAGTTACAATAGACCTCGTCAACAATGAATGGCTTTTAGATCAAAAGGGCCTTTAGATTACAAAATAGTTCCAACACAGCCATCATTAAATATCATGAAATCTGTCTCTCAAGGGCTTCAACAAGGGTTTCAAATTCTTCTTGGTCAGGTTTGGTGTGAAAATCATAAGGAGTGGATCAGTTTGTGGGAGAGCTGGGTTGGGTAGTGGAGAGGTCAATGTATAATAAAAGGTGAACATTTTAGGTAAAAGTTAACAAGATGAGTGATTTCTTCATCCCACCTCAAGTCAGGCATAGTGTCTGTGTGTCTACAAACAATTTTTAAGCTAATAAATTGAATTTGAATGTTTATGAAGAGGAAAACATGATAATAACAGGCATAATTAGATCACTACATAATGACTGCGTTTCAGGTATCTTGGTACTGCTGTCCCTGTATTTCTTCACCCCGTATTTCCACTACATCCCCAAAGCCTCCCTGGCTGCTGTAATCATCGCAGCTGTCGTCTTCATGGTGGAGTTCCATGTAATCAAACCCATTTGGAGGACTAACAGTGAGTAAAACTATAAATATTTAATCTAGAAACATTTCTATAGAACTCTCAAGTCTATATTTGTTTACAATGTAATCTCCATTTTTGCAATAGTTGCTCACATGAAAATGTGCGGATCTAATCAGTGTTAAGAAATGAATTAACTTATACATAATGCTAAAAGCAAGTAAATTTTAATTACATGCTAAAATTATGATTAACAATGAAACAACAAATTGAACTATAATTTTAACATGTCAAAAAATGAAACAAGTTGATGGGATCAATGGGCAAGTATCACTATTAGTTCTTTTATAGAGAAAACACGCTTATGGAACGACCGTGCCCTTTCAGCTCTGGTATGTTTTGCCGGAAATATACTTGTGACAAGCAAGGAAGAGCCCAAGTGGCGATCATTGTGCGGAAATTCCTATTCCAAAGGGCACAGGATCTTCCTACACTGTGAGGGTTGTAGTAGCCTACAAGAAGGCGAGGGGAGGGTGTTGAACTTTGCCTTAGACACCAGCGACTAGTGCTAGACACCACTTAAGTGTACCATTGAATGTGTCCTCTGTACCTTACTTCTCTGTGGTTCTTCGGGACCCGGTGAGTAATTATTTCATACAAAATTCCAGTGTTTTTAAGGAGTAGATTTGTAAATAATCTATCTAGTAGCTGTAAATCTTGTTAGCTCATATACTGGTTTGTTTCAGAAATGGACTTGATCCCAGCAGCCGCAACATTCTTAAGTTGTCTACTCATCAGGTTAGAGCTGGGGATTGTCATTGGGATTTCCATCAATGTAATCTTCCTTCTGTACGCATCCGCTAGACCTTCAGTTAACGTGGAGAGGCTTAAGGTAAAGAAAATCTCAGTTCTGTAAAAACACCTCAGACAATACTACAGTTCAATTATTTAAAAATCAAAATAGAAATATCAGGGAAATTTCCAGGATATTTAGGGTTTTAAAGTGTAGTAGACACACTGCCAATTGATAAAACCACAGTTTGAGGTTAGCTCAAGTACTGGCCTTGTATTTTAATATGCTCAACAAGCTTCGGTTGACTTGCCGAGACTTTTGAGTCCGCTCCTCATACAATATGTTTGTTATAACAAGGTTTGCCGGTATGTTTCTTCTCTAGACTGACTGGGGATGTGAATACCTGATGATTACGCCAGACCGCAGTCTCGTCTTTCCTTCAGTCGAGTACGTCCGCAGCACTGTGCGCAAGATAGGAGTCAAGCAAGGCTCAAGCAGTATTCCCGTGGTCATAGACAGTCGACATGTACAGGGTGTTGACTTCACTGCAGCCAGGGTGAGTAAACCTAACCTCACTGTACCTACTGTATAAGAAAGCCCAATGTTGTGTCTACTTTTGTATCACAAAACACATAGCTGGGTTCCTGATTGGTTATAGTGTTTGCCTGGTAATCAGAAGATGATTTCTTAAATCCCAATAAAAGTCATCTTTTTGATGTTTCAAAACTGAACCTGGCTGTCCTTTAAGGGGTTTTAATAAATGGTCCTGGCTGGAGAACTAACGGATCTTTTTCAGTAACAAAGCTACCATCCCATTCATGTAAAATTCATTCCTCATTAATTTCAGCTAAAAATACACGAGAAATAAAAAAAGTCCTTTAGCATAATAATCAGTACTATTAGACGATAGCCGTACCTAATGAACATAATGGTGTCCTTTGAGGATTTGTTTGTTTCTTGTTTGGACTACTATGCAGTTCTCCAGTTCTCTGTGTGGGTTTTCTTTTGTAATTATGCATCTTTGGCTGGGTTGGTGTACTCTCTCACCAGAGGCTGGATCAAATTGTAGGTCCCAAAACATGGTGACAATTTTTTTCTTCACTAATTATGTTGGAAAGTGTTTAGGATTATTTTCATTTGTTTCATGTTGTGTTTTTCAGGGGGTGAAGTCTCTGATAGATGACTTTGTCTACCGCAACCAGCCTCTATTGTTCTACAACCTCAAGCCCAGCGTAGTTGAAGTTTTTCAGGTGATGCAACCCGTCAGGTTCCTACACTGCAGTACTGAACAACAGCTGCACTTGCTGCTCAGAGGTTGGTAGCACTGGTATAACCTCAAACTTGCTTTGTCTTTTAACCATTAGTGTAACCCCAGAGAAGTAAGGTACGAAGGAACTGCAGTACTGAACAACAGCTGCACTCGCTGCTCAGAGGTTGGTACCACTGATATAACCTCAAACTTGTGTAACCACAGAGAAGACAGGTACAGAGGAAACTTGCTTTTAGATGACCTTGCGCTCGTCGTCTGTTGTGTGTGCGCATATGTAAGCGCTAGGGCAATGTAATTGTGACAAGCAAGGAAGAGCCTGAGCGGCAAGCACAAGACTTAGGGTCTTGTCTTAGGATCTTCCTCCGTGAGTGTTGTAGTAATCTGAGGGTGGAAGGAGTGCGAGGGGGTTTGAACAGTGTTGGAATCTGATTTAGGAGTGTATAAAAATCAACATTCTTGGGAAATTAGAAGTTCATAGGGCAGCATAACTATTTGATCTAGGTGGTATTGTATTTTATAAAACAGTACTTACTCGTATTTGGGTGTTTGTCTATTAAAATTTGGACTTTTGGCTTTTTAAGGTGGGGAAAATTTGAAAAAAATGGGCATAATTAAATAAAATTAATGAATAACCCCTGTGGCTCAAAGGTATAAAAAGGACAACTTATAAACTGTAGTATACAAAGATATCAGTTTTTCCCATATAATCAACTATCAAAATTTGTTTCAGAACATTGTACAAAGACCCCACAGCTGCCTTCTAAGTAGTTTTCTACGAGATGCTGCTGTCAAAAGACTCATAATTTTAACGAACATTGTGATTTAGTGTAAATTAGCATAACTATTAGTGTGAACAGTATTTATTAGTAAATTAAATATTGTGTGTTTTACTACAAAGTGTTTTAATAATCCCTGTATATTGTCTGTGGAACCATTGGCTTAAAGAAACTGAATAGACATTCAGTCTGTATGGCTGGTTCTTGAACTATATGAACTGAGTTTGATTCAACAATACCATGGAAATGAGAATGCATAATTTAGTGATTTACAATTCCTAGGACTTAAAGAAAATGATTAAAGCTGGCCTAAAAAAGCTACATTTAATTCAAAATGGACAGTTGTATATACATGCAATTATTGTATGAAGTCGGTTGTGTTGAATGTTAGAGGTGTTGAGGTTAGAGGTATTTGCATCACTGGCATAGTAACAATGGGGCCTATCCTTGACCATTGAGCTTTAAATAAGTAATCCTAGCTAAAAAACTGCTAATCATAGTCAGGAGCAAAACTACACTACAATACAAGTTAATTAACTTAATTTTATTTTCACCCGGCATTTATATTCAGGTTTTGTGCTTGCCTTAATGTACTTTGCTGTCTTAGTAAGCGGTTGAATTAGTTTTGAAAAAGTTGGGTTATGATTTCAGAAATTACTGCTATTCTTAAATCTACACTAAACAAATCTTATTTGTCATCAAGGTAATTGGATTTCTAAAGGTCTCAAAGTTGTATTTTCATTACAATTATTACGTAAAAAACAAGCTCTGTGGCAAATTATGTAGGCATAAATACCACCACTAGGTATGTTAGTTATGTGTTCATTAGATGGCTGAAGGATATTAAAATCAAAATTTGAACTTTAGTTAGGACATTTATATGTTCATATAGTGAATCTTAAAGATTTTATTTCTACCAAAAACCCAAGCATACAATCCTACATCTTATTCAAGTAATTTTAAAAGGAGAGAGGTAAAATGATTCTGAATTGAAAATAATAGTTTTAAATTTCATTATATTTACAACAAAACTAAACAATAATCAATCATTATTTTACTGCCTATATGAGGCACCAAATGTCTTTCATACTAGTCAACTATACAGTATATTTCAATAATCCCTTAATACATCTAATGCTATTATTTACTAAACAATAATCTACTGATAAAAGATAATAATTATTCACGTAATAATATATAAATGTATCTTAGTTATTCAAACTTCCATCTACATGTTTTTTTCACTTATTTGCTTTTTGAGATCACGTCTTTGGTTTCACTATTAACTTTTACAAATATATATTTAATGGTAGTGTGAAATCTGTCTAGTTTTAATGTTTGTCAAGGCCACATCACATTTGATCATGTTGATGTTGGCGAAATGATTCTCTCTCGTGTTATGGTAAAGTTGAAGTGAGCAATAAACTATTTTGTTGTAGTACTAGAGTACAAGCAGTAGCTTATAAATGTAATATTCTACTTAGTTATAATTGAAAAAAAGAAACAAATTCTAAAAATAGTAAAGTAGGCTATCAACACAATAAGTTAACCAGGCATAAACATTGTATTTGATACATGAGAATTAAAAAATATAGCCTATATAAAGCTATTTTTGGAAAAGTAATATAGTTCAGCTAAATTACCTGAGAAAATTATAGAGACCAGGGGTGAACACAAAACATAACACTGATATTTCGTCCTGAGATAGGACTTCTCCAGAGTACGTTGAAGAGAAAACTCAATATCAGGAAATTGGTTTCCCTTTAAAATAAAAATGTATAAAGGAGTATGTTTTACATTTTACTTTACTTTCATTTTGTTACTTTAGCATTAAAGTAGTTAGTAATGCACATTAATGTAAGATTATCACTGGGTCACAAAAAAATATGTACAAAATTATAAAATATTGTAAATGTTATAAAAATAATTTACACGCACTTGTATTTTTATTATATACCATACATGTAAAAAATATATAAACCATAGACAAAAGATTATGTCTCTGACAAAGAATTTGATATTAAGTTTTAATGATTCCAACTGCAGAGCATAATTCTGCAGTAAAAAGTTGAGTTTGGGTAATGGCTCTAGGCAAAGATTGTGGTTTTTTTTAATAAAGGAAAGGTAGTTTTATTTTTGGGTCACGGTTTCTATAGATCACATTAATTGAAACAGTTTGTCTAAGATCATAACTGGCCTGTTTTAGCATGACAGTAAAGTAGATACCCTGTTAAACCTTAACTTAGACAGTCTTTACCAAACCTTAGAGGTGGAACAGATAGGATCCCAATTTTGGATGATAAAAGTAGCTAGCAATATGATCTATTGCGATCTATTATGATCACCTCATATTGAGCCAATCAACATAGATGTATCAGTAAACATTATGCTCAGCTTTTCTAAAAGTTACTATTTGATATTTTAATTTTTATTCCTAGCATCTTAATTGGTATATCGATTTCTATCTTTCCAAAACTCAATAAAGCGATAAGGAACATAAACATAAAAAAAATTGTGTAATACAAATAACAAAGAATTTCAACTAAAACTACTATCACAAATATTGGATATACAAGTAAATTTGGAATGGATATAAAGCGACGCTTATGATTATCGAATACCGATTGTTCGACAAATGTCTTGCCATAGTCTTAGAAAGGTGGGACTCCTAGAAAGTCCGACGGCCACAAGTACGACAGCGTACGTAGCCAACGAGGCGGCCATCTTGTGTCGGCCCAGCCATGACAGCAAGCCAGAGTTTCTTTGGGTTAATCTGCAAAAAATTATGATTGGTTGGTAAAAACAGTGTGTTTACGCTAAACCATAGAAGTAATCCTTAGTTTTGCATAACATTTATTTTTCATTTATTTTATTTTATTCATTAAATAAAACCTTACTGAAAAAATATTTTCTTGGACACAAGTTGAAAAATTCACATTTTGCATTGCCTATGTCTTTTATTGTAACATAACTCTCAACATATTTACTGCTAAATTAAAGAAAGTGATTGCTGGAATAAACCTAGGGGTTTTGAGTGGCTGATGAGTCTAGGACAGAAGGCTGCAGAGTCTAGACTTAGTTTACTTTAAATTTATTTTTCACTACCAAACACTGTTCTAATAGACTTACGCATATCGATAACAAAACTGTGTCTGCGAAGATTGTACAATTTAAAACTCACGATTTCAGCATGATTGCGAGAGACAAAGTTGATGACACCGGAACCTTGAAAGAAGTTTACGATTTTGATTTGGTCGCTACAGTTTTACCATGACTGCAGATGACATTCACAATTTCACATTGACCGCTGAACATTTTATTTTGCTATGATCTTGTAAGACAATGAAGATATTTCGTGATTGTGGGACGCGACCATATAAAATGTTCATCAACTTGACTAACAACACACAAATAATCTCCAACAAAGTACCTTTGGCTGGGGGAGGAGTTGGACTTTTCTGTGTACACCAGCAAGTACCTCACTTGTATTAGGTCACTGTTAGGCACCACGTACAGCTTGTGAGGAACCTCCCCAGCTAGGCTGTCCTGCGCTCTAGCCCGTGACTTGTTCTCTTCACTACCTGAACAATTAATTCATCTCTAACAACCTACCTTTGGCTGGGGGAGGAGTTGGACTTTTCTGTGTACACCAGCAAGTACCTCACTTGTATTAGGTCACTGTTAGGAACAACGTACAGCTTGTGAGGAACCTCCCCAGCTAGGCTGTCCTGCGCTCTAGCCCGTGACTTGTTCTCTTCACTACCTGAACAATTCATCTCTAACAACCTACCTTTGGCTGGGGGAGGAGTTGGACTTTTCTGTGTACACCAGCAAGTACCTCACTTGTATTAGGTCACTGTTAGGCACAAAGTACAGCTTGTGAGGAACCTCCCCAGCTAGGCTATCCTGTGCTCTAGACTGTGACTTGTTCTATACACTACCTGAACAATTCATCTCTAACAACCTACCTTTGGCTGGGGGAGGAGTTGGACTTTTCTGTGTACACCAGCAAGTACCTCACTTGTATTAGGTCACTGTTAGGCACCACGTACAGCTTGTGAGGAACCTCCCCAGCTAGGCTGTCCTGTGCTCTAGCCCGTGACTTGTTCTCTTCACTAGCTAAACAATTTAAGAAAGATAAAAAAATAGTTATTGAAATTACATGATATTATATTTGGCCAAGTAAATCAACAAAAGTTGTTTTTTATATAAAAGAGACTATTTTTACCTTGGCTCAGAGTCATTTACTTGTCTTTGGCCAGTGTATTAAACCTTTGGAGCAAAGCTAAATCTGAACAAGGGCTACAGTACAAGAATAAGAACTAACACTATTCTGGAAAATAGAAGTTGCAGCATCAGGATACAAATCACAAAATAATTGTCATTGATAGTAGTCTGATGTGCTGCCAAGTGATGGTAGTTTGGTCAAAACTTCTTGTAGGTACTTTACTGGAAACAACTAGTTTTAACCAACTAACAGATTACCTTGCTCGTTCTGGCAAAGAATGGTTGGGTGGTCAATGATTTGACACATAGCAACGACGCTGCAAGCAGACCCTAGACAGCTGTGCTTCCATAACAACCCTGTCCTGCTGTAGGGCAGACACACCAGCAGCTCACTGGAGAAGTACACTCCCTGCCCAAACAGGGCGTTCTGTGGTCAAATCAAAACATACAATACAACAACAACATCAGTAAAAACTAAACTTCTTGGCCAATTACTATATGGGTCGACTCAAACATTAAATTATATTCATGGCCGTTTGAATTTTTCGACGTGTTAATGTCAATAACAGACAGACAACTTAGCCTGGGTACAGAAGAAATAGCAGTGCGTTGTAGTGGCCCTCAGTAATAGATGGAGTAGTACACATAATCTGCATAGGCAAGCTGGGGAAGTGAAACCACAGCGATTCAATGGATGCAATTGTGACACTGCCTAACCAAATGTGACTTAGACTCCCAAAGATGAAAAATGAACAAAAAACAATGTGATTAACTAAGAAGATTATTGAATTATTCACTGAAGGATAAAATACCCCCACTGCAGCAAACCTGCCGACTAAGCGAATTACCATTTTCCTGGATTGATTTTCAATTAATCTATTAAATTAACATTTATGTTTGACGAGTGCCTAGGTTAGCTGCTACAGGGAAACTAATAAAGTGTGCTTTTTTATTAAAATATCAATAGCTTAGTATGAAATATATCCGCCAAGTTTGATCAAAATATATGCATAAACAAGCCAACTACAACATTTTACAATATTCTCCATAAGAATAACATGGGAATTTTAAATTACCAATTTTTTTTTTAATTTTCCCCGTAACCATTCACTGTACAAAAACACTTTGATATACTAAATTATTTGTTTTAAGCTCTTTAAAAAGGTCTGGAGAAAAAAAATAAATTTGGTGTTATAAGGGTAAAAAATTAGAAAACCCCATTTTTAACCCATAAAACCCCCCGTTAAACCCCGTTCCCATGGTCCGATCATGCTGGTTCGCGAACTCATTCAAGTTTATCCCGCCTTACACCTTCAAACCAAATTGTATCAAAATCGGACAAAAATTACTTAGGTTATCGTCCGGACGGACACACACACACACACACACACACACATATATATATGTAGATAGGCCTATATATATATAGATATATATTTTTTTTTATAGTTCTGTTCACTTTTTAGGGTTACTTTTTCAATGAATAAGCAAAATAATAAAAAGCAGAGTACCCTGAAAGTCATTTTTTATTTAAACTGATACGTATTTTGGCACTAAGGCCATGATCACAGTATGATTTTGAGAAAAAGGGAGAAAAAATGGATATAAAAGAAGAATTACAAATATACCTACATTCAAAAGAACACGGCGACCAAATTCTCAATATAATGCAAAAACAAAAACAAAATCCAATTCATGAAAAAATCAGACAAATCAGAGAAGAATCTTACACATCTACATGTTAAAAAATACACCAAAATTAATCAAATAATCAAAATCTATATATTAATTTGAAACTGTTTTTCTTTGTCACAGCTATTTTGAGAGAACGGCTGGGCGTATAAACTCGGTAGAGGTGTCCAAAGAAAGGTCTTGGTCTGTAGATGAGCCATCAAAAGAGAAACGTGGTAAATTCCCTTGGGGCTCTGCCCCAGTGGCCTTTAAATTCCCATCCCATGTTATTCTTATGGAGGAAAAACGGGATTTTGTCACAGCTAATATCAGAGAACGGCTGGGTGTAGAAACTTGGTATGGGTCTCTAAAGAAAGGTCTTAGTCTGTAGATGAGCCATCAAACAAAAAAAAAAACAAGGTAAATATCCTTGGGGCTCTGCCCCAGAAGCCTTTAAAGTTGCCTCTTCAGATTTGTTTACATTACCGCCATATGCATAATTTTACACTACTTTCTAATGCAACAGATGTTAGTATTTAAATTATGATTTATTGAATTTGTCAAAATGAAGTACAGTATTTGCAATGGATTTTTCTGATTTTAAAATTGATTTTCTTCTGCATCGTGTCATGTTTTGCAATATAATGTTCTATTACCAAATCAGTGGAAAATCCTAATAATATCACAGTAATTTTTGAAATGATTTCTTATGGAGTTAACTTATATCTATTGTATTGGTTGATTTCTGCCGTTTTTACCACTTCTTGGAGATTGTACGTAGGTGATATTCTTTGGCATATTGCATCCGTAGACGAAACTTGGGTTGGTGTAATTATTACAATGGAAAAGAGCGAGAAATCCTGGACAATTTGATATAGGCTAAAAATAAAACTGAATTAACACTGTGCTACATTTCATGAGCAATCATTGAAATAACCGATTTCCAAACAATGGAAACATAGAAAAAGTCATAGAACACAACCAAGTAGAAAAAATACCCCTGCCGCAGCAAACCTGCAGACTAAGCGAATTTCCATTTGCCTGATTGGATTTACACTAAAATGTCTCCTTAAAAATATCACATTTATTCCCTATTTAAATAGAATCAGTTTAACACATACTTAGGTTTGCTGCAACAGGGAGGGTAAAAGTATTTTTATTAATGTAAAATGTTAATAGTTAGTAAGAAATTAAAACATTTTCCAAATTTGGGCAAAATCTGTTAATAAACAAGCAAACTACAACAGTTTACTTATTCTCCATAAGAATAACATGGGAATTTTAAATTAACAATTTCTCCGTAACCATTAGGCGCACTACAACGCTTCAATATACTAAATTATTTGTTTTTTTAAGCTCTACAAAATAGTTTGGAAAGAAATTACAAAATTTTATGTTTTTTGGGTCAAAAATTGGAAAAACCCATTTTTACCCCATAAAAGCCCCCATAAACCCCCGTTCCCATGGTCCGATCATGCTGGTTCGCGAACTCGTTCGAATAAACGTAGGTTTACACGTTTGTACCAAATTTCATCAAAATCGGATAATTTTTGCTTGAGTTATCGCGCTAACGGACACATATATATATATATATATATATAAATATATATATATATATATATGAATTTGAACGGATGGTGTTTTTGGCCTCTAGGGACCTCAAAACGAAAAAAAAAATTGGTCCCGGGTCCAGGTCTTACCATGAGTACTACGGTAATAGCTTATTCCCTATATGGGAAATTCGCTAATAGAAATAATGTTTTTTTACAATAAAAACACTAAAAAAACAAGATCAGCTTTTTGAAAAAAGATAAGATATTTACAAATGATTTTGATGATATCTAACTGTTGTGTAGATCGTGAGTATTTCCATAATCTTTGAGTCGCCTGTAATGCTTTGCAATTGCTCGAATTCGAGCAACAGGTACACTAGTTTTACTATGAATTCAAACATATGTTATTAGCTATTTATTTATTTTAATTGTTTACATACTTTCATAACACTCATACTGTGATCATGGCCTTAGTGCCGAAATACGTATCAGTTTAAATAAAAAATGAATTTCAGGGTACTATGGTTTTTATTATTATGCTTATTAATATAGATATATATATATATATATACATGTATAAAAATTTGAACGAATTATGTTTTTGGTCTCTGGCAACATCAAAATGAAAAAGTAAATCGGTCCCGGGCCTAGGTCTTACTATGAGACCTACGGTAATAGCTACTTCCCTATAGAGAAATTTGGTAAAAAAATGTAATATGTTGTATATAAAGACAAGAGTAACCAAAATGTGGCTTTTATTTATTATAAAAATCAGCCATACTGTTGTTGGTTACAAAAACTTGAAAACAGTAACATACCAAATTAAACATCTGATTAAGAAACAGGCTTTAAACATTTTTGATCACCACATTCTCCCCCACTAGTTTTTCAAATAGGTGTAGCAAACATAATCTTTAAGATAGGAGGTCCGCCATTTCTCCTTGGACGAATCCTATCCAAGGTCATCTCTTCAGCTGGAGCTCCAGATGATGTTGGATTAGCACAAGGTCATCGTATTTACTTGTACGGACGTATTTCTTCAATACTGGACCAGGGCTAGACAACCATGAAGGTAGGGATTCTCTGTTTGTGGTTCTGCGACTATGTTTGAAAAATCTCTCATGAGGTGTACAATGAGAGATTTTAGTCGCAGTACACAATAGGGATCTGACAGAGTTAAGTGCCTCTTTCAGCACATCTTCCCATGAGGTAACTGGCAGGTTATGAGTTTTCAGTGCAAGAAGAATGGTTCTCCATATAGTTCCATTAAATCTTTCAATCTGGGAATTTCCTCTTGGGTTGTATGGAGTCATGCGACTAGTTGCCACTCCGTAGTTGTGTGGAAAATCTGTCAGCTCACGTGACATAAATGAAGCTCCTCGATCAGAGTGCACGAAGACAGGAGCCCCAAACATTGAAAATAGATCTAAAAAACAAGCAATTACTGTCGTAGAACTCATATCTTTACAAGAATATGCGAAAACAAATCGCGAGTACTCATCCACCATTGTGAAAAGGTATCGATTCCTGGTCTTTGATGGCAGAGGACCTTTGAAATCAATGTTCAGTCTTTCAAAAGGAGTCGTAGCCTTTATCAGTTTCCCTTGAAAACGATGGAATCTTGGCTTTATTTCAGCACGTGTTTGGCACGCAGATGTCATTCTTTTGACATCGTCGAGAGATTAGTTTATGTTTTTACTCTTTATCCAATGAAACAATCTGGTAATCCCTGGATGACACAGGGATTTGTGGAGTTCAAGAAGTTTGCACTATCTGAGCGTACCGAACACACTCGTGACAAAGCATCTGCCTTTTCATGATCTTTTCCAGGGCGATAAACAATGTCGTACTGGTAAGGTGCAAGTTCAAGGCGCCATCTCATTACTTTGTCATTTTTTATTCGGCTTGTATGCCTCCTATCAAACACAAACGAAAGAGCTTGCTGATCAGTATGCAGTTTGAATTCTCTCCCAATGAGGAATGGTTTCCATTTTCTTAGGGCTTCAAAGATTGCAGCGGCTTCTTTTCAACTGCGGGATATAATTTCTCAGATCTATTTAGTCCTGGAGAAAAAAGCTATCGGTCTATTATTTTGACTTCAGAGCTACATCTGAAGCATCTGTTTCCACCACGACAGTTCTTGTTCATCTCTTGGAGTAATAAGTGCATTGGCTATGTCTAGCTTCAGATTTTCAAAGTCTCTAACCGCTTCATGTGACGATGGTAATGAGCTAACTTGAGTCAGATTCCTTATCCTGTCTGAAAATTGGTGGATCCATCTATATATAAAGCCAAAAGTACCCATGAACTTTTGAGAAAACTATAAGTCACACCTCCATAAACCATATACTTAAAATGTTCGTCATGACGAGAAACCTTGCGCAAAACTATCCATTATGTCTTAAATTGCTATTTAAGGTCGTAATTCCATTTTAAAGGGAACTTTTCATATACCTAATGTTAAAAATACCTCAGCTGTACTTATTTGTTTGTTATTCTTTCAATTTATTACCTTACTAGCTCGCCCGACAGACGTCGTCCTGTCCTAATGTGGTTTTATGTCAAGGGCTCGTTCATTTCAAGATGAACTCGCTCGCATGGCTCAATAACGTCCTGGTTGAAGTTCGTTCGCTACGCTCACTCACCTTTTGGTTGCAAATTAGCTGTTGTCATAAATTTGAAAAAATAGTAGTGCCGCACCCTGTTAGTAAACCTATTAACTTTTTAATGCTATTGGACATCACAGAATCAAATTGTTTAGTTGAACCAGCTGTTAAGATTCTTTAATTAAATTTAAATATGAGTACTCATAAGGTTAACATGGGAAACCCCAGAACCACTGGGGCGGAGCCGGGTCATTCCATTTCAAATCATCCAATAAAAAAATAAAATGTCACCCATGACCTCAGATTTGGCTGAAATTTTTTTTATTTGTTCATTTGACCATTTTAATAAGATACACCAAGTTTTAAAAAATTATCTTAAATAGTTTTTGAGTTATGAATTTTTGAAATTTTGCTAAATACACTTATAACGGCGCTTCCGAGGCGAAAAGGTTCGGTGACGTTCTTATATACAAAAATCCATAACTTCTACAATATTTAACATAAAGCAATAGTTTTTTCACCAAAATGTTCAGAAAAATCAGAGGATTATAGAAAAAATACATTTGGCTAGTTATTTCTTCACATTTATATGTAATGCATTGCTAAATTTAAATTTTGAGTTATTTTTTAATTTACAAACAAAAAATCTTTAAAAGCGATTATTGACCAAAGGCATAGTAGTAACCAAAGCAATTTTTTTTTTAATTAACCCTAAAGATATAAACTAAAGTAATCTGGAATAAAATTAATGGTTTTTTACCAGCTAATGTTTTTTTTTATTCATATAAGTTACAATATGGGTTATGGCGAAGAAATCCTATGAAATCGATAACTTGACTTTGCTATCCAAGTTTAAAACCTCTAATATTCATCCAATTGCAAACAACATCTTTTAATTAAATTAATGACTTGTCAATAGTCAATACTTAAAATTTGTGCACTAACCCTTAGATATTAAATGTGAAAACATGTGTTTTAACTGTAACCGGTACCGTATACTAGGCTGTACATAAAATTAAAGCTGCAGTAAATGATAGGCTATACCAATTATGTACTTACAAAGAAATGTATTTATTATTTATACAAGGGCTTATTTGATTAGAACATTTTTGTGATAATCATAAAGGTCTTTAACAGTAGAGGAGTTACCTTAGTTTTGGATATGGGTGCGTGTGAGCCTCAACATTTTCTTACAATGCAAGTCAGCAGCTTGAACTTCCTTTTCAGGAAAATAATACATCCTCCTTGAGCCTTTAGTTGTAGGTGGATTGACACTTGAAATTATGTTGCATAGGCCAGTAAAATGATTTTGCTGGTTCGTGGGGATGTAGAAATTTAACTTTAATATAGGTACTCAATGTCTTTTTTTTCTCATGACTAATCCGAAACACCAATTGTCATCATAAATGCACAATGTAGTCAACCAACCAAGCTATTGTCCTGTTAGATTTCAGCAAAAACAATTCCTATGTAATCTTACTAATATAAATGTGAAAGTTTGTGTCTGTGTTTGTTTGTTTGTGTGTTTGAAGTTCAATCACGCATAAACCACTGGACGGATTGGGCTGAAATTTGGCATGATGATAGCTTACATTCCCGATTAACATATAGGCATATTCTTACCTCAAAAATCCTTTCGGGCTCCGCTCCAGTTTGGTTGAGCGAAGAATATGCCTATATGTTAATCGGGAATGTTAGCTATCATCATGCCAAATTTCAGCCCAATCCGTCCAGTGGTTTATGCGTGATTGAACTTCAAACACACAAACAAACAAACAAAGACACAAACTTTCACATTTATATTAGTAAGATTACATAGAAATTGTTTTTGCTGAAATCTAACAGGACAATAGCTTGGTTGACTACATTGTGCATTTATGATGACAATTGGTGTTTCGGATTAGTCATGAGAAAAAAAAGACATTGAGTGTGATATTAAAGTTAAATTTCTACATACGGACCAGCAAAATTGTTTTACTTGCCTATGCAACATAATTTCAAGTGTCAATCCACCTACAACTAAAGGCTCAAGGAGGATGTATTATTTTCCTGAAAAGGAAGTTCAAGCTGCTGACTTGCATTGTAAGAAAATGTTGAGGCTCACACGCACCCATATCCAAAACTAAGGTAACTCCTCTACTGTTAAAGACCTTTATGATTATCACAAAAATGTTCTAATCAAATAAGCCCTTGTATAAATAATAAATACATTTCTTTGTAAGTACATAATTGGTATAGCCTATCATTTACTGCAGCTTTAATTTTATGTACAGCCTAGTATACGGTACCGGTTACAGTTAAAACACATGTTTTCACATTTAATATCTAAGGGTTAGTGCACAAATTTTAAGTATTGACTATTGACAAGTCATTAATTTAATTAAAAGATGTTGTTTGCAATTGGATGAATATTAGAGGTTTTAAACTTGGATAGCAAAGTCAAGTTATCGATTTCATAGGATTTCTTCGCCATAACCCATATTGTAACTTATATGAATAAAAAAAAACATTAGCTGGTAAAAAACCATTAATTTTATTCCAGATTACTTTAGTTTATATCTTTAGGGTTAATTAAAAAAAAAATTGCTTTGGTTACTGCTATGCCTTTGGTCAATAATCGCTTTTAAAGATTTTTTGTTTGTAAATTAAAAAATAACTCAAAATTTAAATTTAGCAATACATTACATATAAATGTGAAGAAATAACCAACCAAATGTATTTTTTCTATAATCCTCTGATTTCTCTGAACATTTTGGTGAAAAAACTATTGCTTTATGTTAAATATTGTAGAAGTTATGGATTTTTTTATATAAGAACGTCACCGAACCTTTTCGCCTCGGAAGCGCTGTTATAAGCGTATTTTGCAAAATTTCAAAAATTCATAACTCAAAAACTATTCAAGATAATTTTATAAAACTTGGTATATCTTATTAAAATGGTCAAATGAACAAATAAAAAAAAATTCAGCCAAATCTGAGACCATGGGTGACATGACCTGGATGAATGGGCATGGAATGACCCAGCCCTTTGACGGATCTGCACCAAACTTCACACAAACCATCCTTGAATAATGCTTAATAATGCCTGAAAGTTTCATTACTATCTGTCGAGCGGTTTCGGAGTCCATAAAGGACAAACAAACAAACAAACATACATTGTATTTTATATATATATCCTATACTCTAATATAGATTAAAATCAGGTGTGATTATTTGTTTCTTTTACTGTATTTTGTTTATTTCAGGTTACTTTGTTTATTTTAGGTTTATTTGTACGTTGACTGCGCGTGCCGACTTTAGTCGGCGTCGCCAGCGCTCCCAGGTGGCGCGCGCTGACAAGTCGGCACCAGACCAACAGAAATATATTGAGTCAGTGTGAGCTTAGCCTCAGACTGAGACGTTATAATCGTTGCCAGCCTGCCAGCTTAGAATGCGAGCTTTACTTTGGTGTAGGTTGGTACTAAAATTTCCCTAAAATCCTGTCTGGCAATGCTTTTGTCCCGGTTTCGGGGATTTTTTCTCTTCAACCCACATTACAAAGACACTGGATACGGATCCGTGCAGTGCTGCTACACGTTTGGGTGTTTCAGTGAACTACATCCACTCTCGGGGTAACGCAGCACAGTTACCACTGCTCTTTTGTGATTCGTCAGACTGAAATATATGAATGCCAATTGCGTTCGCTGATTCGGTTGCGTGCTGGGGCTTCGCCCGCCACTGGGGAGCGTATGTAAAGTCGGCGTCAACGTGTTAACTTAACCAATCAATAGTTTTATTAATACTTATGATGTCAAACGGAGTGAAGCCCGAGGGTAACAGCTAGTATCGAATAATGGGCAAAAAATCCCAAAACTCGCTTCAATGCAGTCTGACCCTTTGGTACTGGAAGTTCCACGAGTCATTGCAATCTATCTGGATCAGGGCAGATAGACTTATCTATTCTATAATTCTATATATAATTCAGTTTTAAAAATCTTTGTACAACTAAATCTAGAGTTCTACTGGACCGATTTTATTAATTAATGGGTCGTTGGAAAGCTTAATTCGTGTAGATTTGCAAATAATTATGAAAGTTTGTTTTTGTTATGATTTATGGTGAAAAATAAAAAAAACATGTTTTCCATAAGAAATACATTGAAAACGGTGTTTTTCCCACTTTTTATTTGGGTGAGACTCTTGGCTGCCTTTTTTGAGTGTTTCCATGAGGTGTATGGTATCAATTGGTAGGAAATTTTATTCTCTTTCAGAATATCACCTTCCACTTCAGTCGATTTCCTCACTATTTAAAAGTTATTTGCAAAAAAAAGCTAAGCAAACTCCGAATTTATAGTAATGAGAAAATACTGAGTTAGGGATATTTTTGTTAAACTTTGTTCAACTAAATCTAGACTTCTACTGGACCGATTTTGTTAACTAATGGGTCATTGGAAAGCCCAACTCATGTAGATTTGCAAATAATTATGAAAGTGTGATTTTATTAAATATTTGTGGTAAAAAAGTAAAAATAACAAAAATACATTAAAAACTGTGTTTTCAAGTTTCTGTTTTCAAGTTTCTATTTGTAGCCAGCTTTGGCTGCCTTTTTTAAGCATTTTCAAGAAATGCATAGTAGTTATTTGTAGTAAATTTTATTCTCTTTCAGAATATAACATCCACTTTGGTCGATTTCCCCTCCATTTAAAAGTTATTGGCAATAATCTAAGTGATCTCCAAATTTATAGTGGCTAGAAAATAATGAATTAGATATATTTTTGTTAAACTTTGTACAACTAAATCTAGACTTCTACCGGACCGATTTTGTTACTTAATGGGTCGTTGGAAAGCCTAATTCGTGTAGATTTGCAAATAATTATGAAAGTTTGATTTTATTACATATTTGAGTTAAAACAATAAAAATAAACAATATTACATTTAAAACGCCTTTTTTTTCAAGTTAATATTTCCAAGTTTATATTTTGTAGCCAACTTTAGGCTGCCTTTATTGAGTATTTTCCCGAAATACTTAATAGTAATTTGTAGGAAATTGTATTCTCTATCAGAATATCACCTTCCACTTTGGTCGATTTCCTCACCATTTCAAAGTTATTTGCAAAAACGTTAAGTAACCTCCAAATTTATAATGGTGAGAAAATACTGAACTAAAGATTTTGTCGTTAAACTTTGTACAATTAAATCTACAGTTCTACTGAACCGATTTTATTAATTAATAGGTCATTGGAAAGCCTAATTCGTGTAGATTTGCAAATTATTATGAAGTTTGATTTTTTAAAGATTTACTAGGTGAAACCCGTCAAAGTCTGACAGTTGCTGTTGAGGTTGCAAGCAAGATCATTTGACTATAAATCGATGATAAATAACTCAATTTTTTTTCAAATGAGGGTTGTTTCATGTTTGTGATTTAGCAGTGTGCTTTAGGTACATCAGATCTTAATAATCATTAATCAATAATTCAAATGGAAGCTGGTATTTCACTGAAGGTTCTTAGGTAAAAAAATAGAATAACGTAATTAGAATTCAGTAAATATATATAAAACTAAATTCCATTTCCATGATATAATAAAATTTATGTTTTCTGATTGAGCGAAACAGTATATCCTTAACTTAACTGATTAAAACTATCAATATCTCAAGTGAAGGCCTTTGAAGTATTTAAAGACCAAGACCTATAAAATAACTTAAAATAAAATTTGAGTTATGTATCATTGAATGCAGATGAGTACTAGAATGATTATAATTTTATGGTTGATTCGTTATTCAGCAGTATGCTTTAGGTAGGATTATTAATAAGATCGGAATCTTAATAATCAATACGGTAGCTCAAATGGAAGCTGGTATTTCACTAAAGGTTTTTAGACCAAAACATAAAGGGTAATGTAATTAGAACTGCTAAAATACATCTTTAATTGAAGTAAAAAATATTTAAAAAAATTTTGTTGAGTAATACATTAGATAAATTAATAATGATGCTTGATGACAAATATGTGCTTGCATAGCTTTATTTTATGACCAAAGTTGAATTGAAAATGAAAATCGGGCTGGTAGAAGAGCCAAACAAACTCGAAAAAAAAATTAACTCCCATAAGAAATGTACAGGGACGCACTTTGTGCATAACTCGAAATACACGTCTAAATGAATGCCGATGATTGTTGGCAAATCTGTGGTGCTTCCATACCTTTAGTATAAGGCCAAAATTATGAAAATCGGTCGGGTAGAAGACCTTTAACCCGACTCGGAATAGAAAAACCAATACTTTTTATAGATGGCAATAATTGGTTTACCAGTATGCATAATTTAAACATACGAAACATGTGTTAATCATTTAACAGCTTATTGTTATATTGTTATTTAATTGATTTTTCTTTGATTAAATGTTGTTGTTAACAATTTGCATTTGTGTTTAAAGTGAGTTCCTTATGATAAGTATGCGATTCTAATGTTATATGCTTAATCTGTACCATTAATATTAGTGAGTAATGTTGTGTATGGATTTCACAACCATTTATTATTTTACTAGAAACCGTTGTATTTAACCACAACGGGCTCTGTTGCTAGTATAATATAAGTCACATAATATATACGGTAATATAATAATATATAATCACCACATAATATATGATTTATTTATGATATGAGCCTACTTATTCATAAATATTAAACCATCTGTGCACCCAAAAATTGTCAACATTTTCTCCCAATTTTTTTGCAAGGTTTTAATTATTTCGGCTTTTTTGGGTAGGAATCTTTTGATGATATGCTACAAGCCGCGATTGCAGAAGATTACAATGATGTTCTGGAATTGTTATTGATCCAAAGTCTCATGAGAGGTTTAAACTTTTAACTGGCTCTAGCTATTTTAAGGTTCAACCACAAAATTAAAGAAAAGGTTTTCAAAACTTTATGAAGATTTTCTATGAACACCCTCATACCAAGGTTGGTTTTTTTGGCAACCTGAATTATAATGTTCAGTTTAGCAAATACTGCCAATACGTAGCTGCAGCAAAAAGTGATGTCCATATTGATTGTTCCAGATAAAATTGTAAGTTTAAATTTTCTTTTATTGATAGTGCACACATCAAAGTTGACCGACACTAAATATATTCTCTTTCACATAAGCCATTGTTTTCTAAGTTAAACTATTGCAATTGCCCTAGAAATTATTGACTTCAATCAACTAACACCCTATGTTGCTTTAAATGTAAACACATTATACCCACCTTTGTTAAATGCTGCTGTAATCCATGATGGAGGATTGAGTGGAAATTATCCACTCGGCTGCCGTGGAAAGCGTACAGAGAACCATGACGTTCCTCCTCCTTCTGCCATCTTCGCTCACTTGCTGACCCCTCGTAACTTAACCTAACTACCAACGAAGGACGAGGAGGCGCCAGCTCACACGAGACCAATTGTAAAACTTCATCTACCTGTGGATACATCACAGTATATGTTCACATTATAACATATTAGTCGTAAATTATAACTAAAAATTGGTACCTATTTTCCTTCGTCTACAGCTCAATTTGTGGTAGCTTGTGTTACGGCCGTTTTGGCATTAGGCTATAGTGCCATCATCAGACGTGGAATATCCAGCTGAAGTAGCGTCGTCATAGTTAAAACACACAACATGAATAACATTTTACATTTACAAAAATACAAAGATCAAAAAGGCCTGTCACACACACGGTACCGGTTGACATTGCCGTTTTCTGAACTGGGTACCAACTAGAGGTTAATCCTGCATCACAAATTGAGCTGCAGACGAAGGTAGATACCTATTTATAGTTATATCACAGCCCAGGGGCTAAAACACGAATTTTAAAAAATTTTACAATTCAACCCATTTTACTATTAAATAAACCAATAACAAGAAGATTTTGGATTGTTCACACTAAATACTAGCATTTGCAAACATTTTTCGTAACATTATTTTTTAAACACCAGATAAGATTTAATAATACCGAATCTGCATGTAAATTATGTACTCTGTGTGGCTTAAAAGAGTTGTTTGAAGTAAGCTCCGCCCTAGGTGTTTTAAATTTTATGAGTTTACCAACCAAAATAAAGTATTCATAGGGTAGGCATTATTCATTTGGAGGTTTAAAAAGTAAAACTTCTTGGTTACCTCTGATTGGTTCACGGTTGACAGTGAAGGTTCTTTAAGTTCCAACAACACCCAGTACAAAAGTAGAACGGCTGGTTTTGCCAAGATAGAAGATTCTAGGTGATGGAAAGCAGGTATAGACTCAATAGCATTCATCTGGAAAAATACATTTGAAACAATTGACTTTATGAATTAGTAGGCTGGTATCAACGCCTGTAGAGTTGGTTTGCACCGGCCAGCCTGTTGCCATGGTAATAACAAACAAATATAACATAAACATTGCACAGACGCTTCATTATAAATTAGTGCAACAGCTGTTGCGGGACAGCGGTGTTGCCACTTTTGTCTCGCCACGGCCTTGTATTAGAGGAGGTTATGCTGGTAGGCCTATTCATTTTACAATAGAATCAACAGTAGTATTCCCAATTAGTCTAATTAGGTTAAATTAAAATTGCATATGATGTTGTTTAAAGGGTTACTGTACCACAGATATTTCCAACCTCTGATTTGTGAAACACAAGTACCACCTTGTTTTTGGATCTGGAAACTGAATCTATTTCAGTTCCTATTCTAGAATCTATTCCAGTTAATGCTGTAAATACTTTCAACTGAAATGGCGACCATATGAAGGTAGGTATTTTAAGCCAAATTTGAATGGAGATGAGTGTAGGATGAGTGGCAAATCTTGTCCAGTTCTTACAGACGGTAGCTGCTACATGTCAAGGTTAGCATATAAACCGAGTAGCCTAGCATCAGGATTAACACAATAGCCTAACTGAACATAACTTCAAAAACAAAAAATAAAAAAGACTGGAATTTTAAATACCATTTATTATACGGGTTTGCAAACACTTAAATATTATTATTAATATGAATTTTATATTTATTTTATTTTAATATTATTATTATGAATATTATTGGAGGTCTTTCTTCCTCCATGACTTGTCTTTCCAAAGCTACTTGTCTTTCACGTCATGATCGTCTTTCCACCTCATGCCATGACTCCGTCGCGTGGTCGGATCAACCATTTAAATAAATGATCCTGGCAACTGAAACAGCTGATCTTAGCCAGTAAAAAATCTATAAAGATTATCTTACTTCATTCTACACTCACTCTTCACTGACATTGGGTAAAATTAAGGAGTCGCCATCTACTTGTGCTGGCGTCTAGTTGTACCTGATGCATTTTGGCGACAAGCGTCTAGTTGTACCTCGTCCAAAATCTGTAGATACAACTTAACGGTGGCGCATGCGTCTACTTGTCTCTACGTCTAGTTGTACCTATTAAAAATCTGCAGGTACAACTTGTCGGGTACACCACTGTCTAGTTTTACATCTACGTCTGCGTCTAGTTGTACCTAAGACTAGTTGTACCTACGTCCAGTTGTACCTACGTCCAGTTGTACCTACGTCCAGTTGTACCTACATCAAGTTATACCTACGGCCAGTAGGGGGACCCAGATTTATCACCTTGTAATTTAGTAGGATACATTGAAGTGTTTTGTAAAATATTAGTCATTGCAAGAATAAAAAAAATTGCAAATGTCTATGTTAGGCTATTCTTATGCATAAAAAGTTAACTTTTGTAATTTGCTTGTTCATATACAGGTGTTTATATAAAAACTGATTGATTTTTAGCTTTGTCTCACACATCCTGTCATTCTACACTCATCTCCATTCACACTTGGCTTAAAATACCTACTATGTATGGTCGCCATTTCATTGAACAGTATTAACAGTATTAACAGAGGTAGAAACTTCTAGTTTTCATTATTTGTTAGGAAAACTCAACAGTTTTTATAATCAACTGTTTTGATAAGCAGTACCTTCTTACATTGTTGTGGGATGAAGACACACAAAACAGTAACATTTTGTTAACAAATCGTTGGATTGGTCGTGACGGGCCCATACCTTGGCCACTGAGATCGCCAGACATTAACCCTTGCGATTTTTTTGTTTGGGGATTTGTTAAATATCGGGTTTATGCTAACAAAGTTAGACAGCTTGGAAGAAATGAAGCGAAAGATCAGAGAAGCATTTGATGAAATTGATGTCCCAATGTTATTATTTTAATCATTTTATAAATCCTGTTGGCTACTAATTACATTTTTTAATTTTAGAATAATTCTAATAATGCTTAGTCGCCTAAGCCTATCTGTTTTGGCTCCCTAGAAATAACTTACTTACTTAATACTTGAAGTGTTGCCACTGGAAGCGCTGCTGCGCCGTGGACGTCAGATTTTTTTGTTTTTTGTTTTTTTCCTTTTTATAGTTATGGATCTGCCATAACTTGGCGTTGGTTTGAATCTTATCTTACAGGCAGGCAGCAGTATGTCACAATTGATCACATAAATAGCCATAACCAATTAATTACTTACACTTCCTCAACGAAAATTGTTAAGTATGGTGTCCCTCAAGGATCAATATTGGGGCCCTTATTATTCTTAATTTACTTAACTGACTTCCCCTCATTGATAGAATCTCCCAATCGTGTTTGTTTATTTGCTGATGACATCAATATAAAAATATCCAGAAATTCAAATGCTGATGTGGAAGTCTCTTCTTTTGTTGAGCTTACCAAATGTAACCAATATTTAAATGAAATCAATTTATTACTGAATACAATAAAAACTAATTATATAAATTTTTCTTCAACAAGCAAAAATTCACCTGAGTTTAATATTTTTATGGATACAATTTTACTAAATGAAGTTAAAACAATACAATTTCTTGGATTGCATATAGATGATAAATTTAACTGGGACAGTCATGTTGAAAACGTTTGTAATAAAGTCAACTCAGGCATACATGCATTAAGACAGATGTCAAAATTTAGTAGTTTAAAAACCTTAAAAATAGTATATCATTCCCTAATTGAATCACATATTTCTTTTGGGTTGTGTCTTTATGGGGGCACATCAAATTTTAACCTAAATAGCATTCTGGAACTTCAAAAAAAAGCAATTCGCATTATGTTAAAACTAAAGTGAAAAACATCCGCAAAAGAGCAGTTTAAAGAAATAGGAATTATGACTGTTTTTAGCTTATACATTTATCAAATAGCCCTTTATATTAAATCAAACCATGAAAGATTGCCAAAATTGAACTCTTTTCATACATATTCAACCAGAAAAGGTAATGAATTGGCGTTCAACAGACATAATTTATCGGTTTATGAAAAAATTCCATCTTATAGTGGTGTTAAATATTTCAATAGCTTACCTGACAATATAAAAAATATAAGTAATTTTAATTCATTTAAAAAACGTTTGAAATTATTTCTCACCAACAGACCCTTGTATAAATTAGAAGATTTTTTCCAACTTCCTGAAATTTGATTTTTTTATAATAACAATTTTCTTTGTAAGTAGTATTAAGTTTAATATTGTGTTTTTATAACTGACTCCATTCTGTACAAAATGTGCAATATGAATAAAGTTATTTTGATTGATTGATAAAGTCTACAATTTTATATAATGGTGATTCCGTTAATATATTCTTCAATTTTTCTTTGAAGGATTCCATCGAAGGTTCTTCCTTAATCTCATTTGGTAGTCTATTAAAAATGTTTACACACTGATAGTGAGGGCTATTTCTTGCTAAAGTTGAATTAATCTGAGGTACATGTAAATTTTTCTTCTGTCTCGTATTAATGTCGTATTAGACGTTGAAATTTTGAATAAAGCATTGGGGAGATTTCTTAACTGTTACTGCTGCTTCAAATATGTAAAGAGACGGAAAGGGTAAAATTTGCAGTGATTTAAAAAAAGGTGCACATGGTGTTAAGTAATGTTGCTTACAAATTGTTCTAACTATTCTTTTCTGTAGGATAAAAACTCTCTTTGCATCAGGGCTATTTCGCCAAAAGAGTACGCCATAGGCTATTACACTCTGAAAGCACCGATAGTATATTTTTAGTAATACTTCTTGATCAACTATGTTTTGGAGTCTTCTTAATAAGCAGAATACAACTTTCAAACGTTTTATCATACTATCAATATGTTTAGTCCAGTGCAAATTTTCTGTAATTGTAATTCCAAGATGTTTGGTACTATGGTTGATTTTGAGGCTATTTCTATTCATTTTGAGTAAAGGTGAACAATTTGGAATTTTCCTATTGTAAAACTGAAGAACATTTGTTTTGCTTTGATTTAGTGTTAATCCATTTGAGCTGCACAAAGAAACAATCCCATTTACTCCCTGTTGAGCTTCATCAATTACTTCTTTCATAATTTTTCCTGTAAATAGTTGACTGATGTCGTCTGCAAAGAGCCAAATGTTACCCTTTGTCACTGAGCATGGCAGATCGTTAATAAAAAGCAGGAAAATTATAGGCCCGAGGTTCGAACCTTGGGACACCTGTGTTTATTGAAGGAGAAATTTTTGACTTGACAAATTTTGATGTCTGGTTTGAATCTGTATATTTTATAGAAACTACTTGAGTTCGATCTTGAAGAAAAGACATTATACAATCTAAAGCTGTATTTCTTATTCCCATACTAATTAGTTTATTGTTTATGTCCAAATCTTGGTTAAGTTTTAAGTTGAGGTTTAAACAAAAAGCATCAATAGATGATTGATTTATCTTCCTTTTAACTATATACTTTTTTTATAGTTTCATTTTTGTTAACTTTAAAAGACATCATTAAAAAACAATGGTCGGACAAAAATGTAGGTCTAACTTCAGTATTACTGACTTCTATTCTGGGGTCAACCACAATGTAGTCTAGTAAACTACTAGATTCATTTGTTATTCTTGTTGGATGTTTAATTAAATTTGAAAGTTCATAAGAACAGAAAACATCATTCAATGCTCACATATTATAGCTATCCTCCATACAATTGATATTAAAATTCCCTGTAATAATTACAGGAAGGTCAAATTTACAGCTCAACATGCTCATTTTTTCGTCAAGTTATTCAATAAAATTGTCTAAGTTACTCTCATAAGGTGGACGATATATTGTCAAGACAACAAATTTAAAACCTAAGTTGTAACTAATCAGTGTTGCACAGCATTCAAATTTTCCCTCTAAGGCTCGAGTTCTTACATTCAATATTTGATGCCTTCAATAATGGTTTGTCATTTATCAAAATCATTACTCCTCCACCCACTTGGTTCACCCTACAATAGGTGGCAGCAACTCTGTACCCCTCTATTTTAAAACACTTAACCTTTTCATCTGTAAGCCAAGTTTCAGCTACACATAAAATCAATTTTCTTAAAAATAGATCTTACATTAACAAAACCTATGCTAAGTAGGCCTACTTGCCTAGATTTGATCATTAGCCTAGGCCTAGGCCTCACTAGTTTTTTTGACTATCAATGGAAGCCACTGACCTTTTTTGTAAGTATTTGTTAACCAAAATACCTTCAGGCCAAACTTCAGATTTTGCCAAGATTTCTGAGTACCTATTCACTTGGTATTCCTATCTTGAAGGACGAGTACGTTGGGTAACGAGTCCCTAGTTTCTCGCAAATTACATCATTCCCATTGCAAAGGTTTATAACAAATGCATTTACATCTTCAGCAGAAACTTCAGGGCCTAGTCTTGACACAAAAAGCCAATTTATTCTCTTTATTACGTTTAGGCTTTCATTTCCTGCAGCTTTTCCAATAATTGGTTTAGAAAGTCTAGTTTTCTTCTGAATTTCATTATTTACATTTTGATAAATGTTTTTATTTCCAGGTTGAAACTTTTTTCCAATTTCCGTGATCTCACAGTTTTCCATGAATCATTCAAAGGATAATTGGACGTTTTTTTTCTTCTAAGAAAGTGCATATAATAATTATAATATTATAGAGGTAGGTCCTAATTAGGTTATAAGACTATGCCAATTAATTAATGACTGATGTCAACTCGTTCCCCACGCACAGGCTTCGCCTATGTACCCCTATTCATTTCCACAAATTATGCAATGCTGTAATTATTGTTTTTTTTTATGATAAGTTGCTTTTGATTTTATTTATTTGATTCAATTTTCTTATTGTATTTTACAGGGCAGATTCCAGTAAACAATTCGCAGAGCTCGATTAATTTAACAACTTAAAACAAAAACATTCAACGATAGTTATCCGGAAAAATATTATACTAATATTTGTTTTATGACTTGATTTCCTACAACAAAACTTGTACGGTAGGTAAGATAGTTGAACAAAGTAAACTTGCACTACAAATGTAAAGATGGTTGTAACAAATGTATGAAATTGCATGATAATGTTTAGTATCCTAAATAACATTTTAATCACCGATTCTAAGTTGAAAAAAAAATAATAAGTTGAATAAATACCAAATAATTTTTCAAAGCTTCCCAATTGAACGGAACACGAAGTTTCTGATTTAAATAAGGGTATATCATTAAAACTATGTAGGCCTACTCATTCAGTAACCATTTAAAAAGGTGATAAATCGAAGGGGAGATACAACTAGACATAGACTACAAGGCACAAGTAGACGTAGGTACAACTAGACATAGGTACAACTAGACCCATCCATATTAGCTGGGCGATACAACTTGACGGTGGCATACATGTCTAGTTGTACCTACGTCTAGTTGTCACTACTAGTTGTACCTCTTAAAAATCTGCAAGGTACAACTTGTTGGGTAGGCCCCCGTCTAGTTTTACCTACCACTGGTTGTCCCTAGGTCCGAGGTACAACAGACGTACGGACAACAAGACGGCGGTACAACGAGACGCGGTTCCAAATTTTTAAGCTCTAGGTGACATCCCTATCTCAATTAATTGATAATTGATAAATGGCTTGACCGCAATACTAGTGACCGTGTGTGTGTCAAATATCTTTTTTAATAGGGTACAGTAATACACTAGTGTTAGTGGTAAGGAGATAAATTAAGAAGATCCCTGAAGATGCCACACAAGGAAAAATGCATAGGGTGACTCAAAAATCTTACACTTACCTACAACAACTCAGGCAACAACCACAGAGGAAAATATAATATAAGAAAGTGCTTGTCATGTTCGATGCCGTTTGAAGTGTGGGAGCGGGACTTGGCCAAGACTTCAAATGGTCGAGATAAGTTAATAATAATTCTGTCTTCTGGGTGGATTATTCTAAAAAACAGTCTTTTTGAGGTGTAAAAACAGTCTTCAACTAGGCCTGTTGAAAAAATGTAGGCCTAATCGACAGTAGTTAAAAATGGAATTAAGAAACTTACCAAACCACCAAAATCTTTGTTTCCATCTTTGACAAACATCGGTGGATACGGTCGTAGGCAGGAGTCATGCTTGTAACTCTGACTGGCGGCTACAAATAAGCTCCATTTCAAGTCTGCAGCCACTAAATCCCTCTTGATGAAAGAAACAACAGTTTGAAAGTGATTGGTTTCATCTTCGGTCATTGAAGAGATTTCAGTTATGTCTGAGCATGTAGATTGCTTGGATTGCAGCGTATTGGTCGGGTTGTTAACAACTGCTTCGTCTTCCATTTTCTGAAAATGTAGCTTTAGCTTAACTGTAAATCCATAAATACCCCCAGCCGCAGCAAACCTGTAGAATAGGCAAATTGCCATTTGCCTGATTGGATTTACACTAAAATATCTCCTTAAAAATATCACATTTATTTCCTATTGAAATAGAATTAGGCCTAACTTAGTGGTACCTATGTGGTATTTGTTTACTTTAGGGGCTTCTAACGAATTTTGAAAAAAAAATGTTTAGCCTAATGTTTCTTCTCATTAACTTATTTGGCCTATTTTTGAAAACTTTTTAGCTACATTCAGCACTTTGGGGGCAAAAGCGCCTTAAAATAGCAAAAAGTGCTAAAAATTTTTGCACAAAAAAGTGCATTTTTGTTATATTTACTTTTAAGTAATGTGTTTTTTCTATTATTTAGGACATTTAAAGGGGTACACTTCCATATCTGTTGGCACAAACAACAGAATGAAAATATCGATCGATATATCGTTTGGTTGGTTAGGTAACCTTCAATAGGATAGGCCTAGCCTATCCGAAATCAAATATTCAAAATAAACTAACCCTAATTTAACTTTTTGTTTTTGAATTGCTGGAAATGAGACCTACCTTGGACTATGCTTGGACTAATATAAAGTTTAGACAAATTGAAGAATCTAAGCTAGGCTACTCAAAACTGGCAGAAATTGACAAATCCATATTTTTTTACTGTTGTCATAAATAAACCCAAACAAACAAATAATACTCAATCCGTTGACTTTTCTAACAACTAACAAGCACTTTCAAGTTTAAGCAGATTATTTTGACAATTGAATTAATTATTGACAATTTGGATGGGGAAGGGGAATACAATACAGTACTAATACTACTCTGTTACTAGTAGGTTTAGGACTTAGGTTAGGGTTAGGTTGTATCCTGTAGTTTGCTATCAGCTGTGTAATATTTACAGATTCTGAGGAAAAGCAAGAATGTAAATATACATTGATCATAGATGGTAGGGGTAGGTTAAATTATACGTATAGAAGTATACATTTCACACTAATCCACCACGAATACGCATTAAGATACGCATTTGAAGGTGAAGATGTTATAATAAAACGTTGAACTTTAAAAAACTAGATTTTATTGTTGCCTAAGTGGGTAAGATGTAAGATGTGTGAATAAGACAAGCGTTTACAGCCTGAGCTGAGCCTGACTGATCACTTACTTATTGCAATGGAAAAAACTGGCCACGGCCACTGAAAAAGAAGAACCTGTTGATGACTGCGTAGAAAACTAGATTTATATTTTTGTTGTTGTATTTGATTATTTTGATTATTGAGTGTGCTGTATAAGAGCTTCGCTTGGGACGCTCGCTCCGCTCAATCACCGTACGAATTATTTCTGTACCTTGTCCTTGTGTAGCATATCTTCGGCTCCGTGTTTAGCCCGGACGTGTTTGACGCGGACACCCTCAAAATGGTGTTTCACCCGGACGGACGCTTCAGAAATCCCCGCGCCACGGCTGGGTGGGTAATTCGTCGCTTTTCGCCCCCATTATATCGAGTAAGGACGCTCGGTGGCGTTTCCCTCCCAACACAGGGAATTATTACTATCGTAACCAGAACTGGTGGCCCGTAGCTACAAGTGGTAGAAAATACTGTTTTTTTTTTATTTATTATTAATTCTATTCGGATTTCAAAAACTAAACGTTATTACTACCTGTATTGCAAGCACGGAATCTATAATGTTATAAATTACAATTACAAATATTACTTTTTAGCAATAACTTTTAAATATAACAATAAAATAAAGGACATTGAAAGTAAAGCCTTCAAATTTTAGTATTATATCAAATATTGCACATACTTATTAACAATGAACCTGAGCATATTCCATAACAATTAGAGAATGATTACTTAGGTGGCTATTTTAAAATCAAAATTTAAACTTCAATTTTAGTCCTGCCCCATGGATGGGGAACAAGACTGTTTCATGATTCTTAGCCTAATTTTTTTTATACTGCTTTACTGCTGTACCGGATTTTTTAAATTATGACACAACTATATATTAATGACGTAAGCCGATTCTTTGCGTCAAAATTGTGGGCAACTGGGAAGTTGTAGAACGACCGGAGAGGGCTCAAATTAATGGTCTCGATCCCGTAACGGCGGGAAAAATACCGGTAGTGAAATTCCAAAACTTGTTTGATCGTGATTTATCTTTAAGCCAGTATGCAAAATTACATCTGGATTACTCCATTTGCTAGTCAATTCTGCAACATACTGTATACTATATAAAACCAGGGTTAAGGGTACCTATATTATATAAGACTTTTTAGGGTTATAGAATGTTGAAGTAAATTATTTTACTGTGAAACTTTTCAAATTTGTGTATTTTTAACGTTTAACATGAAATAACCACGTTTACTAAATAATTAACGATTCAAGATGGAAAACTTCTGCTTTGTTTATATTTCAAAACACATGTTCTAGATTTATTCTACACCTTCTTTGTAAATTAACTAACATTTTAAATTTTGAGATTTATTGTATATCAATTTTTGTATATAATTGTATATAATAGGGCCTATAATTTTTATTTATTGTATATAATCAATATTTGGTATGAAGTGAAATAACCTCAACGGCTACTCTTACAAAATAACCTGGGAATAAAGATGAAATAGGTTTGATCAGGAAATAAATTTCTTAACTAAGTGAGTACTATGACAAGTTCCAATGGGCGGAAAACAATATTGTTTGGAGGAGATTTGAAACAGGTACTGTCTTTACGTTCCAAGCAAAAAAGGTTAAAATAATATAGCCTAGCAAGTATGGTATAGTAGTAAATGGAGCATCCATATATAACAGTAAAACCTAGATGTAGTTTCTGTTTCTTTACGTTTTTTAAACAAACCAAAACACAAAAATATGCATAAATGCTGATGAAAAGTATTTTCGTAATTGGTTTCGATAACTGGGTAATGGAACCAGTCCAATCGCAAATGAGTTAGGAATCAGCTGATGATTAGACTTATTTTATGGTGGTGTCAAACTTTATTTGGTGGTGTCAAGTCAATCGCACCTTTACGAGGAATACCACCTAATAATCTTACACTAGGCTAATTATTGTAGTTTTTTATATTGATCAGGTTAGGTTTGGCCAATGGGATACCTTTACTTCACACTAATTTTGTTAAACCTTTTACAAAAGGAGTATAAACTATTATTTTGATTTAGCTGTTTTGGCCAAGAACTAAGCATACCTCAACACACCTTCTTTGCCTTTATTTGCCTTTTTATATTTCACGAAGGCAATGTCTAACATTCAAATCAGGGAATCCTTTTTTATGCAAGTTAATCACGAAACTAAATCTACCTTAGTATGACAGTACCGTATTTATTCACAAACAAGTATATGTTTGCTGCCTTTAGCAGAGTGATTTACTTATGGAGTCATTCAAATAATCTATTGAAAATAACATCATCAAAAGCAAACAATTTATTGGACAATCACAACACCATTTACAGACTGAAGCGACATACGATATTGGACCTACCATTCAGATTCGGCTAAGTGTTATCAAAATTCTCTTTGTTTGCTAGTGTTGACGGTGGTCAATCACTAGCTCATGTTCTTCAAGTTATTTTTGTATTACTATTTATATCATTTGCTTATTGTTCAACTTGAACAGATTGTAAATTAAATAAAGTAAAAAAAAGCAAACAAAAACAAACAACAAACTGTTTCTACACAAAAGTAAAGTAAATTAAAGTAATGTGTTCCATAAGAATAGCATTAGCAGCCATTTTACAGCTGATTTTTGTTTACTTCAATACTGCTGATCGTTATTTATCACTAATCCAGTACGCAATATTATAATTTAGAGGATTGCGTATATAATTCAAATATACTCTTATTTGCCAGTATATTTGGCAATGTACTGTATACTGTATAAAACCAGAAATAATCTTATCTGCATAGACCCTTTTCGTTAGTCTAATAACATCCAAAGGCTCTCTAAGAGTTCAAGTTCTGATTTGTATAGTTATCTATTTTGAGATAGGCCTATTATGTTTTCACTAAGCTGAATGAATACATCGAAGTAACCTCTCTGAAAGGTACTAGGAAGCCTTATAAGTTAGCCTAACTTGAATGAAAGATATTTTTCCAAACTAAGAGGTCCAATTAATTTTTTTAATAATGCAAAATAATACAACTTCCTTTACTGTAACAATTACGGTTCAAAAGTTATTGCAACTTTTGGGATTTTTTCTACAAAATTATTATAGGTACTCATCCCACCACTTACCCATGATAAAGGTTGTTTACAAGCTTATGGGAGAAAGTATGTGTCAGATTTGTGATACAATTTATTTAGTTTCTTTAGACTATTTAAAGATTTTTACACATTTTTTAATTTTCTTCTATTTGCCGAAAGACATTTTGTTGGACAACTTCAGGTTCGTGTTCAGAACCTCCAAAAATATAAAGTAAGCCTTAAAAAACAATTACCTATGAACTTTCCACTTCAAGCCCTTTTAAAAACCCACTTGACTAGACTATAAGGCCGTTATTTTGAATACAAAATTAATGTAGGTTAGGATAAGGTTGCCGTCATAAATATCCTTATATATAATTCTGTAAGACAAAATTTTTACCCTAAAATTGTAAACGTCTGGTAAGTCGCAGAAACGTGGGAGAGGTCTTAAATTAAAGGTCTTGACCCCAAGGACTCAGGAAAAATAGCAGAATTTCCATAAAGTTACAAGAAAACGAGATGTAACGTTAAATGTTCTTTATAGTAACTAGCTGTTACCCACGGGCTTCGCCCCGTTTGAGTTCATAAGTTTAATAGCATTATTGATTGGTTAGGTTGGGCTGAAATAAACAAAACAGAATAAAGTAATACAAACAAATAAGTACAGCTGAGGTATTTTAACATTAGGTAAATGGAAAGTTTCCTTTAGAAAAGAATTACGACCTTAAAGGGCAATTTATGAAATAATGGATAGTTTTGCGCAAGGTTTCTCGTCATTACGAACATTTTAAGTATATGGTTTATGGGCATGGTGGAAGATGTTTGCGACTCGGTCCCTGCACTGAAGCTTTGCTTTGCAGGGACCTGATTTCAGATTATTTAATGTAAAAAGTATATGTAATGTTTATTTTTTCTAAATAAATGAATGAATTGAATTGAATGAATTATATGTTTGCTGCCTTTATCAGAGTTAAACTTATGGAGTGATTCAAATTATTTATTGATAATAAATATATTTTCATGACTCACAACACCGTATAACATCAACAAAAGCAAACAAAGGCAAAACACCAAAATGTTTTTTACACAAAAGATATGGTGTACGGGGATATCTATTCTGACACATTGATAACATATTTATGAGATTGTTTAAATATTAAAATAATTTGTCAATTATTCAGCTTTTTAGGGACTTATGTCCTTACAAGCCACTAGTGATATTTATTTAAGTAAATAAAATAGGTATGTTGAACTTTAGCTTATGTTCTTTATTTTCACACCTATTAATAATTGCTGCGGCACGCGTGATGCGCTAATATTTTGGTAATAATAAAAACTAACACTTTTAACTGAACTATAATTTTATTGATGTAAATATGAACAAATTGTATCAGTGGACTGTATAGTGAAACTACAATAAATGAATTTCTATATCGAAACTGATTTGGTTGTAAACTAAATGTGAATTTAAGAATATTATGAAGCTGAAATAAAGCAATGTAACTCGGCCGAACACGACAATCTCTAGGCTAGACCCTACTAATCATATTGACCACAGACCACCCTTAACCCACGGTCCTAGATAGCAATTCTAAAGACAAATAGAAAGGTAGTTTATGTGACTGTATTAGTTCTTTACGCAGAAGGACGGTCTCAACTGCTTTGTTAAGAAGCCGACTTGCCCTAGCAGAACGAATGAGTGGTTTATGCGATCGTAAACAACTCTAGATGTTTGACAATATTTGAAATTTAGAAACGTAACTATCTTCTAAAAACATAAATATAAAGACACCCAACAAATGAATTAGATACACTCTCCCCAACAATGATTGTTTCAAGCAAAAATACTCATAAATAAAAAACAAATTTTTGAATGAATAGTATACAAGTATTTGCCAAAATCGTGTACGCCATCTTTAATTTTGGACTTCCGAGACTACGATTTCTTTATACCGTTTCCCTAGTAAAACCACACAATTCTTAGTCAAAATAACCAATTAAACAATTTAAAGCAATTTTTTAGGGTTGTCTTACGGATTTACTCGACTATATTCAAATCTTTGAATTATTTTTCAATTGTTTACTTATTAGTTCAGTATATTTTGAAAACACAGAAATTGATGTTGCTGACAAATGCTGTGAATACAATTCAGTGACACAAGAACAAAAAATCTATGTAAATAATACCCCCGCCGCAGCAAGCCTGCAGTCTAAGCGAATTTCCATTTACCCGGTTCGTTCGATTTTTACTAAAATATTCCCACAAAATTGTCAGATTTATTTTCTATTTCTAAATACCATTAATTTTAGTGAGTACTTAGGTTTGCTGCTATGGGCAAGATATTGAGGTGTGATTTTTATTGAAATGTTGATAACTATGTTGATAGCTTAGTATGAAATAAACAAAATTGCCAAATTTGATTAAATTATATCCGTAAACAACCAAACTACAACAGTTCATTTATCCTCCATAAGAATAACATGGGAATGTTAAATTTACAATTTTTAAAATTATCTCCAAACCGTTGGGCATACAACGACTCTTCAATATACGAGTACAAAATTATTTATTTTTTAAGCACTACAATATGGTTTGGAGAGAAATTAAAAAAAAATTGTGTTTTGGGGTCAAAAATAGGAAAAATCAATTTTCGCCCCATAAAACTGGTTAGCAAACTCGTTCGAATAAACGTAGGTTTACACGTTTGTGCCAAAATGTCATCAAAATCGGATCATTTTTGCTCTAGTTATCCTCAAAACGATAACGTAAATCGGTTCCGGGTCTAGTCTTACGATGTGTTACATGTGTCTTACCATGAGACCTAGGGTGAATTTTTGCTTAGTCCCTATATGGGAAATTCGCTAAAATTAGAGTTTTGTCTGTACACTGCTTAGAATCGTAAATGTTTCGGTTAGTTTCATCGTATGGAACGAGTATTACGATAGGAAAGCCAGAACGCGTGCTATCTCAATTTCTGTATAACAAGGTTTAGGTGTAAGGTTATAATACCCCCGCCGCAGCAAACCTGCAGACTAAGCGAATTTCCAATTGACTGATTGGATTTACACTGAAATGTCTACTTAAAATATAATATTTATTCTCTATTTAAATAGAATTAGTTTAACTAGTACTTAGGTTTGCTGCATCAGGGAGGGTAAAACTGTTATTTTTTTTTGTAAAACGTTAACCCTTAATTTGGCAAACAAATCTTTTTTTGAAAACTACTTTTTCCTTGCAATATTTCAATCAAAAGGGTCCAAAGGAACTGCAAAAAAATAATTTTAAAATTCTTATAAGTATTTTTCACAATTTTTTCATGTGTGCCATTTTTGGCACTTTGCCAAAGATGCGGAGATTTCTCTAGGAATCTTATGTTGAATTAAATGCAACAAGTTTATCTGTATAGCACTTAAAAATAAACCTAAGGGTTTGAATAAGTCGACATTATCACATATTGGATTTTAAAATTGTATAACTATAATTATATGTAAGATATAAAAAAATCAATTTCTCCACAAAAGCTATCAATCCAATATAAAATGGTATAAACGTCATTATAAAAAATGAAGTAAAATGTATACACATGTAAAATCTCTACAAAATTATGTGATTACAACAGAAAATACATTATTATATAATTTATTGATATTTCATTAGTCATGCCCATCAGGAAAATCGTTTGAAATTTCATTAGAGTATGTACATCAAGAAACGTCATCTACTTTTGGTGAAACCCCACAAAACAATTGCTATTTTCTTTCAGTTACATCCTCGCATTGCACTTTGAACACTCTAACGACGATTTTTTATTTTTGCAAAATCTGCATCGACCTCTTGATGTATACAAAGAAAGGGTAGTGTCCAACACCATCAAAGCGTACATCTTCAACACACACATCAGAGCAGCTGGTGTGAGAAGAAGTAAATCCTTGTCTTTTAGAACTTGTCTTTTACTCCTTTCTTTGGTTAGCGATTCAAAAATCCTATAACTAAAATTTTTTAGTGACATATTGTCTTGCTGGTTTTCAGTTTAATTATTTTCAACGTGGCAGCAATGCGTTATTCCACGATATGTCGACACGGTGAGCAAATATTTGTAAGTACCAAAGTCTTTATCGGAATGCACAAACAACTTTCATATAAGAAGATTCACTTTCAGCAGGAAATAAAATTCTTTTTGGTAGATATTGTTGCCATGGATGGTCGGGATTTTTTGTAAAGCCAAAGTCTTTTCTAAACAGCCTAGTGAAAAATCTTTCCTCACAAAAACATTTTTATTTTACTATTTGTGGTAATAAGAGGCATACATTTACAAATATAAATACCTTTCACTGTTTTATAAACAGTGTGCCACTTTAGGCGCGCTCAATAAACTAAAAAAAAAATAACTGCATCTTTGGTAATGTGCCATTTTTGGCACGCCCAAAAGTTTTCATTGTTCCCTGGTTCTTTGGCAGTGTGCCATTTTTGTCACACTCAAATTGTTTAGTTTATAAAAAAATCAATATTCATATTTAAAATAATTACTGACCTGGGTTATGTTTTCTCATCTTTAATCTGTGCAAATCACTTAGATATATAAGTAAACAGCCTAAAATATTGAAATAAGAAGTAATTTACTAACCTACTACACTAAGCCTCCATACTTCCTTTTCTATATGTTGGTCTAAAGTGATAGTAATTTCCAAAACATCCAATATAGTGCACTAAACCATTATAGCAATAGGCAAAGAACCTTTGAACGCCGTTTGTTGGAATTAAAAAGTTAACAGGCGAACGTGACATTTTTTTGAATCCTCATGTGCCAATAATGGCACGCTGTCAAATTAAGGGTTTTAATAGTTGGTAAGAAATAAAAACATTTTCCAAATTTGATCAAAATATGTTCATAAACAAGCAAACTACAACAATTTACTTATTCTCCATAAGAATAACATGGGAATTTTAAATTTACAATTTTTTGGAATTTTCTCCGTAACCATTAGGCGCATAATAACGCTTCAATATACTAAATTATTTGTTTTTTTAAGCTCTACAAAATGTTTGGAAAGAAATTGCTAAATTTTATGTTTTTTGGGTCAAAAATGGGAAAAACCTATTTTACCCCATAAAACCCCCGTTCCCATTGTCCGATCATGCTGGATCGCGAACTCGTTCGAATAAACGTAGGTTTACTCGTTTGTACCAAATTTCATCAAAATCGGATCATTTTTGCTCGAGTTATCGTGCTAACGGACACACATATATATATGGCCTAAGAGCCGAAACATGTAAGTTTATTCAATAAATTAATAACTTAAAAAAAGGGTACTTAATGTTTAATTATTTATTTCATTTATTAATATATATATATGAATTTGAACGGATGGTGTTTTTGGCCTCTAGGGGCTTTAAAATGAAAAAAAAATCGGTCCCGCGTCCAGGTCTTACCATGAGTACTACGGTAATAGCTTATTCCCTATATGGGAAATTCGCTAAAAAGTACAAACAAAGAAACAGCCAAGAAAAAATTATTCACAAACACAATTGTAGCGTATTACAATGTAAATGATCACTGTTTTACAGGGTTTTGCCCGTGGTCTGTGTGTACTGTTATCCAAGTGACAGCCGGTCTATGTGTAAGATTCAAATGTATACTTCGACTTCGGTCCGTGGCAATGACCGCGGCACGTGTTAAACGTGTCGACATTTTAGATGAGTACGGTAACGCCAAATCCTGAACATATAAATCAACAAATCCTAAATTAACACATAGACCTATTCACGTCTTAAATTTAAATTGAAGATTCCACAGCATTTTAGAGTTTAAAGATTTGTCTAACCCTTCTAAAATGTTAACATTAAAAATTTGGACGTCCACGGGGAGTAACCAGAGATGACTAGGCCTGCGTGTTAGGTACTGTAATTGGGTTATTAGAAATTATAGATAAAACATAGTCTCTTAGCTATTAACCTACAAAATCAGAGTAGGTGGTAGTTTAGGTGTGGTTGAAAGAACTGGGCGCTGGGAGGCAAAACGCGATAATTCCTCGGATGATTCGGTAACGGGGATATTCCCCGCGAGCCGGGTAGATGCAGGGAGACGTCCGCTCAATTACCCACCCGAACCAGTTTTGTCCGCCTCACGCACTGTCCGCCTCAAGCACGTCCGGGGGAAACACGGCACCATATCTTCAGGGGTCTTCTCTCTATCAGGTGGAGTCACTGCTCTTTGTTCTCCTCTTGTATTTCTAGAACTGAGGTAGTTGGAATTTGAATTTGGATTTCGTTACGCTAAATCGTTCCAGAAAAAAAATATATTTTTACTATCTCTCTACCCATTAAAAGCCGAGTTTCAAATATGAATAACGTTAAGCAAAAAAATCAAATAAACCACTTTAATGAAAATAAATTGCAATAATTACAGTAGATGTATTGAAAAAATAAATTATGGCTTTCAATAGACACACGTGCTTTTAATTAAAGATTTCTCCTATGAAGGCCGCTAATCCCAACCCCAGGGGTTTTGTTCAGGCAAATGATGGCAGCACTACTTAAAGCAAATCATGGGGTACATGTACATCACGGCCAACTTTAACTCCAGGCCGCGGCCTGGTAGAATTGGCAACGTCGCAAGTAGTGTTGTTTAGTGCCAGGCAGACAGGTTACTCGGATACTTACTTGGATACTTGGAGAATTCCCACTGGTATCGCATCAGCGACGTGGTCGTCAGGTTTTTATACTTTTCTTGCTTTTAATTAATATAAAATTATTGATTCATTTCCTCTTCATGCACATGGCCTAGACATATATTTCATCAACACTGTAGTAGGCCGCTTGACTTAAAAATGTTTTCGGCAGGTTCTTGAATTTGTTGACAGAAGGCTCTTGCGTAATGTACTGAGGCAATTTATTGTAAATCTTTATACTATTGAAGTAGGGCTCTTGCTTGCAAGGGTGAAATTTACTTGTGGTACATGAGGTATTGTAATTGTGGACCATGCTGTTAGTTACAAAAATATTAGGATTCTTCTTAACGAGCAATGCAGATTCCAATATAAAGAGAGACGGAAGTGTGAGAATGTTCAGTTCTTGGAACAGAGGTTTACAGTGTGTCCGTCTATGGACTCCACATATTCTTCTAATCGCACGTTTTTGAAGGATGAAGATACGTTTTGCCTCACTACAACTTCCCCAAAATACCAAACCATATGAAACTATGCTATGAAAGCAGCCATAGTAAACCTTAAGGAGAATCTCGATGTCAACCAGCTTTTGTAGTCTAAACAGCAGGTAGGTGACAGATGACAGTCTGGGCGCTATTGCATCGACATGTGTTCCCCAATTTAGGTTCTCCGTAATGTGTAGACCCAAGTATTTGGTTTCACTACAGGTTTCAAGAGGCACCCCGTCCAAGGTCAATATCGGAATCGGAGGTGGTTCAGGCTTCTTCCTGTTATAAAACTCCATTAATTTGGTTTTACTAGAATTTAGGACCAGATGATTTTTGCTACACCAAGTTGACATTTCAAGTAAGCCAGTTTGGGTGTTTTCAATTGTGACATTTCGATTTGGGCTTGGGACTAGGTGACAGGCGTCATCAGCAAAAAGCCATAAATTTCCAGAGGATATGGAGCCAGGCAAGTCATTCACGTATAACAGGAATAGGATGGGCCCAAGGTTTGATCCCTGGGGGACACCGATGTTCAGAGCTGGTGATGGAGATGATTTATATGTCCGGAGGATGTTGTCGGGGCCTCTGTGCTTCAAGGATACAATCATGTGTCGATCTTGATGTACATGAGCTGCTAGACCTAGGGGTTGCGGCATTACCACTTAGATAAAATCCATTGGTGTCTTGGCAGGGATCGAACCAGGGACCTCGGGGACTGAAGTCCCACGCTCTAACCACTACGCCAGCTCGCTACCCCTCATTGACATTAATAGCTATTTACCTTACAAGTGTAGTAAAAGTGTTTACCTAACCCGCACTGTTAAACTTCCCTATCCCAAGCGTGATGTATACAACTTCCTTACTTCTCGAGTGATGTAAAGTTGAAAAAAACTCATTTGGTGATGTAATGAAACCCATTTAAATAACATTGAGTGCTTAACTTAAAGATTATACCTCTATGGAGGCATCGACGTTCAACGCTGGAAATCAGCTGTGCGCTTGAATGTTATTGTTATGCTTTAAAGTATTTTCCTAACCCAGCTTTTGTTTGTAAAAGAACGTTACTGTTAGACGATGAGTGAAATGGATAATGAAAAATATTGTACGTAACCCCATGTCTATTGTCGGGTCAGGTAAAATCGTGTACGTTACACGTTACGCAAGAGCGTGTTTACATCTCTTAGGTGAATTATGCAACTCGCTTCCGCTCGTTGCACAACAGTCACCTGCGTGATGTAAAAACGCTCTTACTACACTTGTAATGTAAATAGCTATTTTACATCACGCAGGTGAATGTTGTGCAACGAGCGGAAGCGAGTTGCATAATTCACCCAAGTGATGTAAACGTGCTCTTGCGTAACGTGTAACGGACAAGATTTTACCTGACCCGACAATATACAGGGGGTTACGTACAATATTTTTCATTATCCATTTCACTCATCTTCTAAAAGTAACGTTTTTTTACAAACAAAAGCTAGGTTAGGAAAATTCTTTAAGGCATAACAATAAATTTCAAGCGCTCAGCTGATTTCTAGCGTTGAACGTAGTTTGCTCCATAGAGGTATTTTTTTTTTAAGTTAAGCACTCAAATGTTATTTAAATAGGTTTCATTACTTCACCGAGTGAGTTTTTGAAACTTTACTTCACTCGGAAGTAAAGAGGTTGTTTACATCACGATTTTTGGCATAGGGAAGTTTAACATGGCGGGTTGGGTAAAGGTAAATAAGTTAAATTTATGAACGTAAACTATTATTAAAATATCGAAAATAAAACATTCGGAATTGAAAACCAAAACAATATGAACTGAAAATCTATATTTGTACATTTAAATCTGAGTCAATATTTTCATAGCCCAGTAACCAAGCTTTTGTAAATACACCTGCTTATACACAAGCTTTCGTACCATTAGCTGCTTTCAAACAAAACAGCTGTTACAACCATTGACTATTGGAGGGGATGCGGAATTCTATCCCCCGGAAAACTACCCCCCCAGGTGAAACGTGACGTCACAATATCTGCTAACTAACCAATATGGAAGCCGTGCCCGCGACTGGAATACTACCCCCCCTAGACAAATCATGGTATGTAATTTTAATTTTAATTCAAGCAATTCCGTTGGGGTTGGATAATAGAAAAGGCATGTGGTGAATATAAAACAGATTTTCGAAATGTTACAGCAAGTTTGGTTGGTTAGGTTAGGTTAGATTAGAACTGTTTGACAACTAAATTTGAGTGTCCGTGACTGGAAAACTGCCCCCCCCCCGGTCTCTGACGTCAATATGACGTAGGAACCTGCTTGGGGGGTAGTTTTCCGGGGGCAATCTTCCGGCGACCCACTATTGGATACTGAAGTATTAATAGTCAAAGTTACAACCCTACTTGCGTTGCCACTTCGAAGGCCGCGGCCTGGAGTTAAAGGTGACGTGGGTACATAGGTTGCATACTGGTACCAGTTAACAACGGGAACCTTATTCAAAATTCATTGGCATAGATTAAACCTGTGTTGGTTAGTCTATGGCCTGGTCTAAGTGCTATTGCTTTTATACTGCTTAATCAATTACAACATTACATTTTAAAAATTAAAAGAATATTAAATATACTGTACTTATGTTTATATAAAAATAGGACAAAATATCATATAGATTCACCTAGAAAAACTCCCACCGCTTAGTGTCCTTGTAAATTAACTTGACCTTATGTGAAAATATTTTATTATTGATATAGACATAGTTGTAGTGATAAGAAGATGCATTTAAGAAGACACCTTAAGAGCCACAAGGCAAAGGGCAAAGGTGACACAAAAAGCATCCTACCTTCAAGATCTCAGGCAACAACAAAGAAGGTAAATATTACATAATTCAAGTTCTTGAATCTGTGACACAAAAAAATATGTAAAAGATTATAAGATAGTATAGACTTACTTAACTGTTTACATTATTGTTCCTGTAATGAAGATTTAAATTATTTGAACTACAAACACAGGAATAATCACCACAGATGATCCAATTCATTCTCTTCTGTGCCCTCTTAACCACCCTCCTCCATCAATAAAGGTAGCATATGACAATTGATCAAAGCATTATAGCAACATGTTATTTAATTCCGCAATTTTTGCAAAGCTATAAATAAATTGAAAGTTTTAACTTGTTTTGATTTTTTATTGATAATTAAGGCGGATAGCAGCTAGCTTACCTTAGAAGAAATAGAAGTAGGCTATAGAGCACACAATATTTTGTACCCCAGAGGAACTTTGTCAAGTGTAGAGAAAAGAAAGCAAAAATTTTACCCGCTTTCCATAGAATTGACAAAGTCTCCCTTGGGAATGTAATATTGTGTTTTATGTAGGTTCTATGGCCTACCTGTATTTCTTCTAAGGTAAGCTAGCTGCTATCCCTATTTATGGTAATTTCATTGGCTTTTATAAAAAACTCCAGTACCAAATTCACATCCGATGCATAATTTTTCTGCCCAAAAAACCGTTATGTAGGCTATAACTCTCAGTCTTCCCAGTAGGCTGGACACATGTCAATTATTTACATGCCACCTTTTGTCACAAAAATGCTCGGTGTTGTACCAATATTTAATTTACGTTCCCCCAATGGTTAATTTTTAGTATTATTTACACCAAAAAAGTTTACATTTGGCTAGAAAAGCCATCAGATGACTAAATTTTTTAGCATTAATTCAAAATTATTGCACTTCATTGTACTTTTTCTATCAGTCTTTTGGCTTTCCTGCTTTACTTAAAGTATTATTTTGTAATTAATATACTATGAAATCATAAGGAAGAGTAGTGATAAGACTGATAAGGGATCTACTGAAAAAAATGTAGGAGGATCATAGTTTTTAAAGCAACATAAAGTTTATAAAGAACAATTTTATTAAAATTAGTTTCTCTTTACAAAACACTTATTTTGAACAGTCAGTCAAGAAGTATAAAAATATGTCAACAATTTTATTAAAATTAGTTTCTCTTTACAAAACACTTATTTTGAACAGTCAGTCAAGAAGTATAAAAATATGTCATGTATACAAAAGAAGGTATTACATTATCATGAATGTGCTTTAACCTTAAACCTTTATAAATATAATTATAAATCTAACCTTCATCCATCTAAAACAAACTATTTAACACTTTTGTTCAATAGGCCTATTTAAAATAGCTTTTACACTAAATGCAGCAATCAAAAACATCTATATAAATATTATATAAAATTTAACATTCATTAACAACAAACAACTTTTACAAACTTTGGTACAAGAATAGTGAACAAATACCTATGAAAAGTAAAATGTAGAAATCACCCATGTTGCAATGGTAATCATTAATTGTACTGATATGAACACAATTGCAGACTTTTTTTCTGTGTAAAAACAATACACATTTCACTTTTTAAGTCACTTCTAAAGACATTTCAGTTTACAGGAAGTATAGCAATTCCTCCAAACTGGGGTTCGGCGGACGATGAAGGTTCTGACTAACCAGAAAGGCCAGCTTGTGTGCATATTGCACAGGCGCAGGCACTCGGACTGTACCCTGAAACACAAATGGCACGTTTAGAAACATTAAATCAAACACATTAACGGTTTACAAAAACATGTTTATTTTCCTAACCAAACGGATATGGAATGTAAAAAATGCAGTCCACTCTAAGAAATATCCTGAAATGGGGCTCACAATATAATTAGACTAAGTGTCTATAGAACCTACCACACAATAATCATTCAGGACTTTCCAGTAACTTTTGGTATCGGGACAACAAATTTTCTGGAATTTGGTATTGTTGGAATCATACTAATATTATAAACTAGCTGTAACCCGCGGGCTTTGCCCCGTTTAACTTCTTAATTTTCAAGATTATCTCGTTCGCATGGCTCAATCACGTCCTGGTTGAAGTTTTTTCGCTACGCTCACTCACCTTTAGGTTACGTACATCATACATCCAAACTTTCTCATTTATAATATTAGTAGGATGAGAAAGTTTGGATGTATGGATGTATGTTTGTGACAAGTGAACGCGAAAAATACTGGTCGGATTGGGCTGAAATTTGGCATGATGATAGCTCACATTCCCGATTAACATATAGGCATATTCTTACCGGTATTTCAAAAATCCTTTCGGGCTCTGCCCCAGTGGCTCTGGAGTTTCCCATGTTAACCTTATGAGAAATGGAATTATTGAATCTTAACAGCTGTTTCAATTAAACAAGTTGGTTCTGTTCTATGATGTTCAATAGCATTAAAGTTACAAGGATTACCAACAGGGTGCAGCACTATTATTTCTTTTACATTAATGACAACAGCTAATTTGCAACCAAAAGGTGAGTGAGCGTAGCGAACAAACTTCAACCAGGACGTGATTGAGCCATGCGAACGAGATAATCTTGAAAATTAAGAAGTTAAACGGGGCAAAGCCCGCGGGTTACAGCTAGTTTATTATATTAGTAGGATGAGAAAGTTTGGATGTATGTATGTTTGTGACAAGTAAACACGAAAAATACTGGTCGGATTGGGCTGCAATTTGGTATGGTGATAGCTCACATTCCCGATTAACATATAGACACATTTCTATCTCAAAAGTCCTTTCGGGCTCCGCCCCAGTGGCTCTGGAGTTTCCTATGTTAACCTTATGAGTAATCATACTTAAAAGGAATAAAATAATTTTGTCAGCTGTTTCAACTACACAAGTTGGTTCTATGATATTGAAATAGCATTAACAAGTTACAAGGTTTACCAACAGGGTACAGTACGATTATATTTTTACACTAGCTGACCCGGCGAACTTCGTATCGCCTAAGTTATAGGTTTCCCATAAGACAGACCGATGGAAAGAAAGTACCGTTACGTTTAATTTTCAAGATGATCTCGTTCGCATCGCTCAATCACGTCCTGGTTGAAGTTCATTCGCTACGCTCACTCACCTTTTGGTTGCAAATTAGCTGTTGTCATAAATGTAAAAGAAATAATAGTGCTGCACCCTGTTGGTAATCCTTGTAACTTTAATGCTATTGAACATCATAGAACAGAACCAACTTGTTTAATTGAAACAGCTGTTAAGATTCATTAATTCCATTTCTCATAAGGTTAACATGGGAAACTCCAGAGCCACTGGGGCAGAGCCCTTTTAAGAATTTCGAAACGGGAAATAGTTTACGTCCGATTCGCATACCTACAGAATTTACACACCAAATTTCATAACGATCGGTGAAGTCGTTCCGGAGGAGTTTGCAGACAAACACTGTGACATGAGAATTTTATATATTAGATTTATCCTATAAAGGCCATAAAGGTTAAATTTTGTTTTAAAAGGCTTATGTGTAACTATTTTATCAACAGATTTAAAGATCAAAATGTTTCTATTTCGTGTTCTCTTCCCGTTGCAAAGCACGGGTACAACAGCTAGTTTTAATATATATCTAAAAAACATGACTTAGTTAAAGCCTACATATCTAGTTTTTATGTTATTTGAGTTAAAATCTTTAAATGACCACCGTTTTGAAACGCCTAAGTATAATAAAATGATATTTTTCTCAAAAGAGGTATTTGCATTAATAATCAATATACTAAATTTCAATTCAGTACAAGATCCGTTTACAAATAACACAATATTATAGTGAGTAACAACAAAATAGGTTGTGGAAATAACTTTAGAGTTTTGGAAATTTTTACTATGATACTTAAGTTCCAATTTGATTCAGAGATGATACCTTAAAAGGTCGGTAGAAAGTTCAGAAACACCCTATTTTTTATTTTTATTAACGGATACACCATTTCTACAAGAAAATACAGAAAAGTTTATACAGCAGAAAATACAGTGTGTTTTTGTGACAAATGACTGGCCAGTACAAAAGTAGTGAAAAAGATTGGAAACAACAAGATTTAAAGAACAAGACATACAAGATAACGTCAAATAATTATTTAACTATAAATAACAAACTATCAGAACAATTTAACAATAGAATAGATTCACAAAAACAAAACCAGTATAACAACATAGAACAATAATGATAGCAATACAGTAAAACCATGCAACTTGAGTAAATAGAGGCAGAACAATGCTGATGAAAAACAGATAAATACTTGCAGAAAAATAACAATATGATAAACTCTGTAACAAGAACAAAATAAAAACAGGACAGACTATATTAACAAAAATAAATAACAATGCAGTATTTATTTTATTATTACTATTAAACCTATATATAAAATCTATATTATTATTATTATATACCAATTAGTCAATGATATTACCTTACCTTACATATAATGCAAAGAATGTGAAAGCTGTAATTAATGTGTAAACTATGTAATTTTTTACCAAAATCATTGTAGTTTTCCAAATGTAGAAAGTTACAAATAGGCGTTTCTTTCTAAAATGAGTTAATAGAGGATTTGTAGATAATATTGCTTGCAAGACGAAGGGGCATATGTAATCGTACTTGTCAATGGGAAAGTAAGTTATACTTACACTCCAATTGTAGTACATATGAGTCATCTTGTATGTAAGCCGTTGTAATTTGTCAGCGTCCAGGCCCATAGTATCGTGAATGACATTATAACTTGTTGGGCTTACAGTTCCTTGGTTTACAAACTGTGATACAATGAAAAAGTCGTACCTGAAATAAAAAAAAATATATATTCAAACAATCCCTTAAGAGTTAATTGCTCTTTAAAACTATTTAGGTCTAATTTATTAATTTTGAGTTTGAATTAATTCAATGACTAAAATTCAGGTAACATAATTATGTTATCGTCAACACATTATGATTAGAGGTGTGCACACATTCTATCGAATTCTGTTAAGTTTGGATATCCCTGAATCTGACGAGAACCATGAATTAGATATCCAACTTTTTTGTACAGACAGTGTATTTTGATGTTTTAGTCTGAAAAAAAAAACAAATCTTCATAACCATCCATAGTTTCACAGGACATAATACCATTATGACTTTTTATAACAGTGGTCGACAAGGTAATCCTTACTATGACAAATGACAAACTTCACCATTGTTCAAATTTCCATTGGACAAACTTCAAACCACTTAAGAGCACCATCGCAAAAAATAAATAAATAAAATCTACAAACAAAAATACTATGCAGGTATACATTACAATGAATCAAAACAAGGCGATCATTTTAATACACTATGACACATTTTTGACATATGAAAAGAGTGAAGTTGACCAATCAAAATAATGCTTAAATTTTAATCTTGCATTTTTTTACTTTAAGTTTTACTTTCGCCTAGTTAAAAATGATTGTGAACTTCAAGTTGTGTGATGTAATACGGAATTCTCGTTTAGTATAATAATAATGTAAAAAGACAAACCTTTCTGGCAGGGTGATTACATCGTCCACAACAGTTCCAGGCCGAGGGTTCATTTTGTTAGCGAACAGCCTGGTGTTTATACGCTTTGAAACGATGACAAAAGAAAGCTTTGGAGCCTGGCCAATGACCTCACTGATGGCACGCTAAAACCCAGAACAAAGAATAAGTTACACACAGATTCACATTACTAGAAAACTTCTTAAAAACCAAGATTATTACAATCCAGGAATGTTATAACATTTAAACCAATTAAACTAGTTGTCACTGATTTATATTCTGGGTCAGCTCATTTCATACCAACTAACTGTGCATGTAAAAAAAAACATGATGATGAACTAAAACCACAAGATTAAAATGAATTCATACCTACAGTTATTGTTTTTAGTAAATCAATTAGTTGTTATGGTAAAAAAATACTACTTTAAATCTTAAATCTTTAATAAATGATCTGAGTAAGCCTACATTTTGAGTTTATTTTAATTGATTCGCAAAATGTCAAACACTGTGAAAGCTGTTAATCATGACTAATTTTTTATTTTAATTCTGCAGATAGATGCTGATTTGACAAAAGAGTTTGGCTGTATGGCAAGATTGTTTTAATTCTTATGTCTAGTCACGAGAAAATTTGTCTAAAATATTAGATCAGGGTTCTTATTTTCAAGCTCCTCATAAATTCAAATTTCAATACAAGAGAAAGTTGTAACAGGTCCAATAAATAATTAAATAAATAATAATAATCGAACATAAACAAATGATTAATTATTGAAAAAGTAATTAAATAAATTGTCAATATTAAATTCAATAATGGACGTTTCAGTTAGGTACTGTAATATAGTGGATAAATTATGGTCAAATGGTTTAAAAAAGGATTAATTGTAATATATTCCAAGATGGCGAGATGAGAGCCGTGTTTGTTGTTGAGGAAGGTAAAGGGTAAAGGGTGGTTCAAGACACAAATCGGTATTCTGAGCAGCCAGTTGAAGTGGGTGGAGAACTACTGCAACACTTTTAGGCTCCAAAATGGAAATTTTCCGTTTTCATGGTGTTGGGAAGTTCTCGGGTTGAGTATCTGACGCGCACACTCGAGGACGGGGCAGGCGGCTTCACTTCTTTACCAGTTGTGTTGCAGTAAACTCCTTTGCCAATCGTTGTGGTTAGACTTATTCACAAGTTACCGGAGGAGGACCCCACGCTACCCGTCAGTTATTGCCGAAAGTTTAGTCCGATATTATAGTGACTTAATCAAACTTATTTGCTCGGAGGTGATTCTGCTGGTATGTTAGCCTTTGTATTTTTCATATTGCCTTATATTTCCAAACGTAAAAAACGTACGTTTGTATTTGTAAACGAGAGGAAGGTCGGCTTAGAGAACGACGCCATGACACCGATACCGGACAGCCCATCAACAAAGACTACCTCAACAACTAGACCACATTGACCACAAACATGCTGTAAACAACTCATCTCACTTCTAAGCTAAGTGTCTAGATTACTTTGTTTGAACTATCAATTTAATAACTTACATAAAAGGAGCACAATTAACTTTTAAGTTAAAAAAAAATGTTTTTTTTACTGATTGATGTAATACATTACATACATTAATTCGGACGACCTCGTGTTCAAAGACATACGGTATTTGACCGTCTCCAACGCCATCCCTGTAGATTAGGATGTGTGAAGGGAAGGTTTTATTGTATTTTCTGTATGACTCAAGGGCCTCTGAAAAAAGATCACAGACCAATTGAAACAAATTCCAAGCAATACAAAAAAATTGCAAAGTGGTAGCAGTTATTAAAAACTTAGATACCTTGAAAAATCCTGTTTTGAACTCCGTCTTATGATACTGCTTTTATCAGCAGTCAGAAATAATAGTAATACTCATGTAACCTAATTAATTATTAAAGTCAGGTCCACATAAGTTTGCAGTTGGTGGCAGCCAATCACAAGACAAGGCTAGTGCGACGTTGCCACATCGCCCGTTGACAACAGTAATTAAAATATACTAAGCACTATTTTCAAATCAGCTGGTATTATTAAATTTATTAGATTTGGCAACACCGCACGCTTCTCATAGGTCAAATCAAAACCACAAGTTTTAATTTAAGTGTTTAATTTAAGCACTTCTACATTGGTCAGACAGGACGCTCTTTTAAATCTAGATTCAAAGAGCACATTCAAGCTCTTAAGAGTAACAACAGAACATCCATGAAATCAAACTTTGCTGAACACCTTTTATCGACCAACCACAATTACACAAATTTAAAAAACAACATGAAAATTCTAAAAGTTTTAAACAAAGGAAATCGAATGGATTCAACTGAAGAATATTTCATATACAAAGAAAATCTAAATATCCAAATCATATTTTAAATAGCCAAATTCCTTCAAGAAACCCAATCTTTGACCAAATTTTAAAATTAAATAATCAGTAACAAAAATGTTTTTCCAAATCCTGTCTAAATCATCTGTATATATAAATTATATTTATTTACAAACAAACAGTATAAACAACTAACAGTTAAGTGTTTAATGTATTTTGAAGTTTGAAAATGGACTTATGTCCGAAACATGTCACTTCTTTTTATCTCTATCTATATATATAAAATCCAATGTATGTTTGTATATTTGTATGTTTGTCCTTTATGGACTCCAAAACCGCTCGACAGATTGTAATGAAACTTTCAGGCATTATTAAGCATTATTCAAGGATGGTTTGTGTGAAGTTTGGTGCAGATCCGTCAATAGGGCTCCGCCCCAGTGGCTCTGGAGTTTCCCATGTTAACCTTATGAGTACTCATATTTAAATGGAATTAAAGAATCTTAACAGCTGGTGCAACTAAACAATTTGATTCTGTGATGTTCAATAGCATTAAAAAGTTAATAGGTTTACCAACAGGGTGCAGCACTATATTTATTTTTAATTTATGAGAACAGTTAATTTGCAACCAAAAGGTGAGTGAGCATAGCGAACGAACTTCAACCAGGACGTGATTGAGCCATGCGAACGAGCTCATCTTGAAAATGAACGAGCATGTGACATAAAACCACAATAGGACAGGACGACGTCTGTCGGGCCAGCTAGTAAAATATAATATTCAGGGTGCTCAGTTGTACTTATTTACTTAAATATTCAAAACCATACGGTATATAGGCTCCTCCCTCAACTGCAAACTTACGTGGTCCCGACTGTAGTGCAATTATTTGTCATTTATGTGTGTTAAAAAAAACTGTGAAATAATTGAATCTTTTGTTTCTTTTTATCAAATATAACCACATTAACACTTGTAGAAGTTACAAAAATTTGTTTAACCACAATTCACATTGAGTATAGTGTGCGCTATTGTAAAACTGGCCAAGGTCGGGCTAGTGTGCTAATATTTTACTAGTCAGTAGTACTAGTGGAACCTCAATAGCAAGACCATTGATAACAAGTGTTGTTTTCAGATACCCTTCATTTTATATTACCCTTAGTTACATGTTATTGCAAATCTCTACAAGAAGTTAACCTGAATAAAAAGTCTTATTTATAATCCCCTTAAGGGACTTATCAAGTTTCTACTGTACGCATCCAGCTTTTATAAATGTTATAAAATGTGTTATTGATGTGTTGTATACTTACTGATGATGTTGAGAGCTAAGTCGTTAGAAAGCTCCTCGCCGGTACCATGATGAGAGACGGCAGAGAAGTACCGACTCATCGGCTTATTAAGGGATGCAACCATTGCCCCGAAGGACTTCCCCTTCTGTTTCGAGTCATGGCACACGTCAAAGCCGATGACCATCAGTCCCTGAGAAAACATAGTAAACATGAAGGACTTCTATATGTTACTTCTAATTAATTGTGGACTTCTAAGTGTACTCAGAATAAAGAAAAGGATTTTGACACAAATTTAGTAGATCTAGCACCATTATATGATTTAAAAAAATTTTAAGAGGCCTCTTTTATCTTGCATTTGCCTGTCCACATGGGCCACAAAGGCCTGTGTGTGGAATTTATCCAGCCAAGCAAGGGGTGAGCTTACATAGTACAAGGAGGAACTGTACTGAAAAAACGTGTCAGGTACCAGAATACGATCCCATGAAATCGCTGTCTTGGGCCCAAGGTCTGTTGCGCTACCGACTGAGCCACCGACTCACCTATATTTACTAACCATTGGAAAATATAAGTTGAATTCAGGTTGAGATACAAATCACAACTCATTAACAGTAGTAAACAATTAAGTGAGTGCTCTGTAACTATTCAAAACCATTTTTTCTTACCTAGTAGCTCTAGTAGCTATAAAAAAGTGTGATAAAAAGTTTAATTCATTAAGGTAAGCATCTTGAAATATAATAGAAAGAAATGAACAAATTGATACTTTCCATCCATAACACATTCTTGGTAACTGTGCATTCGTAAAATGTTATGTGTAGTTTTAGATATATGATATTATTCTACAAAACGAACCACTGACAATGTTGAGCAATTTTTTGTGAATAATTTCTACAATTTCAGAAGAACGAGACAGTTTCAAAGTATTTACTTACCCCCAGTGGCATCTGGACAGACCAAGGCGCTCCGCCTATCTTGCAGTTAATTTGAATCGCTACTTTGGTGGCGATGCTCATGACACCTTTTTTGGTCATATTTTTCGCCAGCAAGACCTGCGTTGGCACTGTGAAACACGATTGCTCAATGTAATAATTTTGTATTTGAGAAATGTAACATTTTTTGTCGCATAGTGAGATTATTCTCTGTGGTTTATGTAACGTCACCACTATTACGGCTACGTTACAACTTGACATTAGACTCAAGTTTGGGACTAGTGAAATAAAACGACATGCTACTAGATAAGATCCCTTCTACCCCTTCCATTTCTTAAGTACTCCACTTAAATCTTAGTTCTAGTTTAGTTATCAGTTATTATGGTTCAGTTATTAATGACGAAACTCCGATCTTTGTACCTACTCTATAGGCTATTTATTTTATTAAGATGTTATCAAAAAACTATTTTTTGGGTCTTTTCAATTCACTCTTTTAATTATAGTGCCATTTACTGACTCAGTTATGAGGAAAACTGTTTCAGTGGTGAAACCGTTTTCCTCACAATTAAGTAAAACACTAGGGTAAATAAAATATTAGGGTGGCCTAATATTTTATTGCTAACAGGCCTGCTACTGATAAACCTGTTTTGCTTTAATGGGCCTTGAGCTAAATTCAAGCACCAAACAACATGTTGTTAAAATTCAAATTCTCTTAAATGTTAAACTATAGTTATTTGTGCAACTAGTGATAAAAGTGAGCAATTGACTCACTCGAGAGAAATCCTTACTCATGAGCCGTAGGCGAGTAAGGAATCGTTTCTCGAGTGAGGCAATTGTACTTTGAACTCGAGATGCACATCATACTTTTCCTACAGTTACCATAAAACAAATAAATTGGTGAAGAAACATAACCTATTTTTACACAGAAGTGAACTTTTAGTATAACATTTAATGTGATGTGACAAATACAACAGTACAACAGCTGACCAGCTGATTTACAGCCAGTGCTGCCAACGTATTTCGCGTGCATACGACATTGCCTGCATGTTACGCGCTCACTATTTCGTGCCTTCACGTTGCAAATCTGGAGTGAGACAAAGTAATTAGAGTGAGACAATGTTAACATTGTCTCACTGATGAGCGAATTGGCCACTTTGCTTTCTCAAATCAGTGAGAGAACATGTACATTGTTAGGTAAATGTAGGAAAAAGATATTGTACAACTGTGTACTGTTAAATTTTGGATGACAATAACATTGGTGCACACTTTGGGCAATAACTCAGTTTATAGTTAATTTTACTTTAATACTATTTTAATTTATGGAATGTTTTCTTTGTTTTATATTATGCATATTTGACAATGTCACCTGTTCCTCTAGCTGCGCTAGAAACTTGGAATGTATTCTTGTGTATGTGACAATAAAGTAATATTTATTTATTTATTTATTTTGAATAGCCACAACCAGGCAGCAAGTAAATAGGGTTAATTGAATTTGGATTTCAAGTTTTGGATTGTTTTTTCGAGATTCAACATTTTTTATAACCATTTATATAACATAACAAGTTTGCCATCTGTTTGGTATACAGAACCCATAATGATAATTGAAAAGGATCAACATACCAATAGTTTTGTTTGAATTAAGCTGTTCAGTGACACTAAGACTTCACTGAACAGCTTTATATTCTCATACAAAATATACATACAAGATACACAAATTACAAAGTACTCTTGACAGACTAAAAGTGAAGTACTAACCTGCTCGGTCCACCAAAGATTTCTTTTTAATAGCAGAGTATCTATCTGCTCTATTGTTAGTCAGAACCACAAAGATCAGCTGCGGGGCGTCGCGCGTTATACACTGATCCAGGTAATTCACGTAAGTCTGCGTCTTGTCATCGGGCATTTCCAACCTGGTTATCATGTGAAATGATCTTAGATATTGTAGAAATCTATATATTTAATACGCTAGGCATATTTTTGTCATAATTGTTTTGGAGTGGTGGTGCTACCGATCACCATGTCCAAGGTTTCGTTAGAAAGGTCTTAGCATGTAGTTTTGCCATCAAACACAAAAACTTTAGAATTCTATCAGGGCCCCCAGTGGCCTTCAAAGTTCCCATGTTATTCTTGTGGAGAAAATGTTAGTTTACATTTGAACAGATGAATACTTTCAAATTGAAACTAATATTTGAAACAGCTGGTTATACTAAAATTTTGCACAAAATCAAAACATAACCAAAAAAACTTTCGACATAATCGAGACTATAAGACCTTGACCAGGACGACCAATAGGAGGAGGCCGACCAATTTTAACTGGTAGACAAGAACAAAATACAAATTGTTCTTGATTGTGTCGGCTATTGTCGTTGATAGCCGAATACAGCAAGCACCCTTCCGTGTTGGGTTTAAGTGTGCTCTCCAACTGAAGATTTCACATTCAATTTAGGACTGTTGGACGATCACTGCATAAGCTATTGATTTTGGAAGACAAGGAGGCGGGTATGACTACATCAAAAACAGAAGAGAGGAGATATTAGACGAGTGGCAAATGCGTTGGGAGCAGAGTGTTTTATGTTAACGTTTTAAAGGTAAACGTTCGTATATATACCTAACATCTCCCCGTGCGGTACCGGGTTAGAATAGCACCGCAGCCTTCTCGGGCTTGTCGTAAGAGGCGACTAAAAGGGTGACCGACGAACTCACTGGGAGTCCCTGGGAGTGCCCCTGTTGTGTTGCAGGGGTTGATGTGTGCTCTGCACTGCCGATGGGTTTTATCAGTGGGTCGTGAGAAACCAGCCACTTCGGTCCTTGGTCAGGGAGTGCGGCATGGATGCAGAGGTCGGGCTCTGCATTGCGACGGGCGACCCCCGGCATGTCAGGTATCCGGTGCTGGGCAAACGGAGGTCGGGCCCCGGGGAACCGGGGTAGGGGTTTTTTGTCCCCGAGGGTATACCCGTTCCTGACTGATTCCGGGCCGCTCCTTGCCGCACGATGCGCTGGAGAAAACACGATGAGTTTTAATAAAAATCCTACAAACACATCATTGAATAGGAGCTCAAATGAGCAAAATGAAGCGTCTGAAGTGGAGCAGAACCCCTTTGATCGAAGCTCCAAGCTTAAGAGGTCGCCACCACCGAAAAACGTAAGGACATCTCCGCCACCTGCACCTTTCAAGTGCTCTACGTTCCCCCCGTTAGGATCCCTTTCGGCAAGTGGAGCTGGAAACGGTCCAGAAAATGTTGGCGATGTAGATGTCGAACTGGCATTGCCGGGAACTGTTGTAGGGATGCCGAAGGAAACCTTCACAGCGACGTCGCGGTCGGAAAGCTCTGAGATTGTGCTTCTGCGTCAGGAATATCTTGACGCAGATAGTAACATTGAAACCCGGCTCCGTGACATGGAAAAGACGATTAAGGCTATGCTGGACACCTTCCGGACCCAGAGAGCCGTAAACCAAGTGGTAAAAAATGGAATGGCAAAACTAGAGGATGACCTTGGCTTCGTCTTTGCCTGCCGTCTGGTAAGCAAGGCGACCATGGAAAAGATTGCCGAAAAGGTGGTGTCCCTGCCCGATGAAAGAGCGCTGCCTTCTAAGAAACGTCGGAGGCCTTCCACATTGGAGAGTCCTCCAAAAAGAGAAGAAGGCGTCCAGACCAAAAAGACCACGGTAAAGGCCAAGGCGACTCAGACGGACCTCTCGTCTGCTGTGCCCAACGGTACGTCGTTTTCGGACGTAGCTGCATCTCGAGCGAGGCGCCAACTGGCACAGCAACCCACGACCCCTCTTCAGGGAAGTTCCCGAAAGGGGTCAGTGGTGGAGACACCTGGGGCTTTTTGGGAAAAACGCCTTTCCAAAAAGGAGAAGAGGCAATTGAGGCGGGCGGAGGTCGCCTCCATGAAAAATGAGGCAGTGAAGGCACAGCCAACTGGCGTGGCCCAAACTGGGCCCGGTTCGGTGCCTGCACCTAAAAGGTTGCGGCCAAAAAAGCCCAGGATGGAGGCAATCATTGTCAAACCCTCAGGGGGGAGATCTTTTGCCGAGGTCTTGGGTGCAATCAAGGCCAATGCTAAGCCAGAGCAGACCGATACGGTTGTACGGTCGATTAGACAAACCCGGGGCGGGGACGTTCTCCTTGAACTGGGTAGGTCGAAAGACAAAGCAGCCTTTACTGCCGAACTGAAGGCAGCTGTCGAAGGCCAGGGCACCGTCCGTTCTCTTGAGCCAAAGACATCAGTCGAGGTTCGAGACATTGATTGTGTGTCGACGGAGGCTGATGTTGTGGAAGCCCTGAAGAAAGCTATCCCCGAGCTTGGCGGGCAAACGGCTTTTCTGAAGGTGTGGCTCACAAAACCGAATAGGAGCCAGCAGCGGATGGCGGTCGCCGAAATGGCAGACGCACATGCCAATAAGGTGCTGGCACTCCAACATCTGAGAGTCGGCTGGGTCAACTGCAGGCTCAGACGGAGAGTGGAAGTAAAGAGGTGTTTTAAATGCCTCTGTTTCGGCCATTCCTCCCGAAACTGCAAGGGACCCGACCGAAGCAAGAACTGCCTTCGGTGCGGGGAGGTCGGTCACATCCGTAAGGACTGCCAAGTCGAGTCCTGTTTTCTTTGCAAAGAAAATGGGCTCGCTGAAAATCACTTGAAGCATATAGCTGGGTCTGGACAGTGCAGTGCATTTAAATCTGCACTACAACAAGCGAAAGCCCTCCCACGAAGATAAGAATCCTTCAATGCAATCTTGAGCGATCCAGGACGGCTGACGCACTTCTATGTCAGTTTGCCCTAGAACACGATGTCGACGCGCTTTTAGTCAGCGAACAGTACCAGTACCGTGATAGGGACCCAGCTTTTTGGTTCCCTGATAGTCTTGGTACTGCTGCAATCTGGGCGCGTAATGCAGCTACAGTACAAGTACGGGGTCACGCGAAGGGCCGAGGTTTCGTTTGGGTTCGGTGCCGGGATGTCACTTACTTTAGTGTCTACCTCACTCCCAATGAGGCCATCCGTGACTTTCGTGAGAAGATAGACCGCCTGGAAGAGAGCGTGCGCAATACCACAGGACACGTCGTCGTGGGTGGGGATTTTAATGCTAGGGCTGTCGAGTGGGGAATGACCCTCACAAATTCCCGGGGCAAGTACATTCTGGACTTTGCTGCCAGAGCCGGACTCGTTGTCGTCAACGAGGGCAACACGCCAACTTTCCGGCGCCCTGGGATGCGGGGAACGATCCCAGACATTACCCTTGCATCTGAGTCTCTTTTGCCAAGGATCAGAGCCTGGAGAGTCCTGGAGGATTACACGGCCAGTGACCACCAGTACATAATTTTTGACGTCCTGGATGGTCATCAGAGACAAGTGGCAGCGTTTCGTCAAGTGCCCGTTCGATGGAACATTAAAAAACTGGACGTGGCAAAATTCAATGGAGCCATCCTACGAAGAACGCCGGTGGTTCATCCTGCTACTGGCGTGCCTCACGCAGAGGCGTTAGTTACATCCACGATGAAACTGATTGTCTCGGCCTGCGATGAGTCTATGCCTCGCAGGAGATACCGGTGCAATAAGCGTCCTGTGTACTGGTGGACTGCCGAGATTGCGGAATTGCGTCGAGCGGCATTGAGGGCCAGAAGACTTGCTACCAGGGCTAGAGAACCCCTAGACAGACGGCGTAAGTCGGATGCTTATAGGGTGGCTAGGAGGTATCTTCGTCGAGTCATCAATCGGAGTAAACGCAGTTGCTGGGATAAATTAAGGGACGATGTTGATTCCAACCCGTGGGGCCTGGGTTACAAACTTGTAACCAAGAAACTTGGAACCCGCTCTCCACCTTCCGTCATGGACAGGGTCACTATGGAGAGGATAGTCGAGTCCCTTTTCCCGGCTCACGCAATGCGCCCACTGCGGGATTATGGAAGGGTGGACGACGTCCCACTTTTCAGCCCTGAAGAGCTGGTGGCGGCCGTCATATCCCTGAAGAACAACAAGGCTCCTGGTCCCGATGGGGTGCCCGGTGAAGTCCTCAAGAAGGTTTTGACTACCAACCCCTTGATCCTTTTGAGCATGTATAACGCCTGCCTGGTTGAAGGGGTTTTCCCCTTGTGCTGGAAGACAGCTAGGCTTGTGCTTGTTGGGAAGGGCAAGGGAGACCCAGATCTGCCATCCTCTTACAGACCTCTGTGTATGTTGGATACGGCTGGCAAAGTCCTCGAGAAATTGATCCGTTCCCGGCTAAATTCAGCCGTTGTCGCTGCGGGGGACCTCTCCCCTCGTCAGTATGGATTCAGGATGGGGCGATCAACGATTGATGCGATTGAGGAGGTGAAGCAAGCCGTGATGAGAGCTGAGGATTTTACCCACTACTCTCGCAGGGTTGTGCTGCTCGTAACGCTCGATGTGCGAAATGCATTTAATTCGGCGAGGTGGTGCGATATGCTGGATGCTCTGGAGAACACCTTCCACGTGCCGGCATACCTCATGCGCATCATAGAGGATTATCTCCGGTTTCGCCTCCTAACGTATGACACTGCGGAGGGCCCGCGGACGATGAGTGTCACTTCTGGTGCTGCCCAAGGTTCCATACTCGGCCCAGACCTCTGGAACGTCGCTTATGACAGCCTTCTGAGGTCTGAAATGCCTGAGGAAACAGTCTTGGTTGGGTACGCAGACGACGTTGCAGCTTTGATAGCTGCACGTAGCGTTGAGCTGGCTCAGCTAAAGCTAAACCGAGTTATGCGTACCATAAACGCATGGATGGCAGACCACGGTCTCTCGCTTGCTCTGAGCAAAACCGAGATCGTGATTTTGACAAAAAAACGGATTGACACCATCGTGCCGTTGAGGGTGGGAGCCGTCGAGGTTCAAACTGTTCGTTCTGCCAAGTATCTTGGGGTCATGGTAGACAGCAAGCTTAGCTGGCGGGATCAGATCTTCCGTACAGCGGACAAGGCCGCTAGGGTGGTTTCTTCTCTTAGCCGGTTGATGGCCAATGTCGGAGGGCCTCGGTCCAGTCGTAGAAGGCTGTTAATGTCTTCGGTCCAGTCCGTACTCTTGTACGGTGCGGAGGTGTGGGCAGACGCACTAAATAAGGAGGCATACAGGATGCGGCTCGCCCGAGTGCAGCGTCAGGCAGCACTGAGGGTAGCATCTGACTACCGAACAGTGTCCGAGCCCGCCGTCCTGGTGATTGCTGGAGTCATCCCCGTCAAACTTTTGGCGGCGGAGAGAAAGGCAATTTACCGGCGCCGTGGGGAGGACGAGGCACGAACAGAGGAACGCACCCGCACCTACCAGCTGTGGCAGGAGGGCTGGGAACAGGAGACACGGGGACTCTGGACCAGGCGACTGATACAGCAAGTCCAACCTTGGGTTGATCGGCGGTACGGAGAGGTGGACTTCTACCTCACCCAATTTCTGACGGGACACGGCTTTTTCCGGTCGTACCTGTTCAGGATGGGCAAAGCCGTGTCACCCGACTGCATATACTGCCCAGGCATTCTCGATGACGTGGAACATACATTTTTCCACTGCCAGCGCTGGGAAAGGCCCCGCCTGGAGGCTCAACAATTAATAGGACTGCTGTCGGTGGACACGGTCATACCGATTATGACGGAGGGTGAGGACAATTGGACCTGTGTGTCACATTATATCCAGGGTATTCTCCGCGCCAAGAAGATCGACCTTGACCGGGATGCGGTTGTAGGTCATTAAGAATCAAAATGCCAGAAACGGTGCGAGCCCTGAGGGCTTAGGTCACATGTTGGCCTGACTTGAAGTAATGTGACAAACAATTCCAGGTCTGTGTCCAACAGAGTAGAGGGGGTTTTTTAGTGAGTAGTCTGACAATTTTCAGGAGTCTCACACTACAGGCTGGCTACCTGTGTGCGTAAAAGCATTTTCCCTCCTCTCCCTAAAAAAAAAAAAAAAAAAAATATATACCTAACATCAGAAAGAGACTGGGTGGAAGAGGAAGTGTGTAGATCTGAAGAAATAAAAACCACGAGTCACGTATTTATAAATTGTTCACTTCAAGAGACAAATAGGAGAGAACAGGAATAAGTCTTGGATAAGATAGGTCTAGGGATGAGAAAATAAAACATGATGAGTTACAAGGAAACAATTGAAACGTTTAGAAAAGTAGCTAAGGAAAAACTAGGGATACATACAGGCGTTAAAATTAAAAAAAAGAAACAAACAAAAACTAAGAAAGAAAAGGAATGAAAACTTGCCCATGAAGGGGAGAGGAAAGGTTAGAGCGAATCTCAATTCGTGCTGTTAGGCTTTTGGATACGTGTCTGGAAACCTATTGCGGCTATGAGTAAGGCTATTTATAGAAAACACTATTTAAATTCAATGTTGATTATATCGATCTGTTATGTACACCTTGAGTAGGCCTATTTTCATAATATTTTAGTCAAATAATTTTAAATCATCAGAAATTATGACTGTTATTTGTTTTAAAATAATGCCTGAAATACTTAGCATTGCTCGAATTCGAGCACCAGGTACACTAGTATTACTTGGTTTTACAAATAACTACAGCTGTTTCATGTTGCTAAGAGCAAATCTTCAGGTTAAGAATATAAAAAAAAACGTTTTTTAATCCATGATTGAGGTCGTCACATTTAGGTCTACACATAACTTTTCTGTGAGAAGTAACCCAAAACACATACAAAAACGACATTTATATATTTTTTTACAAAAAAACTTGGCCAAGTAGTTTGTGGTTATTTATAACACAACAAGATCAATTGACATAACAAGTAACCAAAACCTTTTAAATCTTGCAATATCTTTGTTCAGAGGCCAACCCATCTTGAAATTTGAAAATTCTGATTTTTGTTTACAACAGAAGAGAGTGAACTCATATCGTTCGGGCGAATGACCTTCGACAGGATTCAACTTAAATGTTTAGTTTCCGGCCAGTTTTTTTTTTTTTTTTTTTTTTTTTTTTTGTCATAGGGCGCTAGGCACGAGCTTGGGATTGTTCTTCACATTACTTCAGGCTAGACCTAGGGGTTGCGGCATTATCACTTTAAAAAAACCATTAATAAAATCCATTGGTGACTTGGTGGGGATCGAACCCGGGACCTCAAGGACCGAAGTCCCGCGCTCTAGCCACCACACCAGCTCGCTCCCCAGTTTCCGGCCATAGTAGTAAACAATTCATGTCAGTTTAGTTGACGGGTGCTTCTATGGGTGAATTATTGCATATTACCTACGTAAAACTATGTTACATAACCTCAAAAATACCAAGAATTTTGACAAAAATAAATAAAAACAAAACAAAGAAATAGCCATCGTTAGCTTCAAGGTCAAGCTATCCGCTTGCGCTGACAATCTGCTCTTCCTCTTTACACAACTGTGTAATGTCTGATGTGCGCTTGCTATCTCACAACAGTTTGTGATTGGGTGATTAGTAACCATGGCAACTGGTTTAATGTGTTGATGAAGAGAAACCAAAGAAAGAATAGAAGAACAAAGAAGAGAGAATAAGTAGGGTTTTACGTCATCCATTTCTATCTTTATCCTATTTTACAACTGTCGTTATTATCTTTATGTCTAAGTAGGCCTACTATGATTTTATGAGTTATGTAATGTTTTTATCGACATTCAATGTTATGAACCAATATGTAGTAGTGGCCTATGCTGTAGCTTGCAGTACTAGACTTTCTATTGTTTTGTTCTTTACGTGATTTATTGCTGTACGCACAGTGTTGTGTAATTTTTGTTTTGCTTAAGTAAGCGTGATTTTAAACATTATAGTTTTGATTACTGAACCAAGGTTAATGACTTAACATATCACAATTATGCAACAATAGTATTTGTATTTTGTTTATGTAAAATGCACTACCTCCGGTTAGTCCGCCCGTTTTGTAGTTTGGCCAGTGGTCCGGTCCCGAGGTGGCCGAACTAGAGGGAGTCTACTCACACAGCAACAGGATCAATATACTGATAGAATGTAAACCAATCTATTTTACATGTATTTATTTCATCACTCAATTTATTTATTTCAAGTACTGAACGGGTAGCTTCAGCGTACTTACCATATCGGATCACTCATCATAAACTTCATCCCCCTTGCAGCTTGTTTGAGGGTGTCAACAAATGATCGGCCATCGTGAATGCTGCGGGACGGAACTATGATGGCCCAACGACTCAAACCACCTTTAAAGATACGTCAGAGGTTGAAGTGAGGTTTGTATCAACATTTAACAGAGAAAATATCTTTAAAGGAAACAGGCCTAAAAATCGGGATGTATTGTAAATACTGGAGATATTATCATGACTGCAGGAGACAATATCACCATTGTCTCTCACGGTCACAATAACATCAAAAGGGGCATCAGTCTACATGACTATGGGACACATTTAACATTTTGGCACGTGAAGGAAAATGATGACTATGTTTCCATAACTGCTGGAGACAATGGTCATGTGTACACGACCGAAGGAGATATTCAAGGTTTTGCCAAGATCACATAAAACAAAGATGATGTTTCCGTGACCGTGGGAGATTATGATCATGTCTACACGACGACTACCAGAGAGGAGTTGGATTTTGTTTCTTCATTAATTAATAAGGATTATTATAATGTGGTTTTTAGTTTATAAAATGCTTTCTATAACTGATGTGCATAGTTTGAGTCAGGACAATTGGAATTCTACTGTACTTTTTGACTCAATGAAACAGATCTATGGTAACTTTATGGATGGTTAAGGCTACTACCTTGAGGCATCACAAACATGGGGTTTGACCTCAGAGATTTTGTCCAATCCGCCTCGTCCCCTGACGGCACTGTCATATTGTTTCCAAGTACAATTCCTTCCGGTGGTAAAACTCTACCAGGAATCTCCACCAGGCGATCATTTAGTTTTAAATTCCATTCCTGGAATTCTTGCTGGACCTGAAACAACATAAATATGTTATTCACAATCAATTTTATATTCATTGTAGTATGATTTTATTTTTTATATAAAGTAAAATATTTAATTCATATTTAATTCGTTGACACTGATGCTCCATCTTATGTTTCAATTCCTCATCAACAAGTTATTAAAAAACAGACGATGACAAAAAAAAAAAAGAAAATACACAAAAGCTTGCAAACAACGACATGCATCATTTAATCCACTTGTCTCAAGTCAACTTTTGACAGCTAGCCTGACCATTAGGGGTGTGCGAGTATTCGAACATCGAGCTTTTTCGAGCCGAATAGCGTCCTATTCGGCTCGGCTCGTGATTTTCAAAAAGTTCGAAATGTTCGAGCCGAATACTTATTGAACTAGCAAATAAAAATTAAATTAATAAATAAGGAACTAACTTTCATTTAAATTTACTCTCCTCCGTTTCATAATTCTGTCTTGATAAGCAAGAACCTCAGCTCAGTCAAGACGCAATGATTATCGATCGTAATTTTGAGGAAACTACCACCTATCGCGTTGTCTTTCCAACACAACTATTCGTATCGTAATATACAACGCAGTGCGAGTGCGTGATTGGCTAAGTCGCTATGACGACACACGGTTGCCACGGCAACCTACATTGCGCACTGAGCACTGCGCCTTGTGTGGGAGGGGAGATTATACCAACAAACTATTTCAGGAATTCTATTTTGGGACGGATGAAAGATAAGGAAGAAACAAAGGTGGTCACGTGTGCAAATGTAGTGGGCGACACAATAAGGCTGTAAACGAGTATCGTCGTGTCGTTGTTCCTTGTTTGTTTACTTTTTAAGATTCCTTATCAAACGCCCCTATCTGCTATCTCTCTTTCTCTCTCTCTCTAACAATGTACTGATTAAACAAGATTGTGGTTGACGACTTTTCTACTTATAAGTTTCCCTGCGGTTATTTTAGTTCAATCAATCCCATAACCTTTCTAATGTTTATCAAAATAATTAATTAATATGTTTTGTATTTTATTTCCTTTAAACCAACCCCTATTTACCATCTGTATTTTATAGAATAAAATGTTTGTTTATAAAGTTTGACAGGCCACACAATTTTGTACCTATTTTATTTTGTATAAAAGTAACAGTTACTTTGAGGATTATATATATATCAATAAGTGGCGCGTGCTGTAATGAGTGCTTTTTATTTTCAAAATAAGTAATGAGTTATTAATTTTTGATAGTACGGGTCATTAAATACCATAATGTGATGTAGTTTCCTATTTGTATCTTGCAAATAATAATAATTGATAGTTAATTCTGGAAATGAAAAATAGTGATCGCATTCATAAACCTGTTGTCAAAACAGCAACGAGGGTGTAAGGGTTTATTGTTTCAGACGCAAGGGTGTTTCAAGGACAAAGTGTTGGGCCACCCGGATGGGGGGGGGAGGGGGCGGTGAGACTGTGTGAAGGGGAGGAAACTGGTTTTGGCTATTTATTGATTAGTTCGCCGACCCTTCTAGATGACAAAATTGAGTGACAGTGTTAAATCATCGTGTTCTGCATTTCATTTCTTGTTTACTTTGTGTGTTATTCTATTAATTCTAGTGCTTTGGTCTATTTCCTCTATATGTCAATTATATATTTTTTAATATATAAGTAAAACTTGTCTCTCCACCTTTTTGGATCCAAACCAACCATGTTCTTTTTTGATTAATAGGATTCATTTAGAGGTGTGCGGATATCCGAAAAATCGGGTCGGATTCGGTTCGGATATCCGTATCCAAACCGGGCCCAAATTCGATATCCGACACTATCCGTTATTTATCCGACTTTTTCGGATATACAATATATTTTGACGTTTTGGACAGAAAACTAAATCTCCATAGCTACCATTAGTTTCCCAGGACAAAATTACAGCAATACGTTTCCATCGACCTAACAGCAAACGGCAAAGAAGCCGTATTATGCAATACTGATAACTAGTTTAGTCGTTATCGGCTGTTTTGCTTTACGATTAGATTCGTCTGGAATGAACAGGCATAAAGCAAAAAAGAACTACCATGGTCAAATGAAAGTCAACTCGTGCTTGTCTCGCTCCTGATACTAGGGGCGCTGTAATAGTTTATTTACAGTACTGTTACAGTACTGTAAAGATAACAACGTCATTCTTTCTCTTTGTTCTTCTATTTCTTGGGTTTCCCTTCATCACGCATTCAACATGTTGTCATGTTTACTAATCACCCATGTCGTTATCAGCTTTTGTGACATAGCGCACAGCATGGGGTAAAACTTGACGAAAATCGGTTAATTTTTACCTACCAATTAAGTACTACTTTATTGGTATTTGGTACTGTATTAATAATCGATCAAAATGGCCGATTTTTGTCAAATTTTACACCAAATTTATTGAAATTTCAAGGTGAATATTAATAAAACAATTATTACCAAATATTTGTATTCATTTAAAAGATTGATTTGTTGTATTGGGTTCCCCACTGAGTGCAGCCGAGCGGCACTAATGAGGGTCGGACCTTCTTGCGGGTGAACAATAGACGGCTTATCAGACCCACCCCTCCCCCGTGGTCTGGAGAAAGCTTGTAAACAAACTATTGGGCTGCTTCAACTATAATTTTGTCAAATGAACTGTGATGTTTTAAAATCAAAAACAATAATTTGGGACCATACTGCTTAACAATAATGGACTGCAATTATTGTTAAACATACAATCCATTTTTACATTAAACAAAAATATTTTGTGCATGGAAAACAACAAGAATAATCACGTGTTTTTAAATTTATTTTGTATTTATTTATACAAAATAGAATTAAATATTCATAGTAGTTACAATATACATATGTAATCGACTTGCTAGTTGTTTTGTCGTCATTCAAGGTCGCGTTGCTGTTCTGTCATGAAAGACAATCTGATTGTCTCTGTCTGCACTGCATATCTCTTCAGGCCTTCAATCGATATCCTTTTATTTCTTGCATCTTCATTTAGTTCAGTTCAGTTCTTATCGTGATTATCTACTATTTGATGTCTTGACAATTCTCAATGTTTTTAAACATATTAAAATAACATTGTGTTTATTTAAAAAATTGACTGAACATTATTATTATTATGCACTTTTTTAAGAAAAAAAAGTGTAATAATTAAGATAAGGTTAGGCCTACGCTAGGAAAAGCTCGGCTCGAAAAAGCTCGAGCTCGAACATTTTTTAAAAAGCTCGGCTCGGCTCGGCTCGAGGTTGAAAATCACTATTCGCACACCCCTACTGACCATACTACTGGACCGAAAAACACGTGGTTGGTTCCAAATGAAAGAAAATACACAAAAGCTTGCAAACAACGACATGCATCATTTAATCCACTTGTCTCAAGTCAACTTTTGACAGCTAGCCTGACCATACTACTGGACCGAAAAACACGCGGTTGGTTCCAAATGAAAGATATTTTCCTGTAGATATGCAAAATATATTTATAAATTTATTAAAATAGGCTCAAAAATAAGCACAAAAAATTAATTTGAAATTAAAAAAAAAATTAACATGGGTCTTATGGGTTGCCATGCTAGTGACAAAACAACAAAATATAAACAGGAAATCAAAACAAATATGGAAGAAATTCCAATCACATGTTTTATTTACAGCGTGGGGTGAAAATAGATAAGTTTGGACAATACATACTTTTGGTTGAGTTTCCGACCACAAGGCATGCTCTCCTATCTTATATATAAGTATAAAAGAGGATGTTTGTATATACCGGGTGTCCGAAAAATAACTCCCTAGTTTTGATAAACGATTGTTTATTGTAGAGAATACATATTCTTATATCTAATACATGAAATTAAAGAGGGTTTACTCAAGTTTATTTTGACATTAGTACACCTCGATATGTGACCCATTTGTAGCTCTACAGATATCTAACCGGTATTCGATCTCTCTCCAAGTGTTAGTTAACATATCAGGTGTCACTGATTCTACTGCAGCTACGATTCTTTGACGAAGATGGTCAATGTCACGTATCTTTTCTGAATAAACCAAGTTCTTAACGTAACCCCACAGGAAAAAATCCAGTGGTGTTATGTCTGGGCTTCTTGGAGGCCACGCGATCGGGCCAGCTCTCCCCATCCATCTTGCCGGGAAACGAGCGTTTAAGGCCGAGCGCACACGTTTTTTGTAATGGGGCGGCGCACCGTCTTGCTGGAATATTACTTTTTCCGCCTCGATGTCATCCACCTGTGGAAACACGTACAGTTCAAGCATTTACAGTAGATATCGCCATTTATAGTGTTTTCACAAAAAATAAAAGGTCCAACAATTCGATCGTTCATTAAACCGCACCACACATTAACCTTAGGCGAGTCTCGTTGGTGTTGAACAATTTCTCGTGGCTTCTCATACCCCCAAATTCGGCAGTTGTGGCGATTTACAACCCCGTTGACATGGAACGTTGACTCATCAGTGAACAAAACATTGTTCAGGTAGTTTGGATTCTCATCAATTCTGTTGAGAATGTTCACAGCAAAATCTAACCTTAAGCGTTTATCATTTGGTTTTATTTCGTGGACCAGTTGGATTTTGTACGCATGTAATTTCAGTCTCTTACGTACCACGTCGTAGACAGTAGATCTTGGTAATCCCAATTGTAGACTACGACGCATTAGTGACGTCTTAGGGCTGCGATGGCATGAGGCTCTGATTCTCTCTACATTCTCCGCTGAAACAGATGGCCTACCCGGTCGTTTTCCTTTTAAAACACTTCCCGTCTCCTTAAATTGTTTTAACCAACTGCGAATTGATTTCGGATCAGGTGCACTGCCACCATACTCACGTCTGAAGTTACGTTGCACAGTAGTAACAGATTTTGTTTCCACTAACCAAATTACGCAATGTGCTTTCTGCTGTGGAGTAGCCATTGCACTGACTGACAGTCAGTCAGTCAGTGAGTCAGTCGAGTCTAGCGCTCGGCGCGGCGCGTGGTAGAACTACACGTTCAAGGTCAAACAGGTGTGTCAACCTTAATACCAACGTACGAAACTCAAACTTAAGAGCATACTCAACAAGCCCAAAGAATTATTTTTGTCCACTCTAACGAATACTGTCCTCAGAAATTTGATAAAACTAGGGAGTTATTTTTCGGACACCCGGTATATTTGTTTGTTTGTTTGTTTGGCAGTGATAAACTCAGACACCGCTGAACCGATTGCCACGAAACTTGGTACATACGTGTAGAATGTCATGGAATAGGTTTATACACCATCAATTTCGTGATCCGTCCAATCGGCTCCGCCCCAGTGGCTCTGGAGTTTCCCATGTTAACCTTATGAGAAATGGAATTAATGAATCTTAACAGCTGTTTCAATTAAACAAGTTGGTTCTGTTCTATGATGTTCAATAGCATTAAAGTTACAAGGATTACCAACAGGGTGCAGCACTATTATTTCTTTTATATTTATGACAACAGCTAATTTCCAACCAAAAGGTGAGTGAGCGTAGCGAACGAACTTCAACCTGGAGGCGAGTTAGCGTAGCGAACGAGCTAACCTGAAGGCAAGTGTGCGCAGCGAACGAGCTCCAACCTAAAGGTGAGTGAGCTTAGCGAACGAACTTCAACCAGGACGTGATTGAGCCATGCGAACGAGATCATCTTGAAAATTAAAAAGTTAAACGGGGCAAAGCCCGCGGGATTATAAATAGTCAAAGGCAAGACAACGTCTGCCGGGTTCAGCTAGTAGGTTATAAAAGGTTATGTGTTAAAAATAATTTCACCTATGACATTTAAAAATGTGTTTTCTTGTTATTTTAGAAATTAGGCTTATTTAAAGGAATAGAAGTTTAGTCTTACCCGCTTTTCACCGTTCAGCCGCCTATTCATAACCAAGAGGCGGTCAATGCGGTCTGCAGGACCAATCCTTGTGTGACTTGACATTGCTTTCATAAGATGAAAATTGGATCTATAACAGAAAGTATGATTTTAACACATTTTCATTATAACAAAGAAGGGAATGTTTTTATCAAAACACAATTCTCTGAGTCAAAAACATACTCAAAGTACAAGAATATCTATAATATTGTAAACATATTTTTTCGTGAAGTTAAATTCAGTATGTTTTCAAATAATTGTGGCTTTTAAGCCCGCAAAACGCTCCTTGGCAATCAACTTTTTAAAGAACTAAAGATTCTAATGGTCCCTAATTTGTGTATCCTTAAATGTTTATTGTATGTGAAATCAAATTTTTAAAAACTTCAGAGTGAAAATAATCGGCACAATTATAACACTAAAATTTCATACAGATTTTCAATATCTTATCAGAATTTTTGTTGGAAAAGAATTATTATAGGATTTTACAATCAGTTTCTCGAAGACAAATCAACGTGAATTTTTGTTTTTGTTACTATGTATTTATTTTTACCATTAAGCTAGTTTATTTTAGTATAGTTTGACAATGTCACCTGTTTTGTTTGGCTGTGCCAAAGCATTGTAAAAAACAGGATGTGACAATTAAGATGACTTTGACAATGGCAGTTCCCAATCGGTGAATTATTTATCCGTCAGGACTTCTGAAGGAAAACAATTAGTAGTAAGGTATTTGGAAGAATTTTTAAGATGAGTACTAAAACCTGTGTTAAAACTTATTAGTAAAAACTCTCTGTATACGACAGCAATCCTTTTATTTCGAAGGCAATACAGTACATTACATTACAACCAAGCTAATCCATCAATTAAGGGAAGCAGACCACGGTGAGAAAAGTGAAAAAGTTGGATTATCCAAGGAGCGTATTAAATTACCAAATTAATCAATCAACAGATATTTATTTAAACATTTCTGTCAATACAAATTTGATTTAGAAAGTATCTGGGGTGTTGCTTATTCTGTATGTATCCACTGTCAGCCAGAGTATAACAGGTTAAAACTTGAAAACTACATTTTTGGTTTTAGTTACGGGTTTGCATTCCACATATATTTGCTATAAATAGGTTAAGGGGCTTAACAGAACATTAGGATGGACCTCAGGGACAAATGTGTTGTTGCAAATAGGCAAGGTGGTCATATGTCTACTGTAGCTGCTAGCCCCTTATGATTTCATTCTGCTTACAAATTCAAACAATGTGGTTTAAAATTAACTGCTGAACTCATTCACAAAACAGTTTTATTGTGAAATACCAAAGCTGAATATATTAGAGTAAAAATGTTGATGACTCGAAAATCGGAAACATTTTTAATTCCCACATTTTTTTGTGGCAAATGAGCAATTTTGAAATATTTTGGGAATCGTAGGATATTTAACAATAATGCAAGATGTCTGAGAAGTTTAAAATTTCACCATGTTGCTGTTAGGTACCGGACGGGAGATTAATGTGGTGTAGGGGTGTGCGAAGCAGCAAAAAATTTTCGATTCGAAGCAACGATTCGATTCAAAAGATTTTCGATTCGATTCGATGCAACTCGATTCGAAGCAATACGGTATTTTTCTATTCATAATTGTCAATTGAGTGGATTAACAATAATTAAAATTTATCACATTTGTGTAATACAAATTTTTGTTGATGTGGTATTAGGCCTATTTCATACTTAACATATGAATTTTAGGTGAAAAAATATTTATTTTCAATCATATGTATTAGAATAACTGCTGGAAATACCAGTGAGCTGCTTTACTTGCCTATTTCATAATTTTTACTTGGAATTGGCTCAACTGCAAGAAAGAAGAAAATATTTTTTTTATCAAGACATTCATTCTCATTTTAATAACTGTTTAAATAACTAAATAGGTGCCGGTAGCTAAATTACAACAAATTTGAATGGAACTTAATATAAAAAGACCATTAAGAAATAAATTTACATATCACAAGTTTAGGGCCTGTGGACCGGCTTCAGGACTGCAAGCAAGAAGAAAATAAAAATAATATGTTTCCACCATGCAATATGTATCATTCATTCCCTGCCTCCTAACCTCCTTAGTATAATAACCTCACACTTACATTATTTGTTACATCATCATAAATAAAGAATTATTATTGGCATCAGTAGGCCTACAGCTTTACCTAGGCATTATTTTTATAGGGCCTAAAATAGTAATAGGCTAGAAGCAACATGTCAAGTGGAGAACTCATTGAAGAAAAGATATTGTGTAAACTAATTTCCTATAAAACTCAAAAACAGTAAATAACATACAAACATTGTTTATGGTATAATTAATAAGGACTAAAAAATGCATATCATGTCATACAGTAGTATAGACCTACTGCAAGAGATTAAAATCCTAAAACAACTGATTTTGATAGCTAATGAATGAAAAGAATTAAAAATCCATAAAATAAAGCCAAACAATATCACAACTAATTAGGTACCCGAAAAGTAACTCTTAAATAATATACAGAAGATTAAAATAATATTAAATCAAGAGACAAGAAAGTTAAATGCTATCTTCTAGCCTAGTGCCCTTGGCAACACAGGTCAATGTTTTTAAACTACCCTCAATGTTTTTGGAACAGCAGGGCCTTTTTCTCTTAAGGAAGGGTAGTAGTATGTCAACAAAAACAATGAATCAGTCTCACCAGCCAGGCCCGGGCAACGATGTGTGAATTCAAGGTCATAGACCCTCCCCCTCCCCTCTTACACCACCCGGTTGCTACCCAGTTGCTTCAATTGCTGACAAAATGCAAGTGATGAAACAAGGAAGTAGAGACAAAGAAATATATTTCTTTATTCAAAAACACAAAACTGTTAGAGATTATTTTCAAAGAATTAATTCAATGCAATTTGTGAGTTGTAATATTGTATTGGATCTTAGAAATATATTTTTTAACCCCATCTAACCAAGATACAGATCTGTTCACTATATCAGATATTTATTTTGTTTATAATTTATTATGTAAAATAATAAAATATATTTTAAATTAGGTATTGAATAAACAATAAATGATTATACTAGTATGTCTGGATAAATAGTCTTTCTATTCTTTTTACTTTGTTTTCTTTGCACTGTTAGTGTTGCGTCACGGCTTTTGTCTTGTTACTCTTATCAGTAGACGACTAGACCTGGCTCTGGCTAGTGGCAGTGCGGCAATTGCTCTGTTGTGTCTTTATTCTTAAAGGTCGTGAGCCAACTTAATTTTTAATTCTCATTTGAACATTTTAATTCCTCTGTAATAATAGATATAATAATATAAGAGTGTTTCTTTGGAAATAAATTATTCTTTTTTTTCTTTTGCCCCAACAAAAATTCGGGGACGGGGACCGGCAGACACCTAACAAAAATACCAAATGAATCAGTCTATAACATTAATCTTACTAGTTAAGTATTAAGTAACAATTTTTCAGACTTATTTTTAAAATGATTTTGGAGTAACCTACCTTGTTTTGGCTAGGTTCACAGTAGTAAAATATTTCACACACTGCTTACATCAAGACAAAAAACAAACCTCTAATCATTTGCAATGTCAAAACAAAAAAATATAAAACAATTAAAGCTATATTTAATGCAAAGAATGTATTAAATAAGAACGCCTTCGTAAAGGAAACGCAACAGCAACGCGCTCCTGTATTGCGGGTATTGCATTGACTTTCTGCAGGCGTTTTTCGTATATGGATACTGACTCCCTCGTGAATCGAATCGTTTTTTGACCACCACTGAATCGAATCGCGATTCGATGCATCGAATCGAATCGAAATTTCGATGCATTTTCGATGCATCGCACACCCCTAATGTGGTGTAATTGCAAACTGCAAACATATATTAAGATGACTGTGACTTTGCTGCACAAGAGATACTGGAGTAAGTGTTCAATCCAAAATATGGAAAATAAACATTTCCTCAGCAGAACTTTGAAATCAAGGATCAAAATCAGGAAATTTTTAATTTTGTTACAAAAATCACAAAATATTCCACACGTTACCAGTTAGGCGCTCACCTCATTTCATCTGTTAGTCCAGTGGTTTGACAAAGTTCCGGGATGAGCAAGACGATGTTGGGATCTCCCCCAGCACCTGCTCCTGTCAGCTCAGCCGCGCGACGATCCCTTCCGCGGTTCTTTGACACCAACAATGGCTGGTTCTTCACATTACGGATTTGGACGTTATACCTCTGTAAGATCATTTTTAATTAGACATCAGTAATTGAGACCTGATCCAAAGCTAGTTCAGGAGTATTTGCTCTGAAGAGATTGTCGTCTTTTTGTGATATCAAAACTTTGCATTTAGTGTATTTTTTTGAGATTGCAGAAGATGTGTTGGCAAGACTGATTTGGTTAGTTTAAATAGTGCCAGTTTGGTACCTGCCATTACACTTCTCCCTTACAAAGAAGCCCCTTGTGGGAGCGAAATATCAAGTTAATTGTGTTGTGAACCATTTTTGACCTCTCAACAACTGGAACTATTTACTTAGATAAGTTAGTAATTAATTATTCATTCATTCTATGCCCAGTGCTTTTCCCTTCAAAAACCTTGATTATTTGTAGGGGTCTGCGGTGCACCGAAAAAGTCGGTACGGTACGGTACAAGCTTAATTACCGTCATCGGTTCGGTACAGCATTTTACACGGTACAAATTCGGTTCGGTACAGCCTATTATAATAATAAATTACTTTCAGTTTACTATCGTAGTCAACGGCAGTTGGTTCCAAGCACATAAAAGTCTTATCAGTTGTTTGTTTACGATCTTCATAATTTATTACTAGCGTGATGATGCAATAAAAAACCCATTAGCAGTCCCAAATCCATTAACATTTTATCACGACAATAATTGTTGTATTGAAGTACTTCCAAGAACTGTTGAGTTTTATCACTTTTATTTCTTTACGACTTTCCCCAATTCTGTTTTATCATAAAAATAATAGTTTTATGATGACTGTTAAATGTTATCTCTAACTTAATCAGTATTTTCGTGAATATTGAATTTGCCGCTGGCCATTGCCTACTGCCATAAAACTGTTTATGGCTACATATTAAACTTGTAACTAATCTACAATCTTATTTTATAAATTAAATATTTGTTATGGATATTTTATCTTTCTATTGACGACCATGGATATATACAAACTTTTGTCGTGATTTTAATTTCAACATCAAAATACAATATTGCACAATCGTGATATTTTAGGCCATTGACCTTTATTATGCATCCGGTATTGCTGTTTCAGAAGAGAAGCACGTTGATAAATTATAAATTGATATTCCCGTAGTTAAAAAGAATTATTTTATAAACCTATAAAACAAAATCATAAAATCTAAATCTTACATAAAGATAACAATAACGGAAATTGTAAAAAGGGTATAAAGATAACAACGTCAATCTTTATCTTTGTTCTTCTATTTCTTGGGTTTCCCTTCATCACGCATTCAACAAGTTGCCATGGTTACTAATCACCCATGTCGTTATCAGCTTTTGTGACATAGCGCACAGCAGGGGGTAAAACTTGACAAAAATCGGTTAATTTTGACCTATTATTTAATTACCAATGAATGTACTTTATTAGTATTTGGTATTGTATTAATAATCGGTCCAAATGGCAGATTTTTGTCAAATTTTACACCAAATTTATTGAAATTTCAACAATTATTACCAAATATTTGTATTCATTTAAAAGATTGATTTGTGGTATTGGGTTCCCCACTGAGTGCAGCCGAGCGGCACTAATGAGGGTCGGACCTTCTTGGGGGTGAACAATAGACGGCTTATCAGACCCTCCCCTCCCCTCCCCCGAGGTCTGGAGAAAGCTTGTAAACAAACTATTGCACAAGCGCGCGTGACTTGACATTGGGCTGCTTCAATTATAATTTTGTCAAATGAACTGTGATGTTTCAAAATCAAAAACAATAATTTGGGACCATACTGCTTAACAATAATGGACTGCAATTATTGTTGAACATACAATCCATTTTTAACAAACTAAGATTATACGATTCAAATACAATTATAAAAATTATTTTGGTATTTTACTTGGGGTAATGAAGTTATGTAGGCTAGTGTAATTCTCGGTTCATCAAGGTTCTACTGAATTATGTTTGGCAGTGAATAAGTGTAGAATGCAATTTATAAATTTTGGGATACACACCTTTTACACAGTTTGAATTTGAAGGGACCTGGAAAAAACCGGGAAAAAGCCAGGATTTTTGGACCGAATCCGGGATTTTTATTTTAGCCCCGGTAGAAGATTGTAGTCGTAAAACGCGTCTTGCCGCGTTTGCGGGCGACGACGATGACGTTTTCGTGACCGCGGGAGACGACGATGACGTTTCCGTGACCGCGGGAGACGACGATGATGTTTACATGGCTGCGGTAAATATTCATGATTTTACCGCGATCGCGTACTTCGACGATTACGTTTCCCTAACCGCTGGAGTCAATGATGATGTCTACACAGCCGTGGAAAGTTTTCATGATTTGCCGTGACCGCGAAAGATGACGATGATGATTTCTACACGGCCGCGTGAAATACTCATGATTTTGCCGCGATTGCGACCTACGACGATGACGTTTCCGTGACCGCGGGAGACGACGATGACGTTTCCGTGACCGCGGGAGACGACGATGACGTTTCCGTTACCGCGGGAGACGACGATGACATTTCCGTGACCGCGGGATCAACGATGATTTCTACACGGCCGCGTGAAATACTCATGATTTTGCCGCGATTGCGACCTACGACGATGACGTTTTCGTGACCGCGGGAGTCGACGATGACGTTTCTGTGACCGCGGGAGACGACGATGACGTTTCCGTGACCGCGGGAGACGACGATGACGTTTCCGTGACCGCGGGGTCAACGATGATGTATACACTGCCGCAGGAAATATTCATGATTTTGCCGAGATCGCGGACGACAACGATGACGTTTCCGTGACCGCGGGAGACGACTATGACGTTTCCGTGACCGCGGACGACGACGATGACGTTTCCGTGACCGTGGGAGACGACGATGATTATGTCTACACGGCCGCAGATGTTTAAAAGATTTTGCCGAGATCGCGGACGACGGCAATGACGTTTTCATATCTGCGAGAGGCAATGATGATGTCTACACGGCCGCGGAAGATTTTCGTGATTTGCCGTGACCGCGAAAGACGACGATGATTTTGTCTACACGGCCGCAGATGTTCATGATTTAGCCGCGATCGCGACCTACGACGATGACGTTTCCGTGACCGCGGGAGACGACGATGACGTTCCCGTGACCGCCGGAGTCAATGATGGTGTCTACACGGCCTCGGAACATTTTTGTTATTTTGCCGTGATCGCGGTCGATGACAATGACGTTTACGTGACCGTGGGAGTCAATGATGATGTCCACACGGCCGCGGAAGATTTTCGTGATTTTGCTGCGATCGTGGATGACGATGATTACGTTTTCGTGATCGCGAGAGATGGCGATAATGTATACATACCGCGGAGATGTCCAGGATTTTTCTATGGTAACGTAAGACAGTGATGACGTTTACGTCACCGTGGGAAGCGACCACACGTCCGCAGGAAATATTCAGGATTTAGCCGCCGTTGATCATGTGTTCATAAAAAATTAAGATAATATTCATGATTTTGCTGCCAACGAGAGATACGATGTTTCCGTGGACTTAAAAAAAAAAAAAAAACAACTAGACATTGTGTTGTTTGGAAATAATTTACCAGTTTTGTGAAATTATCTTGTCAATAAATGTTTCAAACATGTTTATTCATAAAAACTCTTATCCTATTTTTAAACTACTTTATCATGGCTATTCAAAGTATCTCAGAGTAAAATAGGTAAAGCCTTTATCTCAACTGTGATTTTTCTTGACACAATCCTCGTAGTAGTAAAAGGTTTTGTTTTAATAATATGTGGTACAGTAATTGTTGTTAGAAAACCATGAATGTAGGATACTATCCATTTTCATAGTAATGTCTATGTATTAAAGTTAAAAATAATGGTTTAGATACAGTTCTGAGAAGAAAACCGCAAAAATACGGGTAGCCGCGTACCGTACCGATTTTGTACAGAGAAGCGAGGTACAAAATATTGTACCGTACCGAACCGTACCGACCTTAAATTTTCTGTACCGCAGACCCCTAATTATTTGTGAATGAATTGTTGTAATTAACTACTTAATTCTCGAGTATGTACATACTCAAATACTTTGTTAATTTTTAATGAAGTTCGCCAAATTGTAGAGTAGCAAAGTAAGTATAATTTAAAGGAAATCCCCAACAGTGGTGGCTGGTTGAGCATTTTTTTTTTTTAAGGAGATAGATTTTTGTCCTAGGTTGCTCAAACTGTCAATCAGCTATAACATACATTAAGAAAAAAAGTGGCAGGGTAACCCAGATAAACTTCTTAAAGTGCCTGAATTTTGTGGACAGACCAGAGCAAAGCCAACAAACATAATAGTTGACAAAAACATTGACAAATAAAAAAAACAACAAACCTCACGGTAGTAATTCATGTAGGAGACTTGCACCCCATTCTTGTCAAATGTGGTGTCAGGCCCCTGATCCCAGTCCACATCTGTGATTGTGTATGTCTTATTGTTATAGCCTGTCAATACTATGGTACCCATGACAACTCTAGTGAATTCAGCCTAAAACATACAATTGACAATGTAACTAACAGTAAAAACTTGCTTCAAGGAACTTAAATAATCAATGGCACTTACATCTATGTAGTTTAACGCAATAACCTCCAAGATTCAAGTATTTAATTGCTACTGAAATGGGCAGTAACTATCAAAATATAAACATGTTTAGCAACTGTTAAAAGTTTTTAACAAATATAAAAAGGTTAAATACCTGTTGTACTGCCAGTAATCTGTTTTTTCAGTCGACCAAGGTTTCCTACCTAAAGGTCCATTTTCGAGCTTTCTACCAATTCACCATTCTTCGCAGCCCCAGGGATGAAAAGGACTTTTAACTTGTTAGACAGCTCAAAAAAGAACCTTTATCACTGACTGAAAAGAATAGGCCACAGACGGTACAGCAGGTATTTAATTTAACCTTTTTATTTATCAAAATATGTTAGGTAATTATCTTTCTATAAAGCCTAAACATATGTGAAAAGTAAACTCCTTACCCTGTAATCACGTGGGTTGTTCTGTACTATAGAACATAACAGGTCCCAAACCGTGTCAGTTCTCAAGACCTTATGGATAATTTCTGAACACATTAAGACTTGGTTTTCGTGTTGTCTTATTGTTGTCTTATATCCTGGCCAGATTTCCAGGGCATACTCCGGCACATTTCTCTAAAACAGGACAATAGTTATGGAATAATTTTTGTCACGCTCAGTTCAATGTGCTTCGCCACTGGACTTTCCATGTATTTTTAAATATACGTGAAAATTTAGTTAAGTTTATCAAACATATGATTCATTTCCTTTTAAAAACATCTGTCTTCATAAAAATAACCTCTTTCCCTTATGTCATTTTAATATTTACTTTTTCTGTTTATTTATCAGTTTACTTTCAAATACAATGATGACTGATGAAATGGACAGATCACCTTTATGGCCAATGTTTAAAAAAATTCCACTCGCTAAAAACATGAGAGCTAATCCAAGCGAATCAATATTTGCTAATATCTTTTACGAATAGGGAATGGCCATGAGAGCTATCATAATGATCTTGGTGATTCATTGATACGTCTTCCACCACAATGTATTGTGAATGAAAATATCATTGACAAAATCTTCAGCGAAGGATTCTCTGAAGATGCTTTAAAAAAGAAAAAAAAAATCATGCAATACTTTCACTAAAGAATGAACATTGTGACGAAATAAATAATAAAATAGTTTAGCAACTAAATAATGACAGTCAAGTTTACTATTCAGTGGCCACATTGATTCAAGAAGAGGGGGACCAGTTATATGTAGCTGGTGAATTTCTTCACACTTTAGCCCCAAGAGGTTTACCTCCTCACAAATTATGCCTTTAAAAAGGTGTAATTGTAATTTTACTAAGGAATTTAAAACCACAAAAAGGACTGGTTAATGGAACCAGATTAATGGTAAAGAGATGAATAACAAAGTCCTAAATCTTGAAATTATTTAGGTACTGAAAGTTCGGCTGGAAAACAAGTGTTACTGTCCCAATTAAGTTTATAACCAGCAGGAATTTTTCCCCTAAAATTCAAACGTCGACAGTTCCCATGTCGAGTCGCTTTTGCCATGACCATTACAAAAAGTCAAGGACAGACACTTGAAAAAGTTGGTCTTTATATGCCAGAGCCCTGCTTTCAGCATGGGGCATTGTACGTAGCAATGTCAAGATGCCGCACTTTTGATGATCTAAAAATAATGGTTAAAGAACAACGAAACCAAAGTCATCTGGCTAAAGTGGACTAAACCTTAGAGTGTTAACAAAAAACATAGTATGGGAAGTTTTTTTAAAAGTAAGATGACAATTTTAACTAGTTTGTCAGACAGTATTCTGTAAGCCTACTCTGTTAGAACCTTTACTTAAACAGTATCGAGCTTAAAATTTTTATTTATTGTAATTAAAAGTTTAGCTCTTAAAAGTTTTTTATTTTTTTAGTAGTTGTTATAAAGTAAAAGAAGTGTTCATATTATTTTATGTGTCAAGAAGTAAAAGTTTTATTTCATTAATAATATAGTATATACGGTAGGCCTTGTGATTGTTAAACCAAAAGCCACAACAAGACGTTACGATTTAAATAGAGGTCAAAGAGGTCAAAGGAGAGACCAACGGAAGAAAGGAGACGATCTCAGTCTTGGAATGAATACCGGTGAGTTCAGTTAGATGCTATACTACTCTGTCTTTCTGTCCGCTGTTCCGTTCTGCGTTCATTCTCCCCATATAAATCTCGGTTACTTTAATGGCGACGAGGCCAAGGTGTTTTGTACAGACTTGAAAAGTTTTGTTGAAATTTGTGCGTTTAGCGAAGTTTTTAGGGTTTTCAGCTCGGAAATTCAAGGAATTGATTTAATTAAACCAAGAACTTTATATTTTGGAAGATATTTTTGGAAATATCTGGAAGTTTGGGGTTAAACTGGGAGTTAACCTGAGATAGGCCTTAGCTACGACAGGAAAGTATGCAACACCACGTTGTCGCACAACTTCGAAAATTGTAAGTTTTAGCATAATAGCTATTCTGAACTGCAATTTTGGGGAATATTATCAAAAATGTCGAAGCAAATAATTGGTAAAATCCAAGAATTTAATAAAGAAGTGGAAACTTTTGAGAATTACGTTGAAAGGCTAGGGCATTTTTTCAAAGTCAATGAAGTTAAGGATGAGGCTAAAGTAAGTTATCCCTATTTATCTCTCTCATGGGTCCTGAGTTGTATGCAACACTGAAAAATTTGCTTTTACCTTCCAAACCTAGTGAGAAAACTTATAAAGAAATTGTCAAGGCTTTGTCTGAGTACTTTCTACCTAAGAAGAATACAGCCTATGAGAGGTTCGTTTTTAATAAGAGGGTGCAGAAAGAGGGGGAAAATGTAAATGAATTTGCAATTCAACTTAAAAAGCTAGCCTCCTCCTGTGACTATGGCGAGTTCTTAAACTCAGCCTTGAGAGATAGGTTTCTTTGTGGATTGAGGTCCAGTGACATTCAGAGTCGCTTGTTGGCCGAGGGGGATTCTCTCACCTTTGATAAGGCTTTGAGTCTAGCTTTAGTACTAGAAAATGCTTGTAGTAATGTGAGAGCGCTACATCCCGAGAGTTTTTCAGGCATTAATTATGTAAAGAATTCTAAACCTAGGCCTAGCAGTAGTGGGGTTAGGTCTAGTTATAGGGCCTCTCAATGGTCAAGACCTAGTGGTTGTTACCGTTGTGGAATGAACCATGATGAAAAACCTTGTCCGTATAAGGAGTATACCTGCAATAGTTGTGGGGTAAAGGGTCATTTAGCAAAGGTGTGTCGTAAAACTCAGCACAAACACAATTCTAAGGGTAAAGTGAATTGTTGCGACCATGATGGTAGTCAAATGAATAACCAAGATGAAGTGCATGAATCCTCGGAAGATTTGGAGCTGTTTACCATAGCCTATTCTGACAGTGATAGATCTAGGCCTATATCGAACAGTTACGAAGTTGATTTGTGCATAAATGGTAAATCTGTATGTTTGACGATATATACAGGTGCTGTAGTGTCCGTGATGCCGGAAGATGCATACGTTAATAATTTTCAGGATAACCTACCAGAACTGAGGAAGAGCCAGGTCAGTCTTAAGACTTATACTGGGCAAAAGATTAATGTTTTGGGTGAGTTTCAGGCTGATGTCACAACGGAGGGGAGAAGCCATTCACTGTCGATGGTAGTTATAAAAGGATCTAGTACGCAACCCATACTGATGGGACGGAATTGGTTAGAGAAAATCAGGCTCGACTGGGAAAAGATTGCTCAGAGCCGGGAAAATCAAGAAGTATGTTCAGTCAACGGAATTGAAGGTAGGAACTTTCCAATTACTACAATAGGACTTAAGGACTTGAAGACCAAGTTTGCCGATGTTTTTCAAGCTGGTATTGGGACAGTTAAAGACATTAAAGTTGACTTAACTCTAAAGGAAAATTCTCAACCTATCTTTTGTAAGGCACGCAATGTACCATTTGCTCTTAAAGAAAAACTCGATAAGGAACTAGATAGGCTAGTTGAAAATGAAGTTATATACCCTGTGACTAAAACAAATTGGGCATCTCCAATAGTACCTAAGAGTGACAGTACAGTTCGAGTATGTGGGGATTTTAAAACAACAATCAATCCTTGTCTGAGAACTGACCATTATCCGCTACCCTTGCCGGAAGAGATTTTTTCTAATATATCTGGAGCTAAAATGTTTTGTAAAATAGACTTGACAGCAGCGTACAACCAACTATGTGTAAATGAAACAGCACAGGAACTGTTAACTATCAACACTACAAGGGGACTTTTTCGCTACCGGAAACTGCCGTTCGGTATCACAAGCGCAGGTGCGATTTTTCAGTCCGTCATGGATAAAATTTTGCATGGTCTTAAAAATGTGTACTGTTATTTAGATGACATTTTGTTAATTGGTCAAACGTATAGTGGTTTATACAAGTGTGTAGAGGCAGTGTTGTCTAGATTTCAGCAGTATGGGGTGAGGATCAATGCTGAAAAAAGTGAGTTTTTTACAGAAAGCATAACTTTCCTAGGCCACAAGTTGAGCCCAGACAAAATAGAACCTAGTGATGAACTGACCGAGGCTATCAAAAAGGCGCCTTGACCGACCAATTTGACACAGCTGCGCTCGTATTTAGGCCTAATCAATTATTATGGCAGATTTTTACCTAACCTCTCAACTCTGCTTCACCCTTTGTACAATCTACTGAACAAAGATGTAAAGTGGGACTGGACCAACCTATGTGAAAATTTGTTTGTACAAAGTAAGGAAATGTTACTTACTAATCGAGTGTTGATGCCCTTCAACCCCGATCTTGAAATCATAGTTACAGCAGATGCTAGCCCCTATGGAATTGGTGGATTGTTCTCTCATCGATTGGCCGATGGATCAGAGCGCCCTGTTGCATTCACATCGAGAACTTTAACGGTACATGAAGTCAAGTATTCCCAAATTGAAAAAGAAGCGTTGGCTTTAGTCTTCGTGGTAAAAAAATTCCACACATTCTTATATGGCAAACACTTTCTGTTAGCAACTGATCATCGTCCATTGACATTTTTATTAGGACCTAACAAATGTATTCCAACTTTGGCAGCTGCTAGAGTACAGCGATGGGCGCTGATTTTGTCAGCTTATGGTTATGACCTAACTTATCGCAAAGGTTCGGACATGTGTCATGCCGATGCACTTAGTCGACTTCCATGTGAACATGTTAAGCCTGGCCCTGAACACTGCGTAGCGTTCTTTTCAAGTGATGATGAGTTGCCTGTAACTCATAAAGAGATTAGCCTAGCTACAGTTAATGACCCAATTTTGTCAAAAATCCTTGATTTTGCACTTCATGGTTGGCCTAGTCATATGGATGATACACTTAGACCCTATTTCCTTAGAAGGGCAGAAATTTCAGTTGAACGGAATTGTGTTTTGTGGGGGAGGAGAGTAATTATTCCAAGTCCATTCTGCAAAGAGATCTTGAACTTGCTACATCAGGAACATCCTGGGGAATCTAGGATGAAGAGCTTAGCTCGTAGTTATGTTTGGTGGCCCAAGTTAGACCAAAACATAGAAGAAACTGTCAAGGAATGTAAGATCTGTCAATCTACCCGTAACACAACTCCACTAGTCCCTTTACAGCATTGGGCGTGGCCTAAGCATTGTTGGCAACGTATTCATATGGACTTCGCCTCATTCAAAGGACAAGAGTTTCTTATAGTAGTAGACAGCTACTCAAAATGGTTAGAAGTTTTTCATATGCAGACTACGACTTCAGCTAAAACCATCGAAAAACTCCGATCATGTTTGGCACGCTAGGCTTACCTAGCACCTTGGTAAGTGATGGAGGTCCACAGCTTACTTCCAGGGAATTTAATGATTTTCTTAAAAGTAATGGGATCCTACATGTAGTCACACCCCCATACCACCCTGCATCAAATGGTTTGGCGGAGAGGGCAGTGCAAACTACTAAAGGTGCCTTTTTGAGACAGTTGCTACAGGACGAAAATCAACAATCAAAGCGCACTTTGCAACATCGTATTGATAGCTTCCTATTTGCTTACCGCAATACCCCTCATACGGCAACTGGGTTGACTCCAGCAGAACTTATCTTTAATTTCAAGCCCAGAACTCGGCTTAGTCTTTTGAAGCCACACTTGGCAACGGATTGTGAGGCGAAACAAGTTTGAAACTGCTGCCAATAAACATAGAGGATCTGAGAGATCATTTCAAGTAGGCCAAAAGGTGTTTGTTAAAAGTGTACGGCAAGAAGAACTAAAATGGCTACCTGGAGTAGTGACCAAAATTATCAGTAATGTGACTTATCTGGTAAAAACGGAAGGTCGTAGTAGGTTTGTCCATGCGGATCACCTGCGGGCAAATTACTGTAACTGAGAAGAGGATATCGTTGTCTTACCTGCTAATGAGTATGAAAAAGTGACACTGAGAAACACCCCAGAAAAATTGATCAGTACCCCTCAAGAGGAGTTAAGAAGAAGTAAGAATAATTCTCCCATCAAGGACACCACTCCAGTGGTAACACAAGAAACACCTCAAAGTTTACCCATCAAGACTCAGGAGTTAGGCCTATCGAATAGTCCAAAAGTTTTACCGGTCCGTCGTTCGCAAAGAGAGCGGCGAGAGCCAAAAAAACTAGATTTATAATTTGAAGATTTGATACCCTCCCAGGAAGATTTTTTATTTTAGTTTGTTATATAAGTTGGGAGGGAATGTTATATTTTATGTGTCAAGAAGTAAAAGTTTTATTTCATTAATAATATAGTATATACGGTAGGCCTAGTGATTGTTAAACCAAAAGCCACAACAAGACGTTACGATTTAAATAGAGGTCAAAGAGGTCAAAGGAGAGACCAACGGAAGAAAGGAGACAATCTCAGTCTTGGAATGAATACCAGTGAGTTCAGTTAGATGCTATACTACTCTGTCTTTCTGTCCGCTGTTCCGTTCTGCGTTCATTCTCCCCATATAAATCTCGGTTACTTTAGTAGTGATAAGTTAAGAGTTAAAAGGTTATTTAAATTTGTTTAATATATTGAAATAAGTTAAGATTATTAACTGGATTAGTTTACGGTATAATGAAATAATGCGGACGACAGGTTTACATCAAAGGACTGCTAATTAAATTATCAAATAATTTGAAATGATAATGTTGTGATTCACATAAACATTTAGATTAAAATCTAAATAGGTTAGTAATAGCTTAACACGTTCGCTACTGCAAAAGTACAAAATTTTCTATTCACATGGACCAGCGACGCACATATGCGATGGCCAGTTTCCACCCATAGACTACTGTCGCATATATGCGACGGCTAGTCACATTAAAATAGACATTAAAATAGGGGTTCTAATGTTATTAAAATGCTTATATCTTTATAACGGTCTATTAGAAGGCACTGAATTCCCTGCAGTGGTTTACAGAGATGTCTGACGCACAACTGCGCCGCTTGGTCTGTGGATATGATGATTGGTGACGTCATATAATAGTTGGAAAAACTGGTCTTTACTTTTCTGCATCACTGTATGTATGTATGCAGTATGTATGCTGCATTATCCTATGTAGCTTTTATATTTGTTCAGTTATAAACTGTTCTTGAATAATCTGTTTATTTTTTACTTACTTTTACCTTAAAACACAAAAAATGAACTGTCGCATATATGCGACGTTTAGTCTATTTTAAGAAAACTGTGATAATTTTCACTATTGTCTTTGCTGTAGACCGGGCGTCGCAAATATGCGACATTACAAAAGGTTATAAAAAATACAAAGAAACAAGAATAATTTATTTACAAACACGATTGTAGCGTATTACAATGTAAATGATCACTGTTTTACAGGTTTTCGCCCGTGGTCTGTGTGGACTGTTATCCAAGTGACAGCCGGTCTATGTGTAAGATTCAAATGTATACCTCGGTCTGTGGCAATGACCGCGGCGTCGCATATATGCAACGCTCAATAGCGAACGTGGTAAATAATAATTAATCAGAGAGCTGTCTCTTTTTAATACTTCAATTACAACTCACAATAATGCAACAATGAACATTTAAATCATAACTCAATATTAGCAACAGAAACACAACTCCAAAGAGTAAACTATTTAACAACTAATTCAAATTACCGTGTATTAGCTGTATTAAACTAATAACTTCTAAATTAAATCAAGACTGTAGAACAAACCTTGGCCACAGGGTCGAAGAAATCTCTGTTGATCAGTTTCAGACCCAACATTACGAAACACTTTCGTGCTAGAATGTTGAAAAATTGCAAGTAATGCGCATCTCCAACAAGCAATTCACCGACCAATTTGACGACAATTGTTACTTGTCCAGATCCATCAGCTCTTTCAGAGAAATACTCTTTTTCCTGACAACAAAAATAACATAATTCAATAAACTGCACAAATAATTTATCTTTATAGACATAGGGCATAGGGTATTTATTTATAATAGATTTATACTATACAAGCTGTTGTACCTGTGCTCTGCAAAGGGAAGAGGACACGAAATAGAAACATTTTGATCCGTACATCTGTTGTATTAAATAGTTACACATCCGCCAACCTCAATGCTTTTAGGAAACAAAATTCAACCTTTATGGTCTTTATTATAAAAGTTATGGAAACACTTATGGGTTTTTAATCTGGTAAGTAGTGGAAACTGTCATTTTGGTTTTGATTAATATCAAATCTTAACTCCCTTATTTACATATCTTTTTTCTTTATTAAGTTCAAAAACTACTAACTATTGAATTTAAATGATCAATTTTTTTTAGGTCAGTCTTCTTTAATTTAATCACAAATCCTTCCAAATTCACTCACAATAAATCATTAACAACACTAAAACCAGCTGTTATCTATATACTAGAATTTGAGCAATTGCAAAGTATGACGGGCGTTATTTCAAAACGAATAACAGTCATAATTTCCGATTACTTAAAAGTGTCAACTCAAAGATAATGTAATCAATTACTCCACTCCAGTTATCGAAACTGAAAACAAACGCTTTTGTGTGTATCAAGTGTTTACTATGAACAGCTGTAATTAATACAAATTATTCGTCCGTTTAAGTAAACAAAATCTTTTATCCATAAGAAATACATTGGGATTTTGATGGCCTGAGGGGCAAAGCCCGGGGACTTTTATTACAGGAGTTGGTGAAAGGGGGGCATCTACACAAACAATACTTCATTTTGACACATCGTTTGTACAGATCTGTCCATTATTAACGGAGGAGTAGTGTTTCGTAGAAATCACCTTCACGTATTATATATAAGGATTTGATTCTTTGCGTCAAAATTGTGGGCGACTGGGAAGTCGTAGAATGACAGAAGAGAACTCAAATTAAAGGTCTCAAACCCGTGACGGCAGGAAAAATAGTGAAATCCCCCAAATTTTAACAAAAAATTAGACATAACGTAAAATGTTCCCCATGAGAATAGCATTAGAAGCCATTTACTGCTGATTTTTGTTAACTTCAATACAGCTGATCTTGATTTATCATTAAGCCAGTAAGCAATATTACATTTGGATTACACTCATTTGCCAGTCAATTCTGCAATGTACTGTATACTATATAAAACCAGGGATAACGCCACCTATAATTATTCACATTTTTATTAATATCTTAGGAAGTTGAAATCAATTGTTTTACTGAGCAATTTGAAACTTGCTCATTTTGAAACTGCAAAATAGCTCAAATTAAAGCCTATAATTTACTGATTATTTTGAGTCTAAAACTATCTAAATGAAAGCAGAAAGAATTTTAAGTTTTATTAAAAGTTCATAGGACTATAATTTACATTAATCTAAATTAAACCTAACAAAAGATTGATAAGGAAAATTTCAGATTTTTTGTGTTGTAAAATACACCAAAATTTTGTTCCACAGAAACATAATTACATCAATATATTTTCAAGTTAACTTCAGTTAACTTCAGTAATCAGTATTGACTTACTTAACAAAATAGAACAGGGAATTTGTGAGGCATAATTTCCTTTTTATAACCAACAATATTTTGCCAGATAAAAAAAAACTTACGTCTCCGATTTTCATCAGGTTTCCAACTCGAGAACTTGAATACATCACAGTTCCATCGAAAATGTACTGGCAACCGATATTCTTTTGTTGAACCCTCAACAAACTTTTTCTTTCGGATGTTAGGTCGATGTTTGGTTTAAAATCAACTCTAAACTGGTGCAAACACCAATTGAGATGTTCCAAAATTATCCTCATTGTTTACTTTTGAATTTGTATATAAGTTGAATGTTAATAAACCATGTGTTATGTATCCAAATACCTAGGCCTACTATTAGCAATTAATACCTCTAAATTATCACATGTGTTTGCATACAGTAAAAGGGCAAAAGGTTCCACCTATTGTAAATTTCTATATTTCACATTCTCATCAAACACTGTCATTTATTTAATAAGCTAAATTTATTATCACTGGAAGTTATTTATACAGTTTGAATTATTTTACAAAATTATTCCTCTCTTTCACTTTCAAAAATGTAATTAAAATACTCTTCATATAATACCAACCAATCATAAAAGTAACAGTGAATAGTGACATCAAGAAACCAGTGAACTAATTGTTGAAACAGATGTATGAAATTGAACATCAAGAATCAAGATTTTTTCAATTGAGAATAAGTAATGAAGAAGCAAGACAGGAAGATGATTTAAAAATTTTAATTGGTGATTTAACTTTACAGTATTTAAAATATCAAGATTTTTCTCAATTATTTAATACATATCATTTCTACCTCAAGAAATATATTTGTGGAGAAGACTACTATAAACTTTTGGGTGAGATCAAACTGAACTTGTACTTTGCTAAATACTCACATTCCAAAATTTCTATTGACTTTTGCCGTTTTGAACTTTAACCTAAATTATCATTTTACTAAATTCAAAATTTGAACTTTCTTCTTTTCAAAAGTGTAAATTGAACTATACATAACTTGTGATGAACATTAGGCTTATGCCTATCCAACATCACATAAGCCTACTTTAAGCCGGCACATTCCTAGAACCCTGAGATTAAGAGTTTCATCTAAATTTATAACCCTACTTATTTGTACAATTTGACTAATAAAAGGTTTATATGTATTCATCATTGTAAACCCTGGACATTTATTTATTACTTATTTACCAAACAAAGGTTAAAGAACTTTACATTAGAACAGGGAATTTGTGAGGCATAATTTCCTTTTTATAACCAACAATATTTTGCCAGATAAAAAAAAACTTACGTCTCCGATTTTCATCAGGTTTCCAACTCGAGAACTTGAATACATCACAGTTCCATCGAAAATGTACTGGCAACCGATATTCTTTTGTTGAACCCTCAACAAACTTTTTCTTTCGGATGTTAGGTCGATGTTTGGTTTAAAATCAACTCTAAACTGGTGCAAACACCAATCAGGCTTGTTAACCAAGCTAAAGTAATTAGCTTGTAGCTTGATGGGTTGTCCCGTTGTGCCTGAAATCAAACAAATGCTTATAAATTTATAATAGTATTTTGAAAACTGAGTACAAGGCAACTTAATCAACTTTGACTTTCCCTATTTCATTTAAAGGGCCCAAGTTCGAGAAATTGTTATCTGAAAGGATGTTAAAGGCAGTGGAACCGTCATACCTTACAGTTGTACCTGAACTCGCCGCTCAGTTTCACGACATCTTTAATAATTTAATACTTAACTTAAATACTTTTCAATGAAATGGCGACCTGTTAAAGATCGGTGACAACCTCTTGGTACGAACAAAATACATGGTTTGTTAATCTCATATTCATCGTGTTTTGAACACATTTAATCACTCACTTGTATCAAACAGCTAGAAATAGCTTCATTGTCCATTCACCACACCTCTTTTAAGAACATAAAAGTAAATCATAAAATAAGTAAACAAAAATGTAAACAAACAAACTATAGTGTCAATTGCATTGGCCAGCTGTTGTTCACTAAATTAATTGAATAACGTTAACTTCCAAAACATGCAAGGCGTAACCCCTTTGGAAATCACATGTGGGGCAGAGCCCTTAGGGAATTCGTCCATATCAATACTTTTCGGCAAATCTACACACTCTAAGCTTCATTTTGATATGCCATATGCCTATAATTTTATTTGGTAAATGGCCTTAACCGTTTACATACAATTTTATTGTATCACTTTAATAATATAATAGATGGTATTGGCAAACAGACACATACTTTCTCCGATTAGCTTATCTTAAATCCTCATAATGTGAGCGGTGGGAGAAACTATAAATAGCCTATTTGATAGGTAAAATCGTAAAAATTGCAATGACTATTGAACTGCAATTTTTACAGCATTGGGGGTTGTACCATTTTCTAAAAGGAATATAACATACTAAATTTGTATGTAATCTGGAAATGCTATACATACAGACTATGAACAGACATACACAGACATTACTTTGAAAACCTCTTTTTTTGGGTTCAGGGAGACCCAAAACAGATAGTATATATCCAGCCAAAACTCAAACTCATAACATTTGACAAAAACAAGACTGTCTCCATAAATTGTGTATAGCTGTAAAAAGTAAAAATCCCATTCATTTTAACAGCCACACATTACATTCTAAAGTTGATACCTTAAGGTCATGTTGAACTAGAACCCCTTTATTAACATATAGCCAAGGAAGTTATCAATTTGTACATCTTCACTTTTTCATGATTATTAAACTGTAATTATTGTGAAATCAGTAGCCTATACTATACAGTACCATAAGAGATACTTTCAATCTCAATTTTCCTAGATGAAGGCTGTCAAGACTCTTTAAGATTTTTTTCAGTAGAAAATCAATTAGGCCTACTTGTTGGTCAACTCTTGATACACAATGAAGATGTTTATACAATCGTAAAAGAATTAAACTAAAAACCGCCAATTTTCTTTGACTTGACCTAGGCAAATACAAAATATGTATTGTTTACACAATATTTCAAGAGACTTAATAAAAAAACATTAGCTTACATGCAAAATTTAGTTAAAAACACCAATAAGTCTAAAATTACAAAACGTTAATCAAGTTTGTGATTACTAGTAAAACAATATGGTATTAAAAGGATTTTTTAGAAAAATTAGTTTAGCAATCTTTAATACTTTCAACAATTTAGTTTTAACAATAATTTATTTTCAATCTACTCTCTAAAAAAGTCCTGCAGCCTATTAGGAAAAAACATTAAATAAAATTGAGACTAGCTGATTACCCACTTGACTAAGCAACATGACATTGTGGTTAGTGTTTTTTGCGTTATGTATTAGGCCTACACAAAAAAAGAATATGATCATACTTATTTGATCTAACATTGCATTCTTTTACAATTACCTTTTTTAGATACCAAGGTTTCTGGGCGGGTTCTTAAGGTATCTACATAAATCTGTCTCTTCCCTCTCATATTTCCTCGGCCCACAGGAGCACCGTTTCCTGAGCCTGTAATATAGAATAACAATTGAAACAGTGATAAGTAGGCCTACTAATCAATTTCATCCCACTTGGGCATACTGTTGTTATACCTTACTAAAATAGAATCATTTATGTGTACTTATAAACCTCTGAACTTAATAGTTACGCAATATAGTTTAAACTAAATGTTGTCTGTGTTTTAAAATAAATAAATTAGTATCAGGAATCTATTTTTCCTGGAGTCAATACATGATATTGAACATCGCATGGTATTCAGAATTAAAAGTTTTTTTGAGGTTGAGTAAACCATGTTTTAGCCAGAATACCATAACTAAAGCGGTGTTTACACTGTCATGGGGCCACGTCAAAATCAGGCGTGTAGGTGAGAAATGTTCTCACTTTCTCGAGAAGCGTGGCCACGTCTCGTGTAAACAGTGGAGACGTGAGAGAAACAGACGTGGCAACCCAATACGCCTGTTACCCACGCCCTTTAAGACTAACCTGCTACGCCTGTTGCAGGCGTGGCTAGACGGCGTAAGGAGTTATCGTCTTCCGTCTCGTCAATGTGTGTACTACGAGTTTAACTATTGTTCTTTAAAGTCAGTGGTTGTCGTCTTAGTTTTTAAGTTCGGTACCATGGTGAAAACAAAAAAATCTAACATTGACACAAATCGAATCAATTGAAACGGTGAAAACAAAGCAATCTTTAAAATTAATGGTAGGTCAAACCATTTGAATGCTTGAACTGTATCAAAGTGAACCTTGTTTATTTAATATAAATATTGCAAGCTACAGCTTGGTTTCTATCTTTTAACAACACTTAAATGTCGTGCTATATCTTCAGCTAAAATAACAATCACTGCAGCACACCCTTCAATAATTAATCTGTTAGCACAATCCATAACCCACCCGTAAATAAAAATGAACACGCCTTTAATGAATACGCAATATATGGGACGGTACCGTGGCACCACGTCATTTGCATACGGCTGTCCATTGGCCACGCCTGTTATGGACGTGGTAATACGGCAGTGTAAACACCGCTTTAGATTTTGATACATGTTTCACCACAAAAGCCACCAAATCCCTCCCCAAAGACCAATGCAACAGCTTCCTACTCAGAAGGTGGGAACTATCCTACCAATACATTACTGACTCCAGAAACCCACCTAACCTTAACATTCAGATATTCCAACTGACCCTCCCCTCAGCTAGCTTCACATTTTGTTCTCTGCACTTTTAATCAACCAACATTTGTATATATCAGTTTGTGTATATAGTTGCACATAGCAACAGAATTTTTTTACAATTCAAACTACAGTTGGCAACACTGGAGTGGAACTTTCACTGCCAGTCAAAGTCTTCTTTCTTCTTCCTTCTGATGAAGTCCATAACTGGGACGAAATATTAAGGTTTCTGTGTTGTGTTATATGTTTTATGTGTGCTACCTAGGCTAACTTGGACTCTGTTTACCAGGTAAGCTAGCTCAGGGGTCTCCAACCTACCAGATCCGGCCCACTAACAGATTTTAGTTTTGTAATTTTATTACCATTATTCTTAGTTGGTGTGGGTTTTGTAACAGCAGGCCTACAAAATGTCCAATGGTTTGACAGAGGGTAAAAGAAAAATATTTTTTTAAATTAAAGAAAATTAAATTTTTTAATCTTGTATGTTAATTGTAAACAAACATTCTGTCAAAATACTCAAAATGTATGTTAAAAATAAAGTAGACCTACAAGTAGCCTACCGTACTGTTAAACAAAACAATTATTGTAGATTGAAAATTGTACTGAATAATGTAATAGGCTCATACAATAGTAGTTATAGAAATCAAATAAAAACCTAGACTTAGGCCTAACTCACTATAATCCATTGTATTCCATGCACATTAGAACCCCAAGAAAAAATGGAATGAACGAAGAGAAAGTATAATGATGTTTTTATGTTGTTATCTTTAAATCCCTTTTTAGGAGTGCTACTATTGTCTTTATGAATGATTTTAAACTTATTTATGAGTTATCTAATGTTTTACAAGTTTACAGAATAATTATTTTCAACCACGGGAACATCAATTTATAATTATCAACTTATAACAGACTAGCTGTTACCCACGGGCTCCACCCCGTTTTACTACATTAATGCAGTACATTATGTGCAGTTTAAAATCTGTGGTCTAATTATCTCTACTAATCTTACTTATTTCCTATTTAATCAATGACAAAATAAGAGTAAATTAAATAACCTCATAGTTCCATAGTTTATATTTAACCAGCTGTTAGTTCAAAAAAATGATATTGCTCTAAAACAAATCGAAGATTACAAAGATTGCTTAAAAAAATAATTTGAACATCCTAGTATTTTACTATGTAGGCTATATTTAATTAATCTGTCATCCTCTTTCAGAAGAATTGAACGTATCAATGATTAGCATTACACAATACACATAGTATAAATAAGTCAACCCTAAATATGTCTTTACATTTTTATCCAAATGCTGAATTTGTGACACAAAAGCTGAATGTTTACAGCTGTTATGTTAAGCAAATTATTTTATGCCAAAAGCTAGTTTAGAATCTTAGCGTCGGCTGCTAGACTTTTTAAAAATTATAACTTAATTTGGTTCTAAAAAACTGGGACCCTAAACTAAAATTATGGCTTCGACATTCCCTAGTTCTCAAAATTATCTTTCTTTCAACACAAAAATCATGAAAATCTGTCGAGTGGTTGATTCAGAATCGTGAAATAAAAAAACACTGTTTCGTTTTAATATTATAGATTGATTGGTTAAGTTAAGATGAAATAAACAAAACAGAATACAGTAATGGTAATGCAAACAAATAATAACAGCTGAGGTATTTTTAACGTTAGGTAAATGGAAAGTTCCCTTTGGAAAGCAATTACGACCTTATAGGGCAGTTTATGAAATAATGAATAATTTTGCGCAAGGTTTCTCGTCATGACGAACATTTTAAGTATATGGTTTATGGTGATGTGACTTGTAGTTTTCTCAAAAGTTCATGGGTACTTTTGACTTTATATATAGATGCGTTATTAATAAGATCAATGACCCAAAACATCATGATTGTGCAATGTTGTATTTTGACATAAAAATGCAAATCATGGTATTAACTCTAATTGAATAATATTTCTCCTGGTCCCTTGCAGATTGTATTATCAATGCTAAATAATTGTGGTTAATTCAAATTATATTTTTGATGATTCAAATCTCCTACACAAAAAGACAAAAGTCAAACCAGGCAAGGAAAAAACCTGCTATTATAATCCCCCTGCCCCTACCCAGCCATTTGGGAAGTGGTGAAAGTCTGGACCGGTCTAAATATAGCTCAAAGATCTCACCCTCACCTTCCCCCCAATCCCCCACACCACTCACTGTTGCTATGCCGGCTGGCCGGCTCATTTCGAGGTCATTGCACAACCCCTCCCTCCCTTCTATTGTTTTGCTATTGTTTTGTTGTTCCTATCATGGAAGGATCATGATAAGTTTGTTTGTTGTTTTGCTAGTGCTTCTATTCTGACTTTTTAAACCATAGATTTATTGCTTACGTAACAGTTCAGTAGTGGAATTTTCTACTGTGGAACAGTACTTTAAAAAACAAAATCACTACCGATCATGTCATTCTGTGTCAAGTCCAGATTATGCCATTGCCAGTCAGTCGCCGGCAACTGCTTTGAGTTGACCTATTCTGTCGTGACAGCTAAATAGGTTAGGACAACTACCTCTTGCTTATTTCTACACTGTAGAAATATTTGTATTATTGTAGAATCTACAGTAATACAAATAACTTTTGAACTTAAATCTACTTACCATTCCCATTTCCGCTCTCCTCCATCTGCATTCGTCCCATACGTTGGACAAGTGGTGTGTCATCTTGTGGTCGACCCGCACCCCGGTGAGATGCTCGTCCCGATGAAGATTCCTATGACATAACCGACATGTTACAACTGCCGTATTAGCCACAAACATCACCTGTTCCAAAGTCGGGCTAAGCAAGCGATGGGTGAATTTTATGTATACAATGGACCCTCAAATTTTGAGTACACCATACGCAGCTCTGGAAGCGTGCGCATCATATCTCCCTGTATCTGACTTTGTCTGTAAAAGTGTTTAAATGAGTGCTGTCATTGCAATGTTCTGCCGTATGTGATTAGGTTTTTGATCCCCATGTGCTTTCACACACACACTCCTGAGGTCTCCATCATGCAATCTCGTCCTCCTTGCTTTTAGAACATGATCTGGGATCCTTGGAAAAATTACTTAGCCTATTTTGCTTGTGTAGGCCTAAACCATCATATCCAAACAAACCGCGACCCTACAATGTGGAGGAATATGTATGTATTCTATAGAGTAAACATTTATGTGTTGTTGCAATACCTCCCTTCTAGCAAATTTTCAGAATCAGAACTCAATACTTAAAGCTTTGCGCATGGTCAAACATAAAATTTTTGTCAAAGAAAATTTGATATAACCTAACCATCTGATCAAAATAAACGCCATCAATTCTAAATTCGATGTTTGTTCTACCTAATACATTTAGATACCTACAGGAGGTTTAAGTTTAGGAGACATTAGTAGGCTAAATCATCTCCTGTGTTGATCTCATCGAGTTCTCATTAACTTGACTGCAATTTAAAAACACATTTATTTTGCCCCTGAGTCTAGCTTTATTTGTAGAATCCTACCATTCAATAAAAATAACCCATTGACTCAGAGTCTCTGCATTGCTTCGACCTCCTCGCTCATCAAAACAACTTTAATAGTTTTATCAACCCTCCACCATAGAATCTGATATAGAGTTACATTTATGCTCCTCTGTTTTCGATGAAATATTGCTTCTACTGACATTTAAAAAATTTCTGATTTGGTGTAATAATTTTATCTGCAAGTTTAACTCTTTGTTGTGACCCACCAAACACCTGATATGTGGGTATAAACTAAAAATACCCCCGCCGCAGCAAACCTGCAGACTAAGCGAATTTCCATTTGCCTGATCGGATTTACACTAAAATGTCTCCTTAAAAATGTCACATTTATTCCCTATTTAAATAACATTAGTTTAACAAGTACTTAGGTTTGCTGCAACAGGGAGGGTAAAAAGGTGTTTTTTTGTAAAATGTTAATAGTTTAGTATGAAATGAATACATTTTCCAAATTTGATCAAAATATGTGCATAAACAAGCAAACTACAACAGTTTACTTATTCTCCATAAGAATAACATGGGAATTTTAAATTGACCGATTTTTGGAATTTTCTCCGTAACCATTAGGTGCATAATAACGCTTCAATATACTAAATAATTTGTTTTTTTAAGCTCTACAAAATGGTTTGAAAAGAAATTGCTAAATTTTAAGGTTTTAGGTTCAAAAATGGGAAAAACCAATTTTTACCCCATAAAACCCCCCATAAACCCCTGTTCCCATAGTCTGATCATGCTGGTTCGCGAACTCGTTCGAATAAACGTAGTTTTACACGTTTGTACCAAATTTCATCAAAATCGGATGATTTTTGCTCGAGTTATCGCGCTAACGGACACATATATAAATATATATATATATATATATATATATGAATTTGAACGGATGGTTTATTTGGCCTCTAGGGACTTCAAAACGAAAAAGTAAATCGGTCCCGGGTCCAGGTCTTACCATGAGTACTACGGTAATAGCTTATTCCCTTATGGGAAATTCGCTAAAAACACTTGAACCATTGAATATGAGTCATGACATTCGCCCGGTGGAATTAGTCATGGCTCATTTATAATACATGCAATATTTTAATATATTATTTTCATAAAATAGTATAAAACGGTTATTAAAAAACGCTAAAATAACCATTGATAAAGTACAAGGGAAAAAGGTTTAAAAACTCCCCTTGAGGTTTTTTTTACCTAACTAAGCTTATTAAGATATCGTTGTTATATCCAAAGAATTTACTAAATTTGACCGAAGTTTGTGAAATTCAGCATCAACTATTTAAAATAACCACAATATTTAAGTGGTTTAAGATTGTTTTATTCTAATAGTTTGACGCAAAGATAAAATAAAAATTCGGTCAAATTATGTTATAGAATCTCAACAATGTAGTTCAAACCATCAGGATTCATGAATGTTTTGGTAAAAAAACGTATACGGACAGAAAGAGGCTAAACAAAACGCATCATGACATATTTCCAAATAAACATTTTGATTATAATTCACCCAAAGCATCTCTACTTGAACTATGTCCCTAACTTTTTTAAACGCCTAGTATAATATAAAGCACTGCCTTACCCTATTCTACGTATTCCAAAATTATGAAGAGGGTATACCTGACGAATGTGAAAGCCAGTGGTTTAAGCCAATGGCAAATGATGTGTTTGTAAAAAAAAACTGTTTAGAAGCTATAAAAAAACTCCCTTAAAATCACAAAAATTTATTGATTTTTTAATTAACAAATTGTTTCCAAATTGATGAATTTCAGTCCAGATCTATTACAGCTAATGTGACTTCCCGTTGTGGAGTGGTAGGTGGTGGGGTCATCAACAACCGGCTCGAGTATCTCGGGGGGGATGGTGCCGGTGGGTCGTCGTTCCACCTACCCCACAGCCAGATACCCACCGACACCACAGTGACAACGGCCCCCAGCCCCCCTACGGCCAACAGGGCACCATGCTCCTCCCTGAAGAAACATACCACATTTTCTAATTGTAATACAGTTTTACCAAACGTACTTGGAAACAAAGATTGTTTAGTACATTGTTTTACAGTCAATGGCTACTGATTGGATTACGTTAGAATCTGTAAGGTTTTTTTAGCTTAATAAGTAAACGTGGTATAAAACCTATTTTTTCAATAATTAAAAAAACTAAGAACTCACCGTACTAGATCTACAACTAATGTTGTGCATAATAGAGCCAGAAAATAGTACTTACCAAGCCCTCCTTAGGGCGTCCATTTCAAAAGGTGGAGATGCTGGTCTAAGGGATAGGAAGGTTGTCTAGCGGAGTAGGCTAACTTCTTATGTCGCTTTTTCGGAACGCTTCTTTTTCACACTTCTGAGTTAAGCTTCTGTGGAAGACTTGTAAGTAGACTAAGGCTTCTAATTGAAGCTGCTTTGGAACGCTTCTAAGAAGGCTAACTCTTCTAAATGAAGCTTCTGTGGAACGCTTCTAACTTTTTGTTGTCTAACTGTTTGTTGAAGGCTAACTCTTCTAAATGAAGCTTCTGTGGAACGCTTCTAACTTTTTGTTGTCTAACTGTTTGTTGAAGGCTAACTCTTCTAATTGAAGCTACTTTGGAACGCTTCTAACTTTTTGTTGTTTTTGTTAAAACTGTTTGTTGAAGGCTAACTCTTCTCAATGACGTTCTGTGGAAGCTCCTAAGTAGACGCTTCTAAATGAAGCTTCTTGGATTCTATGCAGAAGTTAAGTGTTCTTGTTATTCAACTAAGGTTGATTAATTGTCAGAACACAAGTTAAACCTTTTCAGTTGAATTCAGGTGTAACAATAAAATGGTTTCCAGGGTAATGAAATATGTGAATATGTACATTGTAGCCAGGCCAACTATACGATTACAAAATACTTGCTTGGGACTAGTGTGATAAAAATTTATGAAAGCATTTATGGTGGTTGACTTTTTTATAAGACTTTTTTTGTTTAGTACGTGGTTTTATTAAGTAAGTTAATGATGGTTCTCGAAACACGATTTACGAGGTTATTCGGTTTAGTACAATAAAACATTCCCTAACCCTGCAGCAAATATACCTTTTTAAAAAAGGTATAAATTATTTGATTTGTCCCTTAGCTGCTCATTTATGACAATATTTCCTGGTGAGGATATCGTTCAAAGTTCTGAAAACGTAATTTCAAGTTGTCCCTAAGATCAAGGAGACTTAATGTTCTGTCTAAATAGGTTACAATATCTTTAACAGAACTAGAAATTGTACAGTAGATTGTGGACCAGAACCAAATGGTTTTAAATCGATTTTTCGTATGCAATTTTTGCTTTCCTATGAGTTTTATTTTAATGTTATCCATTCTAAGAGTTTGTATGAGTCTGTTCTTGTGCATGTTGTTTTGTAATTTTATCTACTTAAGTAATACGCCTCATGTTAGTGAGTCGGTGGCTCAGTTGGTAACACCACGGACTTCGGGTCCAGGGAAACGATGTCGTGGGTTTGGATCGTGATATCTGCCATTACTTTTTATCAGTACAGTTAACCTTAGTGGCTCACCAATTGCTTTGATGAATAAGTTTCACTAACAGATCTGTAGTCTATATGGGCAAATGCATTTTATGACGTTATACTCCAAAAGACTAAATGGTGGAATTTCTTAACAGTAATAGGTTTTGTGTATCTCCATCAAGTAGTCCAACATTTAATCAGGTTAGGCTAGGATTATACTAGGACGCTGGCGTCCGGGAGACCGGCGTCCGGGACGCTAGCGGGGCATTAAATCAAATGGGGGCGATTATACTAGGGATGCCAGCGTCGGATGCTAAAAAAGCCACCGGACGCTCGATTTTGTGCCTTCTTGGGAACGGGGTTTTATGGGGTAAAAAGGGGTATTGTCATATTTCTCTCTAGGCAATTTTAATTAGCTTAAAAGCATATAATTAAGTATATTAAAGTGTTTTGTACGGTTATTAGTTACGGATAAAATTCAAATAAGTGTAAATTAAAAATTCCCATGTTATTCTTATAGAAAATATTTTTAACTGTTGGAATTTGCATGTGTATGGATATATTTTGGTCAAACTTGGCCAACTTGTTTCATACTAAGCTATTAATATTTTACTAAAAACACACAATATTAGCCTCCTTAAAGCAGCAAATCTGGGTACTCGTTAAACCTACTGTTATTTAAATAGATATAAACAAAAAGTGACAAAACATTGAAATAAAATGGCAGTCCGAGAGGCTAGCATCCCAACACAAATCACGTCATTTTAGGCTCGACTTGGGACGCTAGCCTCTCGGACGCCAGCATCCCGGACGCCAGCGTCCTAGTATAATCCTAGCCTTAGGTAGGCATTAATTACCAGATTATTTAGGTGACATAGCCAATACTCACTGTATTATTCAGTTTACTCCTATTACTAGTATGACTGAGACCGTGGCATCATCCTGTAATCCAGCTACTTGGAGGTCACCAATTGTTATTAATAGGCGTGGTTTGTGGACGCGATACTCCCTGGTGTGGAATAACGTCCGCACTAGTGAGTACAATCTGCGTTACTATCTATATTTAGATATTTAGACGAATTCATAAATTACAAGGCAAACATGTGTTTCGGATTCCACTATAGGACTGTAGGTTCCTTAGTTGGCATTGGCTGTATCGACTATTATTTTAAAGTCCTGTCCATGGAACATGTCAGCTTTAGTCAGTAACAAGACTACAAGATTCATTCTACACTCTTCTCCATTCACACTTGGAATAACCATTATATGTTCCAAAGTAAAGTATTAAAGTAAGTGACCAACCCCGCACCGCACTAATTCGAATTTTTCCTCTAAAGCTACATTTTTGGGGGTTACAGCGGGTTCCACCTGAGAAAATGCTTGTACATTCTGCATCCTACTACCATCCAATTAGGTTTGGAGGGATAATGCAACTAATGTATAAGTCGTAAAAATTAAATCCACATCCTAAAACAGTCATAAAATACGTTATAACCTTAAATTTCACTTAAAAAAATGACCCCCATTTTCCAATATGGCGACTAAGCTTAGAGTTTGAACCCTCTATGTTCGGGTTGGGACATTATTCATTATTCAATTATACGTGTGAATATTTTGAAGTACTGTCTTCATTTATGACGGAAATTTATGAAATCAACCCAAGGAGTAAGTTAATTTTTGATCCAAATCTATACCTATTAAATCTATTGGTAAAAGATTTAATATATAATCCAATAACACATTTAATAGGACCTAGTCGGGCATACTGAAGCGGTATAATAAGAAAATCGAAAGAGTTTCTATTAAGATTTCGGAGAAACTCTTCAGAAATACAGTAAACCCATTTTACGCTGTAAATCTTTACGCGTTGTCAAAATAACAAAGATTATAGCTGAACCAATAACAAGCTGTTAAAATTATTTTTTAAATGTTCTAAATGTTTCAAAGTTAAAAAATATATCGTATGAGTGGTTTATTAAAAAACAAATAATTTCCATTCACTTTGTGGAATTTATTTTGTAAAGGTAGTTTGATATTATGAAACCAAAGGTAGAGATACCCACCTTGTGGCTTGATATTACTTCCCTTACACTCCGACTTACTGCTCTAATATCACTCGGAACTGTTTATGTGTTAATACAGCCTACGGTGCTTGGTGTGTTTAACCAACAATATTTAAAACAAAATTAAAGTGCAGTTTATTAAATGTCAAAACGTTCCACTTGGTGTTTTAATTGAAGTTCTATAACATTTGCTATGGCCGAGGTTAAACTACTAAACATAGTAATTGAGGATTGTCTAGTTGTACGTAACGTTTATTTTTTAAAGTATTTTTTCTTTTTTTTTGTTAAAGCATATTAATTTTTTTACCTGGCTATTATTTTTTATTACCTCCAATTAAATCTGAATTAATTAAAACCTGTATACAGTAATTTAAATTAATTCCTTTAGTATATTTTTCAATTTATAAATTGTCAATACGTAACTTATTTCCTACAGTCGCCCAACAAAGTGGGCTTCCTTGCACTGATTATTGTACAGAAATCTGCTAATTGCTGCATTTACTTACTTTGTCGTAAACGTTTTTACTATGGATGGACGAGATTGGATTTTAAGTTTGAGACGAGACGAGACGAGATTTTTTATTTCTCATAAAATTTCGAGACGAGATCGAGACGGGATTTCCCTTCTCATACACAACGGGAAATGCACGTTCAAAATTTTTACCTGATTTTGTAACATTGTTAGATGACTGTTTAAATACAAAAATAATGATAATAGGCAAGAATATTTACAATCTTTTATTAAAAAACACCAGCATAACATTTTTTTATTAATCACGCCTAACTTATTAAAAATGCCTACGATTAGAAAACATAGTGATATCAGTTAGGATAGAGTTCAACTTATCCTAAAATAAAATAAATCATAAAATAAAAGCAATATTAATTTTTATAAAATAGTTACTTGTTTTGACTTTTTATAGTAAAAAAACATTACTCACACTGCTTACACTTAACAAAACTTCTCAAATGTTATTAAAAAGTAATATTATTAAAATAATTAAAGTAATATTTACATTTAAAGAATTAATTAAATAAGAAAGCCTTCGCAAAGGAAACGCAACTACAACATGCTCCTGTATTGCGGGTATTGCATTGACTTTCTGCAGACGTTTTTAATTTTTTTTTTTTTTTTTTTTTTTTAAATTCTCGCCTTGATAAAAGTCTCGGCCAAAAAGAAATCTCGTCTTGTGTAACGAGATTTAAAATTTCCTGAAAATTTCCCAAAATTTCGAGACTTGACCATCCCTAGTTTTTACTTTGTCGCACAACAGTATTCTAACCAAACAACACAAAACATCGTGCTTTTATTATGTACGTAATCCGTGTACGCTTGGAAATAAGCTGGCAAAACTTGATACTACGACTACGATCAGCTGGTACAGCGTTTCCCACTTCGTTCAATGTTTGGATTTAACCTAACCTAAAAAATTGCTGTACAGTGTTTGAAAGACTAATCATTTCTATGATTTATAATAACTGTATGAAAAATATAATGCGTAACACGAGTGCAAACTGACTTTGCTGCACTCAAGAAACTTTCCACACTGGCCTATGGCTCGAGCGTAAACATTTCAATCGTGCGAAGCCGTGCAGCAAAGTGCCACACAAATACCTACTATTTACTTCTTCATTTCGCATCTTTCAGATTAAATTGGTACACGATTTCACGTGCGATACAATATAGGATAATAGACCTGATGATTCTCATCATCATCTGAAATTGAGTCCATGTATAAATATTCTAATTTATTAAAATTGTTTATAACGATTCAATTCAATTCAATTATTTAAGATGGGGACGCCACTATGTGCGTATTTTAACCCAAATATGAGTGAAGGATGAGTGTAGGATGAGTGGCGCGATCTTGTAGTCTTGTTAGTGACTAAGGCCGACATGTTCCTTAGACACAGCTGTTAATTAATAGCCCATACAGCTAATGGCAACTAAGGGACCTACAGTTTTTAGTGGAATCCGAACCACATTTTTCCTTGTAATTTACGAATTGGTCTAATTATCAGGATAATACTGCGGATAGTCGTAGTACTCACTAGTGCGGACGTTAATCCACACCAGGGAGCATCGCATCCACAGTGCATCCCTATAAATATCCACAATTCGTGACCTCCCAGTAGCTGGATTACAGGACGACGCCACCCGTCCCAGTCACTTTCTGCGACGAAAGTATTTCTGTATTCATAAATCAAAGTGCCTTTGAGGCTGCTCCGTAATCAGCTGGAGTGATTGATTTTCCCACTACAAAGTGACCAAGAGCCTTTACCGTCCTCGTAGTCTCCTACGTTTGTCACTATACTGGACTTACCATCTACAGTATATACCCCCGCCGCAGCAAACCTGCCGTCTAAGCGAATTTCCATTTGGCCGAATTGATTTTCATTTGATCTAGGCCTATTTAAATAACATTAGGTTTAACGAGTACCTAGGTTTGCTGCTACAAGGAAACTAATAAAGTAGTGTGTTTTTAGTAAAATATTGGTAGCTTACTATAAAATAAATAAATTTGCCAAGTTTGATCAAAATATGGCTGTCCATAAACAAGCAAACTACAACATTTTACAATATTCTCCATAAGAATTAATTGAAACAGCTGTTAATTCAATAATTCCATTTCTCATAAGGTTAACATGGGAAACTCCAGAGCCACTGGGGCGGAGCCCGAAAGGATTTGTGAAATAAGAATATGGCTATATGTTAATTGGGAATGTGAGCTATCATCATGCCAAATTTCAGCCCGATCCGACCAGTATTTTTCGCGTTCACTTGTCACAAACATACATCCATACATCCAAACTTTCTCATTTATAATATTAGTAGGATAAATCTATATATATATATATATATATACATACATAAAAATTTGAACGAATGGTGTTTTTGGCCTCTGGGGACATTAAAATGAAAAAGTAAATCGGTCCCGGGCCTAAGTCTTACCATGAGACCTACGGTAATAGCTACTTCCCTATAGGGAAATTCGCTAAAAAACATGAATTCTATTGTTGTTCAGAACAAGACTATTTGATTGACTGAAACCATGCTAAGGCATCCCTCAATGCAGTTTGAGTTTGTTGTTGTGATTCTACTATTGTTCTGTCCTTTAAAAAGAAAGTTGTATCGTCTGCACATACAATTAATAGTTATTGTAAATATAGGTCTCCTTAGAAGATCATCCATTGCAATTAAAAAATAAAATATCCTAAGTATTCTACACAGTTAAAAACCTCATTGCAATTTAATTCAAAGATACATCATTCACAGATATACAAAAGTATACATATATGGCGTTTAGTAGTATAGTTCAAAGGACCTCATCATGTATTGCCAAAAGTGGTATCTTCCACAGGAAAAATAAAATCTGCACTAACTAAAATCACTAGTTCTTTTGAATTCAATCTTAGGGTCAATACCTAACAAAAGGGAGTTGATGGCAGGGTCTAATTGCGATTCATGATGGATGATATCTATGGGCCATGATGAGGGTAAAAGGTTGTGTTATTACCGTCAAAAATGTTTCAAGTTACAATTATGCAGTTTAAAAAGTCACTGTGACAAATCAATTGCCAGATGAAGGGTTTGCAAGTTGCTACCGGTAACAAAGAATGCTTACATGAGGTAGTGGTGCAGCTGGGGTAGGTTGAGGTGCTGCTTGTGGTGGTAGCTTTGCCCTCCCTCGGGCACGTCCTCCTCCTCGTGACGCCATCTATACAAAAAATACAGATGTTAGTTGACATTGAAACATTTAGAAATTATCAGTCAATCAAAACAAACTGGTTTGAATGTGAAAAAAATCATAACTTGAACAAGCAAAAAAAAATTGGCATTGAAAACATATCAGGCCCTATAACATCTATAATTGATAACCTAATTGATGGAATGGATCAAAATTTGACCATAATAGTGATGGCTAGTAATACAAGATATGTAATTTAAAACTAGTCTAGATGTGTGCAGTAAGTTAGTTTTATAAAAATAAAATTAAAATACTTCTTAATCAGCATGATATGTCTACATTTTATATAAACAGGGACTTCCACTGTTTAATTGGCTATTGCTTAGTCTTCTTAACTTGTTACATGATTGTATTTAATTGGAAATTTATACTATTTCTGATACATATTTCTACAATGTAATTAAGTATAGGTACTTAAAACAAGAACTTTAAGAACTTCTCTTCATCACCCCAGAGCTGTGCTGTAACTACGACTTTTGGGGGGGAAAACATCAATCGGCCTATTTACACAACAGGTGGATCCAAACGTCTTTGTCGAGGGGTTACTTTCTTTTCATATACAACATTTTAAACAAAACTTCAGTATAGAAACACCCGGTTACGGTAAAAGGAAATTGGCTTGCCGGATCGACACTCTGACACGAGTCCGGATTGCACTGAAAGACCTTTAAGCGAATTTCCCCTTATAATAATAATAATAAATCTTTATTGTCATTTGGTAGGTAATATAAAAATTACAATTGTTACATATATGTTATATAAAATATTAAAAATACTACAGAAAATGTTAAAATAAAGTTAAATGAATCTTAAAAGGATAATAAGCATCAGTAATAATAAAAAACTTTTAAATGATTCCCTATAGGGAATAAGCTATTACCACCGTAGTACCTGGACCTGGACCCGGGACAGATTTACTTTTTCGTTTTGAGGCCCTAGAGACCAAAAACACCATCTGTTCAAATTCATATACATATTTATATATGTGTCTGTTAGCGCGATAACTCGAGCAAAACTCATCCGGTTTTGATGAAATTTGGTACAAACGTGTAAAACCTACGTTTATTCAAACGAGTTCGCGAACCAGCATGATCGGACTATGCGAACAGGGGTTTTTGGGGTATAATTGGTTAATTCCTATTTATATTTATTGAACCTAAAAACTTAAAATTTAACAATTTCTTTCCAAACCATTTCGTAGAGCTTAAAAAAACAAATAATTTAGTACATTGAAGCGTTATTAAGCGCAATGGTTACGGAGAAAATTCCTAAAATCTGTAAATTTAAATTCCCATGTTATTCTTATGGAGAATATGTAATCTGTTGTAGTTTGCTTGTTTATGAACATATTTTGATCAAATTTGGAAAATGAATTCTTTTCATACTAAACTATTACATTTTACCCAAAAGCACCTTTTTCCTTCCCTGTTGCAGCAAACCTAACTACTAATTAAACTAATGTTATTTAAATAGGGAATAAATGTGATATTTTTAAGGAGACATTTTAGTCTAAATCCAATCAGACAAATGGAAATTCGCTTAGTCTGAAGGTTTGCTGCGGCGGGGGTATTTTTTCCTTTTGTATTTATTTACTTTTTTTAAGAGGTTGGCGGCCTCTTTTAACCTTGCATTTGCCCGTCCACATAGACTAAAAAGTAAAACTGTTTCATAGTAAACAATGCCTGCTATTACAATAAGGCATCCAGTGTTTCCAACTGTTAACAAAAATAGGATGTGGTATTAACACTACTCTTTCCAGTGATAAAGTTTATCTTATCATTTCAAGGATTTCCTCTATTAGCCTAGCATTTCTAGACTAACTAGGGTTAATTACCAATTTATTTCAAACTAGGCCTAATTGCCAGTTAAGTTCACAGAACTATTGAACCAAACCACATTACCATTAGGCTACCGGTACTTTTAAAAGTCCCCAACTTAATGTGTAATGTTAATAGCTACCTATCCATCCATTTTAGATTGATCAGAAATAAAATGTGAAGGTACAAGCAGTGGGAAATCTAAAATAAGTTTGGTTTTGAAACTACCAGTAGGCCTATATTTGAATTTTAAACACAAGCAACAGTAGCCCATCTGAAGTAGGCCTAGAACCTTCTCAATATTGAAAAGAGCATTAAAAAGTAGCCTATGTGATTTACATTTTGGTAAGTTACTTCTGTGACATAGGCTATATAATTAAAATAAAAACAAGCCCATGGGAAATATGAAAAATAAATTATATAATATTGCATTGTCTTCCATTTGTGAGCTATGTTTCAAGTTTCAAGTCTCTAGCTCATCGGGAAGTTAGTATAAAATTGATTGCAAAATTTGTACCGGACAAGAAAGCGAGCTAATAAAAACAATAGCCCAACTTATTAGTTATGGTTCTCCCACAGTGTAAGACTTGCAAATTATTCCAAACATTAGCCTAGGGCTAAAGCCTAAACTTTTTCGGGCCTAACTTTAGCTAGATAAATTTTACCTAAGTCACCATTAGTTAGGTACCAAGTGACAGCCAATATTGTCTTACTTAGTTGCACAGGTTTCTAATTCAGAGACATAACTTATAGCCTAAGTTAAAATATCTCTGTGTTAGGCCTGATTCAATATTTTTTTTAAGTGGTGCAATTTACATTAAATTGTCTAGGAAGACAAGAGGTTTTAGTGCTGGGCTTCAAATCTGGAGGTTGCTGGTTTGATTTCAAGCCTGCTGCAAGCTCCATGGTCATCGTATAACTTATTCTTTGTGAGTTTTGTATATATGTGTGTACACCTCGACACCTTTCTTATCACCAAATAAATACTAATAAACCTTTTATTTTGTCTAAACATTGACTATACACAGAATAGACTTCCCGTGTAGTGTTAAAATTTGAAGCCAAAAAACATGGTGCAATCTGTCAAGATGGTCACCAACTAATGTCAATATTCTTTGTTAAGTGATAAATCAATCAGCTGTTTGCTATGATACTGCATTGAAATTTAATTAATATTAAACCAAATACACTAGTAAACTCTGGTGAGATGGTCCTGAACTTCATGTATTTTTTTGGCTTCCTCCCTTCATATCACATTGGGAAGTTTATTCTGTGTATAGTCAACGGTCTAACCGATCACAAACGCAAACCCAAACCTGTCAATTTGTCTGCATGTTAGTGACATCCTCTACAGAGGAATCTATGTTGAACGTCTTTGTATCCACAGCCTTCTCAATCACGTCAACTTTAAGATATGATTACTGTAACTGTTGTATCCGGACTTCATCGGCGGTGAATTGAGTAGCCGTCAAGTGGGTTCTTGAGGGCATAGAAAAGCCCAATTTAGTATAAAATTATTTAATCTGTCTTTGTTATAACGGAACCTTGAGAAGCTTCATAACCACCTGTAACGTATGCATGAAGTTGGTACTCGACTCGGAGGAGGGGTTGCAATGCAACCGTTGGTTTCATCGGGTTTGCGCGAATATCTCTAAAGTTGACTGCCCCAACTCTCTAAAGATGAAAACAAAAAATGGTTCTGCAACAGAGTCGACTGCAAATCCCCCCTTGAGGATCATATGGTTGTCCTAACATCAAGTATAAATAGCCTTTTGAATAAGATTGACAGCTGGTCTGTTCAAATTGAAAAAATAAATGAAGTAACGTCAGGCATTGCGGAAACCAAATCTGATATAGGGCTAATTAAGGATAAAATTTCACGACTTGAGCCACAGGTCTTGGCCAATCATGTGAAAATCAACCACCTAACATCTGAGGTGGACGCGATTAAAATTAAAAAGCCGAATGATCCCGAGCTTATTATCAAAGAAATGAACGACAGATCCCAGCATGCCAAGAACGCTATAATACACGGACTACCAAAGACTAACGTGAGCGACACCAAAGAAAAAATCTATCACGATAAGGGATCATTTAACACCATCCTTCACTCCCTCAGTCTGATTAACCTCCAAGTAACAAAAGCAATTAGGATTGGGAAACAGACGCCAGAAAAACCACGCCCACTAAAGGTGACTTTCAAGGGCTCATCAGATGTAGTTTCTTTTTTCAACAACTTTAACCCGGATGTCTGTGAGGAAACCTTTCCAGGCTGTAGTTTAAGTGTCTCCCGTGACCGCACTATTATGTAATGGTCTCATTTGGCCGAACTTAGAAGCACCCTCGATGCTAGAAAGAAGGCTGGTGAACAAAATCTCACAATGAAATACCAAAACGGGATACCAGGAATAGTTCTATCTTCAAAAAAGTAGCTTCAATTAATGGACATCTATCAGACTACTACTACCAAAATGCCAATAGCATGAAAAGCAAACTGGATGACCTAAAACTATCTAAAACCTTGTCCAGCTTTGATGTTATAATAATTACTGAAACTAGGCCTAATCTCTCCAGATACCTAATGTAAATGATGCTGAAATATGTTCTGGCAACTATACAATTTTTTGATGTGACATATCCTTAAAAACCAGCACTAAATCCAGCAATGGTGGCGTCATGGTTGCTGTTAAAGACGTCTTCATTTGGATTTATGTCTAGTGCCAGTGACATTTGCTGATTAAATTAGAGCCTAATAAAGGCACCTCCTGGCTCTTGGTAGCCTGCTATATTCCACCCCAGCAGAATGCCTCCACTCCAGTTACAATATCCTCCTCTGCTCCATTGAAGAGGTGTGCACTGTTCATGTCTTCAACGAAATAATTGCAATTGGTGATTTTAATCTACCTGGCGTGAACTAGGCTGACCCATCAAATTGGACCAATGCTCCTGCCTCTAAAGCTATGCTTTCTCTAATGGACGTGTTCAATCTTGAGCAAGTCAACCAAATTTACAACAAAAGAGGAGTCTTGCTGGATCTAGTTCTATGAGCTCTATTAAAAACAACATAGTGTCATCTGAAGTCGATGCTCTCCTGCCCGTGGAAGAGAGGCATCATCCCGCCTTTTCTATATGTTTACCCTGTTATAGAAAAATACTAGGTATAAGGTTGCTCCAAACAATACAGGCCTGATCTCAGGACAAGCAATCTACAAAATACGTATAAGCTCTCTCTTAGCAGTTGACTTCTCTTCTATTCTGAACACTGCAAATGAAGCAACTGATAATTAGTTTTATTTTTGTTTTGTGTTTTAGTTGTAGTGAAGTAAAATGACGTTCACTAGGCATATTGCCAATGACAGAATCAGAGTGAGTTTATAAAGTTCAAAAGTTGTTACTTCCAGTTGCTTGTCGTGTGGTTAAAAATAGTCAGCTGTAGGCTTAGGCCTCTCGCCCACTGTATAAATTACCAGTTGCTCGGTAGCCATGGAGGAGTGAGTGTGTTTCGCAATATCTTAACAATGGTTTTTTTTTATCAAACAATGGATCCGTTATGTATTGTTGCTATGTGGCTGCTATGGCGTAGGATTAAGCGGAAGTATTGGATTCACCCTATTAATCAAAGTAGGGAACACACAGGATCATTTCAAACTCTTTTTGATGAACTTCGGCGTGATGATAACAAGTATTTCAACTACTTCAGAATGTCTGCTGCGTACTTTGATGAATTAAACCAGAAAATAAAAGCTACAACTGCTTACCAAAATACTAACTGAGGAACTGCATCACTTCTAATGAAAGTCTAGCTATTACGTTGAGGTTAGTAAGGTTACATTATATATTTGATACATTTTGTTGGAAGTGGTCAATGTGGGGCTACATCATTTTTTTTTATGTTTAGATTATTTCTTAAGTTAATGTAGGTTAATGTTAAGTTAATGTTCCTATTTAAAGACATTTGAAAATTATACGAGTCCGTGCCATTTAACAAGTTTTTAACATTACTGATGTTTGTTATATTACTTTCATAGGTTTTGGTCAAAGGTGTGTATGTTCGAACATGTTTTGTATTGTTTTTAAATATTAATACTATTTGAGGTGTCAAAGCTGAGAAAAATTACGCTGCATGTAATTGAAAAAAAAATCATAACTCGAAAAGTAATTCTTCGAATTTTATAATTCTTATATCAAAATATTTGTGAGAAATTAGCAAATAAGAAAATGAAAAAAATAAAAATTGATATTTTTTTTCGAATTTTGTCACCTGACTCCCCTTAAACATATAATCTGCAAAAAGTAATACTTAGGTATTTTAGACAAACTATTTAACACAATATAATTATAACAATTGTAATACAAAAATGACGGAATAATAAAAGTCGCATTGCTTTATAATTTTTTAAAAATATTTACTTATAAGTAATGCAGTGCATTAAAATAGTATGAAGAAAAAAATATGAACGAACGGTCAGGAATACGGACAAGATCAAAATCACGCAAAATGTTGGCTGAAAAGACAAAAACTAAGCGATATATCAAACATTATAATTATCAAGTATGAATGTATTGTAAAAAATATATGCATGATCAAAATTATGCAAAAAACTATTTCAAAAGACGAAAATCCAATTTTAAATTACAACACTTAAATTAGCGAAAGTCATGTGAAGTGAACAGCGAGAAGGCTCAGTTAGCGGGGCAAAGCCCGCGGGTACAGCTAGTATGTTCATAAATAAGCAAAATACAACAGTTGAATTATTCTCCATAAGAATAACATGGTAATTTTAAATTTACAATTTTTTGGAATTTTCTCCGTAACCATTAAACGCACAATAATGCTTCAATATAGGCCACTAAATTATTTGTTTTTTTAAGCTCTACCAAATGGTTTGGAAAGAAATTGTGAAATTTTGTGTTTTTAGGGTCAAAAATGGGAAAACCCCATTTTTACCCCATAAAAACCCCCATAAACCCCTGTTCCCATAGTCCGATCATGCTGGTTCGCGACCTCGTTCGAATAAACGTAGGTTGACACGTTTATACCAAATTTCATCAAAATCGGATCATTTTTGCTCGAGTTATCGTGCTAACGGACATATATATATATATATATATGAATTTGAACGGATGGTGTTTTTGGCCTCTAGGGACCTCAAAACGAAAAAGTAAATCGGTCCCAGGTCCAGGTCTTACCATGAGTACTACGGTAATAGCTTATTCCCTATATGGGAAATTCGCTAAAAAAAGTTATTAAGTTTATGGTAAAAATAATTTTTTACCTATAACATATGTAGGTATATAAAATAATGTTTTTATATTTTAGCGATTTCGCGAGGAAAAAATTCACAGTATACAACTTTTGTACCAAATTTTTTTACTTTAAACCAACATAATAATCTTGTAGTGTATTCAATTACCTACATAAAAATGTATAACATGTTAGAAAAATTTTTTTTGTAGGTACGTAATAATACAATAACCGCAAAACCGCAAATAAGTGTAAATTATACAGCGTTTGTTTGTGTTGTGAAACATTATGTAGGCTGATGATATGTACATATTTGTAAAGCTAATGAAGTAAGGAATCCAAAAAGTCATAAGTATGATGGTAAAAAGTTATTTTCACCTATGATTATTTATCAATTTGAGAACGTTTAGAATTTTTTGCGCATTTTGAGAAAATGGAGTGTACAGTATTTAGTATAACTTTTTTACCAAATTGTTTACACCCAAACCAATATAAACATGTTGTAATGTATTCATTTAGGCTACCTTTATAAAAATGTATAGGCTAACACCTTGGGTAAATCATTATATAGCATATATAGCACGGCGAACTAAGGTCCGTCTCGTACAACAATCTATGAATGTCAGAATCGTCATTTTTGGACATGATGCTAACAAAATACAACCTTTTATGAACACTATTTCACACAATTCAGTAATATTTATGCATAATAAAATACATGAAGATTACTGTTATACATAGGCTACACACAAACTTCACTAACACTAACACTACGAACTAATATCGTATTTAGTAATAAATCGCGGATAGGCCTAAGCGCGAGCGAACACTCACCGGCAACAACACACAATGGCGAATACACAAGACAGCTGTAGCAGTAATGACTCACTTCCATCGTCTTCATGTGAGCAGACGTAAATAACCCTGAGCGCAAGGATGCCACTCTCACAATCTATATTTCTTCCTCTCCAATATGACATATTATATGACTAGTAATAATCACTTACGCTGTAGCCTATGTAATTCGTATTTTTCCATACCGTCACCTGACAACGGTTGGCCATTTGTTATAAATTTCAAAAACAGCTGTTTCGTACCGGTTGTCAAATCAATATTTAGTTCTAAATATCACTGCCACAATGAAGATAAAATCAATGGCTATCCAGTGGTACCACCCGCAACATCCCAAGACAAAAATTACCCGAGCAGGGTTAATGACAAACGTGTTTTGCCAGTTCCCAAGCATCGGCTGCAAAAGTCGTGCCGCGCCAAAAATTCAGTTGATTTCTAATCGTCGTGAAATTGTTATATAGCCTACCTGCTACAGGGTTTGTTTATGTAAAAAAATGAAAGTTCAGAATGTGATCTTTCGAATGGTAGCCTATATATTATTCTCATCTGAGTTGATTATAAGTTTTTTTTTTTACCGTTAAAATAATTTCGGCCCATACCGTCACCAGACGACATTGGCCATTCTAAGCATCACCGTCAAACCGTCACCAGACGACGGTTGGCCACTGCTAGGGTTAAGGCAATAGGATATCTTGAGAAACATTCATCGGCGGTGAAAAACTAATAGTAGCCTATATTTGGATTCAGAAGGTAAAAAACTAAATAAAGTAAGATATCAAAATTTAAAAAAAATTTTGGATGCACCTGTACGGAATAAATAGCTGCTACAGACCGTTTCACCGTGCTTGGCGTGTAGGGGAGGCAGTGCGAGAGAGACAGAAAAATACAAAAACGTAAACATAAAGCAAACTAATTTGACAGCTGATGCTAGTTCACAGCTTCAGTATAGCCTATGAACGTGACTGTACCGTACATCGAGGCGTAGTGGGGGAAAGCTCTCAGTGCGCATGATCCAGCGAGGTGCCACGCACCGTGACACTATCTGTAACTTACTTTAATCTTGTCACAGAATTACCGTACAATCTTAATAACCCTAGCAGTGGCCAATGTTAGAAGTGGGGAATGGCCAACCCATTTTGGCGATTTTGCAGACATTTTTTTGAAAATTCGTAAAAGTTCAACCGTACAAGTAAACCTAGCCAACCTCATATTCATTTTGTTCGGAAAGAACAGGAGAATCTAGAAATAGTAATATCATAATGATTTAGACAGTGTATTTTATCGGTAAATTGAAAAAAATAAAAAATTTGAATTTTTTTTTTGAAATTTCAAAAGCGGCCTGCTGTATTTTTTTTTCGACAGATTTTTTATGGGGAATTCATTATATACATTTTGTAGACAATCTAATTCCCTACACAGAAATATATAACATGTTAGGAAAATATTTTTTTTTATAAGTTTTTGGGGCGAAATATAATGACAAACGGAGAACCAAAAAAATTGAAAACCGTACAGTGTTAGTTTATGTTAAAAAAGTTATATAATATATGTGTATACTAATAATGATATATACATGTTTGTAAAGCTAAATGAAGTAAGGAATCAAAAAAAGTCATAAAGTTTATGGTAAAAATAATTTTGTAACCTATGTAGCCTATATAAAATAATGTTTTTATATTTTAGCGATTTCGCGAGAAAAAAAATTCACAGTATTTAGTATACAACTTTTGAACCAAATTTTTTTACTTCAAACCAACATAATAATCTTGTAGTGTATTCAATTACCTAACATAAAAATGTATAACATGTTAGAAATATTTTTTTTGTAGGTACGTAATAGGGACATAATAATACAATCCCGCAAAACCGCAAATAAGTGTAAACTATACAGTGTTTGTTTGTGTTGTAAAACATTATGTAGGCTGATGATATGTAGGCTACATAGACCTATTTGTAAAGTTAATGAAGTAAGGAATCCAAAAAAGTCATTAGTATGATGGTAAAAAGTTATTTTCACCTATGATTATGTATCAATTTCAGAACATTTTGAATTTTTTGCGCATTTCGAGAAAATGAAAATCGTTGTGACATTGTTATATAACCGCTACAGGGTTTGTTTATGTAATAAAATGAAAGTTCAGAATGTGATCTTTCGAATGGTAATATAGGCCTATTATTCTCATCTGAGTTGATTGTGTTTTTTTACCGCTAAAAAAATTTCGGCCCAGATCGTCACCAGACGACTTTGGCCATTCTAAGCATTAACGTCAGATCGTCACCAGACGACGATCGGCCATTGCTAGGGTTAAAGTAGCCTAGGCCACGATCGAAAAAGGCACCAGCTAAGTTAATACCCTATCTAATATTGGCAATAATTTAGGCTACCAAGTTGATCCAAGCCTAGGCCTAGAGGTTTATTCTGAATAACTAAGGCCTAGCCTAAGTTTATGCCTAGCTTAGGCCTATTTAGTTACAGTTCTCAAGTTAACAAACAGTGGTATAAATTTCACCGAAAGAAGGCATATAGTTTAACAGGCTGGTGATAGCACTGTTAGTTAAAAGTTAAAATAGCACAAAGGTGTAAAATGTTAAGATTTACGAGCATCTTACTATTCAAGCCTAAAACTTAAGCCTACAATATGGTGATAAAGTCAAGCATTGAAATTAGCCTATGCCTATATAGACAAGTTTCATAAACTGGTTCTAAGCTATTACTGTTGTTGCTCAATTATAATCTACACTGATATAAGAATCCAAGTTATGACAAAGCATAAGATTTATAACAACTCAACTTACTTGAAGAATGTAGTATTTTAAATCTTCAGCCAACAATGCAACAATCAAACAGGACAAATTTAATTCACAAACTTTCTCGTTCCTCGTCTCGTCGTCCACCGTTCCTTCACCTTCTCCTTAGTCCTTAGCCTTCTCTCAGTTCCAGTTAGTGATGGCAAATGAATATCGATGTTTTCGAAACATCGATGTTTATCGTTTCAAACATCGATGTTTTAACATCGATTTTTGCAGTACGATATATATCGAGCATCGATGTTTTTACCCCAAAACATCGATTATTGCTCTTAATAGGTTATCAGCGGTTATTTATGTAGTTTTTTGCCAAACCTAAACCAGAAATGCATTGTTCGAGCTATAATATTTTTATTTTGAACGAAATTTTACATTAACAGTATAATTTAACTGACTAGATAAAGTTATATATAGTCTGAACACAGACCAACGAGATGGACACGGCAGACGACAGATCGCTACACAAATTACTCCCTGCTGGCCTGCTTGCTACTGAACAGTATAATTATATTTACCGATTTACTTTACTTATTTTGCAATTTCACACCAACATTATATAATATGTAATATGAGGTTCATTTATTTTATGTTAATTTAACATTTTATGTTCAGTTAAAACGTTTGTTAGACCAATAAAACATATTACTTAATATGGATTTATTTTTATTTAGCATTCTTATACTTTTCTGTGGTGTTTCAAAATTTTTACAAAATCCAAATTTTTAAATATCAATGTTAAATAAACTAAAAAAACAATAAATAATTGTTTTGTTGTGTTCTTTTGTTGTTAGAATGTTGTTTACTTGCGCCACTAGCATTTCCCCCCTTCCTTTACATTATTTTTCTCGTCGATGTTAAAACATCGATGTATTAAAAACATCGATGTTTAGGACTCGATATTTTTATGCCATCGATTTCTTTTGATCGATACATCGATGTTTTGAGAAATTTTGCCATCACTAGTTCCAGTCCAGTTGTCTCGTCTTCTTCACACACAACACAAAACAACTTACTACTGACCTACAGACCTACTTACGAACGATTACGAATACGCAATCGCAATAATAACAAAATTTACAAATTAATTACACAAAACTTCACTTCCGTTCCGTTCCGTAGTTCCGTGTGCACTTCGCTTCGCCTTTTAACTTTCAATCCAACCAGTGTTGCCACCGCGTTGTTGCGATTTTACCCTAAAGGCGGGCTAAAATTACCCTAAATTACCCTAAATCTACTTTGAGTTACCCTAAAAATTACCCTAAATGTTAATATTTGCGTTTAATGCTATAAAACATTGTTAAAATCATATAAATCTTACATAAGGTGGTTAATTATACTAAATAAAGTTCCAATATCAATCAATTTACGTAAAATTATACTCACTTTTAAAAAAACCACCCAAAAGAAGGGCAAAATGTTGATATTGATCAGCTCTATCGACTATCGTATAACGAAAAATATCAAATCAAGAACTATCGTATATTTTTACTGTATCGACCCATTACTACTGGTTTTGGACAATCATATCTATAGTAGGTATCATATAATAGTACGGTACCACCAAAGCTTTAATCTATACATAGTAGTAATTTCTTGACACAATTTGTAAAATAATCCAGTTTAATTCAATTCAATCACATAATTAAATATCAAACCCAGTAATGAATAATATTTCATATTTTATTAGGCCTATAACGTGTTATAGAATCGAATACATCGTAAAACAGATAAGAGCGATTCTTAACTATTGATAAGAGCGATTAGGATCACTTATTATGAAAAATGCATCATAGCAATTGATTTAAACCGGTTGAATCGAATGTGATGGTTTGGCCGTAGTATGTAATGAACGTTTTTGCAACATTTTGAAGTTTTTTTTCATTTTTTTAGTAAAATTTCCATTGTTACGCTAACTTTTAGTTTTACCCTAAAATTACCCTAAATCTACCATTACCCTAAACTTTACCCTAAGACCAGTAAATTACCCTAAAAAAGGGTAATTACCCTAAAAGTGGCAACACTGAATCCAACGATACAAACACCAACAACTTGAACGTGCTTGAAGGCTTGAACTCACTTGAATTGAATTCAATCTCTTCTCTTCCACTTACTCTGCTCGTAGTGAGTAAGGCCCCACCACTGAGCTAGCATAAATACAAGTAATACACTACGTTTTTAAAACACAGAGTGGTTACGATCTACATTGTAGTTATTGCCATAGCCCAGCCAGCCCACCACATATGTTTATAAGCTTTCTGAGTTAGCTCAGTGGCCTTGACCATGGCCGTCTTTAACTCCAGGCCATGGCATTCGAAGTACAGTAGACTTAACCGGACACCTTTTAACCGTACATCGGTTTAACTGGACTACACTTACACACTTGGCAGAAATACTTTTATCAGCACATCGGTTTAACCTTACTGTTACTGTTTAAATTAAACAATGTCAGATTTCAAGATTTCACATCAAACCTCTTTCTCCATCTGAAGCTAGTGACTACTCCCTTTGGAAAGTTACAAAAAACTTAAAACGTCCACAAATTTGCATTCCACCTATTCTAAAAGAAGACGGTTCTTGGGCCAAAAACAACATCGAGAAAGCAGATGTCTTATTTGTTTCATACTTCAAAGAAGTGTTCAAGCCATCTAAATATATAAAAGGCAAAGCCCTCACTGACTCACTCACTCACTCACTCATCACTAATTCTCCCACTTACCATTTACCTAGGAGGCTGAAATTCGGTACACCGATTCTTTGGGCATTAAATAGAAAAACTAAAAAGTTTTTATTCTGATCGGGCTTTCGGGCTCCGCCCCAGCGGCTCTGGAGTTTCCCATGTTAACCTTATGATTTTTCATATTTAAAAGGAATTTCTTAACAGCTGTTTCAATTAAACAAGATGGTTCTGTTCTATGATGTTCAATAGCATTAAAGTTACAAGGATTACCAACAGGGTGCAGCACAACTATTTTTTTTAATTGATGACTACAGCCAATTTGCAACCAAAAGGTGAGTGAGCGTAGCGAACGAACTCCAACCTGGAAGAGAGTTAGCGTAGCGAACGAAATTCAACCAGGACGTGATTGAGCCATGCGAACGAGCTCACTTGTGAAGTTAAACGGGGCAAAGCCCGCGGGTACAGCTAGTATTATATAAAAGGCAAAGCCCTCACTGACTGACTCACTCACTCACTCACTCATCACTAATTCTCCCACTTCCCATTTACCTAGGAGGCTAAAATTTTGTACACTGATTCTTTAGGCATTAAATAGGAAAACTAAGTTGTTTTTATTCTGATCGGACTTTCGGGCTCCGCCCCAGTGGCTCTGGAGTTCCCCATGTTAACCTTATGAGTACTCATATTTAAATGGAATTAATGAATCTTGACAGCTGTTTCAATTAAACAAGTTGGTTCTGTTCTATGATGTGCAATAGCATTAAAGTTACAAGGATTACCAACAGGGTGCAGCACTATTATTTTTTTAAATTTATGACAACACCTAATTTGCAACTATAAGGTGAGTGAGCGTAGCGAATGAACTTCAACCTGGAGGCGAGTTAGCGTAGCAAACGAGCTAACCTGAAGGCAAGTGAGCGTAGCGAACGAGCTCCAACCTAAAGGTGAGTGAGCGTAGCGAACGAACTTCAACCAGGACGTGATTGAGCCATGCGAACGAGTTCACTTATGAAGTAAAACGGGGCAAAGCCCGCGGGTACAGCTAGTATAATATAAATTCAAACGTTGAACAAGAAATTTTGGAATTCCTCGATTCTCCAAATCAACTTGATTTACCGATAAAATTGTTTACACCATCTGAAGTAGCTAAAGTAATAAAAGACGATTTAAACGGCAAAAAAGCCCCCGGTTATGATCTGATAACAGGTAAAGTGTTGAAAGAGCTGCCTAGAAAAGGAGTAGTATTCCTTACAGTACTTTTCAATGCAGTTTTACGCCTCGAATACTTCCTAATACAGTGAAAGGTTTCACAAATTGTTGTTATTCCGAAACCTGGTAAACCTTTAAATCAAGCATCCTCGTATCGGCCTACTGTATATCTCTTCTTCCCGTGGTTTCAAAAGTTTTTGAAAAACCTTTTTGAAAAGACTCCAAATTATAATTGATGAAAAAGAATTGTTGCCTTCCCATCAGTTTGGATTCCGCCGAAAGCATTCCACCATTGAGCAAGTGCATCGAATAGTGAATGTAATCAAGAAAGATCTTGAAAATAAACATTTTTGTTCATCTGCTTTTTTGGACGTAGCCCAGGCGTTTGATAAAGTCTGGCACACATGATTATTGTTCAAAATTAAAACTTTGCTGCCCCATACACACTATGGAGTGTTGAAATCAATGAAATCGTATTTGTCCAAACGCTTTTTTTTTCAAATTAAATATCAAGATGTAGTTACAGATGTGCATGAAATTGAATCAGGTGTACCACAAGGCAGTGTTCTTGGACCTATTTTGTACATTTTGTTCACTTATGACCTTCCAAGTACTCAGGGTATTACGGTTGCAACATTTGCAGACGACACTGCTTTTTTATCATCAAATCAGGATCCTATTCTGGCATCATCAAACCTTATTCAGGCTGCATTAGACGATTTGTCTCAGTGGCTACAGAATTGGAAAATTAAAGTAAATGAAACAAAATCCGTTCAAGTTACATTTACTATGTCTACAAGAACTTGCCCCCCATTAACATTGAATAATGTCATGCTTCCACAATCCAACGAAGTTAAGTACCTTGGTATGCATCTCGACAGATGGCTTACATGGCATTCACACATTTGGAACAAAACGACTTCATTTAAATTTAAAAACAAACAAACTAAATTGGCTTATTGGTCGAAATTCAAATTTATTTGTTGAAAATAAATTACTTTTATACAAAATGATATTGAAACATATTTGGTCCTAACTTACGGTATCCAACTCTGGGGAACCACTTCAAACTCGAACATAGAAATAGTTCAACGATTTCAACCCAAAACACTAAGGAAAATTTTACAAGCACCTTGGTTTGTCACAAATAAAGTTATCCATCAAGATACAAAATTACCCTATGCTAGAGAAGAAATAAAAAAACGAAGTGATAAATATCAAAGAAAATTAGAAATCCATCCAAATTTCCTGGCAGTTAACCTCCTCGATAATAGTGGAGCTACATAGGCTCAAAAGAGTTAATCCAATAGTTCTTCCAAATCGTTTTTAGTTAAACTTTTTATCGTGGTAACAGAACAACCCTTTTTCCATTCAAGGCTATGGTGTCTTATGTGGTACTTGGATTTAAGAACGGCCCTGCTGCTTCTTTTGCCTTTTCATTATTTGCTTTAATTAGTTCAATTGCTTTATTTTTCCGATCCCAAAAAAATGATGTTGTGTCACATCCAGACACAACAAGTGCAAAGTTGGTTAGGAAACAAGCTTACACCCACAATTGGGGTTGGATAAAAGAACAATTCCAAAAACTCTATCTAACAAATCAAAAATACCCCCGCCGCAGCAAACCTGCCGACTAAGCAAATTTCCATTTGTGTGAACTGATTTTCAATAAAATCTATTTAAATAACATTAGGTTTAACGAGTACCTAGGTTTGCTACTACAAGGAAACTAATAAAGCGTGTTTTTTTAGTAAAATATTAATAGCTTAGTATAAAATAATAAATTGGACAAATTTGATCCAAGATATCAATAAACAAGCAAACTATATTATTTTACAATATTCTCCATAAGAATAACATGGGAATTTTAAATTTTACAATTTTTGGAAGTTTCTCCGTTACCGATAACCGTACAAAAACAATTTGATAGCTTATTCCCTATGTGGGAAATTCGCTACAATGTAAATTATTTGTTTTTTAAGCCCTTTAAAAAGGTCTAAAGAAAAATTAAGAAATTTTGTATTTTGAGGGTCAAAAATGAGAAAACCCGTTTTTTACACCATAAAAGCTCCCGTAAAACCCTGTTCCCAATGTCCGATCGTGCTGGTTCGCGAACTCATTCAAGTTTATCCCGCCTTACACCTTCAAACCAAATTTCATCAAAATCGGAAAAAAATTACTCAAGTTGTTCACGGACGTATATATATACATATATAAAAATTTGAAAGAAAGGTGTTTTTGGCCTCTGGGGACATCAAAATGAAAAAGTAAATTAGTCCCGGGCCTAGGTCTTACCATGAGACCTACGGTAATAACTACTTCTCTATAGGGAAATTCACTAAAAGACCTAGGACCCGTCATAAGTAAGAAACCTATTAAGTAAGAAACCTGATAGCCTATTCAATGGTTTCATGTTCATGCAAGAAATTATGTAAAAATTATTGTGGCTGCAGATAATCTGATTCCACATTGTAATGAGCTATCATGTTCAAATCCATTGCAATATCATGTCGACTCTGATGATTAGCAGTAAAGATCTGTTATATGACAGGTAATAATTATGCTCAATACTCTGTCGATAAGATATTGTACTGTGATTAAAAACAACCTCGTTTGATTAAATGATTCATTATTAAATTCCGAATCACTTGGTTCAAGTCCTATGCATTTACGATTTTTTTTTCGATAAAGTTATAGGAATTTGAAATTTGGTTATGAAAAAGAGTAATTTTGAGAAAAAAACTATTTCAAAAATGTTAAATACGTATAAACAGGTGTTTTGTATTTAAGAAACGATTCTGGTATCAAAAGAGTGCTTATAATGTCCTCTTTGGAGGCAAAACTAATTTTAACTCAAGGTAGTTTTCATTAAAATAATTGTTTTATTGAAGCATGTCGTAAAAATAGCATTTCAGAAAAGAGACCTCTTGTCGGCCCTATATGTTTATTTCTCCATAAGGTAAGAAAAGGTACCTATTGTCGGGACAGCAAAATTTGTGAGATATTTTGTTCCTCGAAAACTGAACTTTGTTGTAGTTCTCTAAATCCTTTACAATGCAGGACAATTCATTTTTGGACTAAAGTTTGCTTATAAAGTGAATATTAGAAATGGGACCCTTGGGACCTCTTGTCGTTATGGCGAAATAAAATTGAGCAACAAGAGGTATCTTTTCTCAGACCGTGCAGAGGCTAACAAAACGATTTATTTCGACCTTCTACATCTTCAATTCGATATTTTAATCGATACTGTCCTGTTTTATGATAAATGTGGTATAACAATCGATAGAAACCTATAATTGCGATATTTTCGACCTTAATTAAATCATCCGTACTGAGCATTTTGCATTGCCGACAAGAGGTCCTTTTTCGCTTTCCACATCACATAATAAAATGAGTCCCACGCTCCACGCATACAACAAAATGCACAATATTTATTCATAAGTATTCACAACCTTATGTATATGTACTAAATGAACTACAGAACGTTAAATATGTTCTATATAAAGTGACAAATTTAAATACAAAACATGTAAATTGTTTTCATTGTTGTGGCGCATAAAAAAGCCAGAGTCCTGTGAAATCATAATTTACTGTACAATAAGCACTATACGCGAACAAACTGTTTTTAACTATAAAATAATTATAAAGCTTAATGTACAACAACTTTTACATGAAACATTTTGTTGTGCTACCTCATACAAAATCTACAAAAAAGATGCATACAAATAATCTGAAAAAAATAATTTTTTATATGTTTATTATATTTATATTTTTATATATTTAAATTTTATTGACAGTGTAAAATGTTCTTGTAAAAGATCTGATGCTGAGTACTTAAGTCCTCGAAAGGCGTAATTCATTTGGACTATACATAAGATCACTCTGGCAGTATTCAGCTAATTTTCTATACCTTTTAACAAAATATAAATTGTTTGTTCTGTGTTATCATAGACTAACCAACACAAGTAGACTTCTCATCCCATTGTAAATTTTGAAGCACGTTTTTCGTGTCTAGTTCATGTACGTGACACAAAGGCGCTAGTGTCGACGAAACTTTGTTTCTATTATTTTAGGGTTAATTTCTTGATTTGTGCTTTACTGTTTGGTTATATAACTAGGGGACAAGTTATTGTTTATGATTAGATCGTATTATTTGGTTAAACGAGGTTTTAAATGGCTGTAATAACGGGAAACAAATTGTAAACAAAACACGACCTCTACAGAAAACCGGACAGAACTAACAATAAAATTGGCTTCAGCTGTTCCATAAGGATGGGAAATCTACTAAGGGAGTATGTTTTATCTATGGTGTTATCTAGAGACAAAACATCTCAAAATATGAATTATTGTTTTTATGCTTATGTCATTTTTGTGACGAAACTATCAATACTGTATTTAGGCTAACATGGTTACACTTTTTGTAGAAAATCTTATCGCAAAAAGGGTTAATAAAAGTTTGCATTGTTATCCTTACCCGTTTTGATGTTATCACTAATTTTCTAAGAGACTGTGAATTTATTTAAAAAGTGGGGGAGAGAGGAAAGCAATGTGGGAAGGAGTGGGGACTTTTGGGAAAATACATGGTTTAGCAGCATAGAAAAATCCAGTTTTCCAAAAATTACTTCCGAAATTTACCTTATTTATATCTTTATTGACTGGGCTAATAGGGAAAATCGCTAACACAAAACATTTAGTTTTTGGTCGTTATATAGTACACATTCGTTTATTTTACCTTTAGAATTCGATGGTGTTGGCTAGCTTTATTGTCCTGTCAGACAAGGTGACGTAGATTTTGACACTTGTCCAGTGTTATTGTTGAAAAATCCGTTAGCTTTCCGTTATTACTTAAGTCCACGCCAGCTGATACTTCGTCGTGGCCTGGCTTGTGTAGCGTCGCTGTCGTTGTCGGCGTGATCGTGTTGCCTGTTGTCTTGTGTTGTTTATGACATACCTGTCAACGTTTCAGTGTCAAAAATATTAAAATTTGCTTGATTTACTTGTTCAATAATTTGTTATTTCCAAAATACTCAATAATAATTTTCATTTAAGCTTAGGTATATATATTTTTACCAACACGTATAGGTTTTGCACCGTCCCTAGGCCAATTTATCTCGATTAGGTCTAGTAAGTGTAACTTGTCCCTTCTGTTCAGTGAACTTTTCTATCAGTTTTTAAATATCACCAGATAAATCTAATCCCTCATAATGTCTGGCCAGTGGGAAGTTGTGGGAAAGAACAAAAAAGACAAGCAGTCGGGAAAGAGTAAAAAGCTGTCCAAAGATGAAAAGAAAAAGTTTGTTGACAATGCACCGAAAGTGGAAGACCTTAGTAAGTAACCACAAGTAACTTAACGTACACCTAAATTACTAGGCTATCTCCTTAAGGCTTTAGTCTCAAGTTTACCTGAACTAACATGTGCATTCTTTGCATCGTTTTGTGTAATCTGTATGGGCTTAGGCTACTCTCATAGTTAAAAGAGCCATTAAGGTAACTTGCTTACAGAGACCATTATAAGTTCGCAGAGGATGCGTCCGGTAACAGGACGTGGATTAGGCGTCCGGCAGTTACTGTCATAACCTAACCAACCAAACTTGCTGATACCGGTAATGAAAAAAATCAAATGAAGGTTCAATTCTCTTCATAACATAAAATTATAGGCCCTAACTGTCAAAAATTCTATCAAAAGATGTACAGTTAAGAAGAAATTACATTCAATCAAAATCTGTGAATCTGTTAAAGAAACCGATGGGTTTCGAACCAGGGACCTCTTGGATATCAGCTGAGCACTCTATCCACTACACCATGAACAATGCTGGCCGAACATCGTATTGTTGTGGTAATGGGGTTCCGGGACCCCACAACCCGGTGACGTCACTAGCGGTCGCCTAATCCACGTCTGGTTACCGGACGCGTATCCTCTGTGTTATAAGTTACCATGCAAGCAGTTACAATACAGCAATAAGTTTTAGGGTTAGGCTAAATAAACAGTTTTTGTAGATGCATGGCTTGATCATAGTTTCAAGTGGTGATAGCTGTAAACTTCCCTACAACATAATTGCCATCCTCTTGACCGTTGTCCATTTCTGGATAGGTCGCGTCAGTAATGATACAAATATCATAAAACTTAAAAATAAAAATTACTTAAACATATAATTATTAATTAGGCTACACAGAGGATACGTTAAAAAAGTTACGTTAAGGTAACCGGACGTGGATTAAGTTAGGTGTCCGGCAGTTACTGTCATAACCTAACCTAACCAACCAAACTTGCTGACAATAAAAAAAATCGAATGAAGGTTAAATTCTGTTCATAAAATAAAATTATAAATGCTAAAAATTCTAAGAAAAGATGTGCAGTTAAGAAGAAAAAAAATTCAAAGCAAAATCTTTGACAAAAAGTTAAGGTTACCGATAAGATTCGAATTAGGGACCTCCTGCGTATCAGCTGAGCTCTCAATCCACTACACCACAAACACTAATGGCTGAATCGTATTGTGGTAATGTCCTTCCGGGCCCCCACAACCCCGTGACGTCACTGCCGGATGCCTAATCCACATCTGGTTACTGGACACGTATCCTCTGTGAAAAAATGATTAAAAAATGAACTGTGCATCAAAATAATCGTCTAAGGAAAATTTAAAATCTCTGTTGGCAACACCACGACTTTAGCTTCTTTACAGATCGGCAGAGAACCTATGATCTATTAACTTAACTTATTGGATAACATTTTTATTTGCAATAAATATTTATACCGTACTGTAAAGTTAAGTTAGCCCATAATAGGCTAGGCCTTTTTTAGATACCGGTAGGCTTATGTTAAATGTTGATTTTTGGTTAACGTTGTAATGGCTTTAATTCAAGAAGATGACCGCACGCCACACTCACAGTGAACAGTAGCGTATAGGTTAGGTTAACTTAGTTGGATCAGTTTAGTTTGATAGACCTATCTTAATTAGGCCCTAGGCCTAATTACAAACCAAATATCATAGTTTACGGTAACTTAAGTAAAAAAATTGACATTTTGGTTTAATTATTTAATAGCCTATGTCTAAATACCCGATACTGTTTCTTGTAATTTTTTGATGTCCACTTACAGTTCTTTTGACGCTGAATCCAAAAATGCAATCAGTTTTTGTGACCGGAGGGTTCCTAAGTGACCGTAATTAAATAATGAATATAAAGATTCAGTTTTGTTGAGTTATTCAGATTATTTTATTCTAAGTCCAAGTTCTAGTGGCGACTAACACTGAAAGGGGAGGATGTTTTGTGGAGTGGAAACAGCTGTTAGTTGTTTACATTCGATACTAAACAGGAAAACCACACACGACGACATGAGAGCAAAATCAGAATTACAATATGCAATAATTAGATTTTTTAAATCAAATGGACTTTGGTGCCGTTTACAAAATACAATAAATCAAATATGATAGCCTACATAAACTATTAATCACATCGAAATTTAAATAAAAAATAAAAAAAAGAATTTATTCTTGTAAAATACCAGTAATAAAAGCTAGGCCATTGCCTACATGATCACCCTCAATCCAACCACAGAAAACGTACTACTATAACCCAGAATGCCAACAGCATGGTAAAAAGCATTAAGCGTTTTGAGAGAGCTTTGCCTGTCAATCCGTAGGCAGCGCCACCAGCGTTGCTATGCTATTGCATTAGTTTATTCTCCTTTAATTTTTAAAATATTTTTGCGGGGCACTGAGCCGCACGGGTGTACTAGTTAAATATAATTATTAGTTTAACGAGCACTTAGGTTTACTGTAACAGGGAGGGTAAAAAGTGCTTTTTTGTCTTATGTTAATAGTTTAGTAAAATATGAATGCATTTTCCAAATTTTATCAAAATATGTTCATAAACTAGCAAACTTATCAATGCCTTCATGATCAATTTTGGTCTTTTCCGTTCTGTCTATTTGATCATATATTACGTTGGCTGTAAAATTGGACTGGACGTTAATGAGGTTTTGCTTGTCGTATTTGTGGGCGCGATTTATTTCCACTTCCTCTAACCTGTTAGCCTACATGATTTGTTGCATGTGTGCAGAACTTCTTAACAGTCTTCAACTGGTTTATAATCATGCATGGAATCCCTAATGTGTGCTGCGAAGTTGGATCTTTGAAGGCTGGGCTTGGAACCAATTGCTTTAATGTGCTCTTTGTATCTTAACTTGAATTTATACCCTTATCTACGTATTTACTACTTATAGTATTTAAAGCAAATCCTGGTCAGCCAACCACAAAGTAGGCCTACACTTATATAATAATCTTTAAAAAAAAAAAAAATTCATACATGGACACCTTATTTTGTCCAAGCTATTAGAAAAATTGCAATAGGGTATGAAATAAAACACCTATGGTCTAATAAAAAATAACCTTAATCATTTGTTGGAAGTACTACCTACTCATTTTGTCAAAGCTCTTTTTCCAAGAACAAATGGGCCGGTAGATCTTTCCACTAAGTGTTGTTCACTGCTCTCCCTTTCAACTCTAGCCAACAATCACGCAATTCGTTCTTCCATTTTATAATATCGCAAAATAAGGTCAAACACAAGGGCGTACACAGATATTAGGCTCCGGGAAACCCGTTACATCACAGAGCGCTCACGGAAGCTACTTCCAGTAGTGACACAAACCACTTCCCAAGGTCAACTGACAACTGGGAAAGGGGTAAGAGTAGCCGAAACTAATTCCGCAAAAGAGGTGCGTGAGGTACGTCAGGCGACAGCCCTGCCGAATGCAAACTATGGTTTTAATAAAGGAAAAATATAGTGACCCGTAACTTCCTAGTGAGGTAACTTCCGTGATGCACCCGATGCCGTTAACGTTAGGTTAAGACCGTTCCCCTTGTAAAAAATGTGAAAATGCCATTAGTGTCAAATCACACATAATTGGTTCATAATAGGGAATGGAATCTCAAAGTAATTTGAGCTTGGTGGTGGTGTCTCTTTTGACTTACTTATAATGATTCCATGTTTTTAGTACCATTGGCACAAGTGAAGACATTGTATTCAGCTTTGGACACCAACAAGGAACTTCCAAAACCTGTTGAAAAGGCTGTAAAAACCAAAGAAAACGAAGCAAAAAAGGCTCAAAAGAAACCTAAGGAAAAGAAAGAGCCTGTGAAAGAAAGTAGGCCACCTAAAACTATAGATGCTGCAGTCGCATTGGTAAGTAGTCATTCAAAATAAAGAAATATTAGAAACGTAAAAAATAAGAAACAACTATCGGTACGGTTTCTTTAAAACCTAAAAGAATAGTACCCTTGGTAACCACCAAGGGGGATAAAAGTAGCCTAATAGCCTATCTATTGTAAATTTTTTTAAAGAATAAATCAATAATTTTAGGAATAAGGGAAAATGAAATTTTTATTAACACGTTAACTTAGCTTCAGTGTGAGCTCAGCCACACACGGGGAACATTGTTTCCGATTGCCGCTTATTGTGCCAGTGTTTTACTTCAATTGAGTATAATTTGTTTTCATATACAAAAGTGGAAGGGATTGTTCCAAATTTAGTGTAGTGTGGGGTTATGGCTTGGATATAGTGAAATGAAATAGAATATAATGATAACAATAACTACAGTGAAGCATTGTGGAAGGAACCTGACCTAAAAATTGTGCTTGACGCCTTTTTGATGTTTTTGTTGATGGTGTATCTAGATTTTTCGTAACCTACTTTTTCTAATACTAAGAGCCTGCTGTTTAATGCTGCTGTCTGTTGAGTTCTTGTAAAACTATGTCCACAACGACTGAAACACAGTATCACGTTATAATATGCCTCTCCTATTGGATGAAGCTAAATTTAAACATTTTGACACACTCATCTAAGAAGCGCTTTGGCTGCTCCCATCACCAGCGCCGCCAGGCATCGCACAACCGCAGCAAAAATGTTAAGACTTAAAATTAATTGTAATTTAGATGGTATAACAAAATCTTGTGATATGTCTTAAGTGTGTCCTGGTCAGCCAACCACAAAGTAGGCATACACTTATAATAATCTTATATATATAAAAAAAAACATTTTATATATCCATTTAATAATAATAATAATTATAAGGTTAAGAATAAGTCTAGCAATTGTTTTGCTAACTTATTAAGGAAAGACTATGACAAGCATATTAATTTGTTTTTGGGTCTTTGCATTCTACTTTTACGCATTGCTCAATTTGTATAAAATAAGGTGCCGGGTGATTTGTGCTATTAATTGTGATTTGTACCAATATTTTTATCTTTCCGAAAGAGGTATCAGAACTCCGTTTCTGCACTGCTTTTCGTATTTGCTTACTTAAACCACACTAATAATCGGGTCTTCAGGGTTCAACCACGTCACAAACTTAAACTTATAACATGAAGCTAACCGTTTTGGACTCGTTGCAGGAAGCCATCATTGGAGGAGGCTTCTGTAGATGAGACAATGAGGCTGAAATGTTATAAGTTTATGTTTGTGAAGCAGTTGAACCTTGAAGATAAAATTTGTAGTGTTTGTGTTAGTGACCCAGGCAATCTTAGCTCAAATATGCTATTTGCGTACCGGATACCTGTTCTTTGTGAATTTAATTATGACTTGTTTACCTCGGTATAGGTTAATACAAGAACAAGAAGTATTTTAATTTTGACCATGGCCACTGTATAAAGGTCCCATACAGTTTGACGTTGGAATTAAGAATCTAGGTTTTTGGTGAATTTCCCATATAGGAAACCAGCTATTACCGTAGGTCTTGTGGTAAGATCTGGTACCAGGACCGATTTACTTGTTTGTTTCATGAAGTTCCCATAAGGGTCATTCTCCACTAAACGCAAAAACTAAGTATCCCTGTGAAAAAAAAAAATTATATAGAAGACTTTGATTTTCATATTTACAAAATATCTTTAATTAAATTTGTTTTATAGCATACATATGCTATTTTTTCAATAATTTGAAAAATTATCATAGATTTCTTGTTCACAGACTATGACAAGTCATGTCCGTGGACTGTCACCTACCATGTTTCTAACAGTTAGCAAGTGAATAAAAAATAAAAAAAGATGTTTTTTTCTTATGGAAATAATTATATTGCAATAATTAACTGTTAGTAATCGTCTCACCCCCTTAAATTTATTTTTAATTAAATAATTTTTATCAAAATTTCTATAAAACTCTTGTCACTAAAATTGTCATCATGTCTGTGGACAATTGAATTTTAGTCTCTAAATGACTTTTCTAGTAGTGGAACTTGACTAATGCAGTACTTGTACAAGAAGAGGGATAGCCATCTTGGATATATTCAGTTCTTTGAGTTGTGCTGTGAAGAAATTTGTGTTGTTTTGCTTGTTGTTGTGAGAAAAGGAGGCAACGTTAAGATCATCTCATCAGATCTGTGGTCAGTATTACTGTAAACACAATTGTACTGTTATTGTGTTTTTATTTTTGTACTATCCTATTACAGGTGTTCAAACCAAAACAGTCATTTTATTAAGATAACCTAAAAGGTTTTGGGTGTAGACAATCATTCTCATGCTTGGCATCATTTCCGTGGACATCATGTCCGTGGACTACGATGTCCACGGACATGATGAAAATGTCCACGGACATTATTTTAAAAGGAAAGTCAATAAATAATAACATTTTAACTTTTTTTATGTAGGTTCCCTTAATTATTTATCACCCAAACATATATTAATGCCAGAAAGTTTAAATTACACATTTAATTTCTGTCACAATTTATAGAATAACTTAAAAGAAATTTTATTACAATTTTTACAAAGAAAATTTAACTAGGCCTACTTAAGCCAATTTGGTTGCCTTAACTTAGTCATTAATTACACTTAGTACACAATTTATATTTTATGTTTATTAATATTTTAAAATACAAAATTAACTGAATGTTCAAAACTTAAATTCAAAGTATAAGTTGGAGGAAAAGTGACATTGTAATAAACTGTTTCATGATTAAAACATGAAAGATTAAAAAATTTCAACATGAATATTAATTTGAAAGCAAAATTGTCTACAATTTTACCCTCTAGGTATTTTTTTTATTTTTTTTCAGGCTTTGACAGTCAAAATGCCAGGCAAAAAGAAAAAGAAAAATTCAGACGCATACTTATTAAAACGGAAAGAGCAAAAGAGGTTGAGCATGCAACGTGCAAGGGAAAAATTAAAAACTGATCCAGACAAATATGAAGAAGAGAAGAAGAAAGATAGGGATAGGAAAAAAAGGAGTAGAAAAAGTATTCATGAAATGACAGAAAGAGAACAGAGAAAAGTTAGAAAAGGCTGGAAGAAATGTTCCCAGACTTACCGGGAACGGTTGAAAAAAAATAAAGAAATAGAGGAAGAACTTTTGAATAACACGCCACCTAACAGCCCAATGCCTATTTTAAATGTTTCAAATGAAGTTGAGGTATCAACATCAAGGGTTGACAGTGGTAAAAAGAAGAGGAGAAAAAACAGAGAAAAAATGAAAAAAGAAATGAAATCTCTAACTGATGAAAATAAAAAGCTCTTAAGGAAATTGGCAAAATACAAACAGAGGCTAAATAGATTGAAAAAAGCCAAAGTATTGGACCTAACGCCCAGGAAGAAAATTGAAAAACTATTGAACGGACAAAAGTGTTCTAATGAAGTAAAAAAACAGCTTTTATTTTCTGAAGTCTTGCAAATGCAAGTTAAAAGTAATTTTGCCAAAGAAAGAAAACTCAGCCATTCCATAAAAGGCTAATGGTAAAATCTCCCAGTGGGAAAATTGTTAAAAAATACAAGCTGTCCCATAAAGTAGCATCCTTAACTTCCTGGAGGACTCAGATCAGTGGTCAAGAATGGACCGCTGGAGTTCATTTAGTAAGAAAAAGAGACTTATTAAAAAAAGTCAAACTACGCCAGGATGTATTGACATTCCTGGAAGATGATGAAAACAGCAGGCAATGCCCTGGAAAAAAGATACGATAACAAGGTCAAAAACTAAAAAGCAGAAAAGGGAGTTGAACGACTCACTAAAAAACTTGTATACAAAATTTATATCATGCTATGAGGAACATAACAAAATAAGCTATTCTCATTTCTGCCGATTAAGGCCGTTTTGGATTGTCATTCCTCACTGCAGGTCAAGGGAAACTTGTCTCTGCAAAATCCAGACTAACATGAGCCTTATTGTTTCAAAAATGAACACGCTAAAGATGATCAGAGAAAGAACGCCTGAAGATCTAATAAAGAACATTACTTGTGAAAATGAATATTTAAAGGAGAAATGTTTGGAGAAAAAATGCATGGAGTGTAAGGGAAACAAGGTAGCATTTTTAGATTACAATGAAGAGGACAGTGTCACTTTATATCAATGGGTTGACAAGAAAGTTGAAGTGCAGATGAAAGGCAGAAAAAAGATTTGCAAGAAAACAACAAAGGAAGAAATAACTTGTTCTAAGAAAAAACTGAAAATTTTGTTTCAAAGCATGTTTGATAAATTTGTTCAGCATGTTAATAACATAATTCATCAACACCATGCTGTCAGACAAATAAAGAAGACCTTAAAAGAAAATGAAGCTTTCTTGCATATGGATTTCTCAGAGAATTATAATTGCAAATTTGGCCAAGAGATCCAGTCATTTCACTTTGGAGGAAGCAGAGATCAAGTTTCAATGCACACCTCTGTACTGTATTACCATGGCATAAATGGAACTGTCAGCCAGACTCTGTGCACATTATCTGAAAACAGAAGACATGATTCTGTCGCCATTTGTGGCCACCTAGTACCTATTTTCACGGAGATAAAAAAGTATGTTCCGAATCTGGAAAAAGTTCATTTTTTGAGTGATGGCCCGACCAATCAGTACAGGAACAGGAAGATGTTTGCTAAAAAGCTGCTAAATTTATAGCGAGAGAACTAAATGTAGAGACATTGCATTGGCACTTCTCCGAGGCCAACCATGGGAAAGGTGCCCCAGATGGGGTTGGTGGGGTCCTTAAGCGAACTGCAGACTGTGTTGTAGCTCGGGGTAAAGACATTCCCAGTATTGATGCTTTGATACGAGTGCTAGAACAAAACTGTAAAGGAGTTCATCTCTTCAAAGTAGATACTGAAGATATCTTGAAATTAGATACAGAATTCCATGGTTTAGAACTACCAAAATTTAAGGGGATTTTGAAAGTCCACGAAATAGCCTGGAGTAGAAAAATGAAAGATGAAATCTCAGCTAGACGACTCTCTTGTCTTCTATGTGAAGCCAATCAAGAATGCGACCACTATGAGATTGGGAAGATAATGATTCAAACCCCCAAATGTATCCTTTGGAAATTAGTATACATATAGGATTTTTCAATTTACCTGTTAGGGGCCTAAATGTTTTACTGTCTACTTTTTCATATAAATTACTGTTCGATTAACTACCTTTACAACTGTTCCAATTTATTTGTTTTCTGTATTTTGTTTTGGTTTTTCCTACTATTGTTTAAGACACACTCAGTTTTTATCCAAGCATATTAAAGTAGCATGATTATTTGAATGTTTTCCTTAACCAGTTTTTCAGGTGATAAAAACCATGATGGAGAAGGAGGTGATGACAATGTCTCCTGCACTAATCTACCTGCTAAGTGTATCCTTTTTAATTTGTTTTGTTGGATTTCTATTTTGCTAATTTATTACTTTTCTCAAAGGAACAGATGAATAATTTTACAAGTTACAACAGTTTCATTGAGCTATTAGAAGGCTTGTACTTATAAATATATTTAAAGAAAGATCTTTGAAAAATGGTATCTGAATGAGGTTCTCTAGAATACATAATTCTGTGATTCTCATCCCCCTGTGATAACCTCAAAATTTACTGCTAAAGGTCTATCCCTCAGCTCCATGGACATCAGCTCCATGGACTCCATGGTCAATTTAATGACCACGGAGCTGAGTAAATGTCCACGGAGCTGAGGGTTTTAGCTTTTCATATATAAACTATGGGTTTTTTGGTGTAATTTACATTGATTTAAATAAGTTACCTACGAGACTTCAGTTATTATTTATAAAATTTTTAAATACAACAACTTATTTACTTTCCAAATACAAAAACGCATTGATTTTCCTTCACTGTTTTACAGCTAAGAAACAGAAGACATTCCGGAAGAAAAAGCCAATATACTCTGCCATATACAGTGATTCGGATTCTGATCCAGATAACCCTCCAGAGCTCAATGTGAAAACCAATGACTTTGTTGTCGTTAAAGTGTTCGGGAAAAAAACCTTGAACTTCTATGCAGGTTGTGTCACAAAATGTTTCAATAACGGGGGTTACCAGATAAGATTCATGCGAAGGTGCACTGACACTAAAAACAAATTCTTTTTTTCCAGTGAGCCTGAAGCATCAGTTACCAAAGATGAGGTTGTTGCTACTTTGGAGCAACCAGATTTAATAAATTCTAGAGGCCTGTACGTTTTCAAACAATTGCCTGAGAATTACAAGTTATTAGGTTAGCTTTCAAGTAGTAGGCCTATTTAGCTGAAGCTTCTTGAATTTTATATCCTGTTATAAAGACTTGTTACCTATGTATGTAGTTTCAGTAAACATTAAATGAGTTCTTAATTTATTGCTTAGTTTTGATTTAGCCTCCCAAATGATGAATGTTTTATAAATTACATAAACTTGAGTACGCCAATTTAAACAGATTTGTTGCGCTTCCCTGCTTTAATGATTTTAATGACGAAGCACCTAAAAAGAATTTAAAAACATTGTTTGTAAGCATTAGATAATAAACTTTTAACATTACATAAAAATACTAAGAATATCAACATTTTTACCCAATTGAAGAGCAAACGCATGTTTACGTCTCTACTCCGTGGACATGTCACAACTCCGTGGAAACAAAAAAAAAAAATATATTTTTTTCTTTTAAATAAGTAGAAAAGCTTGTGTTTCAAAATGCCTAGGCCAGGGTTACCTAGTGAGATTTATGAAAAGGTGTACTGACACCAAAAACAAATTCGTCTTTTCAACCGAGCCAGAGGCTTGTGTCAGTAATGATGAAGTATTATCTATTTTGAAAGAGCCTTCTTTGTTAAACTCCAGAGGGTTGTATGTATTTGAAAACCTACCCCAACAATATAAATTGTTGAACTAAATCATTAATAGTTTGTTGCTGTACTCATTAAGCTTACACTTGACGGAATAGTTTTATTTTCCTGATGCTGTGGTTGTCCCAGTAGAGTTCTTAAATATGTTCTTACTTATTCTTCAAATTTTATAAACATAAGAGCCTTTACTTTTACAAAGTATTTCTTTTACTTTCAATAAATGTGTAATTATTTTAATTGTGTGTATAGTTTTATTAATTTCCCTAAAACATCAGGTCCGTGGACATTGCGGTCATGTCCGTGGACACTTATAAATAAAAACATTAATTTAAGCAAAAAATGGACAAGTATCATCTGGGCGAGCTATATGGTCTAAATAATGAATATTAGTTGAACACAAACTGATTACTAAAAATTAAAAAATTAAAATTTTATAATTTTGTTTTTTGCCTTGTCGAATTCGACGTTTTGTGGAGAATGACCCATAAGCTAAAAACACCAACTATTTGAATTAATATAAAACCTAGTTCTAGTTATACAGTAGAACCTCTTTAATCCGAACTAATTGGGACCAGGGGTAGTTTGGACTATTGAATAGTTCGCATTACAGAACATATTGTTGTTTTTACATAACAATAGCTAAAACATGGCTAAAATTGATCAACAAAATTTTGGGGAAAGACAAACGCAGACAGTAAAGTAAAATACAGTGTTTATTTAATACAGTAGTAAACATGGTGAATAAACAGTACTGTAAATTAAATACAGTGTACAATAAAGAACTGCTGTACTGTGTATAGAGTACAGCAATCAAATCAAATCAAATCAAAATTTTCTTTATTCATTATGTACACATAGAGTACAGAATGGCGTCAACAAGTACTATTATAAACTAGCAAGTACAAGTATATATAATACAATAATAAATTAAAATTATAATCACTGTAAGAAATTAAATTTACTGTTACAGACGACATATGCTTAAAAAAATTCATTAAAACTGTACAAAGGTTTAACAATAATAAATGACTTCAATTTCTTTTTGAAGGACCCAAAATCAGTTATACATTTTATGTTGTCTGGTAATGAATTATAAAATTTGATGCCTGAATATGTTGGCTTCTTCTCATAAAATGTTAGCTTATGTCTATTAAAACCAAAATTATTCTTATTTCTAGTTTCATATCTGTGGTTAAAACCTAGCATACAATGACTATTTTGATTTTTTTAAATCCACAGAATCAGATCATAGATTAATTGGCTGTAAACTGTCATTATTCCTAAATTTGAAAAATGTTCTCTGGCTGACTCAAACCACTTAAGTTTCATTATTATTCTTATTGCTTTTTTTTTGCAATATAAGTATCATGTTTAAATTTTCATTAGAGGTGTTGCCATAAACCGACAAACCAAAAGAGACATGAGAGTGCACAAAAGCAAAATAAACTGCTTTAAGGGTTTTAATATCACAAAATGGTGATAATTTTCTAAGGATGAAAATACCTGTTGACATTTTTTTACAAACTTGAGATACATGAGTGTTCCAGCTAAGAAGTCTATCAACAGTTAAACCAAGGAATTTTGTTTCCTTAACTTCATCAATAAAGGAATCATTAAGACAAACATTCATTACCACAGACCCACTTTTCCTATTTGAAGCGGAAAAACTAATATATTTAGTTTTTGTTTATTTAATAAAAGGTTTAAATCAGCTAAATGTTGTTGGATTGCATTAAGTTTTATAAAAGAAGATATTTCTATATCATTTGCATGGTATCCGGATAGTTTTATATTTACATCATCTGCATATAAAGTGATTTTACTTTGATCACTGAAATTAGCTAAGCTATTGATGTAACATAAAAAGAATAAAGGTCCCAATATAGATCCTTGTGGTACACCATATTTCAACGGACTGTTACTGGAACGGCAAGATATAAGTTGATTATATTTGTTTACGTATTTCAGTTCAACAAAAGTAGTTCGATTACATAAATAAGATTTGATCCAATCATAAGCTCTATTTTTTATTCCAAAATTTGAAAGAATACTTAATAATTTGGTATGACAAACACTGACAAATGCCTTGCTGAGGTCGATGAAAATTCCTACGGTTTGCTCGCCTTTATCTCGCCTTTATCAAGGGGGGTTCGGGGCCCAATGAGGGGTTCGGATTAGTGGACGTTCGGATTACGGGGGTTCGGATTAAAGAGGTTCTACTGTATATATATACAGGGTGTGTCTTGTAAGTAGGTACAAATAATTTAAGAATAGGTTTATAGAGTCGTTGCACAAAATTGCAGATAACCGCAGTTGACGTGCAGAACGTGCTGGAGGTGGGGCAGGCTAGGTTTCCTGACGCACCTCTAGTGTGGCTCAAAGGGTTTGCTTCGTGGCTCAACACCAAACTGCCTGTTGATCACACGGATAATACGTTTACTGCCAAGAGTTGGGAATACCCTCTGTGTTTGCTACACAAAGATATCAGGTAGGGCAGGGTTCTTCCTACTATTAACTAAGGGTTTTGCTATAAAATCAAATGTATAGCTTCAGCTTGATACTTTCTGTAGCCGTTTAAATTTTTAAATCAACATCTGTGAAATCAGCAGACAGAGAAAAACTGCCTGTGTATCTTCTGCGTTGCTATAATTTGTTTAATTATGGTATAAATGAGCTTGCATTAATTGCAAAATTCTTTTGTTTCACACCTCTCTGTGGTATAGTGAGCTGATTTTAACTCTTTTGGTTTTTTCTTCCTATTACTAGCTGCATGGTAGCCAAAGTAATATCTTTTCACATCTTTTGTAAATTAGAAAAGTAAGGAAAATTAAATAAAGAACATTCTCAAAGTTTGTATTTTTATTATAAATAAATTCAAATTTATTGTATTCACTCTACCTTTTTTATCATTCAATATTTCTTTCACTTGAAATTAATTTTAAAATAATATTATTATTTAATGCTAGGTTTTAATCCTCCAACTTGAATATAATTGACCCATTACTTTATTTAACTAGGTACTTAGTAAAAAAAAAAATTAATCGATAACTGTTGTCAGGTCTGTTCTAAAGAAAGCTTTGAAAGAGGTGCCTGATGCTGCAGTCCAGATGTTCTTTGATTACTGCCTTACGTCAATGGCAAATGATATGACCAAAGGTAGGTTATGAATAATGAGAATTATTTCAGCTTTGAAATAACAGGTTCATTAAGGGGTTTAACCCTCTAGACCACCTAGCACTTAGGTGGAAAAGACCTACATTGTGTTTCGGTAATTACTGTATGGGAAAGCAGGCTGAGGTTCTCAGTCACATAAACTCAGGGAAGGGGTTGCATGAAATAGTAGTAGTGTCTAGTCAAACTTCTGGTTAGGATCATGTTATACCAGCACATTTGTCACGGGAAATAGGACGCTAAATTTCCAGGTTAAGTGGAGCTGCAAACGCAGCGGGAACCATGCATCGCAAGGGCATGCCCTTATACACAGACCATTGGTAAGACAACGCGGTCACGGGGTGATCGTCGGTATGACTCGCGGTCACGGCGTGATCGTTGGTAGTATTCCTGAAATTTCAGGACTTGCCCATCCCTACTTATTTCCACGATAGACACCATCCAGTTAGGTGGCTTTTTGTTATGATCTGAATGGATAAGAGTCCACTCCGACACAAGAACACTGAAACACTTTTTTCTTTGGAAGAGATGTCCCTTGGTTGAAAATGCTGTTGGTTGTGTATGATGAAAAATCTTTTGTGTTTATTGTTCTGAAGTACACTCTTTCACATTCAGGTACGCCTGCTGTTCTAACAAAAATCCTTAAATCTCCTTTTGATTTATGCTGCATCCATAAAAAAAAAACAGTAAAAAAGTTTTTACTGAAGTCTATATTTACAAAAATGTTTACACACACTAGTATCGCGGTCTTATCAATCGGACAACGAGATGACAAAAGTCCAAACAACCGTCGAACGGCCTAAATGCCAACAACCCCAGTCCATGAAATGAAACCGAGGAAGAAAGACCTCACGCCATAACTCCCTTGGTAGTCTGACATAGCATTGTGTGTGTAAATACTTTTTGTAAATATAGACTATAGTGTAATAAGAAGATGAATTAAGAAGACCTCTGAAGATGTCACATAAGGTGCAGAAATGCATAAGGTGACACAAACATCTTACACAAGAACTCAGGCAACAATGAATCTAAATCTAATATCATTCAACTGTTTCCTTTTTTATTAAAAATTGGGCCACAGGTCCACATAAACGAAGGCCTACTTCAGCGCCTAACAGTTAATACTTTCACATACTAACCAAGATGAGTGGATTTGCATTTTGATAAGTTTGTTGTTATTTTTCAGGCAGTCCAGTGACGGGATACAAGATGTTGCTACAGTTGGTAGCATCGCAGACTCCATCTGTCGCGGTGGCAGACCTGGCGAAGGCTGCGACGTTACGTCACTCATACCAGAACCGTCCCGCTATCGGATGCTCGGTGATGTGGGCGCTTGGACAGGGCGGATTCAAAGACATCCTTGCTGGACTTCAGGGTAAGACTTTCTGAGCTATTGTGTTTTCCAGAGTATCTAATTAGTTGAATATTCTAGACCAGTGTTTCCTAACATGTGGTAAGCGACCTTTGGGGCTGTAGGATGATCTTAATACAAGAATTATATTTCACATGTATGTCAGGATTGTTTGGTGTATATACAACTTGACATTAGAACAACCATAAGAGTTTTTGGTAAGTTTAATACAGTAAAACCCCGATTATCCGAATTAATTGGGACCGGGGTCAATCCCGATAAAAAAAAAATTAGGATAATCGGACACAGAATGGTAGCGAATGAACTTTATTGAGTATAACCAAGACAGAGCTGTTAAATTTAATTGAAGTACAGTAGAGGAACAAATACTGAGATAAATAAAAACAAAATTACAGTACAATATTAAGTTCTTTTCAAAAAGTTCTTCAACAACGCTTACTTATACATCTTGATCAGTGTAAGTTGCCATGACATTGTAGCTCATTTCCGCGCAGCTAAAACACGCAGGCGCCGGACGGCAAGAAGCTGTACACCGTCACACTCTGGTTGCCGCTCCATCCATTTAAGGGCGTTGTCAAAACAGAATTGTTCTTGAAATTGTGTATCCATCCCGTGCTTTTTTTAAAATCAGCTACACCCATTTTTTCACAGAACATTTGCGCCTTTTCACATAAAATAGGTCCTGAAATCGGTTGTCCATTAGATCGTTGGTACCAGGTAAAAACTGCATTCTCAAGCTGTTCATCTTTTGCCTTTTTCATTACTTTTCGCGACAAACATCCATCATCACTTTCCAATGTTGTCACAAAACTTAAAATCTTTTCACTGTTATTTTTAATGTCAGTAATCGTAGCTGCCCTGACACCAAAACTCTGCACAACTAATACCTTTCCCGCCACTCCGTTTTTTAACTGGTTGATTATTTCCACTTTGTCCTTTAGCGATAGGACTACATGTTTTCGTTTTGCACTCAATTTTCCTACTTATTTAAACACACATAACCATTAAATAATTCAAATCACAAGTTTGACAAACTCACAACTAAAATAAAATAAAATACGAACAAAAACAAAAAAAACTGCGATCTGCACAGTAGGAGAGGGAGGAGCTAACTAACCTAGCTCTGATAGTTCACATGTCATTGGGTAGGGGGAGTGGCTGCAGGTGGATGCACAATACACTCTGCGCATCAAAACACTGCCACGCTGTCAATTCACTACACCGCCGGGTGGGGTGGCATCGTCATTGTGTTAACACGACAGTCAGTCAAATTTTTGCACTTGGTTTTAATTTTTTATATTAAGCTTAGAGCCGATTTGGATAATTGGCGATGCGGTTAATCGGTACTCAGATAATAGGCGTTTTACTGTATAGTAAAAAAATAAGTGATTGGTTAGAAATTATTTATCTCAAGATGTATGAGTGAGAAAACAAAAACCTCTTGTGTCTGGTGATCGGATTAGATTATCTAACATATTAGTGACTTTGCAGTGTGGAAGCACGTGATGTTCCCAGTGTATCCGTTGAGGAATTACACACACTTTGTAACCGACTACCTCAAGCATCTCCTAGCCAGACATTTAGCCAGCAAAACGATTACAGCCAAACACTACTTGGACATTGTAGATGTGGTTATTTCCTCAACACAACCAGCGAACCACGAGCTGTGGAGTCACTTGAAGACCTTACAGGTACGTGTTGGTTTCTGTAGTGATGTACGATATTTACTAATAATTGTTACTATCGACTAATTGGTTGCAAGTTGGAATATTTAATTGACTTATTACTTATTAGTTTAGATAGGTTACCACGGTCACAGCAGATTGTCTTCGGGTGATGACCGTGTTGTAAAATGAGTAGGCTAAGACTAGACGCCGACGTTTTGGATGCGTAGTTCAATAGTAGTTTGCCCCAAAGATGGATAGCTACTATGCATCCGAAACTTCAGTCTCTATAGTCTTACTCGTTTAACGACGAGGTCATAAACCGAAGACCTAAATTTGACAGTTTGACTTAGTTGCCCATGACCAACTAAAACCATGGACTAGTTTGACTAATATATTTTAAAATGACTAATATATGTTGCTACTAGTCAACAATCCTCGAGATGAAATCATGTTTTAACAATCCTGTGAAGAAAATGTTGCATATATGTTAATGAAATACTAATTAGTTAGGATAGTTACGATTTATCTTTTAGTTCCACCATTGACTATTGGAATAGTCAAGGGTTCCACATGAAGTGACCTAAAACTATTTGACAAGTAGGATAGAATAGAGGCCATCTAGCTTCTCTGTGAAAGTCAGTGTCCAGGGGCTAGTAAATATAAAACAAAAGAAAACAAAAACATATAACTGATATTCCTAATGTACTTCTTCAAACAAATCTCTTCAACCTATCCTAAGAAGAAGTCCTACGGCAGGACAAAATATTTTTTCTATGTTTCATGTTCTTTTATTGTGTATTTATTAGCCCATGGACTCTAATTTTCTCACAATTAAAAACACTCGTAACTTGTTAAATGTCTTGAAATAATAATATGATTGGTTGATTTACGATTTAAAACAGTTTTACTGGTAAGAATTTGTAAACTTTTGACGTTTAACCAATTTCCTTGATGAAATTGACGAATTCAGACCTTAAGTTTTTTTCTCCCTTCAAAAAGGTGGCACCTTGCTCACTAATAGCACAAATAAAAATTTGTCATTGGGAGTTAATTTCTAAACGTTTCAGGAGATATTGTGTAACTCCCAGCCTAGCAACTCTCTACACAGTCTGGTGGAGCCGCTGTTGACAAGACTGAGTAGCAACAGCTCACCTCCTCTAAGGCAAGAGGCAAGTCAATGTAGTGATAAGATACCAGTTAAAAAAATAAGCCTTAATAAGATGAGATGATAAGACATTATAGGATAGATAACGTGATAAGGCGTTATAAGACAAGATATGTGATAAGATAAGAGTTTTCTCCAGTCTTCACATTAATATTTTACTTCCTTATAAATATGTTTTTGTTGTACTGAATCCAAAACGGCTAATTTCAATATGCTGCAATGGGCCTAGAAGTTCTTTTAGTCATTGGGGCAACAATGAATCTGCAGCTACCAAATTGTTGAGCGTTTCTTTTTGTATTGAAATTTACTATAGAAAATATGATAATAAATTTGATTGATTTGGATCAAGTGTGAACGTGTCATGGTGAATAGATAGATTAAAGAAAGTTGTAAAGAAATATTTATATAACATCTTCTACGAAGGGTAAAAAGTAGTAAAATGTTGTAAAACAGTGATCATTAGTAAAAATTATTATATATCAAAATTTGTCATAATTTTGTAAATTTTTATCTTTTTCCTACAATAATCCTCCTAAATGAGTCATTTTCAAAAACCTTAACTGCCCGTTGTCATAGACTACTTTGCAGAGATTTAACGACAGTGAAGTACTGATGCAGTACAAGTGAAATTAGTGATGACAACAGTGATGAGGTAGAGCAGGCGGTGTTGGTTTGTTGTAGGCAAACGTATAATCTCAAAAAAAGCCCAAAATGCCCAGTCATCCGCAGATTGCTATAAAATTCCCACAACCCCTCAATGAAGAAGTGTTACTTCAATATATTTATTACATGGTTATGGCTATGGTTTTTTACATGGTGTCTACTGGAAATCACGGATGTCACTGATTTTTCTGTAGGGTCACGGAAGTCACTGAAAAGGAAAGGCTTTTCATTTTAAGTCCCAGAAAAAAACGTGCCTAGCTAATATTTAGTTCCTCCAGACCTGTCCTTTGTTTTGCTGCAGGCAACGATTATATTCATAATGCAGAATCAGCGAGAATCTATTTTGGGAGCAGGCAACCAGCTTAAATCGTCAGGACACAAAAATACTGTATGGACGATTATCTCATATTCAAGTCACAGAAAATTGATGTCCTATATGTACCAAAGGTTGTGCATTTGTGTAATTCCCCCCCCCCCCTCTAAAGTCACTGAAATTAAATTTTATCTACTGTTAGATACCCTGTTATAATTTAGTGGTGTTTTGATCCAAGTTTAAAAGCTTTTTTTGTTGTTTCAGCTGGTCAGATATCTGTGCCACTGTCTGGCTACGGACACCCAGAGTTGGTCTGAGTGGAGGAGAGTCTACACTAAACTACAACCTCAGTCCGCTATTCTCCTTAGGCGTCTCAGTAAGTATGATGACTTGTAGTGTGTAAGATATAAGATAGTGTCAGCTGGTCAGATATCTGTGCCACTGTCTGACTACGGACACCCAGAGTTGGTCTGAGTGGAGGAGAGTCTACACTAAACTACAACCTCAGTCCGCTATTCTCCTTAGGCGTCTCAGTAAGTATGATGACTTGTAGTGTGTAAAGATATAAGATAGTGTCAGCTGGTCAGATATCTGTGCCACAGTCTGGCTACGGACACCAAGGGTGTCTGAGTGGAGGAGAGTCTACACTAAACTACAACCTCAGTCCGCTATTCTCCTTAGGCGTCTCAGTAAGTATGATGACTTGTAGTGTGTAAGATATAAGATAGTGTCAGCTGGTCAGATATCTGTGCCACTGTCTGGCTACGGACACCCAGAGTTGGTCTGAGTGGAGGAGAGTCTACACTAAACTACAACCTCAGTCCGCTATTCTCTTAGGCGTCTCAGTAAGTATGATGACTTGTAGTGTATAAAGATATAAGATAGTGTCAGCTGGTCAGATATCTGTGCCACAGTCTGGCTACGGACACCAAGGGTGTCTGAGTGGAGGAGAGTCTACACTAAACTACAACCTCAGTCCGCTATTCTCCTTAGGCGTCTCAGTAAGTATGATGACTTGTAGTGTGTAAAGATATAAGATAGTGTCAGCTGGTCAGATATCTGTGCCACAGTCTGGCTACGGACACCAAGGGTGTCTGAGTGGAGGAGAGTCTACACTAAAGTACAACCTCAGTCCGCTATTCTCCTTAGGCGTCTCAGTAAGTATGATGACTTGTAGTGTGTAAGATATAAGATAGTGTCAGCTGGTCAGATATCTGTGCCACTGTCTGGCTACGGACACCCAGAGTTGGTCTGAGTGGAGGAGAGTCTACACTAAACTACAACCTCAGTCCGCTATTCTCCTTAGGCGTCTCAGTAAGTATGATGACTTGTAGTGTGTAAAGATATAAGATAGTGTCAGCTGGTCAGATATCTGTGCCACAGTCTGGCTACGGACACCAAGGGTGTCTGAGTGGAGGAGAGTCTACACTAAACTACAACCTCAGTCTGCTATTCTCCTTAGGCGTCTCAGTAAGTATGATGACTTGTAGTGTGTAAAGATATAAGATAGTGTCAGCTGGTCAGATATCTGTGCCACAGTCTGGCTACGTACACCAAGGGTGTCTGAGTGGAGGAGAGTCTACACTAAACTACAACCTCAGTCCGCTATTCTCCTTACGCGTCTCAGTAAGTATGATGACTTGTAGTGTGTAAAGATATAAGATAGTGTCAGCTGGTCAGATATCTGTGCCACAGTCTGGCTACGGACACCAAGGGTGTCTGAGTGGAGGAGAGTCTACACTAAACTACAACCTCAGTCCGCTATTCTCCTTAGGCGTCTCAGTAAGTATGATGACTTGTACTGTGTAAAGATATAAGATAGTGTCAGCTGGTCAGATATCTGTGCCACTGTCTGGCTACGGACACCAAGGGTGTCTGAGTGGAGGAGAGTCTACACTAAACTACAACCTCAGTCCGCTATTCTCCTTAGGCGTCTCAGTAAGTATGATGACTTGTAGTGTGTAAAGATATAAGATAGTGTCAGCTGGTCAGATATCTGTGCCACTGTCTGGCTACGGACACCCAGAGTTGGTCTGAGTGGAGGAGAGTCTACACTAAACTACAACCTCAGTCCGCTATTCTCCTTAGGCGTCTCAGTAAGTATGATGACTTGTAGTGTGTAAAGATATAAGATAGTGTCAGCTGGTCAGATATCTGTGACACTGTCTGGCTACGGACACCCAGAGTTGGTCTGAGTGGAGGAGAGTCTACACTAAACTACAACCTCAGTCCGCTATTCTCCTTAGGCGTCTCAGTAAGTATGATGACTTGTAGTGTGTTAAGATATAAGATAGTGTCAGCTGGTCAGATATCTGTGCCACAGTCTGGCTACGGACACCAAGGGTGTCTGAGTGGAGGAGAGTCTACACTAAACTACAACCTCAGTCCGCTATTCTCCTTAGGCGTCTCAGTAAGTATGATGACTTGTAGTGTGTTAAGATATAAGATAGTGTCAGCTGGTCAGATATCTGTGCCACTGTCTGGCTACGGACACCCAGAGTTGGTCTGAGTGGAGGAGAGTCTACACTAAACTACAACCTCAGTCCGCTATTCTCCTTAGGCGTCTCAGTAAGTATGATGACTTGTAGTGTGTAAAGATATAAGATAGTGTCAGCTGGTCAGATATCTGTGCCACAGTCTGGCTACGGACACCAAGGGTGTCTGAGTGGAGGAGAGTCTACACTAAACTACAACCTCAGTCCGCTATTCTCCTTAGGCGTCTCAGTAAGTATGATGACTTGTAGTGTGTTAAGATATAAGATAGTGTCAGCTGGTCAGATATCTGTGCCACAGTCTGGCTACGGACACCAAGGGTGTCTGAGTGGAGGAGAATATACACTTAAGTACCCGATAACCATATAATAGGTAATAAATCTGAGTTCTTAAACTAAATATTTTTGTGAAAATCCATCCAGATGAATGGACATCGACATAGTCTACTGGTTTACCGCAACAAGTGTATATCAGAGCAAGTGTTAGTGGCCACAAACTAGATCAAAATACACTGGGGAATCCGCAAAACCAGTCAAACCCCTAACAGAAAGACTGACCCTACAAATTCTCATCTCAATGTTTACAGACGCAGACTGGGAATCCGTCAGTTCCCAGCTTCCGTTGAAGAATCTCAAGGAAACTTTGAGGACTTTTAAGGTCACTAACGACGACCTTCACAAGAGCAAGCAGAGAAATGAAGGCCTGCAGGAGTGCTCTAGGCTTTGTGTGGTGAGTGAAACAAAATGTTTGAACCGTCAGAAGTTATTTCAAAATTAAATTTAAATAGATAATTTTTAATACTTAGACAGTCAATAAAATATAAAAATCTCCTAGGAAGACTTAAAATTTCTTGTTATGAAATTTATATTTAATTTTAATAAAGAATACTTAAAAAAATATATAAACATAAACTCAGTGATGTCATCAAATTATGGGACATAGGTCACCCATAAGCACGGAGGAAGTTTTCACCATGAGGGACGCCGGTGCTCCATGAGCACTGGTGAAAGTGTTCACTTATTATTCACTTACTCATTACTAATTCAAATAAATCTAAAATGTACCGTCATAGACTAACCAATGGAAGTAGACTTCTCATCCCATTGTAAATTTTGAAGCTTTTTTTAGTATCTAGTTCATGTAGTCGACACTGATCGCTAGTGTCGTCACAGTAGTGTCAACAAAATTTTGTTTTTATTATTTTAGGGTTAATTTTATGATTTGTAATTTACTGTTTGATTTTAAAACTTGGGTACAAGTTATTGTTTATATAGTTTCATTTTGCTTAACGAGGTATTAAATTACTGAAATTACAAGAAACAAATTGTAAACAAAACACAACCTCTACAGTGCACCGGACATAACTAAAAATAAAATTGGGATCATCTGTTCCATAAGGATGAGAAATCTACTGTACAACGCAAACTGTAAAGAATATTTCTCCACGCGCATGAAATGTCGCTCTCCTCCGACCGAGCTAGGTGGGTTAGTTGGGAAATGCATGTGCAAGTGCTGCCGAACCGCAATAGGTTGCTGGCGACCCCTAGTGCAGACAAGTTGTTGAACGTCTCACATTTTTTAGAAATTAGTAAACTTAAACTACAATAATATGCAATAATTTGGGTGATTTCATTGTACAAAAATACTATAGAAAGCTATTTACACTAACTTTTCATCATTCAGGTCAATTTAGCTCCTGACTACATTGTTTTGATTGAAATATTCTGTTAGTTTTTCTGAAAATCAACAGAAAAATTATTTTCTCTATGATAATTTTCCTTTTAATTTTTAGGCTCTTCTTGAAAAAATCTCTGGATCCAAGAAATCATTCCCTTGGAAAACCATTGTTTTTGTGGTGTTTTTGGCCGTGGCTGGTGCAGTGGCTTTTGATTCCAAAGTTCACAACGGATTCAAAGGTAAGAACCGTATTTTCCTCCTTAGTTTATCCTTTTTGTCTGAAATGAATTGTAGAATAAAATCGCATAACATGTTTCTTACAGTATAAGAAATAACACAAACATTAAACTTCTAATCAAATTAAGTAACTCTCTTACTCAAGTGTGAAAAGAAAAGAAGTTGGCCTAGCGAAGCTAGCCGATGTTTACTGAGCCTAAACTTTTAAGAACGCATTTAATAATGTTTTTAACTCCTGTAACAAAATTAGAAAGACAAACCTTACCATAGTCGCTTATCTAAGAACTATACCTATGCCAAAGCCTATCGTTGAGTATTTTATGTTCCATTTAAGAGGATTTCAATTCAAGGTATTAAAAAATTCACTACCGAGCGTTACAATCATTGCCACAGACCATGGTACAGTAGACTCTTGATAATTCGAAATTGGTGGGCCAAGCATATAAATTTGAATTATCAAGAGTTTTGAATTATCAAGAGTTTGATTTATCGGGAGAAAAATAAACCATTCGAATTACAGAGAGTTCATTTGTTTAATACATACAAAGGTACAGCACTATACAATAAAACATCATACCGTATTTTAGTACACTTTTAAACAATCAACGGCTTATTTTTCAGTTACTGTAGTTGCAAAGAGATCTGTTATTTAGCGCTACTGTATATATTTCGCCAAAAGCTGAACTTTCAGCTGTCTGACAACTACGTTTGTGCTCAAGGAGATGTCACGCAATCTAGAGATCGGATTGCCAACTTAGAAAAACAAGTCAGCGAACTCAGACTACTGCTCTAATTAAACAAACATCAAAACGTCCATCAAATAGCCTACCATGGGAACAGGATGTACTGTACTGTATAGTTTCCTGTTATAACAGGAAGAGATCACTTCGAATTATAGAGTGTTTTGCCGACTAAACTTCGAATTACTGCGTGTTACAAATTGACCTGCCCTCTATTTGGACTTTGAAATACCGAGTGTATCAAAATGCATGGTAAAAATTTGAAATATTGAGAGATTCTCTAGGGACTGAGCCTTCATTTTGAATTATCGAAAGTTTTGAATTATCAAGTGTTTGAATTACCAAGAGTGGACTGTATACAATTTAATCTTACACATAGACCGGGTGTCACTTGGTTAACAGTACATGCAGACCACGGTCAAAAACCAACAACATAAATAGACAACGGTCTATAGAATCTATTGAAGACAATAGTGAAAATTATTATATTTTTCTTGAAATAACCCAAACGCCGCATATATGCGACACTTCATTTTTGTTTGTGTTTTGATGTGGAAGTAAGTAAAAAAAGAGATTATTACAGAAAAGTTTATAATTGAACAAATATAAAAGCTACATAAGATGATATTGCAACATACATAACTTACTGCATACATACATACAGTGATGCAGCAAAGTAAAGAACAGTTTTTCCAACTATCATATAATGTCACCAATCATCAAATCTAAAGACAAAGTGATGAATTGTGCGTCAGACATCCCTGTGGACCACTGCAGAGAATTCAGTGCCTTTAGATAGACCGTTACAAAGATAAGCCTTTTGATAACATTGGAACACTGATGCAAATATGCGTCGTCAGTCTATTTTAATGTAACTAGCCGCCGCATATATACGTCGGCAGTCTATGGGGAGAAACCGGCCATCGTATATGTACGTCGCTGGTCTAGATGAATGGAAAATTTTTTGTACTATTGCGGTAGCAAATGTGTTAAAGAAATATTTATCAACTCATTGTGTTCTTGTAGTCTTTTTGGTGTTTCAATAGGATGGAAGAAGGCTGCCTTAATACTTACAATGAGATAAGAATATACTGTCAATTATACAGTTCTAATTACCAAAATTTAGATAATGAACACGGTTAATCTACTTTAAAATAAGCATTCTTTTGTCTGTACTTAAATAATTTATAGGTAGTTTAAACAATTGAATTTCCTTTAATTATGTGTTATTTTAGCATCCAAAACTGGAGTCTTTCTGAAAGACATTGGAGCTTTGAAGTACGGTGAACAAGCCTTTGACAGAATAAAAGAAGTTTCCATTCAAGGCTACAGGTAAGAACTTAACTTTTTTGTTTAGACTAGCCTACAACATACACTGTCACATTTCGTTGACTGGAGTCATTAGTATGGCTGACTGTTAGTACTTATCAGCAGTCGCCGAGCCAGAAGGCAGGGAGTTTGTATACAAAGAGTTTAGAATCATGTAATGGTGTTTTATTTGTGAAGAGTTCACCTGCTTAATGTATATACCAGGTATGTGAGATCCTCTCAAAATAAACAGTTCACTTAGAAGTTGATGGGATGAGTGAATCGACCTATCAGGAAGTATACAATTTGGATGGGTATACAATGAAAGGACAAAGTTCCTTGGCATTCTGTTGGATAGAAAACTGTTGTTGAGTCATGTTCACATGATCTGTTCAAAAGTTAGTAAGAGATCGTTGTCTTTGTTAGGAGTCTGCAAGCAAATTTGTAGGTCAAGCCAACAGTTAGCTCGAGAGATTGGTAGCCAGATATAGTTTTTGTGTCAATCAGATGATATACAATTTTGTACATTTGTTGTCCTAACACCATTAAGGGTGCGCTCTACCTCAGCTCGGAAATCTCAGAACGATGTTCGAAGTGTCCACCAGACTGCGCCGTGTCGGTGCAACCCAGTTGGAGGGGAAGTGGTGGGAGGAGCTAGGAGGTTCGCGAGTTGACTGCTACACACGCGCGCAAGCGCAACCGGGTTCTTATTCGCGCGTCCGCTTATCTTTAGCTTTTGCTCAACCTCCATCATGCCCTGCCACCGACACTCACTGGCAGCAACGTGACGTTCGCTATCGCTCCCATAAGCTTATACAGTAAAAAGTAAAACATTCCTAAATATTGAGTCTTGTTTGTCATCTATAATATTAAAACAAAACAGTGTTTTTTTATTTCACGATTCTGAATCAACCACTCGACGGATTTTCATGATTTTTGTGTTGAAAGAAAGATAATTTTGAGAACTAGGGAATGTCTAAGCCATAATTTTAGTTCAGGGTCCCAGTTATTTAGAAATTAAGTTTTAATTTTTAAAAAGTCTAGCAGCCGAAGCTAAGATTCTAAACTAGCTTTTGGCATAAAATAATTTGCTTAACATAACAGCTGTAAACATTCAGCTTTTGTGTCACAAATTCAGCATTTGGATAAAAAATGTAAAGATATACTTAGGGTTGACTTATTTATACGATGTGTAATGCTAATCATTGATAGGTTCTGGGGCCCATTTCATAATAAAGTACAAACTAATATTATTAATTAATCAGCTGATAGCCCAATGCAAATCTAATGGAAATTACAAGTTACATGTTGTAACTTGTAACTTGTAGTTTATTATGAAATGGGCCCCTGTAAGAGGATGACAGATTATTGTCGGGACCACGTAAGTTTGCAGTTGGTGGCAGCCAATTACAAGACAAGGCTAGCGCGACGTTGCCACATCACCCATTGACAACACTAATTAAAATATAAAAGCAATATTTTCAAATCAGCTGGTATTATTAGATTTGGCAACACTGCACCGTTCTCATTGGTTCAATAAAAACCATATGGTAAATAGGCTCCTCCCTCAACTGCAAACTTATGTGGTCCCGACAATAATTAAATATACATAGTAAAATACTAGGATGTTCAAATTATATTTTAAAGCAATCTTTGTAATCTTCGATTTGTTTTAGAGCAATATAATTTGTTTTTACTAACAGCTGGTTAAATATAAACTATGGAACTATGAAATTATTTTATTTACTCATTTTGTCATTGATTATAGGAAATAAGTAAGATTAGTAGAGATAATTAGACCACAGTTTTAACCAAAATTAATCAAACTACAGTACAAATCTAGGCTCTGTACACGAGTCTTAATAAAAAAGGATAAATGCAAATTATTTTACTGCTACACTTTTCAAAGAAAGATTGACATAGATTGAACACAACGTCAACATTGACCTAGGATACTGCAATTAGACAAACCATCCTTTTATGAAATCGTGTTCAGTTGCGGTTACGTTTGGGGGCGCCTGTATCGGCGGCCACGTGAAAATATCACTTTTATTTCAACTATGAATATTGTAGTTTAAATTAACTAATATGGGAAATTACGATGTACATTTATTCAATGAGGGTGGGTAATTATCAAGGATAGAACTGATAACGGTATGGATAATAAACATTGACAATTACGTCATTAGCTTTACTAGTGTGTTTACTTTTTATATTCCTGCTATAAGTGACCAGTTCTTTTTTTCAAATGAATGTTATTTGAACCGAACAGCTGTTTCAAAACCAACTGTTATTGTTTTTACGTTTCTTTGTTTTCGCTTATTTATTTAGCAATTAATGCAGTGAAATTTATATAAAAGATAGGTGTGACGATTAGTTTTGATGTTAGGACACCAAAGTTAAATTATGTGTACTGTGAATTTTATTGGATATTATTGTTTTATTTTAGGTCTTTCTATTTAGACCTACTGGAAATTGTGTATAGTAGTTGTATTGTGGTGATAATAATTATGGAAGAGGCAGGTATGCTATGGAAGGTGGTATCGTTGACTAGGTCTATACACTTCTCAATTGACTATTACTCTCTCTACTGTAGGCAACTTATAATCAGTGTGCGTCTGTGCGAATCGGCTGCAAATCTCACTTCAACGCTTTTCATCGTAGCGTTCTTTTTGCATCGTAAAAATTGCAGAATTACTGTTTTTTTGTAACATTATTGGATTTAAAATACATTTCGTATAGGCCTATGATGAAATAAAAACATATTTGGTCACACAACATTTGATTACAAGATGATTTTTCACATTAACACTGCAAGAAACTTACAAGAAACTGTATTTATATGTGTAAACTAGCTGATCTGAATTGTACACGGTTTTATTAACTGACTACTGAATTCCCGTACGTAGGACGGGCCTAACACCTCGTTATTGAATAAAAAAAAAAATACTTTAGTTATACTTTGTAAAGTATCACTACATTAAATTTTAATCAACTGTTATATTTATTTATTTACTTTTGTTGATGTTTAAGATTTTCATTATTATTTAACTCTATTCCAACTGTAGCTACACCGTAATGGGCACAGAATCAGTCGGTATCTCACACATTCTTGGGGATTATAATTATGTAATTAATGTTTACAAGAAAGGCAATGGTGATATGAAAATTTCATTTTTAAAGTATCTTTTATCACATAAAGAAAGAATCCACTTTTTAGACGATTCGTTGACTAACATACGTGGCGAGTCTTGTTTACCTTTTTAATGTTATCTCGCAAATAACGTCATAGCAACCTATTACATACATACGCTACAACATACACTTGTAAATTTAGTTACCCATCCTTCATAATGTAATGACGTATTTAATGTGTATTATGATAATTAAATGCCAGAAACTGAGTATCTAAATCCCGTAGGCCTAAACTGATGCCTAAATATCGTACAAACACCAGACGGCCCGCTGCCAGTCGCGGGAGACATTTTTGTTTACAAATATAAATCCGTTTAAAAAACACCTTTGTTCGCGCTATAAATCTGTAATAGTGGTGTTATTTCTTGTGTCACGACAAACAAGATGGTATTTTGAATGGAATTTTTAGCGTCTTATTAACGATGTTAGCATACGTTTTAAAAATTAACAGCAGCATAAAAACTATTGCGAGTAAAAATTTTACAATGCATGGAAATGTAAACAACAAACCTACCAGTAAGCCATAACAATTTCAGAAAGATTGGCTCAGTGATTTGTTTACAATTAAATTTTAAACTTCAGTGTTAGTGCAGAGTTTCTTAAAAACCGGTACTTTTTAGGATCTTTCAACTATATACATTTTTCTGGTAAACGGATTTTTTTTGTTATTACCACGTAAAATTTATTTAAACCAGCTTATATTTTATTTTTTTTCAACAAACTCGGATAATTCATCTAAGAGATATTTAGGCTCAAATTCGAGTGCACATATTTATTTCCCCGACAGTAGCCGGCTGAGCTCCTAGCGCCAATGCCGCGCCAAGCGATTTTATGCCCATTTTTAATCGCTTAAAAATGATACAAGCAAACCCCGTATCAAAAAAAGCTTCATATAAAAAATAAAATTCATACTTTAATCTAAAACTATGACGCAGGAATTTTTTTCCTGACCAAAAAATAAAAAAGTTCCTCGCTTACTACATTTTTCATGTTTTTAGTTGTGTTAAAAAACGATCATCAGTTTTAATTTGCCCAAATAAATTATAAAAAATATGTTTAGGTTAAAACAAACTATACAGTAAGAAGCACTGTCTTTTCCAGAAAATAAAAATAGAAATTTGAAATTTTTATGTCGGCAAATAAGTGAAGCAGGGCAGGTTGAGTGAAAGTATGTTCGTGTAAAAGACAGAGGTTCATTCGGCCCGTCCGCCTCGGTATCCCACCAATTCGACTGGTGGGCACGGACCGTTTTTCCACCACACAGCGCGCTATCAAGTAGAGTATTATACCATGGTCTGACCTTGACTAATTGCGTACGTTGTGCACTAGTGTAGTTGACAACTAACAGTTCATACTCAATGTCAGTTGACAATCAATGTCAACTAAATAAATAAAAATACTTCATTCCACATTTAATTCCACTAACTTTACCTTCCCCGTAGCAGCAAACCTAAGCACTCGTTAAATCTAATGTTATTTAAATAGGAATAAGTTTGTCTTACTTATGGAAGTATTTTAGTAAAAAATACTGTAATCATACAAGTTGAAATTCGCTTAGTGAATAGTTTTGCTGCGACAGGGTATTTTATTTGTAGACCCGTGTTATGACTTGTAGTGAATTTGAACTTGAAGTTGAATGGCTGAGTGGTCAATAGTCTAGCTAGAACATTTGAGGTATCAGATCAGGGCCGATTTACCGAATAGGCACGGTAGGCACGTGCCTAGGGCGCGAGGCAATTGGCTTTTTTGGGGGCGCCAAAAATTTGGAAATAAAAAAAAAATTCTTGGTAGTATTTGCATGCTATTGCGGTAAACTTCTGATAACCCCTCGCGGCCATGTACGCATCGTATTCGTCCCGCGTTTGTGGCAAGATTCTTACTATTTTCTGCAGTCAGGTCGTTTGTACATAAAATTGTCTTCCATGATCGAGGCAATATATGAACATATCCCGCGGTCGTGAGGAGATTATCATCGTCTACCGAAAATGAGGCAAAATTCTGATATTTCTTCGCGGTTGTGAGGACATTGTCCTCGTCTTGCGCGATCGCGGTCAAATTCTGACCACCCCTCGCGGCCGTGGAGACATCTTATCGTCCTCCGCGGTCGTGTGGACATAGTAATCACCTCCCGCAATTGTGGCAAAATGGTAATCATCTCCCTCGATCTTGTGGAGATTATCATCCTCTTACGCAAATTAGGCAACATTTTGACCTTTTCCCGCGATCGTGTGGCCATTATCATCGTCTTGCGCGATTGCGATAAAACTCTGATCACCCCTCGCGGCCGTGAAGACATTATTATATCGTCCCCGTCGGTCGTTTGGACATAGTAATCGCCTCCCGCGATTGTGGCAAAATGGTAATCATCTCCTGCGGACATATGGAGATAATCGTCTTCGGCGAATGAGGCAAAATTCTTATCTTTTCCTGCGGTAATTTGGACATTATCATCGTCTTGAGCGATCGCGGCATTATTGTATTCCGCGTTTCTGTAGACATCGTAATCGTTTCACGCAGTTGTGAAGACATCGTTATCGTCTCCCGCGATTGCGGTAAAATGATAATAATGTCCTCCAGTTGTGTGGAGATCATCATCGTCTTCTACGATCGCGGCAAAATTCTTGCGGTTTCCCGCGGACGTGTGGACATTATCATCATCTTCCGTGATCGCGGCAATATTCTGATCATCCCTCGTGGCCGTGTAGAAATTTTATTGTATCACCCGCGGTCCTGTAGATATCGTACGTATCCCGCAGTCATGAATCCATAGTAATCGTCTCCCGCGATTGCGGCAAAATTTTAATCATGTCCTGCAGTTTTGTGGAGATCATCATCGTCTTCTGTGATCGCGGCAAAGTTCTTGCGGTTTCCCGCGGTTGTGTGGACATTATCATCATCTCCCGTGATTGTGGCAATATTCTGATCATCCGTTGCGGCTCTGTAGATACCATTATCGTCTTCTGCGATCGCGAAAAATTCTGATCATCCCTCGCGGCCGTGTGTAGACATATTATTGTCTCCCACGGTCACGGAAACGTCACTGTTGTCATGCGCGATCACGGAAAATTGAAAACTCCAGGTAGAAATACAAAATTCACGGTTCAAAAATCTCCCACATGATTCCCGGTCGGTGTACACCCTGTTATATATATAATATATTGCAAAGGGGCGCTACTATTAGACGTGCCTAGGGCGCTGACAGGGTCAAAAACGGGCCTGTATCAGATTCAAGTCCCCAACTTGGAGGGGTTAATTACAAAAATTTAAAAATGCTGTTTTAATACAGTAGGCCTACTATTGAGTACTGGTTTTCTTAAAACACTTTTATTATGGTTGTTATTACAACAATCTCATACCCGACGTTTATAAACAAACTTATATTTTGGTAAAGTTTTAAAGCTGTATCTGTGCAAGCAAGTTGCGTTGGCTGAGTATAACTGTTTACAAAGAGGACAGTATACTCATATGTGTAAAAACGGCGACGACGCAAAGATAGAACAGAATCAACTGAGAGGAGGGGAAATATCGATCGATGGCTGTGGTGGGAGAGCCGACGACAGGTTGAGCCGTTGGCCGCATGGCCGCGCCACTGCACGGCGCCTTGAAGAGCGCTTGCAAGCCTTTCGAGTCTGCGTGTTTACATAGTTATCATTCAACTTTTTAGTAAACTAATTCCAGGTTCTTGTTTTTAAGAATCTACTATTGCAGGTTTTCCGTTTTTTATTATTTCTCTAAAAATTATTTTAATGTATTAAAGCTCATGATAAAAAACGCCTATTTTTACATTTTTCACCAACCTTTGAGCCCAACATTTTCTAAATTATCAAAATTTAAACAAACGGGAAACCTACAATAACATTTAACGAAAAATATGACACCAAGATCTTTTAAATCGGTTCACAATTGGGGCTACAATCAGGAAGAACTAAAACCATTACATTTGCTCGTGCCAGACGGGTAGAGCGCACCCTTAAGAAGTGTACGATTATTACAGATGGAGTGAAGTGAACGTGCCTCTATACACCGCCAAGGCCAGGGAACTGCTGGGTCCGTATGTGTCAGTGGCTGTAGACGCAGTGACGTCTCTCTCTCTACAAGTGATGGCTGCGGCCAGAGCTGCTGTTCAATATTGTGTGGACAAGAAACCAGTCGTGGAGCAATGGGTGAGTGTACAGCTGTCCGATAGCAGCTATGATCAACTGTGCGGTTTCCATGCCACTATTGGCTAGGTAAACTGTCATTTGCAATGTTACATGTCATTTTTAGACCATTCACTACATTCATTCTTTAGTTATATAATTATACTTCTTTTATTGTACCAAAATTCGCCATATAGCCTATTTAACTAAATTGTCAGAAAATTCATAGCAAATTTGAATTATATTATCCTTTAATCACCCCTCAGAAACCATCATCACATTTTAAAATATATTGTATATATTCAACAATTATTGTTAATAAAAACCTGTAACATGTAATTAAGTCCATAGTTGCAATAACACTTTTATCCAAAATTATTAATATAGTATAAATTATTTCTAAAACCCCAACATTAAATTAATATCCAAAAGCCTGATTATTAGTGCATGTGTAAGTGATGAAGAAAGAAGAGACAGCTGGCTTCAACAATGAACTTTGATCTTCCTGTGTGAAATAAAAATTTTCCTCCTTCTCAATTGGGACATGGCAGCATCAACACCTTAAATTCACTGAGGGTATAATCCCTAACATTTTAAAAAGTCAAATTGATTAAAATTATTTAACTGAACATTAACTTAATAACAGAAGAACAGTTTAGCTTTTATATATACATTTTTTTCATTGTACTGCCACCTCAAGATTTTATATAAATTGGACACTATTACTGAAGATCTGGTGAGAACTCTCCATTTTGTATAGGCTTAGCCTACCTTCAAGAAATTCAACTTAATAGACCTATTTTATTTACTTTCTGATCATCGAACCTAATAATTTGAATTCAAAAACTACTTTATTTTCATCAAGAATAATCCCAGAAAAACAATTTGAACAATAGACCTAAATTCAACTTTGATAATTTTTTCACCTAGTCTATTCATCGTTGGACTTATTTAATTTACCTATCCAAGCCTAAGAGCAATATCAAAATTATCCCATTTTTCATAATAATTGACATATTTTATTTCATAAATTAAATATTTGAAGATCTTTTTAGCCAGCCGAGTTCCCCTCCCTGAGATTTATGTAATTAAACTAAATTGTAAACTCATTGTTATGTTTTTACTGAGCTAGGCTAAACCAAAGATGGCGACCCTGTAACTTAACTTATCTGTTCATTTAAAATCCCATTCATCATTGTAATATATCTTATTCCTAGTTCATTAAATTTTTATTGTTAAGAAATTCTTCAGCTTAATCATTTGTCTTGCTATAAGTATATTTAATCTAGGCTGAACTTAGCAGTAAGTTAAAGGTACAAACCTGAACTAAATTTTATTAACTTAGTCTAAATTATTACAAACACGACACGCATAGTGTTTTCTTTTACATTAAACAAGTCTTGGAATAATATCTCAATGGATTGTGTACCATAGTAAAAGTACAGCATAACACACTTAGATTTTTTAGCGTAATGTAGATCAGAAGGATGTTAAGTTAAAAATGTATCCATTAATCATACTAAATCTCTTCTACAGTTGAACCTCGTTTGTACGAACCTCGATGAAACGGATTCATCGATAAGACAAATTTTTTTTAATCCCCTTGACACTTTCACATATGTCAATGCTAAAAAACACCTCTATACAACGTAGTAATTAAGTTAAAAACCTCCATTAGACAAATTTGTTTGTGACATGGGTTAGGACTGATTAACCTCTATACAACGAATATTCTTAGCACAAAACCTCTACAAGACGAACGTGACCTCTATAAGACTAATTTATCATAATCTTAACCTTCATAGTACGCAGTTTTCAAAACAAACAGAAGCTTGTCTCAACAAGAAACCACCACCCATCCCTCCTCCTTCCTCAGTCATTGTTTGGAGAAACCTTGGAGCGAGGAGAAACCTCTATAAGAAGAATAACAGCAGCATTAAACCTTGATAAAACGACCCTCTTTATTAAGAATACCTCTATAGTACAAATTTTTCCCGTACCCCTTGAAATTCGTTTTATAGAGGTTCAACTGTATATAGAAAATTATTCGTTTTTAAGCTCTACCTTAAAGGTTTTGGAGGAAATAGCAAAGTTTTATGTTTTGAATGTCAAAAATGGGGAAAAACTATTTTTATCCTCTTAAACCCCCATAAAACCCTGTCCCCATGGTTCAATCATGCTGGATTGCGAACCCGTTCAAAAATAAATATAGCCTGACACGTTTATGCCAAAATTTCATCAAAATCAAATAATTTTAACTCAAGTTATTGTGATAGAGGATGATTTTTAACAGATGGGTTTTTGGCCTACAGGTACATCAAAACAAAACCAAGTAGTAAATTGGTCTCGGGACCAGGTCTTTCCATGAGACCTAGGGTAATAGAATATTTCATGTATGGAAAATTCACTAAGAAAGTCGGAATTTAAAACTGAGACATAATATAGCACATTTTTCATATCTGGCTTATGAATACTTAATTTCAAACATCATAACATAGAAATACATATATTTAACTTATTGAACAAAATACATGGCCAACTTTATTCTATAAAAAAATTGTGATTATTGTATTGGCTGAGCTAGTGGCTAGCGCTCAAATTGTCAAATATGCATGACCTTCGTGTGTTGGTTTCAAGTCTGCAAAGTTATTCCTGACAGTTTCCTTTCTATGTCCTGTCTGAAATTTGTGTTGTTTCGTTTCCTGTCTACTCTTGTGTAGCCGGAAGCTTAAAGTGGAACTTGAGTAGAAATTCTGTAACAAATTCACCAAAAAATTTCAACCGCTGGGTTATTGAGGATCCAGTTTCAAGAGTTGAAACACCAACAAATTTAATGAATAGTCAATTTCATAGAACAGTTACTACGTTGTACATCTGTTTGGCAGGTTAACCAGTACGCGCCAGGACTTGCACAGACTGTCACGGTTTGGGCTCACAACTGCTGGGAACTCGTCAAACATTACGGGCTCCAAGCTGGAACTTTGGCGTTAAAATATCTCTCTGTATCAGCCGAATGGCTCAAAGAGAATGTTTTTGTGTAAGTACCGTACTCACTTTATTGGAATTTCAATTTTCACCATGTATGTAGAGCAAATTGTAATTGACTTGAAGTATGTGAAGTATTCAAGCATTTCATCCTAGTTTAAGATTAAGATTTTTTGGGTCGTGTGTCGTGATAAGTAACGTTGGAGTGTATTGAATTTCACTAAATGTTCCCTTAACCAGAATGTAAAAACTTGTATCCGTGTCCGCTTTGTTGAAATGCCAATTTAACGCCATTAGTTATTAAGAATAGTTGCAAAGAGATGCCCAATTTATGAATTTGATTCTGTACATTGAAAATCCCTTTGAGGCTGTAGTACATAAACAATAGTCTTCCAATGTCCGAGGCTTATATTGGCGTTGACAAACAAGCGTTCACATACAATAATCCATTGATGTTAAAGGACAGTTCTACATCCCAAATTGCATGGCGTGTTGTCCATGCTTGAACCTACAGCTCTTTCAAGTCATCATTATTCAACCACAGTAGAAGTTCAGTTTCCAGCCTCTCGACATGTACTAACAAATTTTGGAATTTGGACCACTTTTCCTTAAATATGTTTATGATTTTTATTCCAAAAATTACACTGACATAGTCACTAAACAACAACCGAAAAAATCGTAGCATAGCATTTTGTGCTGCCATAGTACTGGATGAGGAGCCAAACATTAAACTCCCACGTCCCTTGTTGTGCTTCACATCAAACCACTCTTGTTGCACAAATACAAAATAATTATTAGTCTCTGCTAATATAACATTTGCTTTCCAAAATCTTTACCTTTGGTCTTAATATAATTTGTATTATTCTTTAATTTAAGAAAGAAAACACCCTTCATTTGGTCAAATATTTTAAGTAATCAAAATAACCTATTACCGTAATGAGAATAAGATACCAATTCTGTTTCACATTACTACACAAACAAACCCCAACATTATCTTCAGCGTATCATATTCAGGATGCTAACTGTAAATCTTATTTTATTTAATGTTCTAATGTAATTATGTAGTAATAAATTACAAAAAAATAGCAAATTCAAAATTTACATTGTCTTGAAAATTCTTTTTCAGGGGAAAATTTTCTCCAGAAAATCTTCAGAGAGTTACTCTGGAGGCTCTAAACACCACTCAGGCTTTTGCTATTCAGACTATGTCCTGGATCAACAGCAAAATGGTTACAACCGGAGCTGAAAAAGTGTAACCGGCATGTTCGACGCCATCCCAACATGTTACGATGCCACGACGTCGCATCAAAATGATGCAACTGACGTCACAACTCTCACTACACGAGTCATTCCACAAGACTGCCTTAAGGTTTTGGATTTGCATTTCTACTTTTATTTTTACCACCTTGTATATTGTGTAATAAAGTTGTTTTGATTACCTTGTGTTTTGTTTTGTGGATAAATCCCTTTCTGACAGAAAAAAAACATAGAACGTGTTTTGCAATTGCAGGTATTAAAATATGTTTGCGTTTGCACGATTAGACAACCTCGACCGGGCAACATTTGTAGGCCTCCAAACATCGCTCGGTCAAGGTTGTCTAACTGTACCTAAGCAAACATGTTTAAAAACCTGCAATTGCAAAACACGTTCTATGTTTATTTCTGTGTGTGCGTGTGTGTTTATAAACTGTAAATAGTCGACAAACATCGTTCGATGTGAAGTACAAGAATGCTGCTGAAGATGAGCTGTAAGTAGCTCGAAACATGTACAGCATGAACTACATTTGACACCTTCCGGCAAAAGTAAGTAACATCTTACCTGTTGTAAAAATATTAAAGGTGTCAAGGTTGATTACAAAATTAATATAAAATTAATTTGCCAAAGTCAATGCAACGTAATGCAATTTTTTGGGTAGTCTACTTGCAGTATCCAAAGTCAATGGTCCATTTGGTTCACATAATGGATGTTTATTAGCAGACAAAGATTATGAAACAAAAGACTTGTAAAATTATGGCAATTTGCTAATATTTTGTAATTTACAACTTGTAACTTGTTAATTGGTATTTTCTTATGAAGCAGAATATCAGTTTTACAAATTACAAGACTAATATTCTGTTTCATAACAGGAAAATACTAAGTTACAAGTTGTAGATTACAAAATATTAGTAAATTTTCATAATTTTACGCGTCTTGTTTGAGCATTCTCAAATTAGGTCCAAACTTAAATTTATTTTAAATAAAATAAATTGTTGTTTTGTCATTTAAATAATAGATATTTAAATGTTTTGTGTGAAAATAAATAACTGCACTTTTTGGTTCAATTCAGAATAATATTTTAAGTGAGTTCATAAAATAAAATTGTATTAAGTTAAGCCAGACAGAGAGAGAGAGAGAGAGAGAGAGAGAGAGATAGGCAGACAATGCAGAGGAATGTGCTGCGTATCCTGCTTATCAGTTCCAGCCGACATGATATAGACTGAACAGTGGTTTTTCCTGTACACTGCTCCAACTCACTCAGTTACTATGCAGTCTTCAATGTGAATCAAACATTATGAGGGTCTCTGAATCCCTCTAACTTTTTTACTATGGGTCTCAGTATCCCATATTAAATCATCAACTATTGACTCTATTGTTTCTACAGAAGTTTTTTTTAACCGTGAGGAACATTCACCAGAAGTTTGTGTGCACACAGTGTTATATTTTATTTTCTCAAGAAGTGTTAATCTCCATTACTTGGTATTAACGAACATTCGATAATTTCTTCTCTTCGAGGTCGTGAGTACATCTCTACACATCATTCCTCTCTGTCTATTTCGATTTGGACTTAAATATCTCATCAAGAGAATAGTTTTGATTTTAATATTTTTGTTGTAAAGGGTTAATTTAATTTTGTATCATTATAATATTTTCTTAACTCAAATGGATTTATTATTTTTCCAGTAGTAACTCACTGTTTAGAAAGATCAATAAACTTGCTTTCTACTATTATATTAACAAATATCTATTGAACCAGCAATTATTCAGTTTGGTAGCAAAGTCAGGAATTTAATTTTTAATTCCCCTTTGTTCAAACATATTGTTCCTTCGAGCCGGATTAACTTAGTCATTTGTTAATAAATAAATAAATGTAAATTAAAATATCCTTTTAAAGAAACATTGAAGGTCATTATTTAAATAGTCAAAGTAAGGTTAATTGTATCTGAAGCAGTGTTTCCACACGACCAAAAAAATAATCCCGCTTACTGGGTCGAGAAATCCCGTTTTATCCCGCTTTTAAATCGGTGAAAAATCCCGTTTTATCCCGCATGATTTTTTTGGTACAATTCCTAGTATTTAACTTTACGTATCATTTTTATAAGTTGTTTAAACATCACTATTATATTTTGCTACAGTATTTAAACAATTTGAGTTAGTTTTTCTCTAAAATTGAGTAGAAAAAAATAAAAATAGTCGTCACATCCGAAAATCCCGTTTTATCCCGCATCCCGTTTTAATCCCGCTCAAGGTCTAAAAATCCCGTTTTCGGGATAATAATCCCGCGAATGGAAACACTGATCTGAAGGTTATTGTAGATTACAGTTGAAAATTTGTTTGTTTAAAGATAGTTATCATATAAAATATTTGGTATTCATTTTGTCTTAGATTAAATTTGATATTTAATTGTATAACGCTCATACATTTCTCCAGAATTGGATTTGTGATTTATTAATATTTTTAAGAGTTATTTGGGTTGTTTAGAGAATTTAATCTGAAAATATATTCTTCTGCTGAATAGTTTCTTAACACAAATAAATATTGCTGATTTATATTCTACAATCTTGTTCTATGTGCTACTGTAATATTATATAGGCTACAAGCATTATTGAATAATTTTGCAAATCATGATGTGAATTTTTTTATCTACTTTCATTCTGAATTAGTGGTATTCTTTGTTGATTTTTTTTACTATCTTGAAGTATATAGTACTTGTCATGTTCATACTTTTGTAAAGATTGCTCAAACATTTGTGCCTTTGATTATTTAAATTTTCTCTTGGTATTCAATTTCTGAGGGGAAAATGGATGCAGAAGATTTTAAGCGTAAGGTTTCTGCCTTGAAGAGAAAATTATCAGATAGTGCTAAGGAAGTCCAAACTATTAATGAGAAGGGTAGGGCAGCTCTCAAAGATCCTGCTCAAGTGAACTTATTCAAGGGTATGTTTAAGGTGTTAGAGAAATATTTTTCCAAATTTGAAACTCTTTGGGATGAACTTATTGACCTACATGAAGATGAAGGAAAGGTCTCAGAATTTCCTGTCGAAGCAGATCTGACTATGCAAACTAAGGCCAAACGTTATTACTACGAGGCACACACAAGCTATGAGGCACTTATGGCTCTTGTTCAGACAACATCACCTCCCTCACGCCAAAGCATTAATCCTAATGAATCAGTTGTATCATCTGAAAACAGATCAAATAAAATTTTACCTCGGATCAATCTGCCCCACTTCAACGGACAAATTACAAACTGGCCTAAATTCCGTGATGCATTCTTATCAATTATTCATAATGATGCTTTGTTGACTAAAATGGAGAAATTCCATTACCTGGTTTCCTCACTTGTAGGCACAGCTTCTGCAGTTATAAGTAACTTGCCATTAATAGAAGACAATTATGACTTGGCATGGAAGGCATTGAATGACACGTTTAATAATAAACGTATGCTAGCCTCTAACTATTTAAATCAGCTCATCCAGTTTAAGCCACAGCAAGGCAAACCTACCATTGATTCTCTACAGAATTTTGTATCACAAGTTTCAGACAATATTGCAGCATTTAAACTGCTAAAAATTCCAAATGAAGCAGATTTTGTATTGTTTCATATTGCTGTTCGATTATTAGATTCTGCGACCAGAGAACAATTTGAACTTCAACACAAAGATAAAGATTTTCCTGTCTTTGATGATCTTACGAAGTTTCTACGGGAACGATGCCTAGCATTACAGCTCGCCCTTGGAAATTCTCATCAATCGTCACATGACAATAACGCTGCGAAGCCTAGTGGCGCTATTAAAGGATATAATACTAGATCTTCTAGCCGTGGTATGCGAGCTACACTCTTGGCTAACTCACCAGGAAATAACATGCAATCGAAAGATAACAATAAAGGTTTCACATGCTTTCTATGCAACAGTGGTAGTCATACACTCTGGAGATGTAAAGATTTTATGAATGCAACAGTTGATGAGCGACACAAGATGTTAAGAAATTGGCATGGATGTAAAAATTGCTTGTATGCCAACCACACTATAGGAAAGTGTAACTCAAAGTGGACTTGTAAATTTTGCAAGAAGAGACACCACTCGTTACTACATATTCCAACCTCAGCTGATGAAGAACTGAAAGATAATGCTACTAGTGCACCAACTTCGTCTTTGACCGCAACTCTTCCTCAACATAGCAACATATTGCTAGGTACTGTAGTTGCTGAGATAAAAGATGCTTCCGGAAGATTTCAACCCATACGTCTAGTGATAGACTCAGGAAGTCAACATTCCTTCATAACTCACAAATGCCTCACCAAACTTGGTTTATCGACAACTCCATATCCAAAGAAGATATCGGCTATTGGCCAGACCATATTTGATGGTGCAAAAGGCAAAGCACTTTGTCATCTGAAGCCAAAAAATCAGGAATCCCCTATCCTCAAAACAGAAGCTGTTGTGATCAACAATATTACTTCATACCTACCCAACTTCACTATGCCTTCTAACTTATGGTCGGAATATACCAAATTTGAACTAGCAGACCCTAAGTTTTGGGAACCTGGACCTATTGAGTTTTTATTGGGCTCTGACTTGTTTCCAGATGTTTGGCTTGGATCTTCGATTACTCTTCATGAAAACCAACCCAAGCTGTTTGCATCAGTCTTTGGCTACATTGCTATTGGGAGAGTTCTTGACTGTCAATCATCCACTAATATGAATGCTTCTTTCTTCACCCTTGCTTATGATAAATATGATATTCATAATCAGCTGCAACGATTTTGGGAACTCGAGGAACCTGCTTCTATCCCAGTCAAAGAAAACCCAGAAGATTTAGCTTGTGAAAAGCATTTTACAGAGACTCACTACAGACTTGAGAGCGGCCAGTACGTTGTTCGCCTACCGTTTAAAAGTGAGCCAAAGCATCTTGGTGACTCTGAAAGAAATTCTCTGAAAAGACTATACAGTCTAGAAACAAAACTGACAAAGAATTCTCTACTTAAGTCTGAATACTGCAATTTCATGAAAGAATACCTTGAACTGGAACACATGAGCCCCACATCATCTACTTCAAAATATGTGATCCCACACCATTCTGTCACTAAAGAAGATCGCTCACAGATTAAGCTCAGAGTAGTATTTGATGCTTCTTCCCTTACTGACTCTAACACGTCTCTAAACAACCATCTTATGATAGGCCCAAAGTTACAGCAAGACATAAAAGGTATCTTGACAAGATTTAGGATGTATCCAGTAGTTTTTGTGGCTGATATAATAAAAATGTACAGGCAGATTTTAGTTCATCCCTCTGATAGGGTATATCAACACATTTTCTGGAGATTTGATCCTTCTGAAGCTATTCAGAAATATGAACTGAATACAGTAACGTATGGTACTACCTCTGCACCTTTTTTAGCCTTGAGAGTCATGAAACAGCTAGCAACCGATGAAGGGACTGACTATCCACATGCAGCAAAGGCTATTCTTCAAGACATGTATGTCGACGATCTTGTCACTGGTGCTTCTACTGTTGATGAAGCCTTGAAACTCAAGGATGAAGTAATCAATCTTTTACACAAAGGTCATTTTGGTCTAAGTAAATGGGCCAGTAACTCTCAGGAAATTTTAAATGCAATCAATCCTTCAAAACATATCAAACAGATCAACCTCTCATCTAGTGAAGATTCAAATGTCAAGATCCTAGGACTTCAATGGAACCCTTCAAGCGACACGTTTGCATACCAGATTGAACAATTTACCCCTGTGTTTACTAAAAGGGCCATCCTATCAGCTGTTGCAAAGATTTTTGATCCTCTAGGATTCGTTTCTCCTGTGATAATGATTGCAAAGAGCATAATACAAAGCCTATGGAAATTGAAGCTGGACTGGGATTCTGAAATCCCAACTAACTTGAAGACTCTATGGAATGATTTGACTACTCAGCTAGAGAAACTGCAACATCTTAGTATTCCAAGATTTGTAACATCTGACAAACCATACAAATTGCAAATAGTAGGATTTGCTGATGCTTCCGAAAAAGGATATTGTGCTGCACTGTATCTGAGAGTTATTAGTGACAAAATAACTACAAACCTTCTAACAGCCAAAACTAAGTTAGCCCCGATCAAGACACTATCTATCCCACGCTTAGAGTTGTGTGGAGCCTACCTGCTTGCAACAATGTTCCACTGTGTTATGGAAACCCTCAGCCAATTCGCCAGTAATCAGTTTCAGAAGCCTATTTTCTTCACTGATTCTTCAATTGTCTTAGGATGGCTGAATACACCAACTTACAAGCTTAAAGTTTTTGTAGCAAACAGAGTTGCACATGTTTCAGAACATACTCCTGTTTCATCGTGGAGACACATTAAATCAGAGGAAAATCCTAGTGACCATGGTTCTAGAGGACTTTTACCAGATAAACTAACTAACTGTGATCTATGGTGGCATGGCCCTAAGTGGATGAATATGCCTGAAGATAAATGGCCAGAGTCTACAGTACAGTTCCAGCAGCAGCCCCTACCTGAAGTGAAAGCTGAACCACAAGTGCTTGTCTCAAATAGTACTGAGCCAGAGCTTATCAAGATGATGGAAAACTATTCTTCATACTACAAACTTTTACGTGTAATATCTTGGATCAGAAGATTTATCTACAATTGTCAAGCTAAACTACACAGTACTAGTCGTCTGAAAGGACCCCTTCAGCCTAAGGAAATTCAAGAGTCCTTACTATCCTGCATCAAGAAAATTCAATCACACTTTTTCTCTATTGATGGCGACAGAAGATGTGCAACTGCTGTCCTCAATAAGCAGTGACGTAGCCAGGGGGGGGGGTCCTGGGGGTCCGGACCCCCCCCCTTCTGGTCTTAAATATAATATCTTTTGTTAAATTAAATGTAGAATTAATAATCGTACTGTATTGACGTTGGGGTTGATTATTTTCAATGCCAACAGAGCTAAAAAAGAACGTTTTAGGGTCTATATTTTTAAAAATTTTCCCGGACCCCCCCCTTTACCTGGACTCCCCGGTCGGTCGACCCCCCCTATTTTGAAATCCTGGCTACGTTACTGCAATAAGTTTCATAAACTTACCCCTTTCTTTGACAAACTGGGGATACTCAGGGTGGGCGGCAGGCTAAATAATGCAGCTATCCCAGAAGATCAAAGACACCCAATCCTTCTGCCAAAGTGTCATTTCACCTTATTGTTGGTAGATTATTACCATAAAATCTACCTACACCCAGGACCCAACTTGCTTCAAGCTCTGATTCAATTACGATTTTGGATACCATCACTGAGAAATATTGTCCGTCAGCGAACCTTCAAATGTCTAAGGTGCTTCAAGCTAAAGGCTGAAACCTTTTCCCCGATGATGGCTGATCTTCCTTCGCCACGAGTGAATGTAAGCCGAGCATTTTTACATGTTGGTGTTGACTTTGCTGGACCTTTGACTATGAGAGAGTCGTTAAGAAGAAAAGCAACCACTGCCAAGACTTACATCTGTGTTTTTGTCTGCATGGCAACTAAAGCCTTGCATTTAGAGCTGGTAACCGCACTCTCAACAGATGCCTTTATGGCTGCTTTCAGACGTTTTATTTCTAGAAGAGGTCTTCCTGAACAAGTGTATTCCGACTGTGGAACCAACTTCAGAGGAGCAGCTAATCGTCTTCGAGAGTTAGGATTATGGTACTCCAATCAGACTACACAAGAAGAAATTCTACAGCAAACTACTAAACTGGAAGTAAAATGGAATTTCAATCCTCCCTATTCCCCACACTTTGGTGGACTGTGGGAGTCGGCAGTTAAATCAACAAAGACACATTTGAGGAAGATAGCTGGAGAAACTGCTTTGACTTATGAAGAGTGGTCAACCTTGCTCACCCAAGTAGAAGCAGTTCTGAATTCAAGACCACTTTGTCCTTTGTCAGCTAGTCCAGAAGAAACTAATTTTCTTTCTCCAGGACACTTTCTTGTTGGATGCCCTCTTGTTGCTCCTCCCGAACCTTCTCTTCTTGATCTTCGAGAAAACGTCCTTACAAGATGGCAACTAGTCCACAAGATGGTTCAACATTTTTGGAAGAGGTGGCGAGTGGAATACTTGAACATCCTGCAAGCGAGAGGAAAATGGACAAGATCTTCTACAAACCCTAAAATCGGAGACTTGGTTCTTCTTAAGGATCAAAATGTACCTATCTTGCAGTGGCCTCTTGGAAGAATCATCAAGACTCACCCAGGCAGTGATGGAATTGTTCGAGTGATGACTGTCAAGACCAGTGACTCTGAATTCCAACGTCCAGCTGTGAAATTGGTACCTCTTCTTTCAATCAATTCTGACCCTTTTAAGTAAGATGCTAGAAATTTCCTTTGAAATTTCGGTGGGCGGTATGTTTGAGCATTCTCAAATTAGGTCCAAACTTAAATTTATTTTAAATAAAATAAATTGTTGTTTTGTCATTTAAATAATAGATATTTAAATGTTTTGTGTGAAAATAAATAACTGCACTTTTTGGTTCAATTCAGAATAATATTTTAAGTGAGTTCATAAAATAAAATTGTATTAAGTTAAGCCAGACAGAGAGAGAGAGAGAGAGAGAGAGAGAGATAGGCAGACAATGCAGAGGAATGTGCTGCGTATCCTGCTTATCAGTTCCAGCCGACATGATATAGACTGAACAGTGGTTTTTCCTGTACACTGCTCCAACTCACTCAGTTACTATGCAGTCTTCAATGTGAATCAAACATTATGAGGGTCTCTGAATCCCTCTAACTTTTTTACTATGGGTCTCAGTATCCCATATTAAATCATCAACTATTGACTCTATTGTTTCTACAGAAGTTTTTTTTAACCGTGAGGAACATTCACCAGAAGTTTGTGTGCACACAGTGTTATATTTTATTTTCTCAAGAAGTGTTAATCTCCATTACTTGGTATTAACGAACATTCGATAATTTCTTCTCTTCGAGGTCGTGAGTACATCTCTACACATCATTCCTCTCTGTCTATTTCGATTTGGACTTAAATATCTCATCAAGAGAATAGTTTTGATTTTAATATTTTTGTTGTAAAGGGTTAATTTAATTTTGTATCATTATAATATTTTCTTAACTCAAATGGATTTATTATTTTTCCAGTAGTAACTCACTGTTTAGACAGATCAATAAACTTGCTTTCTACTATTATATTAACAAATATCTATTGAACCAGCAATTATTCAGTTTGGTAGCAAAGTCAGGAATTTAATTTTTAATTCCCCTTTGTTCAAACACGTCTTAAAATTAATCTTTACTTCTTTATTATTTAAGGACAAAATATTTGTAAATATTAATAACGAGGAAAGACCTACAAACATATTTATGATAACCCAACCTACCATAACCGCTGCAGCACGCTGTATAAGGGTGGCTTCCGTTTCAACTCAATTCTCGCTGACATCGCTGCCTTCTGTGAGGCAGAACTCTTCTGTGAGGGGGAGAAGGCCGCTAATGGTAATCATGTCAAATTTGGACAGTAAGTCAATTAAAATATCTTCTTTCCAATCATGTAGTTATTTTTGGTCTCCGTTTAAAAAATCCCTCTAAAATAAGTGGATAATACCAAAGTACCGATTCATACCACACACTATCACCTGGTTTTATAGTCTCAGTTCACACTTGTTCTTACATGCAACATTGAAAATAAAACAGTGTGTAAAACCTATTTAACGAATGAGCGTTTGTGATGACTTTACAATGGTGTTTAGTATGGCAATAGTAACATCTAATATTACCCAATAATTCAGTTTGATGTTCTATTAGCGAATTTCCCATATAGGGAATAAGCTATTACCGTAGTACTCATGGTAAGACCTGGACGCGGGACCGATTTTTTTTTTCGTTTTGAGGTCCCTAGAGGCCAAAAACACCATCCGTTCAAATTCATATATATATATATATTTATATAAATACTAGCTGTAACCCACGGGATTTGCCCCGTTTAACTTCTTAATTTTCAAGATGATCTCGTTCGCATGGCTCAATCGCGTCTTGACGTCCTGGTTGAAGTTCGTTCGCTACGCTCACTGACCTTTTGGTTGCAAATTAGCTGTTGTCATAAATGTAAAAGATATAATAGTGCTGCAACCTGTTGGTAATCCTTGAAAATTTAATGCTATTGAACATCATAGAACAGAACCAACTTGTTTAATTGAAACAGCTGTTAAGATTCATTAATTCCATTTAAATACGAGTACTCATAAGGTTAACATGGGAAACTCCAGAGCCACTGGGGCGGAGCTCGAGAGTCCGATCACAATAAAAACAGCTTAGTTTTCCTATTTAATGCCTATTTAATCAGTGTACCAAATTTCAGCCTCCTAGGTAAATGGGAAGTAAGAGAATTAGTGATGAGTGAGTGAGTGAGTGAGTCAGTCAGTGAGGGCTTTGCCTTTTATATATTTAGATATACTAGTTGCTCTGCCCGTGCTTCGCTACGGGGTTAGAATGCAGAAAAGAATATTTCGGTTTTACTTTAAGATACTATAATATACTATGAGAAACAGTTACAACACACTTACCAAAAAACATGGACAAAGGCTCAATCCTGCTTATTGATTATTTAAATTAAGATCTCTGTTTAATGTATTACATTACTATCATTTTATATAGTGTATCGCATTTAAAATATATGTAAAAGTATAATTCATTGAACACATGGCACCAAGAAACAATTCTCCTTGTAAACAAATCAAATTAAATAGCAGAACAGCATTTCTAACAACAGCTGGAGTTTCATAACAGTGTGTGTTTCCCATGTTAATCTCATGGAGAAATACGAAACTTTAAAGGGCACCCAGGCCTCACTCTCTAATTATTTCCCTAAAAATAAAGTTTCCTGCACAACTTCACGTTACGCTCTTTCTAATGACACAAAAAACATGTCAATCGGTACAGTAGTTTCGGAGGAGTAATTGTCACAAAAAACCTGCTTGCGTATTAAATAAGTATAGATGTGTCCGTCAGCACGATAACTCAAGCAAAAATGATCCGATTTTGATGAAATTTGGTACAAACGTGTAAACGTACGTTTATTCGATCGAGTTCGCGATCCAGCATGATCGGACCATGGGAACGGGGGTTTACGGGGGGTTTTATGGGGTAAAAATAGGTTTTTCCCATTTTTGAACCAAAAAACATAAAATTTAGCAATTTTTTTCCAAACCATTTTGTAGAGCTTGAAAAAACAAATTATTTAGTATATTGAAGCGTTATTATGCGCCTAATGGTTACGGAGAAAATTCCAAAAAATTGTAAATTTAAAATTCCCATGTTATTCTTATGGAGAATAAGTAAACTGTTGTAGTTTGCTTGTTTGTGAACATATTTTGATCAAATTTGGAAAATGTTTTTATTTCTTACTAACTATTCACATTTTACAAAAAAAAACAGTTTTACCCTCCCTGATGCAGCAAACCTAAGTACTTGTTAAACTAATTCTATTTAATTAAATCAAGATGTTATATTTTTAAGTAGACATTTCAGTGTAAATCCAATCAGTCAAATGGAAATTCGCTTAGTCTGCAGGTTTGCTGCGGCGGGGGTATTTTAATATAATGTAGGAATTTAATGCTAGTCGAAAATTATTACTAATTAAGTAAAAGCCTATTTCAAAATTAAACAAATCAACAAGCCTAAATTAATAGTTATTCACTAGTAGTTGGAAACAAATTTTTTCTTCTTTAATCTGCTGGACCTGTTTCGTTTGAAAACAGTTTATAAAGCCTAATTTAGATGATTTGGAATTTTACAGTCTAGGCCTAATAAGCTAATACGGTTGAAATTGTTTCTTTGCAGTTTGGAGTGTAGGTACAATAATTAAATGTTAGTGTGTCAAACGTGTGTGAAAATGTTACAACTATATATTTATTACCTCTATTTAAATTACTTTGTGAATTACCTGTTGAATCTTGTATACTTATTTGTTACGTGATTTGTCTATGGATATTTTTTGTAGAATAGTAGCCTATTTAGGATTTGTGATAGATAGTAGATTTTGTAGTATCGATTTTCTTGCACTTACTTAGTCCTGTGACCTGTTGTGAGTCTTCTAATTTCTCTTTTCTCAAGGCCTAAGTTTTTTTTTTATCTTATTTGCTTGAAAGCAGGCTTATATTATATGCAGCCTCGTTGTGCACTAATTTATTTGACGATTCTGTGGTTTTCATTTAGAGTTTGGTGAGTTTTTGTTAGTATTGACTTGGAATTGTTGAGGATATTGTTTTAGTTTGGTGGTCAATTTGATTTTGTTTTGTTTTTTTGTCAGATAATAGATGGGATTTAGTAGGATTCTAAGGCCATGAAAGGATAGTTGGGAGAGGGGTTGGGTTGGAGTCTTCTCGCTTGAGGGCTGTCAAGCATTTCTATCCCGAAAAGGAGGCCCATGGATGAAGAACCCAAGGATTGGAATGAATTATGTGAGTGTTTGTGTTTGCGGGTTTTGTTTTTTGTTTAAATTGTTCTCTTTATGTGTATGAGGAAATCTATGATTTCTTGATATACTGTGGAGTCGTTAGTTCTGAGAATTTCTTGCAGATAGTTGGAGCTGTTACATTTCTGTATTATCTTCTGTGTTGATTTAAAACATCTATTCCTGGCCGATTCATGTGCTGGGCATACAATAATCAGGTGTTCTACTGATTCATTGCGGCCCATTGTGCAGTTAAGACAGAGTGGCGTAAAATACTTTTACCTACGACCGTTTTTTAAAGTAGCCATTTCAGTCCAGTTCTTAGAATTGAAAAGTTTCACTTTACAGCTGTTTACTTTCATATCCGCATAGTTTCATTTCATATCCGCATAGTTTTCTCATATCCACACAGGTAACGGACCAATGAGGTTCAAGTATTGAGAGAAAAGAATTAAAATTGTAATGCTTCGAACGTCAACTAATCAGCTGATCAGCTGATCAGTTGACCAATTTAATTGTTGATCCGACTTGTTCATGTTGATACTCGCATATTCTTAATTAAGTTGATGGAAGTCCAAAAATAAATGAAATATTTGCCGAATTGTACCTGATACAATATTATTTATGGTAAGAATGCTGCTAGCAATGTAATATTTAACGAAGTTTAACAACACGTAATATTACAGGAAATCAGCTGATTATACAACAAGTCGTTGCATCACTCTCAGTGGCAATGACAATACACGAAAACATAACCTCTCTAAAAAGTTATCAGTAGTTATCGTTAGTAATTAAATCCAGATTGATAGTAATTAAAAAACGGTCGTAGGTAAAGTAGTGTACGCAACTCGCGTTAATAGTCTTTACGACACTCGTAGAAGTTTTTAAGGCACTCGCCAAGGCTCGTGCCTTAAATTTTCTACTCGTGTCGTAAAGACTCACTTAACGCAATCGTTGCGTAAACTACTATTTAACGAGGAATAGAGATTTATTCACATTTGCATGTCCCAAACGTAGTCGACACATCGTGATAATGTCCTTTCTTTTTAATCTTGAATTTCGGAACCATGTGCATTTGGGAACTGTATCTACAATTACCTTATACCAGTTACCCTTTTCGGAAGTAATAAATAACTTGTTATGTTGGCTGTGGTAGAGTGTATTTAGGTAGCTCTTAAAATCGTCAATGGGTACTAACAAATTGTCTATTACTGTACCATGGGTGGTAGCCTCCTTTGCTAATTTATCAGCGGTTTCATTGCCCATGATGCCACAGTGGCCAGGAGACCAGTGTATAAGGATATTTTTTCCTGAATTGGACACCTCATACACTACTTTGTATTTTGGCTGCAAACCCCTAGTGGTAGGAAAATGCTTTAACATCTTTGTTCAGAAACCTCTATGTCTAAGCCACATGTAAGGTTAATATTTATGCTTAACTATTTAACAATATTAACCATTGGTTTTTTTCGGATGTGGCCTACAAAACTGAATCGGTAACAATTTGTTAGAGAAATTCTATTGTTAATGAAACTGTGTTTCTATATTTCTTGTGTTTTTATAACATAACTATTTATGTGCTGGCATATAGTAGTAATTTAATCATTGACTAAAACTTGCACCTGTGCTTTATTTTTCTAGATATTTATGATATTTATAGTAGCACTAGCAGTCATAACCCGTCCTTCGTACGGGGTTGGCATATAAGTATAAAATGGTTATTCCAGTTATATTCAAGCTTTGCGTTTGCAATGGGGGAGGACACAGTTTGATACATTTGTTTCTTTAAATTTACAGTATACTATAGTATGGCACATCTACAATAGTCATAATGTTCTACTACTTCACCTAAACTATAGATAAAAACAAATTATAAAAAATTTGCTAAATATCACAAATTATTCATGAAATAAAAAATTAACATAACTGTAAACAATCCTACTTTGACAGTTCTTATTGCTGATCACAGTTTTTTGCTGCTGCTTAGTTCAAATTAGCTGTTTTCATAAATGCAAAAAAATAATAGTGCTGCAACCTGTTGGTAAATCTTATAACTTTTTAATGCTTTTGTTTATCATAGAACCAACTTTTTCAGTTGAAACAGCTGACTAAATACTTTAAATTCCCTTTAAATATGAATACTCATAAGGTTATAGGTCGACCTCTTAGAAAAGAACCCGCGCGCTAATGTTAATAGCATTAGCGCGCGGGTTCTTTTCTAAGTGGTCGACCTATAACATGGGGAACTACAGAGCCACTGGGGTGGAGCGTGGAGCCCGAAAGGATTTTTGAGTTGTGAATAACAAGCGTCTACAGCCTGACTGATCACTTATTGCAAAGGAAAAAAACTGGCCAGTAGCCACTGAAGAAGAAGAACCAATTTTTGTCTGCTTGATTTTGTGACGTGACGTTGACGACGTATCGTTCTGGCTGTCGGCTATGTTTTGGTTTAGCTGTTTGTTTGTTTCCTTTACATCAATTTATTAATTATTAGTGTAGTGATTCGATTTTGTATATTTCATTGCAATTATTCATTTTGTTTCCATGTAAAGATTAAAAAGAAGTTATTTTTATTGTGATATTTATTTATGATCGCTGGACATGTAACTTAGATGTTGTGATAAGCTAGGCCTATTTATGTTTTGTCAAAGTTTTGTGTAGTCTTATGTAAAATATTAATTTTGTGGGTAGTGTTATAAATGTTTAATGTATAAATTAAAATCCATTTCTGTGAATAAATAGCATGTTACTAAACTTTATTCAAATGTACTTTGATCCTTTTGTAATTTTGCCCCTTAAAGTTTTTTTCGTGTATGTCTATGCCTATTCAATTTTTACATGTTATTCTTAACTAGCTGTGTACCCGTTCTACGCACGGGGATCTTATAATATTCAGTTGAAACCTTCTTATATAACGAACAGCAGTTGGTTTGCATATTTTAAGATATGCTGGCCAAACTATTATACATAGCTTCATTTTATGTTGTTTTTTGTTGTTCCGGATCGGTATGACAATCAATAAAAGGTTAAATTACCTCTGTGTCTGCCGGTCGATCCTATAACGGTAGGCTTACTTTTATTTTTACTATCTGATCTCGTTTGCATGGCTCAATCACGTCCTGGTTGAAGTTCGTTCGCTACGCTCACTCACCTGTATGTTGGAGCTCGTTCGCTGCGCTCACTTTCCTTCAGGTTAGCTCGTTCGCTACGCTCACTTGCCTTCAGGTTAGCTCGTTCGCTACGCTCACTCGCCTCCAGGTTGCAAATTAGCTGTTGTCATAAATGTAAAAGAAATAATAGTGCTAGTGCTGCACCCTGTTGGTAATCCTTGTAACTTTAATGCTATTGAACATCACAGAACAGAACCAACTTGTTTAATTGAAACAGCTGTTAAGATTCAATAATTTCATTTCTCATAAGGTTAACATGGGCTTCCAGAAATTCCACGTCAAAAATCGACAAAAACTTGATTTTCAAGGGTTTACTGTTAAATATCTAACTGTCTCATATTCGATGAAATACGTCTAAAACCATCTCATATATGTATAGTATTTGGAAAATAAGTTTCAGGCGGGACAGTGCTATAGTTATTGAGGAGTAGTTGTAATAAAGTGCGTATTTTAGCGTTACCAAGAGAATGACAGATAGACAGACAGACAGACAGACAGACAGACAGACAGAAATTGAGATAAGGTTTGATTCGGTTTCTCTGACCTATGAAATGTAAAAATAACCAAAAAGTTTTTTATTCTAAGCAATGTACAGACAAAACTCTAATTTTATTTATATAGATGATAATTAAAAAGATGACATTAATTAAGGCATTATATCTATCGTGGTTAACCTTCCGGCCAAGCCTATTAATTCTTGCTCCTTAGCATTATTTTACACTCCATAGCAAAGATCTAAACATTTTAATGGCCGTTGAGTCTTTCCCCATAGGCAATGCTATTTAACTTACATGAATGCAGGCTAAATAAGTTAATGAAAGTGCAATGGATGAAACTGTTGAGAGATTGTAATACAATTTTCGGGTAGACTTCCGAATCTGTTGTCACAAACAACCGAATGAAAATAGGTATCGATTGTTCGATTGTTTCATTCGATATGTCGTTTGGTTAGTTATAGTAACCTTAACTAACTAACCAAACGATATATCGAATAATGGATATATCGATCGATATTTTCGTTGGGTTGTTTGTACCAACAATAAGTATATCGATATAGGCTATTGATTTGTTTCTATCCGATATATTGATTATAACAAATTGAAACATATCAGTTGACAACTACGATAAGGATACAGTAACTAAATAAATATTGTTTAGTATCAACAAGCAATTAAAAAAATATTATAATGAAATAAAACTGTTTTAAACTAACCTAACAAACCAAAAACATTTCAACATTCCGTTTGATAGCCTATTCCCCATATGCATTTTCTGTTATCAAACGGAATTTTGAAATGGTAACCCAGCCTACAGCAAGTTTGGTTAGTTATGTTAGGTTAGTTTAGAATAGTTTCATTTCCTAATCCAATATAGGCCTTTGGGCCATTATTTCTGCCTAAACAAGGTTAGTTCTTAACTTGTAATTTCAATGCGTTTGAAGATATTAAAACAGAAGGAATACGGATCGTGAAGTAAAACAAAAATATCGATATATCGAAAAGAAATCATGGATAATAATTAATGTCCCCTTTAACATCAAAGTACCCAAACATAATTTGTGGTCTGGTGTAAACCCAGTGTTATACAATTTGCCCTCTCCTGTTAAAAATCTGACCTTTGCCAAGTTAGAGCAGTATTTTTTGGTGGGAGGAAATTTGTCTTTGGAAAAGTTCTTCCTGTATAATACCATTGGATTCAAAATGAAGGATGTAGGCCTACTTGTAAACTGTTTGTTATGACCTAAGTTTAATCACTCTAATAGTGGCCGCTATACACAAAAATTGCAGTTGGAATGAATTTCTAAATTTTTATCTTTGTTTTTGTCACTGTTCTCTGTATACCAGAGGCATCTTGATAATCACAAAAACATTTAAGGTAAAGTGGTCCAAACCCATCAAATGTTGTGGATGTGTCAGTAATCGAACCTGTCATTCTTGCTCTATAGTCGGAGACACTACCTAACCACTAAGTAGGCTAGCAACACACCATCTTATATTCCCTTTCAAAAATAAAAAGGTTGAATTTAAATAGGCCTACTTGAAATGTATTGAAGTATAAACAATAAAATAATAATAAAAATTACAAACCCCAATTCCAGTGAAGTGAATAAAAGAGACAACGTTTTCCAATCTACTTCAAAAATTTGTAATTTTAAGTTGAAAAATTGTGTTGTATTGATTTTTGTAGATAGGTAAGTTTACCACTTTAATAGGGCATTTTCGTTGCTTTGACGACGGAACATTAGGCCCAAAATTAACTGTCCAAAAAGACAATGATCCAAGAAAATGTGTGTTTTAAAAAGATTGCTTAATACTCTTTGAGATTAATATTTCATTTTCATCACACATATTTTTGCACTGGTTTGCATGTATATATGCCTACTTGTGATGGCTTACAGTCAACTTAAGTTGAGTAAAAACTAAAAGGTATTTCGTTTAAGGTCAAATTTTTTTAAATGTATAAGTTAATCTGTCAGACATGCCTGTAAGTTACCGTTATGTTACAAACTTGACTTAACTGCATCCCAAGTAAACCATTATAAATGGAAGAAATTACAAATTTACGCCAGATTAAATTTACTTAAAAACAGTGATTACAACCCATGCAGTTCATATTTCCTAGCCAAGCCTAGCATAGAGGCAGAGGACAATTCAATATATTAGGACTAATGTTATAGATTTGTCATTGGTTTCATCTAATCAGAATTAAATTTGGTTTGTTGACATAAAATTATACTATCCTGGTAGGTTTAAACTAGGTTAATCCTCTCTCATCCTCATATCCAAGAAAGTATGAAAGTGTCTAGTTAATTTTGAACCTAACTTATTAATTTGGAAATCCAAGTAACAAATGGTTTAGCAATAATTTTAAGAACTAAAAGATCAATGATAACGTCAACATTAAAAAAAGCTTATATTTATTCAAGGTGAAATAATATACAACAGAATGTTGGTTGGTTTTGAGGGTTGAGGTTATGTTATAAGGAGTCTGACTTTGTTTATGCTGCTAAGTAACAGACGACAGACCGCAGTCATCAACAAGATGGTTCTTCTTCTTCAGGGGCCAGTTTTTTCGTTTGCAATAAGTGATCAGTCAGGCTGTAGACGCTTGTATAAGAATATGTCTATATGTTAATCGGGAATGTGAGCTATCATCATGCCAAATTTCAGCCCAATCCGTCCAGTAGTTAATGCGTGATTGAACTTCAAACAAACAAACACACAAACTTTCACATTTATAATATTAGTAAGATGTTATTACAAAAGTTTTTTTACTGGAAGTTTGGTTTAGACATTGAATATTATAGGCATTCACAAGTAATTGAAGACTATGTTTGTTTTTTTTTCGGTAATAGCTTTGTAGATTGTGTAACGGGCTAATATGTAGGGGGGTTAAATATTCGTAATTGTTATTACCACGAGAATTAAACAGCCAAATTTTGGTTGTTGGAGAAGCCTAGTCGCGACACTAAACTGACATCGTACGTAATCTCTGCCTCTGTTCACTGCTCTAAGCTCTACTCTAACTAAACTTAATCCAAGATCGCAGACACAGACGAGAGACGACGTCAGTGTCAGACTGACACTGTCAGTTGGTTGTTCGATGACGCCTGGACAGGATACGGGAGAAAAAAGGTGGCTGATCAGCTCTCGAGAGCCACCCTCCTTGCCTCCTTTAGGTTACACGGCTATAAAGCTTTTTAAAGCTGTCGCGCCTGCCTTCGCTGCCAGTTTTTTTTCTGTTTCTGTAACTCGTTGACCAATGAGTGAGTGATTTTTATTTTTATATCTTGAACTCAAAGATTTCCTCGTATACATAAAGAGACAAATTTAAACCAAAAACAAAACCAAACACTTAAATTCATTCCAATCCTTGGGTTCTTCATCCATGGGCCTCCTTTTCGGGATAGAAATGCTTTACAGCCCTCAAGCGAGAAGACTTCAACCCAACCCTTCTCACAATCACAATGAATTATCCCATCAAGGCCTTAGAATCCTACTAAATCCCATCTATTAACAGGAGACAACAAAAAACAAAAACCAAAATTAAATTTGCCAACAAACTAAAACCAACAATACTAACAAAAACTTACCAAACTAATGAAAACCACATAATCGTTAAATAAATTAGTGCACAACGAGACTACATATATGCCTGCTTTCGAGCAAAAAATATAAAAAAAACCTTTGTCTTGTCTCAACTCAAATTAAATTGTGATGTGATGGAGGTGGAGGAGACTGGACATTGACAATATATATCACTACAGTAGTGTTATCCAGTGTTGCCGTTTTGCGCGTAATTACGCTTTTTGCGCGGATTTTGGGGGGCTGCGCGGATTTTTGTGCGGATTAGGCTTGTGAGCGGATTTGGCGCGGATTTCGTCCAATTGTAAAGTATTTTAAAATATATGGGAATTTCAACGGCAAATCGGGACACTTTGTACTTTGTGACTCAAGATGAGCACTTTATGAGTATATGAACTAAGGATTATAGTGCATTCAAGAATGATCTATGATCTTTTTTGTGTACATTTATTGTTCTCTTCACTCACTTTAATTCTACGTATACGTCCTTATAGTCCAGGCAAATTAGATCAAATATAGGGTGTGCTCCCCAAAAAATCGTCTAAAGCTGGAAAGTGTTTTAATACCTTTTGGGGGTCCCAAATAAGACTCCTGTGAGTTTGCGACGGATTCTGACGTCTGCTTAAGTTTTGGGAGTCGAAAAACTATGAAAATTTTGCACTTTTTTCAGTTTATCGTTTATAACTCCTAAATAACTAATCCTAAGGAAAATGTTGTTCAAAGGTGTCTTTTATTGCATTGAATTCCGCGTCGATTGATGTTAAATACGTCAAAATCGGCCGAGCCGTTTAGCCGCTGTAGCTTTTCAAAGTTGGGATATTTTCAATAACATGGCCAAAAGGTTGATTATTGACCAGTTTTCGGCTTACAACTCCTAAACGACGCATGCTATACAAAAATGCACCTGTAGTTAGTTTGGAAAACACAAAATTCTGCGTATGATGTTTTTTTTTATTAATCAATAACGGCAATTGATTGTTACCTAGGAGGATTAAACATTAAGGAGAGGACACGCTGTAGTTTCGTTGAAGCCATTATACTGGGGAGGGGGGGGGAGGCAGCGCTACTCTCCCGCCCCCTCTCATACTGCGTTGTATGCGTTACTGGAAGATTTCGTAACAGAAATATAATTATTTAAAAATTAGACTTCATCATGCTACGAAAATTAAAAAGTTAAATTCTAACCGTAATATTAGGAACCTGTTAAGAGGAAAGTCATATTTATGAACCAATAGTACGTTCAAAGGTGAGTAATTTACACAAGGATGACTTATTTTTTGGAATTCGTTGTCCTTGTTTTTATTTTTTGCCATACTTGTATTGTGCATTATTTATAATACTCTAACCAGAGCGCGGGACTCCGGTACAAGGGGTCCCGGATTCAAATCCCGCCATATCACCAATGGATTTTACTGTTCATAAATTAAAACTGAAATAATGAGTAGTACTGTATGTGTATTTGAACATTTTCTTAAAGAGAAATAAAATAAGTTTTAATCCTTTAAAAGAATGATAAACGCACTTTGGCGGTCAGAAGACGCGATGATTGTTGAACATTTACACTTTTTACTCGAAGTTTCTTTAGGTAAACAGATCAAATATAGTTCAATATGATAATTAAAAAATCAAGAATTTGATTGCCAAGAAATTGTTTTACTTTTTATGATTGTAATTTAATAGTAACGGCTGTTGGTGTAAAAAAGTTAGAGCGGCTTTGCATTTTTTCTTAACTTCGGCTATTTAAATTCACCTGCCTAGCAGATAAATGACTTAAAACTAGTAAAAAATGATATTAACAAATCGAGAAAACTATGAAAAATGCAAATTTAAAATGTATTTCATCACCCGAATTAAAATTTTCATTTTAACCTATTATTAGTAAGATTGTTTTATAAACTGGAAAAATTAAAAAAAAACTTTATTGTAATTATTTTTCTAAATACCACTTTTAAATATAGGTAAATATATATTTTTTATTTCAAGAAACTCTTAAGGAACACGAATAAATTGTTAATTTGTGTAGATACATAATATTTTTTTCAAAAAGGTAATTAAAGTAATCGTATGTTCAAAGTCCAGGTCAATTCTTTCAACTTTGATCTTCAATAATAAATAATAAATAATATTTTTTATAGGAATGATTGACACTGTTCGATAGGAAATTTAATTTACTTTAAGAATGCCATCGGTGAATAACACAGGTGTTTTAGTCTAGCGGCAATTTTAATTCGAAACAGCGCGCGTCGCGTTTTTCCCTATCTCTCCCATGTTATAGCCGAGGCTTTTTGCCACTCTACGGCTCCGCGTGCCCCTCTAGTGTTCTGCTAAAGCTGGCTTCACCGCAACACGTGTATTCCTATTTGCGTGCCCTCTCCTTAATGTTTAATCCTCCTAGATTGTTACCTACTTTGTATGGTCGCCATTTCATTGAAAAAGTATTAAAGTTAAAGTTGGGAAATTTTACTAAAATTTGTAACAACATAGATCCTGTCCTTAAATGGATTATGAATTATTAGATAGTGGTTTATTCCATGATGGTCATCCAGAGGTTTATCTAATAAGGTGTGATGAGAGTAAGACACCCTATGTAATTTTAAGTCTAATATTTTTGTCTGAGGTCTCGAAAATTCTAGTATTCATATCCCAACCACCCATTATACAGGGTGAGTTTTAATTGTCCCCCTCCAACTTTTTTCTCCATTTTTTCGAATATCAATCCCAGACCACTTTCAAACATTGTTGGGTAGTAAGTACTTCATTTTGACAAGGTGGTCATTTCCGGCCGCCATCTTGGATCCGCCATATTGGATCCAAAATATTTTTTTCAAATGTAAAGGTGGGGTTGTGACCCAATATTTCGAACTAGATTTTTACCCTAATTACATTGCCACAAACCGTTTTTAACAATCTTGATTCATTCTAAAGTTATGGGGGCTTTTTAAAACTCCATTTTTTGTTACCAAGTTTTATTTATCAAATATTGCAATTTTTTTGTTAAAAATGTCTATATTTCAAAATCAAAATATGAAAATGAAAAACGGATCATGGAATTGAGTTTAACTTAAAAAAAGTAAGTAATACAATGACTGGTAGTGTATACTTATCTTTATCTACCACTATTTTGAGATTATGGTCTTAGTTTGTACATGCACAATGTTAACATGGGGTAAAAATAAAGTGCAACAGGGTGCAGCACTAGCACTATTATTTCTTTTACATTTATGACAACAGCAAAAGGTGAGTGAGCGTAGCGAACGAACTTCAAAAAGAACCGAAATTTCTTAAACCATGTCCTCACTCATAACTGCTATAAGCATTTGATACTTATATGCCAACCCCGTACGAAGGACGGGTACTCTGCTAGTTAACTGATAAAAATACTCACAATTTACATAACAGTCCTATTCCAGTTTAAAGGGTTAATGTTTAACTATCAAACTGTCCATGGACGGGAAAAGGTAAGCTTACAATTTAAGTCAAAGTAAAAAGGCTGTCAGCTTTTATAATGTACCGTACCTAAGTTATTTAGCCAATTTGTAGGTGTAGGGTGTAGGCTAAACTCTACAGAACAGAGTTATGCAAAAACTGGTAGAACTCTGAAATAGAGTTATTTATCATAGACATACTCATATGCCAAATCCTTAAAATAAAAATTCACAAACCAACATCCAAAACTATACACATTTTAATACAACATAGATAATTTACACATTGACCGTTTACAATTAAAACAACATGTGTTCTTCAGGCATTTGACAGTTCTGGTTGTTTACATTTAAATGTCAAAGCAAATGTAATATTTAATTTATGACAACAGCTGGAGTTTCAAAACAATGTTTGTTACCCATGTTAATCTTATGGAGAAATACGAAACTTTAAAGGGCCCCAGGGCCTCACTCTCTAATTAACCTAAAAAGAAAGTTTCCTGCACAACTTCACGTTACGCTCTTTCCAATGACACCAAAAACATGTCAATCGGTTCAGTAGTTTCGGAGGAGTAATTGTCACAAAAATCCTGCTTGCGTATTAAATAAGTATAGATGAGCAAATATTATTATTTATGTTTCTTAGTGTATTGGATACAACACAACACACTATTATAAGCGACAAGTGTTTTTGGGTACAGTTTCTTAACTGGGCTATGCTAATATTGATTGAAACAATCGAATTTAAAATATTGATTAATAATCAATATTTTTAAATATATCAGTTATAAAATAAAACTATCATAACCTAACCTAACCTAACCAACCAAACTTGCTGATGGTGAAAAAATCGCATGAAGGTTTACTAATCGAATCGATAGTTTCAATCAATTAGCATAGCCCAGTTAAGAAACTGTACCCGTGTTTTTTTCACTTATTTTATTTATTATTAGTTATTAGTATTTTCGTGTTGTGTGTTAGTAGGTAGTAATATTTATCCATATTTATCAAGTTAAGGCAATAATGGGTAAATATCATTAGGCCTACAGTTATGTTCGAAAGTGTGTTTGAAAAATTTGACTTTATCTCAAAATCTACCGAACCACAAAATATTTATTTTATTAAAATTCTCTGTTCTTTTGTGAACAAAAAGAGTAGACCTATGCATATGATAGGGTTATAGTTGGGACACCAAAATGGTTTAAAGTTACCGGTAAGTTTACTGTACCTCTGCTTATTTTTCTCAAAATACGGCTAGGCAAATATTTTGGTAGAAAAATCAATATCTGCGTCTCGTGCCACAAATGGTTATGGAACCTTTACTGTATTATATTTCACGTGTAAGTATTTTCTTGTTCAGAAATGTAGGCTATTTCCTTCAAATACATGTATAGTAGGCTATCATTTATCATATTACATTATAGTAAAGTACAAAAATTAGACCTAGCAATGAATAACAAATTTTGGCTTTTGTCAAAACTGAAATTTTGTTTTTCTAGGGGTACACTTCCATATCTGTTGGCACAAACAACCGAATGAAAATATCGGTCTATATAGGCTATAGATTATTCGGTTAAACCTAACCTAACTAACCAAACATTATATCGAATTGAACAACCGAATAATCAATATTATTCATCATTCGGTTGTTTGTGCCAACAGATATGGAAGTGTACCCTTTTCTATTCATTCTTATCTATATTTTTATAAAAGAGGAAGTTTGTATATAGCCTACATATATATTTGAACGTTATGGACTCCAAAACCGCTTGATAGATTATAATGAAACTTTCAGGCATTATTAACTTAATCATTATTTAAGGATGGTATGTGTGAAGTTTGGTGCAGATCCGTCAAAAGGGATCCGCCCCAGTGGCTCTGGAGTTTCCCATTTACCTTATGAGTAGGCCATATCACTGCTAGACATTGCTTGTTCAAGACCTACACACATATCACTGCTAGACATTGCTTGCTCAAGACCTACACACATATCACTGCTAGACATTGCTTGCTCAAGACCTACACACATATCACTGCGAGCGATCACCTCTGTCTTCTCTGTGTCTGATACCATAATAGGTCTAAATCACATTATTTGGAGTCTACCATAAGATTTTATCCTCACTTGTACTTAATGTAGCATATTCTAAATAAACTGCAACCTAAGACTTATAATTGAGTTTTAAAACTGTTAATGCAATTAAGTTATGGCATCTTCTGTAATCATGTGAACACGGAGAACATCTTCCAGGGCCACGGTGATGTTGTGATAACTTCATGTGATTGCAACAACACCTCTCCATGCACCTTCTTCAGTTTTAGTGACACTATAATCATTTCCCAAGATTGCGATTTCTTACTGAAATTGTCAATCATGAATGCGAACCAAAGGAATGCTTTTAATGTATTTTTATTGTAAAAGTATAAAAAAAGACACTCGGCCCTAATTTATAAGTAGTTATCCAAAATCAGTGGTTATTCCAAATTCCTGGCCCCATAAAAAATTAACTGTAGCCTAATGCGTGCCCCAAGGCTCAGTATCGGGCCAGTTTTATTCCTAGTGGCCATAAACGACCTAGAGTTGGAAGGAAGGGCCTTAAGATTTGCCAATGACGCGACTCTCATTACAACCAGAAGAAACCCTAAGGCAGCAGCAGAAGATTCCGAACTCTTGTTTGCTAGAGAGTGGTTCAGTCAGAATAGGCTAAAACTTAATGAAAATAAGACACAGAAACTGATCTGCTCTCTGTCGCCCTCGCTTTAACAGGTGTCGAGAAATGTGTCACTGCTTGGATTTACTCTCGATTCTAGTTAACTTGGGGCGACCGCATTGATAACATCTGCAAGAGGTTAGCGAGGGTCTTCTCCGGAAACTCACCAAACTGGTCCCCAAATCCTACTTGATAGTGGTATATCATGCCTTGTTCCATAGCCATGTCTCGTATGGTCTACAGCTATGGGGCCATGCACCTGACTGCCTGAAAATCCTTCGGCAGCAAAAGAAGGCTTTGCAAGTTATTACTGGGTAGTTGGAGGCGCAAACACTGTAGGCCGCTTTTATAAGGACGGGCATACTGACTGTCTAGACAGTAACTACATCCTCTCATCTGCAAAATATGTCCATGATATCCTTGGGAAATTTAACAATGCGCAGCCACAACACTAGGTGCAAAACAAAAATCTGCATTCCTTTCCGCAGGCTAAGTCCCAGTTATGGCTCTAATCCTCTACAATAATCTCCCCGACAGAATCAAGCAGCTTGAGGGTAACAAGTTTGCCTCAAATCTTAAGAGCCTCATGAGAGTACAGCCCTTCTATAGTTTGAAAGAGTTTTTCAAGGTAAACTTCGATAGCACTAGACCATTGTCCACGCCATCGGTGGAACACGTGTAACTCCATCTTGGAAGTTTTGTAAATAGCCTAGACAACTGTAGAATTCATTGTGTTAAACTACAATTTATTTTGGTTTGTATGTAAATAATATAGCCTAATATCTAAGCCTAAAGTTTCTAGGCATTAAGCACTAAACGAGATCAAACAAAATAATTATATGATTAGAAACATTACAGTTATACTTTTATGTTTATGAAACTGTAAATCAAATAGGTTCAGATAAGATAAATTCTGTCCTAAAGACGATTTTATATTAGATTCATCCACAGTAAACACCACTTTCAAAGATGTGTCATTGAGCGTTGTGGTGATGTGAACATTATCACCTGATAATATTTATTATTTGATTTGTTTGTAAATATTGTATTTGTTCTTAACTAAAACATGGTTGTAATTTTGAATGAATAAAAGCCATACTTTTGGTTTACTAAGTCTTTCTTACAACAATTTTATTCATTCATTGATAAACGCAGTTAGTGCTACATTACAATGGAGAAATTCCTTAGACCAGACAAATTGCAAATTGACCCGGAATCTCCAACTGCATCAGAGGAATGGACGCACTGGTTACAAACATTCGAAGACTTTCTAACCATGACAGAATTCGTTGAAGACAAGGACAAACTGAAACTACTAACTAATCGATTATCTTTTACTACTTATAGATTTATCAAGGAATCTGAAACTTACCAAGACGCTTTGAGAGTTCTTAACTCAATTTACATCAAACAAAAGAATGAAATATTCTCAAGATATTTAATAATGACTAGAAAACAGCAACAAGGTGAGACTATTGACAAATATGTGTCGGAACTGAAACTTTTGAGCCAAGATTGCGTTTTTGAAGCTGTTAATGCGATTCAATACAGGGATCACTACATTCGTGATGCTTTTATCAATGGCTTAGCCTCGTCATACATACGACAGAGACTATTTGAAAATAAAACTTTAGACCTAGCTGAAGCAGTGGAACAGTCTAGAGCTCTTGAAATGGCTCAAGCTCAAGTCGAGAGCTATCCAAAATCTATGTACGGAATGCAAACTTGTGCAACGAATGAATTGGCAAAGCAAGCTTGTCAGTACGAATTCCCACTACAACAAAAGGAAGGAGCGACTGTTTCCGCTATTAAAAATGTTGATGGCAAGTGTTATTTTTGTGGGCATGACAGACACTCTAGAGATCGCTGTCCAGCCAGAGAAGCAACTTGTGGGAAATGTAACAAGACAGGGCATTATGCGAGAGTCTGTAAAAGTAATCCAACTCAACATTTTAAAGTAAAACAGAAGACGTCTAGTACATCAGCTGCACTAATAGCAACAACACATAATACATCTGTATTGAAGGACTCTACAGTTGAAGCTAAAGTGAATGGCCTGAAAGCAAACTGCTTAATAGACACCGGGAGTACATCAAGCTTTGTAAACTTGAAGTTTGTTCAGTTAAACAAAATTAAAATGTATAATGAAAGTGGACAAGTATCACTAGCTGCTTCTAATATGAAATCAAACGTCCACGGGTTTGTTAAAATCAACCTAAATCTGTTGAATCACAATTACAACAATTTTAAGTTGACTGTTCTTGAAGATCTTTGTACTGACGTGCTTATCGGACATGATATCATGAAACTCCACTCAAATATACAGGTTTGGTTTGGAGGTAAGAAACCTCCTCTGTTGGTGTGCTCCTGTGCCAAAGTTGAACCACCCAAACTATTCTGCAATTTAACTCCAGATTGTAAGCCAATAGCCACAAAATCACGACGTTACTCAGATGAAGATATGCAATTTATAAAACAAGAAATGGAAAGACTACAGACTGAGGAGATCATTGAACCTAGTTCGTCACCTTGGCGTGCACAAGTGTTGGTTGTTACAAACGACAAAGGGAAGAAGCGACTGTGTGTGGACTATTCGCAAACGATAAACAAATTTACTCTGTTAGACGCCTATCCCTTACCAAACATAAATGATCTAGTATCCACTGTAGCGACGAACAAGGTTTTTAGTGCCATTGATCTAAAGCAAGCATATTATCAAATACCAATTTCTGATGAAGAGAAGAAGTACACTGCTTTTGAGGCTGCTGGTCGTCTTTTTCAATTCAGAAGAATCCCATTTGGCGTAACCAACGGGGTGGCATGTTTTCAAAAGACCATGGATCAAATCATTAGAAAAGAAAAACTGAATGGAGTGTATGCCTATCTGGATGATTTGACCGTATGTGGAAAGGATCAAAAGGATCATGATGAGAATCTAAGAACATTTTTAGATGCTGTAACTAAGTATGGACTTGTAATCAACAACGAAAAGAGCAAGTTCAACCAGTCTTCAATAACCTTGTTGGGACATTTAGTTTCTCATAACTCTATTCGACCTGATCCAGATCGGCTAGAATCTCTACTGTCACTTCCTGTGCCCAAAGACCAAGTTTCACTAAAACGAGTCCTAGGATTTTTCGCTCACTATTCAAAATGGATACATCGGTTTTCTGATAAAATAAGAAACCTGACACAAGTCAATTCTTTTCCTTTGTCACAGGAAGCGGTTGCAGATTTTGAAGCCCTCAAACTTGACATTGCAAACTCAGTAATTACTCCTAGGAATGGGCAAGAGCCACTGGTAGTGGAGACTGACGCATCCGACATAGCCGTGGCAGCAACTTTGAGTCAAGATAATCGGCCAATTGCTTTTTTCTCACGGACTCTAAACAAATCTGAGAAGCTGTATTCAGCTGTTGAAAAAGAAGCCGTTGCCATAGTCGAAGCCCTTAGAAAATGGAAATCATTTCTTATCGGAAGAGATTTCAGATTATACACGGATCAGCAAGCTTTATCATTTATCTTTGACAAGAGGCATACAAGCAAAATCAAGAACGATAAAGTTATGAGATGGCGACTAGAGCTAACACCTTATCAATATGAAATAGTGTACCGACCTGGTAGGGAGAATGTAAAAGCAGATACGCTCTCTCGGGCATGTGCGGTTCGCTGGGATAATGCCAAGTTGTTCGAATTACACAAATCTCTCTGCCATCCGGGAGTCACTCGAATGTTTCATTGGATTAGAACTAAAAATCTAAACTACACTCTGGATGATGTAAAAAGGATGACGTCAGCTTGTCAAACATGTGCAGAAGTGAAGCCAAGATTTCACCAATTCCAAGGCAAATTGATAAAGGCAACCACTCCCTTCGAACGTCTAAATATTGACTTTAAGGGCCCTCTTCCATCAACAACCAGAAACCGTTACCTTTTAACCATGGTGGATGAGTATTCTCGTTTTGTATTTGCTTACCCCTGTAAGGACATTAGTTCAGCAACAGTTATCAGATGTTTTTCAGATCTATTTTTTATGTTTGGAGCCCCATCCTTTGTACATTCAGATAGAGGTTCATCTTTCATGTCGCGAGAGCTGACGGACTTTCTTCACAAGTACGGAGTAGCTACAAGTCATACGACACCTTATAACCCTAGAGGGAACTCTCAGATTGAACGCTTCAATGGAACAATATGGCGAACCATCCTACTAGCTTTGAAAAACCACAACCTGCCAGTTGCTGCATGGGAAGAAGTATTACAGGAGGCACTTCACTCAGTCAGATCTCTTTTATGCACTGCGACAAACTGCACACCGCACGAAAGATTCTTTATACATAGCAGAAGATCCACCAATGGAGACTCCTTACCATCTTGGCTATCTGCTCCTGGTCCTGTCCTGCTTAGAAAGTTTGTAAGATCTAATAAATATGATGACCTTGTGGAGCCAGTTCAACTTTTTTGAATCAAATCCACAGTACGCTCTCGTCAGAAGAAGAGATGGGTCAGAATCACAAGTATCCCTGAGACATCTTGCACCCGCTGGCCTACCTCCTGGTGATCTACCTCATGAAGACAACACTACTGAGAGAGAGATTGTTGAAAATATAAATTCAGACATTGACCACAATGAAGTTCAAAATGAAACTCAACAAACGGTATCTCAGACTCCAACTTCAGAGACGGCTGTGGGGGAACTACGTCCAAAGAGGAATGTCAAGCCACCGTCATATCTAAAGGATTACATATGCTATACCTACCTTGAAAAATAGTGGGGGAGAATGTGGTGATGTGAACATTATCACCTGATAATATTTATTATTTGATTTGTTTGTAAATATTGTATTTGTTCTTAACTAAAACATGGTTGTAATTTTGAATGAATAAAAGCCATACTTTTGGTTTACTAAGTCTTTCTTACAACAAGCGTACCGCGGAAGCTACCTCCGGGCCCTCCTAACAAAACTCAACATAGTCCATTCCAATAACCTAAAGCGCCAAACATTGAATGCATGTTTTTTCAAAACTAAAATCAGGTTGGATAAGGTGCCAATTTTTTATCCAATCCATTAAAATGAATGAATGAAAATTATTACGGAAATTTTCAATCAAGATTCGAACTACTGTTGTAAAACGTTTTCACATAATTTCCGATGTTTCTGGATCCCGTCGCCACTACTTGTGCCTGAACTCACCATCTTGTGCAGACGTGTTCATTTTGTTCTCTAATCTCTTTTGTTACTTCTTTACTACATTAACATTTAAGAACTATTGTGATTTGTGTTTCAATATTCTGGTTTATTTGTAATTTTCCAACTTAGGCTGGGTTTGTAGGACTAACCTTATAATGTTGAAAGTACTTTCTTACTTGAGGACAAGATTAAATTCCAGATCCTGAATAGTTGTGAAAACTTTGTTTTTTCACTAATTGTGATGGAAAATTGCCGCAATAATTGTACATTTGCAAAAATAAACAAATTTTAGGCCTACTTGTAGTTACACCCAGACAGACTACATCGTCTAATCCACATTGTTTAAATGTTCCAGTGCGTGATAGCAGCACTGCTGCATGATGGAGAATACGTTAGTGGCCAAGGGCCAAGAGACACCTACCACTACCAATACAGACCCTGACTTTATCGTCTATCTATTCGATCCAAAAGAAGAATACAACTGTTACTTTATCGTCGGGAACCCTGACTTGGACAGAGTAGTAAGTTATTGTTTGTAGTTTTATTATAGCTTTGCCTCAATTATTCTCCTCCCAATATTCTCCTCACCGACTATTTTGTTTTAATTTTATGCAGTGCTTGATTTACGGGATGAACGCTGCGGAACAGAGTTCCGCTACCTCTTTCGGGAAGAAAAAAAATATTGGCATAAATAGTTCCGGCACCTCATTTTTTACAAATTGAACACTAATTTTATGTTGTGTGTATTGACGTAATTGGAATTTTTTAACAGTCAAAACCCTGGTCTTGTTACTATCTAACGTCAACCTTATGTTACATAGCAAACTAATTGATAGAAAAATGGTATCATGGTCCGGAATCATTAACCCTCCAAGTGTCTCTAGTTTTGGTCTTAATGTTCGCCCATTTATTGTGCAATCGCAGGGTTTTATTAAAATGTATCTTAGAAACTTAAAAACAATGTAAAGTATACTGTTTTATATATCATTTTGTTTGGAAAATTATGGGCTTCAATGTAACATATAAAACATTACAAAAAAAATGTTCAACAATTTTTGTGGGGTTAACATTTCTCAAAAATTATAAAATAAATGAAAAAAAAAAATTATGTTTGCGCTCAATAAATTGTTATAATTTAAAGGTCTACAAATATTTTAAAATAGCCACTTCAGAATTTTATGAGGATTCCAAAAATATAATAATATAAGGAAGTAGATTTGCAAATAAATAAGTTATGGGCAAAAAAACAGATTTCGGTACATAGCGTTTGGCTAAGAATGCATAGCCTAACCATAGCTAGGAATCTGGCTGATAATTTACATCAATATCACTACCTACTTCTTCAGGATCATCAACCAGCCCTTCAAAATCACTTAAATCTTCTTATAATGCACCACGTACCTATATCACTACTTTTGATTTTTAACACTAAAACAATGATAAACGTAATAAAACACATCAGTCATCGGTGCGAGGTTAACCAAGCTGTTTACAAATACGCACGCAGCTGTCTGCTACAATTATGATCGGCTCGAGAAAAAAAAGCGCTTAGAGACAGACCTCGGGAGAAAGCTTAGAATCTGCAAAAAAAAAAAAAACAATACCTAACTCAATCCAGTTCAATCCGATTTAGTCAGTCATAGAGCCTTCGCCGTAAACAGTGTTTGTGAGTCGCAAAAGCGACACAAAACACTACACAAAGTGTGTTATGAGTCGCTTTTACGACACATAACACTCGGAGGGTTAAACTCTGCCCTTGATTGACCCAACAACCTACTTTTCAATTTTTAAAACTTTAACTTACTGTAAAGTGGTTTACAATACCTACCTTAATACAGTTATATTTGCTTGCTTTTGCTATGGCGGCAACTATACTCTGTTTACAAAATTTAGGTGGTTACAGGGGAAGTAATGTATCCCCTTCTGTTGAAATGAAAATTCTTTACTTATACAGGCAAAGTTAGGGTCACATGGCACTCTCTTACACTTATCCTGTGGATAAAAATTTAAATATATACTGTACCATCTATTTACAATATTTAATGTATAGAAAGAAAAAAAAACAATATATTGGACCCTATTATAAAAAAATATCTCAAAAGCTGATATAAAAACAAACATTTCAACCTGTCAAATCAATTGAATAAGATTTTTTGCTTAATTTTTCCCATTAAGCCAAAAAAGTGCTGGGGAAACTTCTAGTATAGTTTTCAGTTTTAAATCCTTCAGTTTTAAATCAGGAATTAATTGTAAACCATGTTAAGTACCGGGTGATTCAAAATGAATAGCCTGGTTTTAACGCTTTATAACTTTTATATTAGGCCTAAACTTACCGCTATAAAACACACATCAAATGAAAAAAGCATCTCAAAGAGTTTTATGTCTTCCAAAGACACATTATTTAACAAAATCGATCCAGTAGAACTGTAGATTTAATTGTTCAAAGTTAAAAAGTAATCTCCAACTTTTTTCACCACTAAAAATTTGAGGTTGCTTGACGTTTTTGGAAATAACTTTTAAATGGTGAGAAAATCAACCAAACAGGAAGGAAATATTCCGAAAGAGAATAAAATTTCCTACTAGTTACAAGTATACATTTCTTGAAAATACTCATTAAGGACAGCAAAAAATTGTCTCAAAATAAAAATATGTGAAAATTTACATTTTCAATGTTGAAAATAGACACAAAAAACGGGGATTTTAAATTTTTGTTTCATTCTGGCAATTTTTGGCTGCCTTTACTGAGTATTTTCAAGAAATGCATAATAGTAAATTGTAGGAAATTTTATTCTCTTTTAGAACATTTCCTTCCACTTTGGTTGATTACCTCACCATTTAAAAGTTATTTCCAAAAAAAAAAAAACTTCAAGCAACCTCTAATTTTTAATGGTGAAAAAATATGGAGATAACTTTTTAACTTTGCACAATTAAATCTACAGTTCTACTGGATCGATTTTGTTAAATAATGTGTCTTTGGAAGACATAAACTCTTTGAGTTGCTTTTTAATTTGATGTGTATTTTATAGCGGTAAGTTTAGTATAAAAGTTATAAAGCGTTAAAACCAGGCTATTCATTTTGAATCACCCGGTATAATCAATATTCCCGAAGGCTGAACTACTCTTTTACAAACTGTCCTATAATCTTTGTTAACTCACGTTTAGTCATATTCAACACGTAATATTTTTTTACAGAAATCTGTTATGCTGATTGATTTAATTAAGTATTAAATTTGGATGGTTTGAAACTGAACTCGATCCTGAATATTAGGAGTTTTATAGATTACTAGTATAGATTATTCTGGTTAAAGAAATCAGCTGGTGTTAAGTCAGTATAAGCAATGCTTATTTACTTCATTAGGCAGATATATGGGACAGTATATAAACAAAAGAATGTTCTGTAGTTAACTAATGTTATATCACAGGAGAGAATAGGCGTAGTCAAGAAAATGCTACTTGCCCATAGTGTGGTCCTTAGAGCACAACTGAAGGACTCCAAGCTTGCTGAAAAAGATGATGTCAAAGTCAAAGATATTTTCCCACAAACCTTCAAGAACTTACTCAGGTATGCTGTTAGTTTAATTTTTAATGTTTGCTGTTTTGTTGCATTATAGAGACATGTCTAGGAGCAAACTGGTCTCGTGGTAGAGCATCAGACTTCGGCGCTGATTTCCTGGGTTCAAATCCTGCCAACGACTAATGGGTTTTACTAGTGATAATTAGAGGTGTGCAAGCGGCTCAATTTTCGAGCGTGGCACAAAAGATCGAACACCAGGCCTGAAAATTGAGCTTGAGCCGAGCTTTTACTATTGCGATCATAAAACGTGTCATGATCGTAAAACGAGTGTGCTGAGTTTGATTTGAGCCATCTCCCTTCTATTACTTATCATACACGTAACAGATCCTATATATTAATAGGCAAGCATGTTTCTTAAAAACCTTTTTTTGTAGATATGCAGAGTTCCTTTATAAATTAAAATAGGTTAAAAAATAAACACAAAAAGTTTATAAAAAAATTTAAAAAAAAATTAGCATGGGCCTTATGGGTTGCCATGCTGGTGACAAAATAACAACGAAATATAAACAGCAGATCAAAACAAATGGAAGAAATTCAAAATACATGTTTTAACTTATTTACAGCGGGGGTACAAATAGAGAAGTCTGTACATTATATATTGTTTATTTGCCTTTTCGACAAATGGATGACCTCTACTTTACATCAAAATACACACATTTACAAATTGCACAGTAAAATAATTGGTTTCAACATTCCAAGATATAAAAAAAAATCTCAACTATAGGTAACGCTATCCCTGGTTTTATAAGTGTACAGTAATCCAAATGTTAATAATTAAAAATAGGTATTTACCTTTCTCTACAGCTCAAACTTTTGTAACTTGAATTGCAGCCGTTTCGGCATTAGACGTGGAACATCCAGCTGAAGTAGCGTTGTTATAGTCGAAACACAACACGAACAACATTTTAAATTTATTAACGAAAATGCAACAAATAACAGGCCTATCGCACACACGATACCGGTTGACATTGCCGCGATCTGAACTGGATGTCGACTAGAGGTTAATCCTGCATCGTTATTTGCGTAGTGGCGTTATCAGCTGACCCTTGTACTCCTGCCTTTTGTCTCTTGTCCTGATCTAAAATACAGTACTATACCTCTAGAAAAATATTTATACTGAGAGTTTGAACTGTAGGTATAACATTTTTATCATTTTACATCTATTTCAGATATGTTTACGGGTATGACACCACCGCAACATTAACCTTTGATGAGGCAGATGACTTGTTATATGCAGCAGAAAAATGGCAGATGCTCAAACTTAAAAATAAGCTTTCACTTCGTTTGATGTCCATGCTAAATGTTAGCAACATTTGCAGTCTGATGAACAACCCTGCGTGCTTCACTGTCTTGGAGCTGAACTCAGCTATCAACGAGGTTAGTTTAGTAACAAAGTTAATGTAATATTATAAAATTCAATTGCATTGTTCAGCAACGTACGAAGGCCTGTATTTCAACCTACCTTCAAGAAGATTTTCTTTTATCGCTTTAAAGAAGTCTTATATTCAGACGGAATATTGGTTTTTCCGTCCAAACCAATGTAATTTTATGACCACAATCAATAATTTTAGTGTATTTGGCGAAAGATTGTATAATGTCTGCTCACATATATGTATTGAAATAAAAAATTTAAAGATTTTGTGTGATTTATGTGTGTATAAGGTCAAAGAATTTGTAGAACATATCAAGTAGGTTAATTAAAATATTGTGATGAAAACTGTATGACGGTGCTATACATGTATTTAATGTTGATGGCAATAAATGGATTTGATTTGAATATTAATATTAGTGTTAAGTGCTTTAAATTCAATATTGTTTTTTAGTGATATTTGATTTTGGAAAAGTTATATAGCCCCCTTTTAGTAATTTGTAAAAATTAAAAAAAAACAATATTTTTTCACAATATGAACTTAAATCTTTCATAAAAGTATTACTTTGAGGCTTTGAGCTTTCAAATATTTCTTTAAAAATTACAAAATGGCTGATTAAGACTAAACTGAACCCAAATCAGAAAAGTCTTACTGGACATTTTCGACTTAAATTGCTATGTAGCCTAATGTAAAATATGGTTCTGGGTTGCATCCTACACATTGGTGATGCTCTGTATTTTAGCTATTGATTCTCGATGTATTGACAAATTGTTATTATTAGGCCTTTTTGTAAAAGTCAATTTAATCTGTTGTCATAGTAATCATAGTAATCTGTTGTTATAGTGATCACAATGACAAGAAAGATACTCATCCTGAATCAATCCCAAAATTTTGTAATTCGCATAGGTATAAAATAAATATGACTATTTTCCAAACATTTATGAAATGTTCAAAACCTAAATAACTTTATTCAGATTCCATTATTTTTTTTGCTTAGTGCTTTGCACAAATACATTTCTTGTGGCACCCCAGGAAACAGCTATTGAGCCATTATTAATCAGCAAGTTTTCTACCTTCTCTAAGCATTTCAAAGTTATTTTGTAATTGCTTTACTTGCGTACTGCTCTGTTATGATTGGGTCCATGGCATTGGTTGGCTAAATCTGGAACTTGCTGACCCCCTCCTAACTTAAATGCCCTATCTTCAAATTTAGTCGATTAGTGGAACTCGCTAACTTGTTCGGTTTCTGAATTGGCTAACTCCGGAACCCACTAACCCGCGCTAGAGCCGGGTTAGCTAGGTCCTCGGCGTAACTCGCTAACTTCAAATCAGAAACCTCGCACTCTGTCCAATGGGAACCAATCACCAAGATTATTGACCAGTGTTGTCGAAATTGTAGTACCTTTGATCGTATCGGTACCATAATGTCGTATCCTATGAATAATTAGGAGTAAGAGCAATGTAGTCGAAGTAAAATAAATGTATAGGCCTATTCAGAATAATGTTTCAGACTACAGTAGACTCCTTCTTATCCGGACTCCACGGGACCGAGGCCAGTCCGGAAAACGGGTTTTCCGGTTAAACCGACGTCCCCAAAAACTTGTTAAAACGGACCGTTTAAATGAGAATAATAATAAGAATAAGAATCTTTATTACCCTTTAAACATTTTACAGTGCAATAGGGTTCGTCATTTGCTACATAATATTAAAATGTAATTAAATATTTCACATGAAATAGTAACAAAAATAATTTTATCAAATAAGTTAAGACAAGCTGGCCTGGTTACAATCTAAAATCTAGTCTAATGGCAGGAAGATGGTGAAACATAGGGCAAAAAATATGAGCAAAATACAAGTCAAAATAGAACGAGTACATAGTAACAATACTAACATGGCTAGATGATAAAAATAGATTTTGAAACAAATTAACAAAGGTAAATAAAAATATGACTATATCAAAATGGTTAACATCAGAAACAAGTTACTTAAATAATGTGACTAGAATGGCACAAAGAATTAAACAAGTTAGGGACATTGCGGTTGCTTTACAAACATCAATTTTGAAATATCGCTTTTAAAAAACTCATCTAGTTTGTAAAAAGGGTGGCAAGTTAACCATCTGTACAAAGTACTCTTAAACACATTATAACTAACATGGTGAGAGGTGTAATTAAGTTTGTTGAAAAGTGTTATACCTATGATTTCAAAAGAATTTTTTACCTTACTTAGTCTAGCAAAAGGAACATGAATCAAACACAATCGTTGTAGCCTCTAGTGTTATATGAGTGAACATTTTCATTTAAAACTAAACTACTGAATTTCCTTTTAACATGCAACAAACATAGTAAGATGTACATATTTAAAACAGTCATTATTTTACTATAAACAAAAAGAGGCCTACAGTGAGCTTGATAGGGTGCATTATTGACAATTCTAACAGCTCTCTTTTGCAAAATCAAAACATCATAGACATTACTGCCATTACCCCAGATAAGAAGGCCATAGGTCATGACACTCTGGAATAGAGCGAAGTATACCATTTTAAGGTAACTAATTTCAACACAATCTTTTAATTTCCTCAAGAGGCAGATGACCCTACTGAGTTTTTTGCAGACATTACTGATTTGGTGGTTCCAAGACAGTCTAGAATCAAGAGTGATACCTAGAAGGTTAACAACCTTATCCTAATTGTTCTCAGAGCTCTTTAAAGAAAATAAATTTTTTTGTGTTTTATCTAAATTTAGTAACAATATATTTGATTTGTACCATTCATTAGCTTCATCAATCATGTGACTTAATTTAAAATCAGTTTCACTAGCATTTGAACTTGGACCAAAAAAAGTTACATCGTCTGCAAACATTACAGAACTATAGCTAACATTGTATTCCAGATCATTGATCATAATTAAAAACAAGAGAGGCCCAAGAACCGACCCCTGTGGTACACCGAAGTTAACCTCAGATAATTGAGAAAATTTACCATTTGCAAAAACTTTTTGTTGCCACGATTGAAGGCCTTGGACAGATCACACAGAACTGCGCAAGTGTCTGTGCCAGAATCAAAACCAGCTAGGACACCTGAAACCAAGCCCCCGACCGCATCAGCCGTAGACATTCCCTTTCTAAAACCAAACTGACTACTAGAAAATAACTTGTTTGTTTCAAAGTAAGAATTTACCTGATCTTTAATAGCGGCTTCAAAGACTTTAGAAAAAACAGGTACCAGAGAGATAGGTCTGAATGATTTAACATCACCTTGATCCCCTTTCTTAAATATTGGCACAACCTTGGACATTTTTAATTTACTTGGAAAAAGGCCTTCTCTGAGCAAGGCATTTAAACACAAGGTGAGAGGCACTTTCACTTCTTCAACCACCAGTTTCACTAAAAAATTTGACACATTATAAATATCACAACTTGTGGAATTTTTCAACTTTGAAATGATTTTAACAACTTCACTACACTCGACAGGCTGCCAGGACAGAGGATGATGTGGTGTCAAGCGATGGCTCTCCAGGAGTTCATCAGGCGTGGAGTCAGCAACAGGGATGTTCTCTCTGATATCAGCAACCATGGAAGAGAAGAAATCGTTAAAGGTGTCGGCATCCGGTGTAGCAGGTTGTTGAGATTTAGGTTGAGTCTCATTCTTGATAACTGTCCAAGCGGCTTTACATGTATTACTGGAAGAATCTATGAATTTCTGGTTGGCTTGCTTTTTACCTTGTAGTAAAGCCATTTTGTAGATCTTCTTTGCTCGCTTATACCTTTCTACATCCAATGCATTTCAAGTGTGTTTGGATAAACTAAACATTGCCATTACATTATCCTTCATTTTTCTTAGCTGTGGTGTGTACCAATTTTTTCGAGCTCTAGGTTTATTCTTGACGTTTTTCTTCACTTTAGTTGGAAAGTAAATATCCATCCATCCAATAAATGTGTTATGGAATTTATTGTACATTTCATCAGAATTAAGTCCTTCCAGCAATAGAGGCCAGTCAATGTTTTGTAGCCTTAGTTTAAAATCCATAATAGCACTCGTTGGTAAGGGCCGGATGATTTTACAGTTGAGCCTATTTTGATCATTAATCTTATGTCCTTTTGTCAGACGGTTAAAAATCCTAAATGATAAAAAACTATGGTCAGATATTAAATTATCAAGCATATTTACTTTAAATTCAGTAGGTACTATGTTTGTAAGCATATAGTCAATACATGCTAAACCTCTTGTTGGTTTAAAGTTTGAACAATAAAGGTCTGCTGTTCTTAAAAGGTTGTGAAGCCTAACAGTTGAAGTATTCAATTCAATATTGAGGTCGCCGCAAAAAACAATGTCCATTTTGAATTTTAGCAAACATTCAAGAAGCAAGTCTAGTTTATCGAAAAATATGTTTTCATCCCCACCACTAGGCCTGTAGAGGCACACAATTATCAATTTAACATCACATATCTTAACTGCAGTTGCTTCAAAATATCTTTCAACATTAATATATTCCAGGTCAATGGGTTTTACATTAAAGCCTAAGTTACTTTTAATGTAGATAGCAGATCCTCCGTGAATGCCAGATGTCCGATAAAAGATAGATTCAAGTTTGTAGCCTACAAAATTGTAAAGATCAAAATTTTGATCGTTAAGCCAGTGCTCAACTACACAAAAGATTGCATTATCTTCCTCTTGCAGACATATTTCAATTTTTTGCGTTTTATTAGTAATACTTTGTACGTTACCAAATAAAATATTTAATTCATTATTTGTTGATACTAAAGGCGTGTCTAGTTGTGTGCTGTGTCGTAGCAGCTTGTGTTATGGAGGCGTGGCAGCGGGGCTGAGATGGTAGTTTCCCAAAGATTTCTCCACAGGAACTCCATTTAGCGCTGGTACTAGAGTAGGGCCGGGGCTACAGGTATCTGCGATGGAGTCGGCAGCTTCGCATAGAGACTGTTTTTTGGATTCTCCCAGATCTTCTCGTTCTCTGAAGGAGGTTTGCAACTCCGACTTCTGGTTGGTGTCAGAGATAAACCTTAGAAGAAGCATGTTTTAGTTGTTGTGATCTCCAATATTCTGACCAATTGTGTAATTCTCCTTCTAATTTCATTGCCATAACCACTTCAGATTCAACAAAGAGGTTAGAATACGTTATGGCTAGTGTTTTGGCATCTTCCTTGAAGTCTCCATCGTGCCCTAGAATACAATTGGGCATTATCATTCTAAGTTTAAAACTTGTCATTGTTGTTTCCGGCAATCGATTTTTGAGGTCTTCAATGACATTATCAAGAAGTGGAATGTACAACGATTTTTGATAATAGCTATTAGGGTTCGTGGCTTGGTAACTTTCTCTGTGTGATTGCCGACTTGTTATCCTTGGCATTTGGATTTCAAATCCAATACTATTGGCTATTTCCACAGCATCATTGTACACTCTATTAAAAGATGTTTCAGGATGGATCCTTTTTTCCCCAAGAATTTTAATTGTCCTTTCAAAACAATCGGCTGCCTTCGATACATCAAGTGTGGTTGACTGAAGATAGCGACTCAAAGGCATAGTCTCTTTAAGTAAATCAATGAGCGCTAGTAGTCCCATTATAAACTCCGAATGGCATATCGAGTTTAGGAGGGAATTAGCAATGGTGCTGGTACTTCGGTCTTGCCACTGAGATATCTTCGTTAGGGCCTCAACCACTGGCAGGAGCAAATCCAGAAACTTGATAAGAGCTTCATGACGTTCAATCCACCTCGTTTCACAAAGACTAGTTAGCCTACTGCAGGATATATCTTTAAAAACTATCTGTCTCTTTGCAGATGCATTGAAAAAAGCTACGATAGCCTTAACAGTCTCCACAGTGTTCCGAATAACGGGTAAGCTAGAGCTTTTTGATATTGCGTTGTTCAGTGCATGGTTACTGCAAGGAGAGTGGCAAGCATTTTTTGCAGTCTTTTGTATGCAACGTACCGCCCCAACAGCTTCTGAAGCCATGACACTGCAACTATCAGTTCCGATTCCTACACAGTGGTTTACATCCAGGCCCAAAACATCCAGGCAGTTCAACTTACATCCAACCAACTCTACGCCTACAAGAGGTAATGCAGTTCTCGAAAATATCTTGACTGATCTCAATTATTCAAGTTATATTAATACAGTTATGGATTATGGCCTTTCTGACCATGCTGCAGTTAACTTAGACATACGCCTAGCCTATTCCGAGAAAACTTATCTTGAACAGTCCAACTCCCTTGTATACCATAGGCCCATAACAGAAGCCCGAATAAATACCTTCTTCCAGTTTTTAAGCAGTGTTGACTGGTCTGTACTAGCCTTAGGTACAAACTCTGAAGAAATTTTTAATTTATTTTTTGACCAAATATTGCTTGGTTTCCATGAGTCCTTTCCGCTGCAGAAGAAGCGGGACCCAAATTGCAACTCCGGTGGACAGTTCTCTGGTGGTAAAGCCTGGTACAATGAAGACCTGAAGAAGAGTAGAAGTATCCTCATGGCTCTCCTTGATCGCCACAATGTTCTTAAAACCTCAGCATCCCTTCAAGCTCTAACTGAATATAGAAAGACATATAAACAAGAACTGAGGACTGCCAAAAAACAGTTTGTTGCCGACTGTATTGAAAAATCCGACAACAAGTGTAGAGCAGCTTGGCAGGCCATTCGGAAAGAATCTTCCAGCAAACATCAACCCAATACTTCTGTGGAACCAAACGACTTCAACGACTTCTTCATTGACTCGGTGTTGGAGGTGGCGGAGAAATCTGGTGGCGTTCCTTCGGCTGCAGTGGATCTTCTCAAAACCAAGAGCATTGCAGCACCCGGTTTGGAATGGAAGTTAGTGTCATGTGAGGAGGTAGCGCGGCATGTGCGGCTTCTAAAAAGTTCTAAAAGTCGTGATATTTATGGCCTGTCTAGTGATGTGCTAAAGTCTATTTTACCTGTGATTGTAGAGCCTTTAACCTATTGTATAAATAGTTGTCTTATTGAAGGTGTATTTCCTGCAAAGCTTAAGTTATCTAAGGTTGTTCCTGTTTTTAAGAAAGGGTGCAGAGATCTCCCAGCTAGTTATAGGCCAATAGCTTTAATTCCAGTCTTTGCCAAAGTTTTTGAACGAATTTTACATGACCAGCTGTACAATTATTTTGAAGATAATTCCTTGTTTTCAACTATACAGTATGGTTTCAGAACTGGGAAATCTACAATTCAAGCTGTGACCTATCTTGTAGATGCAATCCTAGCAAACCTTGAAAGCAAAGCCGATACTGGTGTCACCTTATGTGACCTCAGTAAAGCCTTTGATTGTGTTTGTCATGAGACATTGCTGGCTAAGTTAAAGTACTACAAGGTGACTGATACAACTCTGTCACTTCTTAGCTCATACCTAGATAATAGAGAACAAATAGTCTGTGTCAATAATCAGTATTCATGTAAGAGACTTGTACCCTTTGGCGTGCCGCAAGGTTCGGTTCTTGGACCTCTTTTATTCCTTGTCATGGTTAATGACATTGATGTTAATGTACCATTTGAGACTGTATGTTTTGCTGATGACACTACTTTGTTTAATGCTGGTTCTGATATAAAAACTGTCAATTTGAATTCTGAAAGTGCCCTTAAAAGTGTATCCAACTGGTTCAGTACCAATGGTTTCATACTTAACAATGACAAAACTCAAACCATAGTTTTTAGTAATAAAAATGTCAAGGCTAGTGATTCTCCCTCCTGTGATCAATTAGGGTTAAGTAATGTTAAACTATTAGGCTTAGTTCTTGATAGAAAATTGACATGGCAATTTCATACCGATTATATTTGTAACAAACTTTCAAGAGTTGTATATTTACTAAGATCTTTAGATAAAAATGTCCCGAAGTCATATCTCAAGCTTGCTTACAATAGTTTCTTTCAAAGTAATTTACTGTATGGCATATGTTTATGGGGAAATGCAGCTGGAGTACATGATGTCTTACTGGTTCAGAAAAAAGCTGTCAGAATACTAGCTTCAGCTGACTACTCAGAGCACTGTAGGCCTATTTTTATCCATGAAAAAGTGTTAACTGTCTTTAGTTTATATGTTTTGTATGTTCTATTAGAAGTAAAAAAACAATCTGTATTCTTGTTAAAACGGCTAAATGTACATAGCCACAACACAAAGCTCAGGCATGAAATTGACATTCCCTTTTGTAGATTGACCAAAACAGCCAAAAGCTCTAAAGTTATAGGGCTTAAACTGTACAATATACTACCTCATCATGTCAAGAATATTGAATCCTTTGCTAATTTTAAAACTGTTGTAACAAATGGTCTTCTAAAGCACCCACTTTATTCTGTTAATGAGTTTTTGCATTTGAGTGCTACTGATTTTATAGATTTTAAGTAACATGCATTGTTATTCAACAATTTTTATTTTATGATATTTATTCTCAATTGACAACTGTGATCTCTTCTGTGATATAGGCTAAGTTTTACATGTATGTTATATAAGGTCTACTGTGTTAATGTTCATGACTCTGTTACATTTTCTAGTTTATAGTTTTCTTTGACAATGTCTATTGCACAACCGTGTCTAATGACAATAAAGGATTCTTATTCTTATTCTTATTCTTATTCATGGAAACTAAAGTTGCTGAGCATCGTCTGCAAGTGCAGAGAACTCAAACTTCTTCTTGCCGCCAAATTATAGCTCAAGAGCATAAACAAACAGGAATAAGCAAGAGCTAGTCTCCAACCCAGATCTTGTTAAATTTACAAGTTTAATATCAATAATCAAGACTTTTAATGTAATATTTAAGTAAAATAGATGTCAAAGTTTAGTTAGCAATTGTTCAGTAGTGCTGAAAAGGTGATAAATCATGCTACTTGTTCAAATAAAAATCAACATGCATAACCTCATTCTGGTAGGTAGTAAGTAATTATCGTTTTTATATTAATGGTAAATGAAAAATAAATTATTTGACTTGTTTCAATATGTACAAAAACACTCACTGTTACATTAAATTGTTACTGGTTGATCTTATGCTTTCAATAAAACCACTTTTAATAAATAAACTTCTATGAACTTAAGAACACAGTCAATTGCACTTGGTAGGTAGCAGACGATCAGACGAATGCATACTGTATAAGCTAATAATGATTATTACGTATTTAGATACGTGATCACTGGTCTCAAATCTTTCCCACGAGAACAGTTGTTTCAGTACCGCCCACTTCCTGCCAATCTAGTCCGGTTAATCCGATGTGCTGATAAAAATTGTCCGGTTAAAGAGATGTCATTTCCGGCGAGTGTAGTCCGGTTAAACCGGTGTCCGGTTAAAAGGTGTCCGGATAAGAGGGAGTCTACTGTATTATTTTTAAGATTATTATTAAACTGGAAAATGCATCAAGTCTTACTCAAATAGTAGCGATGGACGGGATTTTTATTTCCTTTTTGATTTTTGGGACGGGATTTTTTCCTGTACATAAAAAGAAAGTCTTGAGTATTTACAGGTATAGAAACTTGTGACTCGCGGTCACGGTGCACGTCAAAATGACTCGCAGTCACGGCGGGATCGTCGGTATGACTCCGCAGTCACCGCGCGATCATCAAATTGTTTACAAGTTTGCCTCCTTTACGAAACACCATAAATAGGGGGTTGGGAAATGACGTTCCCCTCTTCCTGGCTTTGATGGCTTTCCTGGCTTTCGGCCTGTCAGGGATTGGGTAGGTCCCAAGTGTTGCTTGCACTGTGTTACGTTCAGAGCATTCCATTATGGTCCTTCAGGGTTTCAGTCCTGGGGTACCCATTTGGAGTGTGCGTGCGACCAAGTAACCGGTATTCCTGGTGTGTCCAAGGTTGGTGCGTAAGCTCCGGCCTACACCATGGGGCCCGGGTTAAATGTTAAACAGGTACCGGGTAGCTGTCGGGATCTTGGCTCCTACGACAAAAAAACGTACATACATTCAATTTTACATGATGAGTTTTAAATTCAATGATTTTACAGTGAAAATCAAATATATTTATAAGAAAAGTCTTGAAGTGAAACTGAGGGCTAATTTTCACACTGGTTATAAGTAGCTACTTATTGCCTTCCATTGAGTACTGTTAACAAACATATCTTACCCTCGTTTGGCCTCACGTCATACAAGTTCGGCAACGCTCCGTACAGTGGGAGCGGTCGGGTTAGCGACTTCCAGAGTTAGCGAATTCCGCCGTAGGACAAAATCAATTTAGCGAGTTCTGGAGTTAGCCAATTCCTGACAGGGACGGTTTAGCCAGTTCCAGAGGTAGCCAGTTCCACCACCCGACCTAGTTTGCAAGTTCCAGAGCTAGCCAATTCCTACGTCTCATATGATTCATTCACATTGTTAGGTTACTTCACCTGCCTAACATTTAATTCCTGTTGCTTCATTGTTTATGTTTAGATTCTGCAGTTTGAAACAGACCGTGTACTGGCCTCTCCTCAATTCCTGGACCTCTCTTCTAGTGCATTCTTGAGAATACTGGAACAAGAATTTTGCAATGTGCCTGAGATTGAGCTTTGGAGGGCAGCCATCAACTGGGCTAAAAAACAAGGTAAAATATGTATTATTTTATTTATTAATATACACATTTGACATTAAGCAAGTGACTTCAGACATGGTCATATTTTCTGTGAAAAGTCTGGTTTGTCCTTGTATTACCCGCCCTTGTCTAATTCATGGGTGATCCTCCAATGGTATGAAGAATCAAATAAAGATTTAGTCCAACCAAATTAAGATCCAAATTTCCCAATGCTTCCTGGAAAATATGGTTATTTCTAAGTTATTCTTAATACTTAATATAGAATAATTAATTTATAAAACTCATTTAAGTAAACTCAATCAAAACTATTTATTTACAAAAACAATAATCATGTAAACAAACCAAATAGCAGATGATACATAATTTTATAACTCAGCTGATAACAATAATCCTACATTTCTCCCCACCCAATTTAGGCTGAATTTCCGAAACCGTGTTCATCCTCAGGTTCCGTTTGCATTTTCCATTGAGGTGGATCAGTTGCACCTTCTCTTGCTCTCAGCTGGTCAGCGTGTTTTCTCTTTATTTCACCCCCAACTAAAACGTTGTATGATAGCTCTAGCAGATGATACATAATTTTATAACTCAGCTGATAACAATAATCCTACACTTAATATTTTTATTAGTCCGAGTATAGTTTGGGGCGTTAGTTAGTTGAAACTTACTTACGAGCGCTAGTGCTTAAAGAGGTACTTTTCACATTCGGCCGGTGGTGGCATGATAGCTCAGTTGGCTAAGGTGTTACACTGACGAGTGTAGTGTTGAGAACTCTCTACCTGCGCTGGTGTGAATCCCATACGTGTGCAATCCATACTTAGCTCAATAATGTGTGGCTTAGCTGGCGGGAGAGGCCCACCTTAAATAAACGGTGTCTGCTCGGGTGGAAGTTGAAGGCATTATTGAGTTTAACACTTTCGCTACTGCAATAGTATGAAAATTTTCATTCACAAGGACCAACGACGCACATATGCGACGGCCAGTTCCATATATGCGACGGCTAGTCACATTAAAATAGACTGCCGACGCATATTTGCTTCGGGGTTCTAATGTTATTAAAATGCTTATATCTTTGTAACAGTCAATTTGAAGGCACTGAATTCTCTGCAGTGGTCTACAGAGATGTCTAACGCACAACTGCGTCACTTGGTCTGTGGATATGATGATTGGTGACGTCATATGATAGTTGGAAAAACTGGTCTTTACTTTTCTGCATCACTGTATGTATGTATGCAGTATGTATGCTGCATTATCCTATGTAGCATTTATATTTGTTCAGTTGTAAACTGTTCTTGAATAATCTGTTTTTTTTTTTAGTTACCTTCACCTCAAAACACAAACAAAAATGAACTGTCGCATATATGCGACGTTTGGTCTATTTCAAGAAAACTATGATAATTTTCACTATTGTCTTTGCTGTAGACTGGGCGTCGCAAATATGCAACATTACATAAGGTTATACAAATACAAAAAAACAAGAATAAATTATTTACAAACACGATTGTAGCGTATTACAATGTAAATTATCACTGTTTTACAGGTTTTTTCCCATGGTCTGTGTGTACTGTTATCCAAGTGACAGCCGGTCTATGTGTAAGATTCAAATGTATACCTCGGTCTGTGGCAATGACCGTGGCGTCGCATATATGCAACGCTCAGTAGCGAACGTGTTAATAGGAATTGTACACAACGCCTGGTTTGCGTCTTTTTACATTATTATAGAGAACAACATCACATATCTTGCTTTTTTTGCTTTTTTTTAGTTAAATATAGACATATTGTGTTAAAATAAATTTATTATTTATTTATTTATTATTAATTTATTTATTATTTTTGACATAACCTACAAAAATTATTAACAGAGAAGTACAAAACATAGGCTTAGGGTTTAAAGTGTTAGGGAGATTGTAAATAACAGAGTGTGCAGACAGTGAAGTTATAGCTTGATTCGGATTTGATCATGCAGTGTAAGTTTATTTAAGATTGGTTAAGGTTTTGATGGCGCGAATTCAGGAAATTCTGGATTTGATTGTATACCTTAAAAAAACAGTTTGAAAAACTAATTTTCTCTGTATTCGACAAAAACCTATGATTAATTTTGTTTCTAAAAGGTATTATACGAATATTTTCCCCTCTTTACAAAACTGATTTATTTTAATCTCAAATTAACATCTTATTTCAGGAAACTCGGATAGCCAAACTTTGAGGGATCAACTAAATGATCATCTAAAACACATCAGGGTGTGTACAATGGACAATGATGCCATCTTTCTGGAGGTAATTCCCTCAGAAGTACTGACATATAAAGAATTAGCACTAGTGAGCGAATCTCGCAGAACTGGACAAGTACAGCCTGAACTTACTACTATCTGCAATGTGATTAAGAAGCGAGGTTGTCCTATGGTTAAATCTGAATTGATTGTCGAAGAGTTTGTAAAAAAGGGCTATCAACACACTTCGGGATCTTCTGAATTTACACTTACCACTAGAGAAGCCACAATAGAATTGTGTTCTGTCCGTTGTAGCTACAATGATCCAGATTGCAACTACACCCTATCAATCAGGAGAGGCACAGATACCATAGCTACATTCAAAGGAGAGTTAAGAGCCTGGGGACGCATCCCAGTTGATGTTGATGGTGAAAATGTGCAGTTGTCTCCAAACACCTCATACAGGTTTAGGTTTGAGTGTTCATGTAATCACTTCCACCGTGTTAATCTTGTTCAAACGAGGATGTCAGGAAATCACTTCTCAGTTGACTCTCAAACTCAACTTATTCATATTGGAGAAATTTCCTACATAACAATCACCAAGAGAGTTCGATCGACTTGAGCAGTGCAGTAGACAGAATCACCGCAGGTCACACGAAGTTATTAAGACTTTATAAACATCCCAACTTGATTATCACTAATTAAGCTCATTACTTGGACATTGAAATTATGGGTGTTCAGTAATTTTTTTGTATACAACTGTAGTGTTTGTTATCAAGAGTATGTTTTATATAAAACTAATAACTAGACCTAATTATTTTATTTTCTCAATCCCTCTAGCAAATAACTTTTTTGAACTATTCAGTGCTTAATGCCATTGAAATTTAGGTTTTAATCTTTATTATTGTATTAAGACACTAGCTGACCCGGCGAACTTCGTATCGCCTAAGTTATAGGTTTCCCCTAAGACAGACCGATGGAAAGAAAGTACCGTTACGTTTAATTTTCAAGATGATCTCGTTCGCATCGCTCAATCACATCCTGGTTGAAGTTCGTTCGCTACGCTCACTCACCTTTGGGTTGGAGCTCGTTCGCTACGCTCACTCACCTTTAGGTTGGAGCTCGTTCGCTGCGCTCACTTGCCTTCAGGTTAGCTCGTTCGCTACGCTAACTCGCCTCCAGGTTGAAGTTCGTTCGCTACGCTCACTCACCTTTGGGTTGGAGCTCGTTCGCTACGCTCACTCACCTTTGGGTTGGAGCTCGTTCGCTACGCTCACTCACCTTTAGGTTGGAGCTCGTTCGCTGCGCTCACTTGGCTTCAGGTTAGCTCGTTCGCTACGCTAACTCGCCTCCAGGTTGAAGTTCGTTCGCTACGCTCACTCACCTTTTGGTTGCAAATTAGCTGTTGTCATAAATGTAAAAGAAATAATAGTGCTGCACCCTGTTGATAATCCTTGTAACTTTAATGCTATTGAACATCATAGAACAGAACCAACTTGTTTAATTGAAACAGCTGTTAAGATTCATTAATTCCATTTCTCATAAGGTTAACATGGGAAACTCCAGAGCCACTGGGGAGGAGCCCTTTTAAGAATTTCGAAACGGGAAATAGTTTACGTTCGATTCGCATACCTATAGAATTTACACACCAAATTTCATAACGATCGGTGAAGTCGTTCCGGAGGAGTTTGCAGACAAACACTGTGACACGAGAATTTTATATATTAGATTTATATCTATCAGTAAATGCAACTTTATTTTTATGCAATTTTTATTTAAATATTAATCAAAAATAATTAGGTGAAAACCGTCAAAATCGATGGTTACTTTTAAGGTTTCAAGCAAAATCATTTAACTAACAACCGATGATAAATAACTCCTTATTGGAACAATTTGGGTGCAGCGTGCTTTAGGTATGTCCGATCTTAGTAATCATTATTCAGTTACTCAAATGAAAGCTGATATTTCATTGAAGGTTCTCAGCTCAAAACATGAAGGATAAGTATTTAGAATTGTGTAAATATATCTAAAATTAAATTAAATATTTGAGAAATAATAAAATGTTAGTTTTTGATTAAGTAATACTGTATCTTAAACTTAACTGATTCAATTGAATAAAAGCCTTAATTTCTAGGGGAGTATTTTAAGACCAAGACATTTAACATAACTAAAATAGAAATGCAGCTACGGATAATTTTTTATAAGAGGTTGGCGGCCTTCTTTAACCTTGCATTTGTTCGTCCACATAGACTAACCGCCCATGCTTGGATCGTATACAGCAAAACAGGGTGAGCCGGTACAGTACAAAGGTGATCTGTACTGATAAAATGTTTTTGGCAGTGACCAGAATCCAAACCCACGACATTGCTGCCTTGGGTAAACTAATTGATTGCAGATAAGTCCCAAAATAATTATAATTATTGTTGATTCGTTATTCAGCAGCATGCTTCAGGTATGACCGATCTTAATAATCAATAGCTCTAATAAAAGCTGGTATCTCACTGAAATGTATTTAGAACTGCTGAAATACATCTTTAATTGAAGTAAATATTATAAAAAAAATCAAATTTTTGTTTTTTGGTCGAATAATATCTATCTATCTATCTATACTATTATAAAAAAGAGGTGGTTGCTGTATGTGTGTATGTGTGTATGGGAAAAGTAAACTCGAAAAATACTGGTCGGATTGGGCTGAAATTTGGCATGATGATAGCTCACATTCCCGATTAACATATAGGCATATTCTTATTTCAAAAATCCTTTCGGGCTCCGCCCCAGTGGCTCTGGAGTTTCCCATGTTAACCTTATGAGAAATGGAATTATTGAATCTTAACAGCTGTTTCAATTAAACAAGTTGGTTCTGTTCTATGATGTTCAATAGCATTAAAGTTACAAGGATTACCAACAGGGTGCAGCACTATTATTTCTTTTACATTTATGACAACAGCTAATTTGCAACCAAAAGGTGAGTGAGCGTAGCGAACGAACTTCAACCTGGAGGCGAGTTAGCGTAGCGAACGAGCTAACCTGAAGGCAAGTGAGCGCAGCGAACGAGCTCCAACCTAAAGGTGAGTGAGCGTAGCGAACAAACTTCAACCAGGACGTGATTGAGCCATGCGAACGAGATAATCTTGAAAATTAAGAAGTTAAACGGGGCAAAGCCCGCGGGTTACAGCTAGTAGTAGATAAATAAAAGATGATGGTTGATGGCAAATCTGTGCTTGCATAGATTAATCGGTTGGGTAGAAAAGTCAAACAAACTCGAAAAGAAAAACCAAATTTAACTCCCATAAGAAATGTGCAGGGAGGTCAGATAAATGAATGTCGATGCTTGATGGCAAATCTGTGCTTATATACCTTTAATTTAAGACAAAAATTATGAAAATCAGTCAGGTAAAGACCACCAACCAACTCAAACCGACTCGAAAAAAACCAATATTTTTATTATAGATTAAAAGTCCATAACCTGCCCTAAACCAGTTGGATTTAAATTATTTTTAAATTAAATTAAATTATTATTAAATTACGAGCTGTTGGCCCGTCCTATGTACGGGAATTGAGTAGTCAACTAAAACTGAAGTTATGTAAATATTTCCAAATTAACTTAATACTTATCTTTTAATGACAGTAATGTGGTGGGTTAGTGAAAAATTGGGAGACATTTGAATACCTGACATAGCTCACACAAATATTTTTCACTTAATAATTTATATTAGATTGTGTGGGTATAGAACAAAAGATAAAGATATTTAGGCAGTGCTATCCCATTTAATTTTTATAATACTTTTATAAACGTTTTTACTTTTTATGTTTACATATTAATAGTGGAGAATTCAAACGTTCAGTGTACAGGTGTGCTGCGTTTGTGAAACCATTTTTAAGTCATTTTCAAAGAACCAACATTGTCCCTTTTGCATACTGACCCCGTTGGCACGGATATAGCTGCTAGTAATGAATAAAGTATATTTTGACAAGCTGCTACTCCCGAGATGAGAAGGTGGAAGAGGATAATGCTGTTCCTTTGTTCTGCTGTATCAAATAGGTTGTTACATCTTATTCATTTTAGAATAAAACCTTAATTTGACCACTTATTGAAGTAAGGTTTTTAGTGTTATATAGTCAATGATATTAAGTACCTACTTAACACATGCACACTATTTTGTGTGGTTTGGTTGAAATAATGCAGTGCCAGGAAGTAAAATGTGTGCAAGAAAGTGAAATGATGGTGGAAAGGTAAGTAAATACACAGAATCAGCTACTCTGTGTGTAGGTAACCGTAGAAAAATGCAATTATTAAGTCAAAATTACCTTTAAAAGTAATTTCAATATACCTATAATCTCTATAAACTTATAAACTTAGGGAATTAAGTTTTTCCTGTGGCGTTTGAGAGCACAGTCGTTGTAAAAAGTAGCTTAAATGAGGTTAAATAACCTGCTGAACCCAACTATCTCAATTCGTTTTACGGGAACACCATGCAACTACAGGGCTACCTACAACAATGGACTTGGCCATCTTTATAAGCTTAACAATAATCAACAAGTAAATTTGTGACAACATACTAAAAAATTATATTTTAAAGAAAAATATATTGGCTAAAGTCTGTTTACAAAATCTAGGTGATGTAAGGGGAAGGTTTACTGGGTTCCCCACCACTTTTATTTAGCTTAACTAGGTGAAACCCGTCGAAATCGACGGTTACTTTCTAGGCTTACGCTAATTCATCTACGGAAAGTTCGGTGTAGTGGAATATACTTGAAGTAGTTGATTAAATAGTATTTACTATTTATGCCTTTTTTTACAGCCGAAATGTCGTGTTATTTTCAATAATGTTAACAACCCAGTGGGCCACGGTCCATAATATAGGCCACTGCAAACTAGGTGTACGCTCATTCTTCCCGTATGGGGACGAAACGAAGCACAAATATTTAGGATAGTGATGTAGGCTTAAATAAAAAAAAACATTGTTGCAATGTTATATTATTTTGAGTAAATTGTGTTAATCGTGTTGCATTAAGTAGAGCATTTCATCATATATATAACTTATTGAAATACGATCGAAGTATAACGTTGATGATTTAAAACAACGATGTCTGAACTAAAAGATTTAAGTAACTGTAACTTTCTGTAACTCCATTTGTACTGTTTCGCAAAGTTGTCATATATATTCGACATTTTATAACGGAGCAAAGCATTTTAATTTGAAATAATGATTAGATAATGTTGACAAATAATCGTTAATTATTCATGAGGTTAGTCCTTTGATTATCCTTGTCAATAACTTACAGCTTTGTTCAAATCATCGTTTAGAGAGTCGAGAGTTGAGATTCATACTCATTTCCGGCCCAAGGTACGAAATAACTTATACGATTTTGGATAAATGCTGAACTAATATTTCATGAAATAGATTATCATAACTTTTAGTTAAGTAATCAGGATACCGGTACCTAGCTATATTGGTTTTAATTCATTTACTTAATAAGATAATAAGTTGACTATATAAAATCACTTCAATTATTTGATTTTTATCGCTATCGTCTACGGGGACAGATAAACTTTTTCAAGTTATATTAATCGATTAAACACATCTATAATCAGTAAGTAGTAGTCTACCGTAAAGGATAACTTGGACAGTATTTAGCAACGATTAGCGTTTGTTGTGCTGTTTGTAGTGTCTTCAGAATAGGATAAAAGCATAGACAAAAAGAATTCTTTATTGTCTATGGTAAAAGCTAGATAGCATCATAGACAAATATAATTTTGTATATGATAGCATATAGCCAAGTCTGCATATGGCAAACCATAAAAAAATAGAAGATTGCTCACTTTTTCACATGACAATATACATACAACCGTTGACTATTGGTATTGGCAAACCCCTTGAAGCTAAATGATTATAGAGAATAGTCAGACTGGAATTTTGCCACAGAAATGAGATTCGTGCGGCCACCGCTAGGATCGCTTTCACAGCTACCGCTCTACTCCGATCACCCGATTTAAGCCGCGCGCTTGCAATTAATAGTATACATGATTATACCCAGTGGCCGCCGCGGGAACTATCCGAAATTCAAATATTCCCAGACTGAATTTTTAACAAAGGCATTGTGCTCCGTATAGGTTTTGTATTCATTCCTATTGAATAGGCCTACTGAAGTAGACATCACATCTATATGGACCAGATGTTGGCAATTTTTTATTTAAGTTGTGTCATAGATAAAAAAATAGTCCCTCGCCTTGTTTTATCTATGGTTGTGTTAACCAGTCACAGACTGTGCTAGTGTCTAAATGTCCTTTTTGTACCTTATATTTTGTGGCTGAGTCGTTTAACGGATTTGACTTGGTAAAACAGTTCTTAAGTATTAACAGAAATCAGTAAATTTAGATCACTGCAATCAGTCTGTGGCTCACTTAAACTACGAGGATTTGTCTAAACTGTGAACAGCTTTAACAAGGGAATGGACATTCAAAAGTAAGTCATAGATACAACATAACCAATAATTCATTGTTGTAGCCCCGGAACTGTAATTTAAAAAAATATCTGGTTTTACAATACCTTTATCAGTTCCAAAAGTAACTTTCGTCAACGTGTGTTACATGTTTCGGCGAGCTGCCATTGTCAAACACTTCAATACAGGAAGATGTAGATCCGCTTGAATAGCTTCGTTACAACACATTACACCACATACAACATTTTTACACGACACGTACGACATAAAAATAAAAATAAATACTTGTAGTTTGATAGGCCTATCATGAATATGCAACATTGCCGGTACACGAGCGGGAACAGACTGTCGGTCGGTGGAGGGTTTAAGTCAGCGCTATCTGGTTGAATTATCTTCGTTATCTGTTGTGGTCAGCTGATCAGATTTGTTTCCTTGTTACAGTAGCGTGTTAAAAATTATATTTGACTTAAACTTATAGATATAAACTGGAGTTTGTCATTCAGGATATGGTTGTTGGAATCCAGATTTTTTATTGATTTGTATATTTCAAACTCCTCCAAGACGTCCATTTTATTTCCCTTTTGACAGTAATGTAGTATTTGCAGACCGGTGTTAATGTCATTCATATCGTGATTACAGTCAATAAGGTGTTTGGCAAATGTTGATTATTGTGTGTCTGTTCTCGGGTCTGGGCGGTGTTCTTTATAGCGGGTTTTAAATGCTCGACCCGTTTGTCCAATGTAAAAGCTCGGGCATTCGGCACAATTTATTTTGTAAATTCCTGTTGAACTGGATCTATCGGTTTTGTTGTTATGGCTATTGTCCTTTAAGATATTATTTACTTTGTTACTTGTTCTAAAAGATAAGGTGATGTTGTTGTGTTTTAGATGTCTCTTGAGGTTGTACTGGATGTTTTCATTGAATTCAACACAGACGTATTTTTTATCAGGTTGACGGGGTTTTGCTTCGTTTTTCCGTTTGAGCTGGTTGCCGATGAGTTTATCAATTAAACCATCTTGGTATCCATTTGAAGCGGCAATAAATTTGATAGTTTCCAATTCTATCTTGTAATTCTCAGTATTTAGAGGGACATTTAACAATCTGTGAATCATACTATTGTAAGCAGCTATTTTTTGTGAGTAAGGGTGGTAGGAAGTTGCATGAATCGTTTGTGTTGAAGTAGTAGGTTTGCGATAGATGTTGTATGATAATTTTTTGTCTTCAGTTTTTTCTAATGTTAAATCTAAAAAGTTTATCTTGTTTGATTTTTCTACCTCAAGTGTGAATTTCAATTTAGGTGCGATGCCGTTCAAGTAGTTTTGGAGTAGTTCTAATTGCCTGGCATTGCCGTTGAACACTACTAGAGTGTCATCAACGTATCTGAAATAAGATACTATTTTTCCTTTATATTTATTATTAAAACGTTTTTATTAGCTCGCTTTCTTGTCCGGTACAAATTTTGCAATCAATTTTATACTAACTTCCCGATGAGCTAGAGACTTGAAACTTGAAACATAGCTCACAAATGGATAACAATGCAATATTATATCATCTAATTTTCATATTTCCCTTGGGCTACGCCCCATGGGCTTGTTTTTATTAGCTCACTTTCCTACAAATTTTTATATCAATTTTAAACGAAGTTCCCGATGAGATAGAGACTTGAAATTTGAAACATAGCTCACAAATGGATGACAATGCAATATTATAGCATTTAGTTTTCATATTTCCCTTGGGCTACGCCCCACTGGCTTCCAAATTTTTTATGTTTACATTTTGAAAGAATGTAAATATTAAAGTAAGCTGTAAATACTTAAATTTGACAGTTCAAAAAGCAGAGGTTAAGAGGTACAGGTTCTGCTCCCAAGAGATTCTTTATACAAACAAACATTTCAAAATAAAGATAAACAATTGATTGCAGATATAAAGGTGTTTGTTAATAATCTCATTTGTTATTTATTTAGTATTCTATAAAGTAAACAATAAATTAAATAGATTGATATATTTATAGTTAGTAGGTAGGCCATACATTAAATCTAATACATTATATGAAAAGAAACTCAAATAAACCTTAGATTTCCCACATGCCTCTGTCCTAATCTGATATAGATGCATGAAATAGATTTAACATCCACACACATTAAAAACTAAAAAGTAGAAAATAATTGATAAATAAAAAACTTTTTAAAACAAAACGTTTTTAAATGCACTAAAAAGTAGAAAATAATTTATAAATATGTGGAGAGTATAAATACTTGTAAGATTTAAAACGAAAAACGTGGGGTGCATGCAATTGATAATAATACATTAGTTCAATACGTGAAGGTAATTGTAAATTATCTATTGCATGCACCCCACGTTTTTCGTTTTAAATCTTACAAGTATTTATACTCTCCACATATTTATAAATTATTTTCTACTTTTTAGTGCATTTAAAAACGTTTTGTTTTAAAAGTTTTTTATTTATAAATTATTTTGATCTGAAAATATGTATTATTTTTCGATGTGATTTAAATAAAGGTCGGCTAGTATGCCTGATAACGGGGAACCCATTGCAAGGCCATCTGTTTGGGTATAAAATTTATCTTCATAACAAAAATAGTTCTGGTTTAGTACTTCTTTTAGTAGTATCATAACTTCTGTCACGGCTTCTGGTAACAAATTACTATCGTTCAGATGATTTTTTGTTTGTTTTCAGAGTGAAATTTATATAATCCTTTTCTCAATCATAATTTTGTTTAACTACAGTAGTATAGGTGTTTTTAATTGTCATTTTAAGGTCTTACAATTAATAACAAAAAATATTACAAAATTACCATTATCAGGCTCCTGGAGCTTGACAGTTAGCCACTTTGATTCGCAAGTGCATAACTTTATCCAAGTGGTCAGGATGGCTGGGATTAGATGTTCCCAGTTGATGTAAAAGGGCAGAGAATAAACAATGTCCATCCCCAGGCATAACAGCTATCTCTGCAGCACCCTCTGCTACTGAAATTATTTCTGTATGGACTGAGGGAACACATCTGCTAGGTGGTGAGGGAGAAGGATTTGGTGGTGATGGAACTTTAGAAGACAAATTGGGTGAATTTTGGGAAATCATCTCAATTTTTTTCAACGCATGCATTTTATTAAAAAAAAAACAATAAAAACTTGTTATTATAATATTGGAACTACTCTTTTACAATACCCTCCTTATTGTTGAAATTACTTATAGTACTTTGTGTAATGGCAAAATGTTCTGCCTCCTAGAAACTGTCAAATAGTTAATAGCTTAATCTCATATGTTTTTGGTTTTGTGTTATGTAAATAAGATCAATAATGAAGAATGGTTTGAATAGAAATAAAGTTTGTTACAAGTTCATCTATGTCCTTATTTAAAATATGTTAAAAGCTATAATTAAAAGTAATAAAAGTAAAAGTAAAACTACAAGAATAACAGAAGGTTATGAGCCCAGTCCCAGTAAAAGCTTGTAACAATAACTAAAAATATTTATGTGAAAATAAAACAGTAATAAGGGTAAGATGACATCAGTAAATAGTGATGAAATAGTGTGCATACAAAAACTGAAAGACTCTAGCACATTTCCTATGTGGCATTTTGAGGTAAAAATATTATTCACTGCGAAGAAATTAATGGACATAGTGGATGGAACAGAACTTTTGGCTGAATGTGGACGTGATGCAGACAAAATTGAGACATGGAAGACAAAAGATGCAACTGCTAAACATGTAATATTGAGAACAGTTGATAACAAAGTGAAAGTCCATCTCATGCCATGTGAAACAGCAAAAGAAATGTACGATACACTATTGAGAATATACAGAAATTCACAACCGTGAAAATATATGTTTAATTCCACGTTTAATCCATCGAGCTGATGTCACGAAACTCAAAAGTTCGCGGCCAGAATTTTACCCCCTGGTTTGTGACGTCACGTTTGCCCAGGGGGTAAAATTCCAGGGGGATAAAAATCCGCTACCCCGTTTTATGGGGTAAAAATGGGGTTTTCACATTTTTTATCCTAAAACAAAAAAACTTGCAATACCTCGTATAAATAATTTAGTATATTGAAGCGCTGTTGTCTGCCTAACGGTCACGGAGAAAATTTAAAAATAGTGTAAAATGTCATTCTTATGGAGAAAATGAAAATTGTTGTAGTTTACTTGTTTACCGATATATAATGATAAAATTTGGCAAATTTAATTATTTCATCCTATACTATTGACATATGGTCATAAAACACTTTTTACCTTCCCCGTAACAGCAAACCTAAGCACTCGTTAAATCTAATGTTATTTAAATAGGGAATAAATATGTCTTATTAATGGACGCATTTTAGTAAAAACGCAATCCGACAAGTTGAAATTCGCTTAGTCTGTAGGTTTGCTGCGGCGGGGGTATTTGAAGTTATTGCTCATACTATTATTTCCGAAATACTTACCAGATAAAAACCGTAATCTCATACAAACATTGTAAATTTCCTACTCTAAAACTTTATTTTTAGTACAAGGTGCTACCACTATGCAAACCTGATGGTTATAATTTTCGCTAAACAAATAAGACATGGTGAAATAGTTGAAATTAAAGCAAACCTGCGTACTCAGCCATTTCACAACAGTTTTTGACACGTTTTTGACCAAGAAAGAGATAAAAACCGTAACAGCTGAACAATTTTTTGTTTAAATTTTTGCTCCTGTCAATACAAACTGTTTTTGTAACATAAAGTAACAAAATAAAGGTGTTTATGTTACTTCGTGCTACTTCAGATAGCCTATATAATACTTTTTTAATAAAGTTATGAGAAAACTGACCGTACTATTGGCAAATTAGGTTTAAATGTATAGTTCTAGGTAAAAGGAGATATAGCGGAAAGAGTATTTTGATAAAACAACATTATGTAGGTCGTTCCAGAGATATTTGAAGCCTATGTAGAAGGACAGTTAATTTTTCAAATGAAATATTTATCCCTTATATACTTCAGTACTCCCATATTTTTATTTAGTTCAAGCGAATTAGGCTCAATGGATTTCATCCTTATAAATGTTACTTCACGGAAAACTAATTTAAAAGGTAATTTTAGCTCGTAGTCACAACTTCAACCGGCTCATAGCATAGCAGTTAATAGACCCCTAAAATATGTCGGACAAAGCCGACGGGCAACGTTTAGTGATTATTTTCTCTTGAGGAAATAAATCTATATGTACTCGTTAATAATCATTTTAAACTTCTAAACAATATCATTGACAAAAAGAATATAGACCTCTGGTTAAGAATATTACGCTGCGGTTATCATATGTTCTGGCGTCCACCACAAGGATTGCCGTGTAGTTACGGCTCACACCGCTGCAGTGGCGCAGCGCAAGTGTGGTAGTGCTGGTTTGTCTTTTTCGTCAACAATGTGAGTGTCCCAGTGTGTTTGTGTACATATAAGTACCTTGAGCGACCCACTATTAAATTAAAACGATGAGATATTTCTCGACATGGTAGTCATACTGCAACTAGCGTCAAAACCTTTGTTGTGGACACGAATATTTGGACAGAAACTGTATGGATCATAAACATAACAAATCATGCAACTGGCCCGAAAGTAAAAATTATTTAAAACCTTACTTAAATAAAAATGGAGATTAAAATTAATGAAACTAAATCTGTCGGGAGTGTTGCTGAAGGTCTAAGTCCCGAAAGGTCTAATTAGACCTTCGACACACATTTTGCAGTTTGTACAGGGTGACTGCCGGGAACCGGACGAATTTGCAACAGCTGTTACATTGTTGCTACACGTGCTAGGGAGATTGAGGTTATGTCATTGTTTTGAGTGAGCTTTACCATTTTAGTCACGATGGATCAGTGGTCAGTTCAGCATCGTGTTTTTGCATATGACACATTTATTAAAAATGGCGAATCCGTTCTCAAAACACAGCGTATCTTCCGACGCCATTTAATATTGCGCGAAATGACACGGTTCCAAGCCGGAATACATTGCTAAGATGGGTGCACAAGTTCAGAACAACAGGAACAGTATCAAAGAAAAAACCACCCGGTCCAGCAAGTACAGTGAGAACACCAGACAACATCGCCACAGTGAGAACTGCTTTGATGAGGAGCCCGGGTCGCTCTGCACGAAGACATGCACAAGAGTTGTATATATAAGAAATAAACCCAAACTAGGATAAAAGGTTCCATAAAACATATGTTTTTTTTATGGTATGTTTTCACCAATATATATTCAACAATTAAATAATTTTACTATATAAAATAAGGTTGTACTATTCATTTAAAAAACGTCCGGTTCCCGGCAGTCACCCTGTACTTGTTGCTGAGGGTCTAATCTGGTAGTATGTCGAAGGTCTAAGTCCCGGAAGGTCTAAGAGTAAAGTCAATGCAAAAAACTCATCCACTGATACTGTTTTAGACCTTACGGGATTAGACCTTGGGCACACAATGTATATTTTGTAAATAAATAATTATAAAATTAGAGTTGCTGAAGGTCTAATTCCCTGAAGGTCTAAGATTCGAGTCCCTGAAGGTCTAAGATTCGAGTGGCGGAAGGTCTAAGATTCGAGTCCCGGAAGGTCTAAGATTCGAGTCCCTGAAGGTCTAATTCCCTGAAGGTCTAATTCCCTGAAGGTCTAAGATTCGAGTCCCGGAAGGTCTAAGATTCGAGTCCCTGAAGGTCTAATTCCCTGAAGGTCTAATTCCCTGAAGGTCTAAGATTCGAGTCCCTGAAGGTCTAAGATTCGAGTCCCGGAAGGTACCATCAAATATGTTTTGGACATTCTGTTATGCGCTTCATGGTAAACTAGCTACAGAGCCCGTTGGCGTTTTAATACGACGACCTTTAGTAAAATAATGGTTATAAAATCCATACACCACTTAACTCACAAATATTAATGGTACAGATTAAGCACATAACATTAGAACAACACACCTAACATAAGGAATGCACTTTAAAAACAAATACAAATTGTTAACAACAACATTTAACGAAAGAAAATTCATTTAAATAACACTATAACAATAAGCTGTTAAAATATTAACAGCTGTTACGTATGATTAGATTATGTATGCATGATGGTAAACAAATTATTGCCATCTATTAAAATTATTGGTTTTTATTTTCCACGTAGGGTTAGCTCTTCTACCCAACCGGTTTTCATAGTTTTGGCCTTAAACTAAAGGTGGACGCACCACAGATTTGACATTAAGCATCGGGCATCGGCATTAATTTTTACTTTTTTCGAGTTAGTTTGGCTCTTCCACTCGACCTATTTTCATACTTCTATATCTTGGATATGGAATTTAAGTTTAAGATTATTATACATTTAAATTATCCTGATCGTTCAATCCAATGTGCATTCGATCAAATAACAATTCAAATAATTCGATTTATAACTTGTCGTGGCCTTGTGTATGCACGCGTATTTTGTTGACTTTGATAATTGAAAAAGGTTGATTAATTTGAAAAGATTTATTTTACAATACATAATTGATTGATACAAAATGTGTAATGTTGTTGATGACTTATTTAACACTAATTATTAATAATAACACATGGTTAGATGTTTACTTATTGCCAACATAGGATAACAGTCTATTATATATCTATTATATACTTATTTAATACGCAAGCAGGTTTTTTGTGACAATTACTCCTCCGAAACTACTGAACCGATTTACATGTTTTTGGTGTCATTGGAAAGAGCGTAACGTGAAGTTGTGCAGGAAACTTAGGGAAATAATTAGAGGGTGAGGCCCTGGGGCCCTTTAAAGTTTCGTATTTCTCCATAAGATTAACATGGGAAACAAATATTGTTATGAAACTCCAGCTGTTGTCAGAAATTAAAAGTGAAAAGAAGAACATATGTTAATTGTAAACAGTCAATAAGTTTGCTAATTTGACAGTTAGTTTGCCACAAACATTTACTTACTCGGTTGAAATGAAATAGTTACTATTTGAATTTGGGTTGGCGTAATTATTACAATGGAGAAAAACGAGAGAGCCTGGATAAATTGATATACTAAAAAGAAAACTGAATTAAAACTGTGCTGCATTTCTTAGTAATCATTGAAAGAGACGATTTGCAAACTATGGAAACATTGGAAAGTCATAGAACACCACCAAGGGGAAGAAATAGAAATAATGTGTGTTATAAACACTAAAAAACAAAATCAGCTTTTGAAAAATGATAAGATATTTACAAGAAATGTTGATTATATCGATCTGTTATGTACATCTTGAGTATTCCATAATCTTTGAGTCGAATCTTTTATAGTCATAAAAAATATGACTGTTATTCGTTTTAAAATAACACCTGTAATACTTAGCAATTGCTCGATTTCGAGCAACAGAGACACTCTTTCTTATTTAATACGCAAGCAGGATTTTTGTGACAATTACTCCTCCGAAACTCCTGAACCGATTGACATGTTTTTGGTGTAATTGGAAAGAGCGTAACGTGAAGTTGTGCAGGAAACTTCCTTTTTAGGGAAATAATTAGAGAGTGAGGCCCTGGGGCCCTTTACAGTTTCGTATTTCTCCATAAGATTAACATGGGAAACAAACATTGTTTTGAAACTCCAGCTGTTGTCAGAAATTAAATATTAATAATAATTGGTCTCCATGAAAGCATGAGAAAATTCACAATGTTTACATTTACTTTGACATTTAAATGTAAACAACCAGAACTGTCAAATGCCTATTTCACAATTTTAGACAGCTGATAAAAAAAATAAAACAACTATGTAGTAGGTTTATTTAATCTTAAACTTTATGATAGATTATTTATTATAAATCTATTTTAATGATTATGTAACAGATTTTTCCCGTTGCGAAGCAAAAATTAAAAGTGAGAAGAAGAACATATGTTAATTGTAAACAGTCAATGTGTTAATTATCTATGTTGTTTTAAAAATGTGTGTAGTTTTGGATGTTGGTTTGTGTTTAATGATATTAATTATTGCATTTTTATTTTAAGGATTTGGCATATGAGTATGCATATGATAAATAACACCATTTCAGAGCTCTGTCAGTTTTTGCCTAACTCTGTTCTGTAGAGTTTAAAGTAGCCTACACCTTATTGTCTACAAATTGGCCAAATAACTTAGGTATGGTACATTATAAAAGCTGACAGCCTTTTTAAGTTGACTTAAATTGTAAGCTTACCTTTTCCCGTCCATGGGCAGTTTGATAGTTAAAAATTAACCCTTTAAACTGGAATAGGACTGTTATGTAAATTGTGAGTATTTCCATTAGTTAATAATCTTTTAGTTGACTCTTTTAAAATCATCGGAAATTATGACTGTTATTAGTTTTTAAACAAGTCATTTGTGTATATGTAACTCCTGTACTTCTTTGCAATTGCTAGGTTTTTTGTGACAATTACTCCTCCGAAACTATCGAACCGATTTACATGTTCTTGGTGTCATTGGAAAGAGCGTAACGTGAAGTTGTGCAGGAAACTTTCTTTTTAGGGAAATAATTAGAGGGTGAGGCCCTGGGGCCCTTTAAAGTTTCGTATTTCTCCATAAGATTAACATGGGACAGTCAATAAGTTTGCTAATTTAACAGTTAGTTTGCCACAAACATTTACTTACTCGGTTGAAATGAAATAGTTACTATTTGAATTTGGCGTAATTATTACAATGGGAAAAAACGAGAGAGCCTGGATAAATTGATATACTAAAAAGAAAACTGAATTAACACTGTGCTGCATTTCTTAGTAATCGTTGAAAGAGACGATTTGCAAACTATGGAAACATAGGAAAGTCATAGAACACCACCAAGGGGAAGAAATTGAAATAATGTGTGTTATAAACACTAAAAAACAAAATCAGCTTTTCAAAAATGATAAGATACCTATTTACAAGAAATGTTGATTATATCGATCTGTTATGTACATCTTGAGTATTCCATAATCTTTGAGTCGAATCTTTTATAGTCATAAAAAATATGACTTTTATTCGTTTTAAAATGACGCCTGTAATACTTAGCAATTTATCAAATTCGAGCAACAGTGACACTAGTTAATTATAAAACATGTTGTTGATATAGTATAAAATGTACAGTAAAATTCAAAAATTATATTCTCTACTTGTTAGTCTACTTATAGAGCTAACTGTACACGTTGGATTGAATGAACAGTGGAGTGAATGAACAGGCAAATCATTTGTAATAGTATATTTCGTACCTAGGGCCGAAAATGAGGTTTTGCCGGCTCGAGATAGTTTTTAAGTTCGAGACGAAGTCGAGAACTTAAATCGATCGAGAGCTGCAAAACCATTTCGGTCCGTGGTACGAACGCTATTTTTCACCACACTATACCCTATTACCACTATTCACCACTATAATAATGCACACTAATAGTCAACACAACTACAACTAAGGTTATGTGAAGAAATAATTTGAGGAATCAGCAAAAATAAAAATAAATAGTTGCTAGGCAACGGTAACAATAACACAATTCTATTGCAATGCTATGGATTTTAATTGTGTATTTAAAATGCATTCATGTTTTAAGTAAGTAAGCGGACAGCTGATTTTGCGGCCCCGGCCCGTAAAAACCTGCTCGGTCCCCAAATTACGATGACAGCTGGCATGGCCAGCAAAACGTAACTTTCAGCCACCAATTAACGTATGTAATACAGCCAAAAACATCATAGTGTGGTGAAAAATTACTTTTTGGAGTGAACCATCTTGGAGTGAATGAAACATCTCGATAATTACAACTCTAAAAGTTGTTGCGTTATTGCCTCCTTGTATAGCCTTCATCTATGGCGACGCAATGCCCGCCCGCATCTTAGACCTTCCGGGACTCGAATCTTAGACCTTCCGGGACTTAGACCTTCAGCAACTCTCATTTTATAAACATTTATTTAAAAAAGTTACATTGTGTGCCCAAGGTCTAATCCCGCAAGGTCTAAAACAGTATCAGTGGATGAGTTTTTTGCATTGACTGTACTCTTAGACCTTCCGGGACTTAGACCTTCGACATACTACCAGATTAGACCCTCAGCAACAAGTACAAACTGTAAAATGTGTGTCGAAGGTCTAATTAGACCTTCCGGGAATTAGACCTTCAGCAACTGATCCAATCTGTCCACCTTTATTTTACTCTAAATCGAAATTCTTGTCCTCATGTCACAATAAACAACACACAACTTCCTTAACAAACTTAAATATAGGTTAAATACTAAGGTATCCATTTGGAAGTTAACATGGAAAACAATGTTGTTGAGTCATCCATGTAACTCGATCCTGCAGTGACCAGGATTGAACAGTCGGTCGTCAGTTTTCAAGCCGTGCACGCGCTCTAAATGTTTTCGTGTATTCGTGTTATTGTGTGTCCGTCCTGTGCTTATATGTGTATTATTTATTCAACCCCTGGCGTAATGCAAATGAAGAAAGTTCGTGTTAAATGTGACAATACTATAGTTTAGTGTAGGCCTACCACTACGCACCTGACGGTGGAGTCATCTCCGAAACGGCCGTAGTGGAATATTACCCCTGATTGCGTTGACGGTAAGAATCATAGATATTATTATTATATTTTCACGCAATCTGCCACACTCAAGAATATGATAATGTTTTATCTCTTACTTCATTTACAATATTTAGGCGGTTTGAGTTTATGTCCCCCCGACACTTTTTTGTACCTATGTTGCTTAATCAGCTGTTGAGCTATTATTTTAAAAGGTAAATAGTCAAGTGGAGGGGTTAGATTTATTTCTTTAATTATCGTCAACGAAGAATTGTACCATAGATTAAATATACGGTAGTCTATGCTAGTACTCACGAATTCACGAATACCGTATTCGTGCTAGTACCGATCCCAATAAAATCTTTTCTGTATTGGTACAGGTACAGGTCCCATCGGCTCCATTCTATATTGCCGTAGATCATAAAAATTGACGAGCACAAGCAGCCTCCTAATCCTATTGAACAATCTGTGTGGGCGTTTCTTGTTGATGACGTTGAGCGCTAGTGTCGACGAAATTCTTTTCTTCTTGTATTATGATTGATTGTAACATTAAACATGTCTTAGGGGATCTGTAAGAATGACAAATCTTTAAATAGTATTTATTATTTGAAAATAAGTTGCCATTTCATATGGCAGATTTATGTGGTAAAAATACAGATCGTCGCCTAGTTTATTTTATTCATGGATGTTTAAATTTGTGAGTGCAAATGTCTAAAAAGGCATGAACACAAATTCTCTTTTTAGATAACAGAACCATTGTCAGACAATATTTGCCGATCTCGTTTTGTAAGGGAATCTAAGACAAGGCCAAGACATTTGAATCATAGATAGTATATTTTATTTTTGGTAATCATTATATTTGGTTGTAGTACGTAAAATAAACTAGTTGATGACAAGGGCGACCAGCCGACCTGGAAACTCAGAAAATTTACGTGAATTTGGATGACGATGATGGTATAACGTAAATACGCCCGTGATTGCATGTACATTTTGTTAGCACCGGGAAATTAATTTCCGATTAATCATCACCAGCAATTCTTTTTAAGTCGTCATAAGCTAGAAAATCTAAATTGCAATGGTGTGATGAATAATAAGGTATAGTATCTGATCTGGCAAAGCATAGTAATTGAGCGGAGCGAGCGAAGCGAGCGAAGCTCTTTGGGATCAACTTCAATGCAACAAATAGAGAAACATCACTCAATAATGGCTGAACGCATTTCAGCCAAACTTAACCAAATTATTTAGACTAATAGTGAGATGGTTTTTAAACAAACAAATTTCAATTAGATAATGCTAATGCAATTTAAAACGAACTTAAAATTTCCAATTTTTAACATTAGGCTTATGGGACTAAAGTAGCCATGACAGGTTTTTTGTTTACAAGAAAAATGTAAACAAGAGAACCATAAGGTATTTCTGAACTTTCTAGACTTTTCTTTTAAACGTTTTTAAACCATTCCTATGATCTTAATAAACAAGAAAATACCGTTAAAACTTTTTTTAAGGCACGGAATTTACTGCAAATCGAGAAAATATACGGAACTACTTTGTCAATGCGCGGAGCATAAACAAGGAGCGGAGGGATACGGACCGGTGACTACTTTCTTGGGAAGCTATATGTGTTGCCACCACTGAGCTATAATTCTAACTGGAGGTAGCACTGAATGTCAAAGATGCGTGTCGCCAGCCGCCATGTTTGCGTGAGTCTGGTGTCATAAGAAGCCATATTATTGCTATAACTATTATTAAACTTGGCTTAAAATACCTACTTTGTATGGTCACCATTTCAAAGAAAATTATTAAAGTATTAAAAGTATTCAAGTATGACAAAAATACTCACTGCTATACCAACCTAGTTATAAGAAGCCATGTTATTGCTATGGTAAGAAAACTTACTGCTATACCAACCTAACAAAATCAGCGACTCGCTTTTGACAGACTTCTGCCATGGCAGTGCTACCTCCAGTTATAATTTTAGCTCAGTGGTTGCCACTTGCCAGCTGATTAGAAACAGCCAATGTTAGAAATCAGGATTTAATAAGCGATATATCGAACCCATAGATAAAACATACTCCCTTCGAACCGCATCGAAATCGATATTTAATCCGATAATACCGAATACCTCACAGGTTATATTATATTGAATTACATCGACGGTGCAGGAAGTTATTAGACTTATTAATAAAACACAGATTGAACACTGATCTAATTTAGGCATGTGGGGAAGGTAGGTCGGGGATTATGAGTATTCGTGACTACATTTAAGTGTTTTGAAGTAAGGTTAGCTTAGGAAGGTAAAGTGTAGGTTATAAGTAGGTGATCAGGTTGTTTTTTTGTGTTGCACCATATAATTTTTATCTTTTGGAATAGTTGGTTAAACGGGGAAACGATTTCAAAAATGCTTGCATATGGACTTAACAAACCGTCTAGAGTATTCTAGCACTGCCTTTATATAAAGTCAATGATTCTAGCAAATTACTACATGAAAAACCAAATGAAAAGAACATTTGGATTTGGACCTTTTGACCATAGCAAAACTAACATATAATTTATGAAATGTGAAAAGTTGTATATCATTACTATTCTGTAATATTAATAATTGTTCGGCAAATCCTCATTTTAATGGCTCGGCTGAAAATGGAATCTGCATTTTGTGAAACAGTAATTTGGTAACAATTCAGTAATTTCAAATGTTGATAACAGTAGCCTATCCTATATAAATACTGTTATTTGATTGCCAAGCCACGGACTATACATACGTCCAGTTACAACCGTAATAAGTAAACCTGGGCTTATACAAGTACACTTTTAACCACGGTATGGATAATTGTCTAGGCCTGTCCAGAATCATGGTGGAAGGACCAGAAGTAGGCTACTAATTTCTAATTATATTATCTATATTGTATATTTTAGGCATTTCTTCCCTACTTATTATTGCAGTATTCTGTTTTCACTTAAATCAGCTGAATGCGATGTTTACTTATTATGTACTTATGTTTAGGCCTACATTTTAGCCATCTTATTTTATTGTTCAATAAGTAAGTCTTTTTGCAGTTTTTACGTTTTTACACATTGAAATACATGACTGATAATTCAGTTCATTTTAGTCTTTTAAAGGTGTTTTACATTTGAGCCTTACATTAAAATAGCCCTACATTTTTCGTATGCCTATGTTTTATCTTTGACTATCAATACAACTATTTAGTCACCAATGTTTATGTTGCACAGTTGAATGTAAATGTAAAATTTCCTCTCCTGTTGTTATAGCCTACAATACTCGTTTTTTGGTACTGTTTTTTATACTTAAATACTTTAACCGATTGTAAGGGTGAAAAATGGAGTCCAATTTTTTTGTTGTAGGCTACCAGTTGAATTTGAGTGTTAAATTTCCTTTGTCTTTTTTATACTTTAATGCCCTTTTTGGATGTAAATATTAGATTCCAACTACTGTAATATTTTCCTGGTCAAAACTACCATAATGAACTTCTGGAAGAGGTAAATTTGAATTATTATAATTTTAGTCAATAAAACCAGCATTAGTAAATAAATCTATTGACTTTTTTACATTTAGTTACTTATACCAAAGATTACATATGCTACGCAAAATGCGTAGCATATGTAATCTTTGCTTATACAAATATCAAATCACGTTTGTTCCGCTCAACTGGCTTTCACCTCTCTGAAAGCAACCCAGTATATAATGGGCGATCACAGATGTTAACACAAACATAATGACAAAACGCTATGTTGAAATTAAAGGCCAAACAACAGCTGATGTAAAACCACAAATTAATGCTTTGTTTTAATACAAACAAAGTCAAAGAACGTCAATTGTAATATTTGAACCTCAATCAATGTTGTTGAAACTAATTCACTGATGTCCTGCAACATGATCAGATTTATCTTCTTGTTGCTTCTCATAGTTCATTCTGTTTTTTTCTTTAAATTTCAAACCGGCACCACTAAGTGCAAAGATGATTTGGATTGTAACAAGCCCGCTGATTTTATTAAATGTGGCTTCTGTAGAGGACGGCTTCATGAACCTGAAGGCATTTGTGAACTCATAGACGATGAAATATTTTTTACCAACAGTCTCGGAGACGGGGACGTATTTAAAAGAAACAATCCATGTAAATATGCAGGTGGAAAATGTGAGGCAGGCTGCTTCAGCAAAGATGATAAGGCTTACGATGGCTACGGTGAGTGTGTTTGTCTCTGCCATGATTCTGCCTACGGAAAGCGATGTGAGAAGACGGGAGATATTGGCTTCAGGTATCCAAGCGGTATTCAGTTCTTCCCTCCAATACATATGGAGTTCAACACTCCGGCACCAATGCTCATAAGTGTGGGTCGAGGTCCGAGAGATAAAGCGCAACTGAAGAGATTGTCTTTTCATGTTTACGATCTTGAGAGAGGCTACTTCACTCGGATTAACAAGTTTGTACACTTAGATTATCAGAGCGACGTAAGGGGGTATTGTAAAAGTTTCGTGAATGACACGTATTTGGACATAGATATGTGTCGTTATATAAGTGAGTCTGTGACAGAACACTTGGCCACAGCTCAGATCATAGTTCCGTTTGACTGGACGAACGAGTGGTTTGATTATAAGCCCTTGTCTTTTTTTTTTAACTCTGGATTACCAAGGTCTTTGATTAGAAAACTCCAAGTGGATACATACTGGGACGAAATGAAATTGTCGGAGAATAATCATTAATACCATGTGAGCTTGCCAGATTATCCCACTAAGAAACTGTTTGTGCGATTTGATGGATGCGCATACAGTGTTTCCTCAATCATGAGATACGAATATAAAGACAATATTCACCTCCAATACAACCTATGGTGGAGAAGAACGGTTAATATTGACGAGAAGATAGATAGTATTGAATTTGAACAAAAGTGGGAAGCTTTCAAAGTGGAAGGAGACACTGATACATTCAAATCAATAGAAGACTATAGATTTAAAAGTCATTTCTGGAGTATTCCAGCTTTTTATTGGTATGGATTGTACATTATTAATTGTTCGTACAAAGGTTTATTTCACTTTACAAGTTCAAAAGATAGAAAAGGTCTACGTTTAAGGTTTGAGAACTTTAACATTTGTTTAGTGAAAGTTTCATATTCTCCTTTAATTGCTGTCATATCTGGAGGAAGCTCAAGATTTGTCTTTAGACAACAAGCATTAGTCCTAGACGCATCTCGCTCTTCAAACCCAAACACGCGTAATGGCAAGTCGCAAATGACCTTGACGTTTTCTTGTAACTGGACCACAGAAGCTGTGTGCCAACCATACAAAATAACAGATAACTTTAAAGGGCTTTATGAAATTGAGCATATGGTATTAAAAAGCGGTAGAAATTATAAGTTCACCCTTAAAGTTACTTCTGAAGGTTTTGATAATAAGTTAGAGCCAGCTTATGCACATCAGATTATTTCTGTTGGCGACTTGGGACCAAACAAAACCTTACTCCAAAGTATCTTAATTGACTGTGTTTACAACTGTGAGACCAAAACTAATCCGAAAGACATAATTTATTTGCGAGTTGGTGGCCATTGGGCTCTTTTAAATGAAATGACCTTTGAATGGAAAATATTTGAGTTCGATGAGCGAGGTGCTTTACTAAACACCGATTTCTCGGTTGAGTCTTTAAGGCAATTTGATACCCCTTCTTTCATACTGATTTTGAATGAGAATGTTCTAAAAGAAAATTCGTCATACCAGTTAAAAGTCACTTATTCAAGCTCAAACCAGTTTGCGATATACCCTATTTCAACTTCATTCTCTGCGTTACATTCATGTAAGATTTACCCAGAGACGGGAGTGGCAGGGTCTACTGTTTTTAATATTTCTTGTGTGGCCGAAAGCCCTATATCAATGTTTGAATTTTACGATAAATACAGCACAGATGAACCAGATTTCAGCGGACGGATGATTGCCTCTCAATTAACAGGCAATATTGAAGAACTAATTCTTACAAGAGGGAAGGTGGAAATACATTTGATTAACGACTATGGATTGATTACGGTTAGTACCATTGATATAAAGTTGTCTACACCAAACCACTATAATGTTTCAACTGTGTTTAAAGATTTTATTAATGTATTAGAAACGTATAACTTTGGATTACTAAGCGTTGGAGAATCTTTGAAAAAAGCGTCAATATTATCCGACTTGTTGGTTTCAATAACACAGAATAAGCAATTCTATAAGGCAGACATTATTGAAAAGTTAGTGGCATTTATTCACACATTAAGTATAAACAGTTACAGTGATGCCAAGGTGGGTATTTCAACGTTGCATATTATCCTTTTGTCTGCAAGAGAGCCCCTGAGCCTTGAAGGGACGTTGTACACAACTCGTACTCTACACACATTGACCAAGCTTTTCACTGCTGGACTGAAACGTGGGATACTTTGCACCTTTAAAGTACTTTACCAGATTTACAGTAGGATTTTGGATTGCTTCAATATAGTGTTAGAATTTCAAGATAAATATAAAGGCAATGATCTGTTGAACATGAGATATCGTGAACCTGTAGTTTTCTCCCGACTGAAGGAAATATCAACGTTAGTAACAAACAGTTTGTTTCTTCTTCAGTCAGCTCTTGCTTACAGACAATTACCAGCACAGAAACATAGTTTGATTGAATCCAAGGTGGGAAACCTCTCTATGTGGATCAAAGTAGACTTTCCATCAGCACTCAGTAACTTCACTTTGGCAGAATATAGTAATAACTTGTTTCCTGTGTTTATTTCAGGAGATCTTGCACGTTATGTACAACAAAAAGACTTCTATTTATCCCTTCAATTTGTAAATTTCAAATTGAATCCTACTTGTGTGACTAAAACAAATACGGAAAACGTTCTGGATGTAAACATATGTTTCAAAGTAAGCAATTATCATACTTGTGTGTACCCCAAGGTTTTAAAGTTTGGAATTAAAGTGACATTTGTTATTTCTGATCTTATAAAACAAATGGATTTCAAGAATTTTAATATTTCAATAAAGAGTTTAGTAGCTTACCTCTCGGATCCTACTCCACTAGACCTAGAACTTCCTGTGTACAAGATAGATCCGCTACCAACAGCACAGGTTGATGTACAATTCCAGTTTTATGAGAATGACACAGTGTTATTAGTTCTAGCAATGAGAGACATAAGACCAACTTTTGAATCGCTAATGAGAGAAGGCCAAAAAGTTACACCAGAAAATCCGGTGTATCAGATAGTCACTAAACCGACTTACCACAGACATTTTTATTACTTGGCAATTCAATCACATCCAGAAGTAAAGAAAAATTATACGATAAAATATGACATGAAAATATATTCAAAGGCGTGCTACACTTGGCATAACTATTGGGAGACTAGGGGTTGCGAATCAAAAACCGACCCTGATACTGGAACATTGATATGTGAGTGCAATAGACTTTCTTTGATAGGTGGTCTTGTCAAGGAGGTTGATTTCCCGTTGGATGTTGTATCGGACTTTCCATTGTATCTGACTGTACCTAGTGATAACAGAATTAAAGTGTTATTATTATCACTCCTAATGTTACTATTTCTAATTCTCTTTATAATTTGTAAAAAGGCGGATCACCACGATAGGACGAAGAGATTTGTGTCAATTTTGCCCGACAATCTCCCCGGGGATGAATTTGGATTTCTTGTATGTGTGGTTACAGGTGCTAGATTTGGGTCAGGTACAGATGCAGCAGTGGGGATCAAGATTTGTGGAACAAAGAATGACGGTCGGAGACACATTTTGAGCAACGATAAATACGACGTTATGGACGGTATAGGGGAAGACTGGTTTCTTATCTACGAACCAGAGTCACTTGGGAACATTGTTTTGTTGGACGTTTGGCACGACAATGCAGGAGCAAAACCGGACTGGTTTTGTGATTCTATATTGGTTTACGACCTCCATCATAAAGATTGCTACTTTTTCATTATAAATGATTGGATAACTTTGAGTTCAACACGATTCCCTCAAGTATGTTTGTTCCCCACACCCTTCTCTGAGATAACAAGTCCATCGAGGGTGTTTAGTGAATGTGTTAGGTCTGGTTTTCACACTTGTCATGTTTGGCTAAATACAATATTCAGACACCCTAGAGATCCTGTGACAAGAGTAGATAGACTTGCTATCATCATGTGCTTCATCCTCGTCTCGATGGCTGTCAGTATTGTTTTAATATTGATAACTGATACTTACATTGAAGTTGACGATTTCTCATATTCTTTAACATGGCCAATGGTCTATATTAGTATTATCACATGTATCCCAGCAGGTATTGTGGCTTGTCTACTGATGTACATGTTCAGGAAGAATTATAAAACTGTATTCTTCATGGAACAACAAAAAAAGGATTTATCTCACAGAAGAAGAGTGACAAGAGCCAGTATGGACATTGATTATTTAACAGTGCCCTCATACACATCTCTCAGAGATGATCAAACCCATGTACACTACGGCCGAAGACACAAGACATCGCATGATGCTAGGAAACTGAGGTTAGCCGAGATAATTAATTTGAATTTGATGCCCAAGCCATTAGTTCCGGTTCAGTTAGAGGGAGATACACCAAATGTTTTTGTAAGACACTCATGGTTAGTTCTGACATGGCCAGTTGTGGTTATTGTAATTTTTGCAAGTGTAGTTATCACATTGTTTCTGTCCCAAAATATTCCACCTTTGAAAACTAAAAAGTGGCTATCTATTGTGATATTGTCCGTATTAATCCATTCAATAATCTTTTTGCCTTTGAAAATATTATTAAATTCAGCCCTTTTAGCTGTTGCATTCAAACGCATAATTTACAAAGACAATTATACCTTTGATCCTGAAGATGGTCGTAATCTAAAGTTCTTTGGTGATGTGAAGTACTTGAGTAAAATCTTGAGGTTGAAATCTGAATCTATGTACAAACCCCTTCATGAAGTTTTTCGAGAGCAGCACCGACAAAGTATGATGAGGGCTAGACGCTGGCAAAGATTTTATGAACTCATTGTCCATCTTTTGCTTTTGTTGGTGATTGGAGCTTTGCTTGGTTCAAACTTTGCGAGGTACTACCAGACCCACTATCATTTGCACACTTTAACAAAGGGTTTTGATCAAAACTTTAACATTACCAATTATCTTGATTACATACAACACCAGTGTGAACCCTTTCTATTTAAATATGTTTGGTATAATTGGGTAGGGCTGAGTCAAAGCTCTGGACAAAATTACTTTCGGAAGGACTGGATTTACGACAATGTTATTAGAATGATGGGGAAGGTAACTCTACAGCAGTTTAGGATAAAGCCAGGCTGTTGTGAACCTTCAGTTAATGTTACAGTAGATTGTGCAGGACCTCTTGGAAGATGCGCTGAAGATATGAATGAATATTTACCTTACTGGATTAAACCTAACAATCTAAAAGACCACAAACTCTTTGGGATCCAACTGTTTCATAACTGGTCGTATTCACTAAATGACGAATCAAATTTCTCATACAGAGGTGTGACAGGTAGATCCTACCCTAGTGCGGGCTACACTTGGGATTTGAAGGCGTCGGATGAAGAGTTTGAAGTGTCCATAGCAAGATTAAGAGAAGAGGGATGGATCGGCCACTACACCAGAGCTGTCTTAATGCAGACTACGTTATACAATGTAAATACCCGTCTATTCTCCCAAATGACCCTTGTAGCAGAAAAAACTGTAATAGGACAAATCCTTCCTACATTGGTGGTGCATTCTGTGGACATTGTTCAAAGGTTGGACTGGTGGCTGGCATTCTTCATCTTCTTCACATTCATGTTTTGCATTAGAATATTTGTGCTATCTAATTTTGTTGGAGTATTGAGTTTGTGGAAGAAGTGGCGCTTGTATGAGGTACTGATGACAGTGAATGCAATTTTTGTTTTAATTTACTTGCTACTTCATCAACTGACTGTTCCCAGCTATGTAACAGAATATCAACTTCATGCAGAAGAGTTAAACACTTTTGACTTCTACAAGATAGCACATTATTCATTTACTTCTCGAGCCTTACTTTGTGTACTTTATGTTTTAACTCAGATACGGGTCTATTCTTTGTGGAGATTTGGAAAAACTGTTTTCAGGTTTTATTTAACAATTTGTATTTCCTTTAAATACGTTTTATTTGTCATTGGAGTATACATAGTACTGCAGGTTTTACTGTTTAGAGGTGCAGGATATCTCTTGCTGATATTTATCGACTTTGTTTTCAATCCAAATATGTTTTATACATACAATGCCTATAATTGTAGCAAGGAAATGATTGGGTTTAAAATAGTGAGCTTTATGGCTTCTTTTACTGGTGTTGTTGTTATGATAATACTTGTTTGTATTTTCAAGCAAGCATATAAAACAACAAAACTTGAATCCGTCTTTTATGGAAGTGTTGATAATTATTTCACTTTTATACAAAAGGAGTTTATAGAAATGTTCAACAAGCCAATGATTCATGAAAAAATCTTGAAGTTGTCATCAAAACATCGATTGTAGCTGAACTTAGAGTAAAACAAAATAGGTTACAGTGGAAGAGTTTTTACCTCATCTAGATGATTATTGTGTCTTGAGTAGTTTGTGATCAGTTTCATGTGTGATTAAAACTGGCCTATTATAGGCTACTAATTAGAGTTCAAAAATATATTTTTTTACAATCACTGTGTATAATTTCCTAACAATTAAATTTGTCAAAATTAAATATTTTTGTGGTGATGCCCCCTTTTAACATAAACCAAGTAGCAAAAAAAGAGCCAAAAATTGTTATAACTCAAGTTTTAATCTTGTATGAAAACCGATATCAATATGACGAAACTTGGCATCAGTTTTGAATTAATTGGAGTTAAAAATTGATGGTAAATAAGTTTTAAAACAGATGAAACTTGTTTAAAAACAATAATTTAAAACTCGTATCAAAACTGTGATGAAATTGTTACAAACTTGTATTAAAACTATTTTAAACTCATGTTAAAACAACTATAAAATGGCTTTAATACAAGTTTTAACTGTTTTAAAACTGATTTTTGACAGTTTTGAGCTCATATTAATACAAAACCGCGATGTCAAGTTTCGTCGTATTCATAACAGTTTTGATACAAGTTTGAAACAATTTTTTCTTTGTTTTGTTACATGGTTAAAGCCTTTTAAAAACTTGAATCAAAACCGTGATAAAACTGTTACAAACTTGTATTAAAACTATTTTAAACTGTTTTAAAACTGGTTTTGAAACAATTTTTAATATAATATTAATAGATGAGTGAACGAAGTGAACGAATCTATGTATCGTGTATAGCGGAGTCGGAGAAAAGTTGTCCGCTTGTGAGTGTGTCTGTGTGTTCGCACCAAAAACTCAAGAACCATTGCACTTATAGCGTTCAAATTTTGCACAAATAATTATGACACCATTAAAATTCTAGACGATTCCGCTGAGTAGTAATTATAAAACCATTAAAAAACATTTTAAATTTGTCCCATAAGAATAACATTAGGAGCTACCTTCTTCTTCTTTTTATTTGTTTACGTTTTACGAAAAACAATTTTGTTGTCTGCTTAAAACAGAGAGAACTACTTTTACTCTTAGCTCTTTCATTCATGGAGTAAAGAGTTATGGCGCCTATGAATATATATCATTATAATTTCACAACTTTCAGAATAATAAATTGAACTTTACAATATTAGTCGGCAGTTATATACAGTTTAGGTTCAGTATTAAAATTTGCCTTAACATTACAAATATATATGTATATATTTAGAAATAAGCAGCTTTTTACACTATTCAATTTAATGGTGGCATTGACTATTAAATAGTCAAAGATATTAGCATTAGATTTCCCATCCTTATCGAACAGCTGAAGCCTATTTTATTGTTAATTCTGTCCGGTTGTCTGTAGATGTCGTGTTTTGTTTACAATTTGTTTATATTTTTTTAGGGTTAGTTTCTCATTATTTGTGTCTCGCTGTTTGGTTATATCACTGTTTGGTGTTGTGGACGAGTTATTGTTTATGATTAGATAGTTTTATTTGTTTAAACGAGGTTTTAAGTTACTGGAATAACTAACAACTAAACAAAATACTAACTAATTAAAACTACCCGTCTAATTAAAACAAAAAAACGACATCTACAGAAAACCGGAGAGAACTAACAATAAAATTAGATTCAGCTGTTCCATAAGGATGGGAAATATAAACTATGCTTTGTCTATGATATTAGTCTTTTTTTGTACTAAAACGCTATGCGAAAGGAGGTAAACAGGCCCACGACGTAGGGAGTGATAAAGGAAGTGGTAAAGGTGAGCCGTGCGGAGTGTGGAAACCCTTTGTGACAATTAAATTAATGTATCTGTAATAATTAAATACAATGGGAAGAGAGGGAAACAGGTCTACGATGTAGGAAGTAGTCAAGAGGCGAGCAGTCCAGAGTGTGGGAAGCATTTGTGACAGTTGGAAGAATGTACTTGCAAAACTAAAATGCCATGGGAAGGGAGGGAAACAGGTCCACGACGAAGGGAGTGGTGAAGGAAGTAGTCAAATCGTACAGTCCGGAGTGTGGGAACCCTTTTTACAGTTAGATTAATTTATCTGCAATACTAAAATGATATGGGAAGGGATGAAAACAGGCTTACGACGTAAGAAGTAGTGAAGGAAGTAGTCAAGGCAAGCAGTGCGGAGTGTGGGAACCATTGGTGGCAGTTACATTAATGCATCTGCAATACTAAAAGGCTATGGGAAGGGATGAAAACAGGTCCACGACGTAAGAAGTGGTGAAGGAAGTAGTCAAGGCTAGCAGTCCGGAGAGTGGGAAGCCTTTGTTACAGTTAGAATAACGTATCTTCAATTCTAAAAATGCTATGAGAAGGGAGGGAAACAGGTCCACGATGAAGGAGTAGTCAAGGCGAGCAGTGTGGAGTGTGGGAACCATTGGTGGCAGTTAGATTAATGCATCTGCAATACTAAAAGGCTATGGGAAGGGAGGAAAACTGGTGCACGTCGTAGGAAGTGGGGAAGGAAGTTGTAAAGGCGAGAAGTTCTGAGTGTGGGATCAGTTTTTGGCAGTTAGATTAATGTACATGCAAGCAATACTAAAATGCTGAGGAATGGGAGGTAAACACGTCCACGACGTAGGTAGTGGCGATAGAAGTTGTAAAGGCAAGCAATTCGGAGTGTGGGAGCCGTTTATGGCATTTAGATTCATTGGTTAGATAAACATATATTGGATTTTTAATCATTTTTAAGTAATAATAGTGCTATTGTTAGTATATGTTATAAAACATCATTATAAGCCATACGATATTTTTAAGAAGACTCCCTTACACCGAGCTGTGGCAATTAGGTTAAGTTAGATTAGGTCAGTTTGGCTTAGTTTTGTTTATGATAGGCCTCATAAGAAATAAGGAAATAGACCTCATTTAATCAAAAGACGTTTTGTACAGGAACGATGGATTTACCTCCTATCGATAACTGTCGGAAATCTATTACGTACCGGTATATTAAAAATGACTTTGGTTAAGACTTTGGACGAGAAGTTAGGATTGTTGTTGACTGAGATTTGGTTGATTGTGTTCACCAGTGACACCGGTAAGTAGGCTAGGTGCGGGTGGACTCTTCCATTGTTGCGCTCACGTTCACTCATCCCGTTACGCGCAGAATAAGCGTACTACAGTACTAGTATAACAGTTTTAATACAAGTTTTTTATGATTTTTTCTTTGTTTTGTTACATGATTAAAGCCGCTTTTAAAACTGTATCAAAACTGCGATGAAATTGTTACAAACTTGTATTAAAACTATTTTGAACTTGTTATAACAATTATCACAATATGGCCTATTAACAAAAGACAGTACAAAAGAAAAGGAGTCCAATGAATACCATTAAGCGTTGATTAACAATACGCCGAATCGAATAATTTCTGGCGGCCTTACTGAATTATTCCAAGCAGATTATTTCTTTTAATTGTTGTTATTAGTTTTGTGGTAAATATTAGTCCGGAGTGTGGTAACTGTTTATGACGATTTGATTAAGGTATCTGTTATCCTAAAATGCTATGGGAAGGGAGGGAAACAGGTCCGCGACGTAGGAAGTCGTGAAGGAAGCAGTAAAGGTGAGCACTGTGGAGTCTGGGAACTGGAAACCAATTGTAACAGTTCGATTTCTGTATCTGACATTGAAATACTGAAATGCTATGAGATGGGATGGAAAGATGTCCAAGACAAAGGAAATGGTTAAAGAATTAGTAAATGCTAGCAGTGCGGAGTGTGGGAAATGTTGTTGGCAATTAGATTAATGTATTTAAAATACTAAAATGCAATGGAAAGAGATGACAACATGTCCACGACGTAGGAAGTAGTAAAGTTTAGCATCGCAGAGTGTGGGAACCGTTTGTGGCAGTTAGATTAATGTATCTGTAGTACTTAAATGCTATGAGAAGGGAAGGAAACAATGACGTAGGAAATGGTGAAGGAAGTAGTAAAGGCTGGCATCGCAGAGTGGGGGTCTCCAGGTACTTAGTTTATAAACAGTAAAAGAGAGTATTCAAATTGAAAACTATAGAAACTGTATTTCCGAAGCAGGAATTCAGTATTTCCAAATATTATTAACGGTAGCCTATCCTAAATAAATACAGTGATATGCTGGGCTTGCACACTAAAGTCCAGTTGCGACTACAATAAATAAATAATTAATTAAATGAATAATTAATTAATTATTATTATTTTATAGAAGTACACTTTAACTAAGGCGTGTAAATAATTGGTTAGGCTTGTACAGTTACGATTACGATGCGTAGGCCTAATGCCTAGACTGCTAGGCCTATACAGAAGTTCAGTTATAACTATTTATTATAATTAAATATTTAACTAAACTTGTTAACTTGTGTTGTCCAATTTATAACTTATAAGTGTGGAAATAATTTTCTCTGTGCAGATATACAGACACAGTTACAATTACACATGCCAATGTTGTAAATATATGTTCAGTAATTTATGTCTGTTTGTTTAAATGTATATATTTTTTATTTGAAAGTCTGACACCATCAATCCCTTTTGGGTAAAAGATGAAGATAATAAGGTAATAATTACAAAAAGTAGAGCCTAGACTGCTTGGGATGTACGGGAGTCCAGTTATAAAATAAGCGTGATATAATATTCTTATTTTTTTCCGTAATACTATAAGATGAATTATTACAGCTAACAGAACAGCATGTTGGCATTTTTATGTCAGGTTGAAAATTTAGTACAACCCAATAAATATGCTTTACATCAACATAGTGCAGGTTCTTAAATTAAATTGCCATAGCCTAATATAAAAACGTCTTTTATATTTGATTTTAATAATTTTGTTGCACAGTAGTTTATTATGCATATACAGTATTTTACTTAATCATGCTGTAATTTAGCATGAGGAATAAATATATTCTTGTTTAATTCATCAATTCTCTATCCAGTACCGTCTTTAAAATCTAATCTATTTATTGAGTACAGTAGGCCTATTTTGGCAACGGGGCGGAGCTAGCGCAAACGTCACCAATTCAATGCCACTAGCGTCGCGGCAACCACCATCTTTTTCAGGGTATCATCAGCTCGTGAAATTAGCCACGCCTTATTTCCTGTGGTGACCATTGACTATGGTATTGCTATATATAGTCACCTTCTTCTGTCATTCTGTTCGCTGAGCAAAGTTTACTAATTGGCTAATTGTTTTAGTTGGAGAAAATGAGAAGGAAGCCTATAGGCCTATTACATAAATGGGAGCTAAACAAACATTAGGATATTGACAAAATAATACTTATCTTTATGCTATTACAAACACACAGTTTTACTATTACTCATATATACAAGTAAAAATCAATGACCTAATAGAAACAGCTGACTGGATCATATTTCCTTCAACTCTTCCAACCAACCACGAGAATTCAATTGGATTGTTGCTATGGTGACGTCATCATGTATTTAATTTGAATCATGAAAACAAATTAAAGTTATTTGTTTATATCAAAGCTTGCTTACTCCGCTCAATTGGCGGTCCTGAGGCCGCATGCCTAGTAACTTGTTGCAAAGTCAATTTTAAAATTGTTGTAAAATTGTTGCAATATAGGGTACTTTCCTGTTAAAGGGAACATTCATTATTATCGATGATTTTTTCCCGATATATCGATATTTTTATTTTCCGATCCATTATAAATTGACAACAACTAAGTGATCTTGTTTAGGCTAAAATATTCTAAGCTAACCTAACATAACCAACCAAACTTGCTGGGCCATTTAAAAATTCCGTTTGGGTTTGGTAATAGAAAAGGCAAGTTAAACACGGAATTTGTAAATGTTATAGCAAGTTTGGTTAGTTATGTTAGGTTATTTTTTTTAGAACCGTTTCATTTCATTATTGTTTGTTGATAGTGAACAATATTTATCGCGTAGTTGTCAGCTGATATGTTTCAATTTGTTAATATCGATATATCGAGAAAAAATCTTCGATAATAATGAATGTTCCCTTTAACAGGAAAGTACCCAATATAGTTGTAAAACAATTTTTGAACAATTTTAAATTTTGCCGGTTGTCAACTATACTCATATTAATAACGGTTTTAATTTAAGTTTAAAATTGATATTAAAACAATTTTTTCTCGTTTTTCTGCTACTTGGGATAGGTTGCTAAGTAACCATGTTGGTAGAACGAAATAACAAGGAAAACAGGTCCAAGACGTAGGAAATGGCGAAGGAAGTAATAAAGGCGAGCAGTGTGGAATAATGTATCTGCAATGCCATGACAATACTAAGACTGCTCTCAGAGTAAACTAATGATTTTCCCTGAGCAAAGCTTGGTCCCCAGGTACTATTACTATGAATTAATAAAGCATGATTAATGGCTGTAATTAAACTACTGCAGTTAGGTTTCTCAAATTTTTTATACTTTGGGTTTACAGTACCTACAAGAAAAGTATTATTTTGAGTCTGTAGTGGGTGTCACATAATATGTGCCACAATGCAAGCTTCCACCAACCTAATTTATTTTAGGTTGTAACCTTAAGCTAGTTAAATTACTTTAACTTTAAACACTATCAATTAATTGTTATTTGTCGAAATCTGTTCAACAAAAACTAACAAAATTATGCGGATTTAAAATACCAGATAAAATAATAATTATATCTTATATAAAAATATCATTTATTGTTATTCAAGGTACTAAAGCATTTATTTACAATGTAGTCATACAAATGTTAATAATTATTTTCCCTAGATTTTTTGTTTGTTTCTGAATGCAATTACTTTCACAATACACAATTAGGCCTTAATACAACATTTTAAATAAAAATGACATGCCCGTACTGTAAAATAATGAACATTATTTCAAGTCCATCGGCACAAATGAATTTAATAAAAATGCAGGTAGAATAATTTGTGTAATGCACTTTTATGTTTGCAGCAAAAACAACAAAAGCAATCATAGTAAATATTTCAGTAGGAGTGCAACTGACATGTTTTTCAACTGGACTGTACTCACAGTTAGGACGCTGGCACTAGCTTGGGATTGTTTTTCACATTACTTCATGACCTAGGGGTTGTGACATTATAATTTAGTTAAAATCCACGGGGGATTTGGCGGGATTTGAACCCAGGAACTCAGGGACTGAACTCTCGCGCTCTACCTCTAGACCAGCTCTCTTTCCCTCTCATTATGGGTTGGAGTTTTGAACTGAGAGTTTACGTCTTTGTGGATATAAGCAAATAAAATCTTTTTTGTCAGAAATTTGAAATCCAAGCCCTAAAGCTTGATTTTTTTCCTATTTTGCCAAATGTTTTTGAGATTGAATGAATGTCACGGTTTTGAAGTGATTTTAAAAATTGATACGTTAAGGATTAACTGAGCTCAATATGAAAGCTGTTAATTGTCAAATGCCCAAGAATAACATAACCCACAAATTAAATCTATATTTTATTTCGTAAATAAGTTTTTGAACTATTTGTTTAAAGTTAAACTTTTGGCTATGGGCAAGTTAATGTCATTTAAGAGATATTTGCCTACATTTTCAAGCACGATTAGTAAAAACACAATCTTTTTGACGTTTCGGGATCTGGAATTTGATCCCGTCATCTAGTGAGAAAGTGCCTAAAACGTAAGAAGATTAGTACCCAACCGAAGCTGAAAAAACACTACTGTATTACTATTACAAAATTCCTACACAGAACTGTATAGAAGTCACATCAAAACTAAAAAAATCAGTAAAAAGTTCCATTTATATGGGCTGATTCAGGTAGTTTATATCCAGCATCTATTTAATCTCCAAAGTTAAAAGTTTCCAGTATAAAACTCTAATGTTGTGTTTTGTTTCTTTTGTCTGATTAACTTAAGTATCACATAAAAGTTTTATCTTGAGCGTTATTCACTGTCGCATTGTAACCGATGTTTTACAGTACATGATGAAGTTGAATAGCTTTTCACTTTAAAACAAGTAGTTCAATAACATCTAAAGTAAAGTTGTAGTATTTCTTTTAGCTTATTCAAGTTTGTTGTTTTCTTGTGTTAAATTGTGCCTATTTTGTTCAATTGGGCGTAAAGTGACTCCTTTTCTGTATGGTAACACTAAAAGATATAATGACTACGATCAGCTGGTGCAGCGTTTCCCATTTTGTTGGAAATGTTTGAATTTGACCTAACCTAAAAACGAGTTTGAAAGACTAATTATTTATATGCTTTATAGTAACTCTAGAAAAAATATAATGTAATGTGTGTGCGTGTGTTGTACGTAAGTGCAAACTGCCTTTGCTTCACTCGAGAAACTTTCCACACTCGCCTACGGTTTGTGCGTAAATATTTCTCTCTTGTGCAGCAAAAGTACCAATTCCCCACTAGTTTCACTAATAACAAACTATTATTGTAAAGATAATCTCTCAAAATGACCCCCAACATGTTTTAATTTGACTGCATTTGGGGCGCGACTACAGGAAACCTGATGTCAAAGTCTGGACGCGAGTGAAAAAAATTAACTCTTTTGAATTACATGTCCACTTTATCAGTGTATCATCAATGGTAAAACATTATACTCGGTGTTTAGTCAATGATTTTACTAATGCAAATAATCAGCTGTTTAGTGAAATCATTTCGTCTATTCTGATAGTGTTGGTGTACATTATACTATCGTACTATCGATATGTCTAACAAGAATGCAACAATAAGCTACAACTGATTAAATCAATCGATACATAATTTTAATACATGATGCAATTGCTTACAACCAAAGTTTATAAGTGAGTTTACGACAGCTGATTTTTTCAAACCACCAAATTGTTTGGTTTCAGAATTAATATTTGAAATTGGTACAGTAGTTGGTATAAAACACCCACTTTCAAGGTAAAAAACTAGTTCCGTTAAGTCAAATTATTTTTTAAATTAATATGAGTAAAATAATATTACACATTTTCTCCCAGAAAAGAAAATAACCAAAATCGACAAATTTCTGTGAACGGTTTCGCTAAAATTTGATCATCTCAGTCTTTATTCTGCACTGTTACCAAATAACCTTAAAAGATAAATAAATAAAAAGTTTATTTGTTTACTTATTTATTTTAGTTAATTTATTTGAGTTTATTTTACCTATTGAAGGACAGTTCAGATCACTTCGCAAACAATGGTTATAGTGCAATACATTTGAAACGTGATTCGACAATATCGAGTTTATAAGTTATAAATCACTTCTAAAGCAAATAAAAGTAATTTAACGTCCCATCGTTTGTTGGACCATTAATTTTTATGTGATTGTTCAGCAATCCGGTGACATTTTTGTTTTCATGAAAGTGACAATAAACATGAAATGTTACATTTGAATTTAATTTTAATGGAATTTGACGTTTGATACGTTTCATATGGTTCATTTACAGTTTCACCCTTGTCAGAATTAACCTTCATAATGTAGGAATACGGGTAGACTATTCTTTGAAGATATTTAAGTAAGACTGTTATTACAGTGATAAAACTGACCAGGGCTAAATCGGTTTCTATAATCAACGGAATCACCATAGAAGAAATACTTTTATTTTATTTGTCAGGGCAGATGTAGGGTATGTATAACCTCAGACTATTTATATATAATTTGTAAATATATATAATATTTAGAAGGGAATTGCAAATATTTTGGTTTGGGGGTTAAACGTGGAAAGGCCTAAACTTTACCCCATAACCCCCCTCCCTTTTCAAACGAGCTGCGAACTCTTCGAATAGGTTCGTATGTTGACATGTTTTTACCAAATTTCATCAAATTCAGACTTTTTTTGTCGTTTATCGTGTTAACAGACAGACACACATGTATATTTTTTAAATCACTCTATTACTTTTCATGTTGCAGAAAACCTATGTATTTAACAAAAAGTTATTTAATTAGGGAAATTGTGCTTAAAATTTTAAGGAGATATTTAAGTGGATATGATCAGGCAAATGTAAATTCACTTAATCTGCAAGTTTGCTGCGGCGGGGCCTTTTTTAGATATACCTACCTTTATGGTTTATTTAAGTACACCTCTTTAGGTATAAACAAATGGATAGTATATTTCGAGATCATGGACATGGACAAATTAATGCAAGACTTATCCACCACCTCCTTACCTTAACTTTTGTTACAACTGTATATTTACTTTTAACTTATCTAATACAAAGCTTAATATTATTTTTTCTCAATAATTATCAATTTTTGACACTATTTAATTCATTGTGTATTTTTTTACCTCAAAATAAATAACAAACAACGACTGTCACAAATCTTTAAATTGGAAACTACATTGAATGGGGCCCCCACGTCACCGTCGCGGTGGAGGACCTGTTGACTGTCGAGCCCATGTGACGACGTCCGCCGTCAAGCGCTACAGGTCTTGTGACGTCTGCGCACACCAGCGTCGCGACGCCCCGTCGTCGTCAGTCGCTAGCAGGACGTCAAAGTGTCGCGTCGTGGTAGTGAACTGACCTCGGTGTAGTGAAAACATAACCGGACTTACAACACTACCTTGGGGAACACCGATAGAAACAGGTGAGTCCCTAGTTTACCGCCTTGGGGGACCCCGAATTTATCCAGTGTATGCAGAGAGGGTTGGGAGGAAATGTAAAAGATACTAAGTGTGAAATAACCCCTGCAGCAAACCTGTATACTAAGTGAATTTCAATTTGTATAGACTTTTACTAAAATACTTTCAGGAACAATACAAATTGATTTCCCATTTAAATAACATTAGATTAAGCAAGCACTAAGGTGCTACAGGGAAGGTAAAAAGTGTTTCTGACCAAATATTAATATTATAGGATAAAATAAATAAATTTGTCAATTTTGATAAAGATATTACCATACACAAGTGAACTACAACAGTTTTCTTTTCCTCCATAAGAGTAACACAAATTTTAAATGCAGGCCTTAAGTTCTTATAGATTTTCTCCTTTACATTCGATTGTAAAACAACAAGTCAATATACAAAGTTATTTGTTTTTTAAGCTCCACACAATGCCTAGATTGGAAATTCCCCAGTATTGAGGATGAAAATTGAAAAACCAAAATGTTTTCAAGATTTCAAACACTATAACACCCCGATCTTGCTGGTTCGCAACCTCATTCAAGTTTATCTCACTCTAAACCTAATGTGAGATTTGATCAAAATCGCACCAAAACACTCAAGTTATCACGTTCACGGACACTCACATATAAACGAATTTGAAAGAATAGTGTTTTTAGCCTCAGGGGAGATTAAAATTAAAAAAAAATAAATAAATAAATCGCTTTTGGGTCTAGGTCTTATTGTGCCACCTACTGTAAAGCTGCTTCCGTAACATAGATGAAACGGAGGTTGATATGTTTATGTTAGCTATGATAGATTTTCCTATTTTTTGTAACAGTACATAAATAGGACACTTGGTGTACTTAAAGTAATATATTTTTGGCAACAAGAGAAAATACAGAATAAACTAGCATAACAAAAACTTAAAATCGTATTTCATAATAAAAATATCCCCATTTCATTTGTTGAACATAAAATCGTGTTTGATAATTTAAGAGAACTATGTTAGATTTTTCGTTCTATGATATTCAATGTATAGGATACAAAACCTTTTAAGTAATTTTTTTGGACGATAAGAGAAAGGTGTATAGCCTACAGAGAACATTTTATTATTGCAGCAAAAGACGCAAAATTGTTTTTGTTCATTAAAAACGAACCATGAAAAACAATTACTTTAAGAGTTAAAGTAGTTTGGTCAAAGAAATTAACCTAATATATATATATATATATATATATATATATATATATATATATAAATACCACCGCCGCAGCAAACCTGCAGACTAAGCGAATTTCCATTTGCCTGATTGGATTTACAATAAAATGTCTACTTAAAAATATAAAATTTATTTCCTATTTAAATAGAATTAGTTTAACAAGTACTTAGGTTTGCTGCATCAGGGAGGGCAAAACTGTTTTTTTTTTTTATGTTAATAGTTAGTAAGAAATAAAAACATTTTCCAAATTTGATCAAAATATGTTCATAAACAAGTAAACTACAACAGTTGACTTATTCTCCATAAGAATAACATGGGAATTTAAAATTTACATTTTTTTGGAATTTTCTCCGTAACCATTAGGCGCATAATAACACTTCAATATACTAAATTATTTGTTTTTTTAAGCTCTACAAAATGGTTTGGAAAGAAATTGCAAAATTTTATGTTTTTTAGGTCAAAAATGGGAAAAACCTATTTTTACCCCATAAAACCCCCCGTAAACCCCCGTTGCCATAGTCCGATCATGCTGGTTCGCGAACTCGTTCAAGTTTATCCCGCCTTACACCTTCAAACCAAATTTTATCAAAATCTAACAAAAATTACTCAAGTTATCGTGCGGATGGACACATATATATATATATATATATATATATATATATCTATATATAGATATATAAAAATTTGAACGAATGGTGTTTTTGGCCTCTGGGGACATCAAAATGAAAAAGTAAATCGGTCCCGGGCCTAGGTCTTACCATGAGACCTACGGTAATAGCTACTTCCCTATAGGGAAATTCGCTAAAAAAATTATGATTTAATATAACTATATTATTGGATTTTAGTGAAATCCCCATATAGAGAATACGCTATCATCGTAGGTCTCATAGTAAGACCTAGACCCAGGACCGATTTACTTTTTCGTTTTGAGGTCCCTGAACGAGTTCGCGAACCAGTATTATCGGATTATGGGAACGAGGTTTTACGGGGTACAGATTTTTTCATCTTTTTGATCCTAAAAACATAAAATCTATTTCCAATTCTATCCAAACCATTTTTAGAGGGTACAACAAACAAATAACTGCCGTACTAGATTGATGCGTTGTTGTACCCGTTGTGTGAAGGTCAGTTACGTTAAAAACCCTGTAATTTTGACATTCCCGTGTTATTTATATGGAAAATTAGTATTCCATTTTAGTTTGCTAGTTGATATGTTGATCAAATTTATCAAATTGATTTATTTTATACTAAGCTATCAACATTTTACTATAAAACATCGGCCTACTTTACACTCTCCCTCTAGCAGAAACCTTAGGTACTCGTTATGTTTTAAATGGGGAATAGATCTGACATGAAGGAAACATTTTAGTAAAATTGCAATCAGACTCGCTTAGTCTGCAGGATTGCTGTGGCGGGAGTATTTAATTCATTCCGTGATTGTGAATGTACGAATTACGAATCCTCCTTACCTTGGACTAAAAGAGAAAAGTGTTTACCAAAGAAACTATTATGGGTAATTGCAAGATATTGTATTTACTGACTAAAATACATGTAAATAAAACATAATATGATTAACGAAAAACTATTTATCAACTTGCTATCGGCAACGAAATTTTGTACAATTTATGAAGATTAAATAGTATCCAATGGAATGAAACTAAGCAAGATTCATTATTGTTTTTTTAAACATATTTTGGTGACTATAGGGAATCTAGAAAATCACATTCTCTCAAGCCGTATTTGGAAAAAGCTACCAGTTTTATAGTCAATGTAAAGTCCTCCATCTCAACCAAAGCGATAAGAAAACTTAAGGAGAAAACAAGTGTCGATTGAAAAAGAAAAATGACATCTTGTTTTGTTGAAAACAATTCATAAGTCTTTGGATAAGTGTCCTTTCTTTATTTTTAAGTTTGTTTTTAATCTATTGTAATGTTGCATCACTATTAAATATTCTTAATTGGGTTTAACCTTATCAAATCAAGCTTATAACGGAAAATCTCTAAATTCATTACAGTTTCTGTCGTCATAAATATATTATCCTCACACATCTCATTATCAATCGCTAAAGAATAATTTGAGGAATAAATAATTAAAATACATAATGTATTTTTCCGTGGGAAAAATGACTTAGTCATTTTTTACTTTAACTGGTCATACTCAATTGCCCCTTAAAATAATATTATACAAGTTGACATGACAAAACGTAGGTTGATATAACTGTAAAGTATCTAAATTATAGAAAGAATTATTTGAGAAACAAATGCTAAAACATAATTAATTTTAACAACAATTATCCAACGGTTGTTCATTGGAACACCACACAAGTTATTTGAAAGTTTTTGCCTAGATTAGTCATATAATTTAATAGTCACTTTAGTAGCATATCGCGCCATTTTTCACAGTAAGACCGTAAAAGTCAGTTGAAAACGAATTATAGGATTAAAAATGATACCAGAACATTAAAAAATACATTCTAGGCCTATATTCTACAAACTAGGCTAATTATTTAGCCTTTTTAACTTGGTAAGTAATATTTAATCGTTACTAAAATAACACAAGTTAAATACATAAATGTTCATAAATTTATTTAGTAAACAGATTAATAATACGACTTGAAAAAATATCAAAATAATATTTTGAGAAAAAACAATAAAACATCCTCTTACTATACACAATTAATTTCGCCTTTTTACGTAGGCTAGTCGAAAAAAAATTTGACCTTAAACAGATTTGAATATTAGCTTAACAGGTTTTACTGCAAAAAACACATTTTGAGAGAAATTTTTAAGAGAAACAGGTGGGCCACCCCGCAACGGAAGCTGGTATTGATGTTCGTGCGGGCTTAAAACCCTTTTACCGGGTAACCCTACAAGTCTCAGTTTTCAATGTGGGGTGTGCTATAAAACACCAACTTTGGCACAAAATATACTTACGTTGAGTTTTCTTTTTGATCCACAAAATTAACATTTTTGGGTCCAGACCCTAGACCAGTTGTGTTTTCGAATGAAGACTCGAGAATGATTTTAAGAAAAAGGTACATATTCTAAGCTCCTTAAATATTTTTTGATATGTTGGGTTCGAACAAATTGTTCATTTACTAACATTTTAACAGGGCCAATGGAAAAGGGAGTATGTTGTGTAATAACTTATGTCAATTCATATAAGCTGGTGAGAACAGAAAATGTAATCTGAATCGTACTGATACCATAATTTAAAATACAGTATGACCAACAACAATATTGGCAATAGCAGGTTCAATCGATGGGATATCTACTTAAGTATAAGTCAGTGCTACTACAGCATATGTACCAGAGTTTATACAGAACAGCGTACAGCAGATTAAAATGTACTATTCTGTAGGTTAAAAACCATCCAACTTCTTAAAAATCATTATTAATCTTTCTTTGGTGGTTACTCATCACGAAATAACATACCTACAATTACAAACAAGTGGTATATTTCGGGTTTTTAGCAAAAGTCCATCCTCAGCCTCTGTACACAACTTAGTATACTCTGAAATATACAACTTGTATAGTAATGTGTATTATTTAGTGATGAGTAACCACCAAATGATGATTCCACCACGACTAACATGCCGGAAAGAATTAACTCTTAAAAATACTTGAATATTCTTATTCAAAGACGCATAAAGTAAAAACCCAATATTAAAACTGCTACAATGGAATGAAAAATAAAAACGTTATGTAGTATCATTTAGTAAACTCGTATATACTCAATAGTATACGTGAAGTTGGAATAAGAAAACATACAAATCCATAAAAGTCAAAATTAATCTAAATAGATGATTACTAATATTTTTCAACCTATAATTGCTTTTTAGTGAGATTCTTTTTACTACGAGAACTGTGCCAATGTTCAAAACTAGTTGGACACTAATGCAAAAGGGCACTGGGTATAAAAATGTTATCCGAGTTTTGAAGAGTATATTATTTCCTTTAAAGATTTTCTGACTTGAAAATATAATATATTTTTTGAAAGTATGAAATTATGAGGGCTGCCACAGACGATGTTTACCTGCCTTGCAACAATACGTTTGGCGTAAACGTGTTCTGTGAAGTGAATTGTTTATAACTGTTGTTTCTCTCTACTGTTGTTCTTTGTTCCGGTTGAGGCTAGAACAAACAAACTGTTGCAGTTCTTTGAAGTTTGCTCCAACTAGATATGAGAACTACACTCGCGACTTTGTGTTGTAGAACCTTGGTGAGTTTTAATCCTGGTGTGTGTTTAATTTTTGTTTTCGAAGTGAATCAAATAATTGAATGCAGGAAAATGGTGCGCAAAGGGTTAACTATTTAATTTATAGTTTTACCCTCACGTTTTACAATTTATTTCCAAGCTATTTTTTTGCACTTAAAAAACCAAATAATTAACGTACAAAAATGCAATGTAGGCGTAATTGTAATGAAAAACAACGTAAATTTAGAACTTCCAAATAATTTATATGGTGAAAAAGCAAATTGTTACAGTCATATCATAAGCTATTAACTATTCATAACAAAATAATCATATTACATATCATATTAAATATATTTCCTGTACCAGCAAACCTAAGTACTGAACTACTCATTACACCTAATGTTATTTAAATGAGAAATGCATTTGATCTTTTAAGGATATATTTTGATGAAAATCGAATCACCTAAATGGAAATCAGCTTGGTCTGCAGGTTTTCTGCGGAAGCATTCAATTTGTTATTCTAAAACTGGATAGTGCAATTTGCTTTGCATGCTGCAAATAGATTCATCTATTCAATTATAAAACTGTAGTCTGTTTATGTATCCTTAATGATGGTAAAGTTTGGAGTAATATGTCTACTAAATGTTTGTCTATGATTTTACCAAAATCTAGAGTAAAGGATTTGTACTACTGGTTGGTTTTGATACCAGAGGTCAATCTATGGCTCTTTTAACTACTGTAGATCCTTTATATGATTCAACTAGTTTAAAATTGAGATGATTTCTCTGATATGGAAAAATGATAAACCCACTCTCTACGAAAACAAGATGGAACTTAACTTACAATTCAGCTGATAAGATTTAAGGACGTTATTGGTCATAATTCAGCTTTAGCAGGGGAATAGAATTACGAATCGGAGTAGGTTACAATTTTTTAAATTGATTTATAATTTAAACGTTATTCTAGTGCCTTAATTAAAAATCGGTAATAATTTGTGTGAGGATGATGCATTTTGCGTTCATCTGTCCACTTAGTAAATAAAAAGATTTTATATTGACACACACTTTGTAATGTAATTTATTGTAATGTTTGTAATCTATTTTTGCTTCACTTGTGAATGTTAGCTTACTCTCTTTCTAGTGTTTTATTAAACTTATAACCTGCAATCAATGCTTTGAAAAAATGAACTTAGCCAATACATACCCAACTGCTAGATAGTTGTAGCAACCAGATCCAGTTTGTGCTTAATGTATTTTAGTCTGTTACTTTTCCGATCAAGAGCTTTTGCCCGGACCTGAACCAACATCAAAAGCTAGATTTGACTAGCTGCGGTAGTCAAATCGTCTGTGGGAATTTTCACGGACACACGCACACACACACACAAGACAGGCTGCCAAGTAAGCGCCAAGACCGATCAGTAACGCGGTGATCCGTAATTCCTTTTAACATACGATTTCCGCTGTAAATATTACTGTATATTTATATGCTCGGCTATATTTTACCAAACTATTTTATATCAGGATTTTGTGAGGCCAAGAAATGAGTTTTATAGTTTTATAATTCTTAGCGTGAGTTTCTAATGAAATGAAATGTCTTTATTGCTTTTAACATCATATAACATGCATTGCAATCGTCAAAATACTTAGATTATAAAATAAGTAGCATATCATACAGTGCAAACCATGCAAAAAAAACTCAAACTTAAGTTAGAAAGAACAAAAATCATGCTTTCTACTCTACAATAAAACAATCCTGTTGAGGCAAACAAACCAATCTAATTACACAATAGGCATACTTCAACTTAAAAAATCATTTCAAGACTGTCTGGGCATTTATTAATAAGCCATTTTTTTATTCCATTTTGACATTTTGAAGTTTTTACCTTCTAGTTTCTTTATGCAGTTTGGTAACTTATTGAAAAAAATTGTCCCCTTGAAATAAGGGCTATTCTCTGTCCTTTTGAAATGTCTTCTCACTCTGAAAAAATCATTACACTGTCTAGTGTTATGGTCATGCATTTGTTCTACATTAGAAATTAAAATACCAGAACTACAGCTAAATTTAACCAAACATATAACCTGGTATACATACATTGCGTACAAAGTCATAATGTTGTTTGACACAAAAATGCCTTTGCTATGAGTCCTTGGGCTAACTTTTGCTACCAAACGTACAGCTCTTTTTTGTAACAGCAAAATTCTTTTGGTATAAGTGTGAAAAGAACCTGCCCACAGGACAAGCCCATAAGCCAGATATGGATACACCACTCCAAAATAGACTGACCTTAATGTTTCACAGTCCAAATAGTTTGAAAGTCTTCTTAGCAAAGAAATACCACTCAAGACTTTAGCACCAACATGGTCAATGTGTTTATCCCATGTAAAATGTTTGTCAAAAAATATTCCAAGAAATTTACAAAAATCATTAATGACGGTAAAATACCTGGATTTTTTGGAGGAATGTTTTTTAGCGAATTCTGTAAAGGGAAATAGATATAACTATGGATGTGGAACTATGTATGGACCAACTCCTATGTAACTATGTATGGATCGGGACTACTATACTTTCCCCTTGTACGGCAGACAGTAGGCTACTGAAAACGCTGTTTGTAATTTTTTTATTTTGATAATTTATTGTAACATTGTTGTATACAGTAATTCTGAAAGCAAAATGACTATTTACTAGGTTTTCTAGATTTACAACTACGGTTTTACCATGGGTTTTACAATAAAAAGCCTCTTCTAATAAAAGGCTGTGACGTTGGTGTTTGGCTTCGTCACACCCGCCAGCCTATTGCCATGGTAATAATAGTATTAACAAACTTGTAAAAATAACAGATGCTCCATTAAGAATTTTTGCAACAGCTGTTTCAATAGGCCAGGACTGGGACTGCAGCGTTGCCACTTTTTTCGGGTCGCCGGAATTCTACCCCCGGAAATTTACCCCATCATCACGTCATATTGACATCACAGGTCTGGGGGTAGATTTCCGGCCGCAATCTTTTAGGGTGGATAAATTATTATTTATTTCAATCAACTCACATTAATTTGATGGTTTACTTAACAGTTGTAATTAACCAAATTCCCAACAAACCTGACACCGGAGTTTTACCCCCGGAAATCTACCCCCAGTGGTCAAATCGGAAATATTTGAATTCCAACCCCTGAATTCTACCCGTGGAAATCTACCCCCCGTGGTCGGCTCGGGTCGGCTACGCTACGTATCGGCCAAGATTCATTGTTGTAGTTGATTTTATTAATTACTAACCTAATACTGGATATTAGAAGGTAATGATTAACCGAAGAGCCGTTGATTTCCATAAACTAATTAATAAAACTACAACAATGAGTCTTGACCGATACGTAGCGTAGCCGACCATGGGGGATAGATTTCCGGGAGTAAAATTCCGTGGTATGTTAAATCACTTTATAAGCAATTAATTACTTTCCCTGGCTGAAGAGGACAAACTTAACTAACCACTTAACTAAGTCCTAAAACAACCTCAGTCCAGTAGGGTTTCAGCTCTCTGGATTGGAACGTCACGAAGAACGAGAACATGTTGATTATTTAATAGTATATTGGGGGTAAATTTCCAGTCGCGGGCTGTTTCTTGACCGTCTAAAGCCTGCCCCTCGTGACGTCATAATGACTAAGGCGTTTTTTCATGAAGGTAAATTTTCGCTACCCCCTTTTGTCTTGCCGCGGCCTTATATTAGAGGAGACCATGGTTTTACACACCTTAACGCACATTACTAGACTAATATCGTTCACTATTGTTTGACGAGCATTCGTGAATTTCAACCTTCGTTTTGTCATACATTCGTTATTTAGAAAACGGTAATATTATTAGTAGTGTTCCGTCATTCGTTTGTTTGAATGGTGATTGTACGAGCGAACGTTGAAAAAATCTACTTCCTTTCCTTTTTGTCGCAATGTTAGCAAGGCAATTCTGTTGTTTTTGTTATCTTTGTTGACAAATTCCTTGGGACTTGTTTTTGTAGCTTTCTTGTGCATTATTGTTTAGTTTTATAATTTATTTGATCTGCTTTGCGTTTGTTTGCATTAATTGATGCTTATACGCGCGGATGGTATGGTATAGCCCGGTAGTTGTTGATCCGCCATCAGTATTTATCCAGGAAAATGAATAGAACAGATATAATAGAACCGAATCAATAGAATAGAATGAATAGAATCTCTTATGAAAAGAAAATCCTCTATTTCAACTATTCACTTGAACTTGACTAAAAGTCAAACGACATAAATAAGTAAACAGATAGAATGGAGTGTAGTATACTTGCATACATATCATGGTGTGATATGAATCAACCCGTTCAAGCAGTGTACACAAGGTGTTTAGACAGATTAGTGGTGAAGGCTTGATGTATGTGGTATGAAACTATTGTAGCAACCACCCTCTGTTGGGCAGGCGAGGGTGAGATACATACTTGGTGTTTGTGGTTGTAGTTACTTGTTACTAAATATCGTACACAGAACAATACACCCACCACAGCAAACCTGCAGACTTAGCAAACTTCCATTTGCATGATTGGATTTTCACTCAAATATTTAGTTAAGTTTTCAGATTTTCCCCTATTTAAATACGATAAGATTAATGAATACTTAGGTTTGCTGCTACTGGGAAGGTAATTAAGTTAGTTTTTTTAGTAAGGTACGATTTACAAATTTTATCAACCTATATACATAAAGAAGCTATTGTGGTTTGTTTAAATTTGTTCAATACAATTTATGTACTTTTAAATTACATGCAGAAATTGTTCGAATTGAATTTTATTTGAGGAGGGTTATGGTGTTGAGTACATTTTTAGGATGTTTCTTGTAATTTGCGTTTTCAAATTCTGAAGAATTATAATAATTATTTAGGAGTATCATTTCTTTAGGATATTTTACGGATAGTGCAAATCATCATGTTTAATGCGTCGATAAATCCAACCTAACCTACTTTGATAAGAAGTCCTTTACAGTCTACACAGTGGTTCTAATTGTATTCCATTTGGTTGGCGGCCTTGTAACCTTATTGTGGGTTGGCAACCCTGGTCTGGTGTTTATCAGCTGTATCAGCTCGTGAAAACAGTCCATAGAGTACGGAAATAGAAACTCATCCACTAACAAACATTCCACACAGAGTAAGTTAAGATGCCTACTGGGTCTTGTGGTTTTAGCTTGTTCCTCTAATACTGATGAAAATATAATGCTAGAACAAGAGTTGATTTGTTTTTTGCAAATCCTCTTACAATATTTATCACTTGTTATTATATATACATTTTATTTGCTCTGTTTTCTTGAAATTTAAAGATAGCGTACCGGTACGTAAAGTTTTATTTGGTATTGTTGAGGAGTTGATTATTTAAAAATCCAACAAAAGTGATTAAAACAGTTAATGGATTTGAAAAGTAAACTTAAACCCTTGTGATATGAAGTTTTGTTTAAAACCAATAAAAATAAAATATCACAAGAGTAGCCTATAAGCTATTGTTAAGGAGAGAGTTCAAATACATATGTAACAAAGTACTTTTATATCGTATCACTTTTAGTTTTAAGGGTGGTTTTAAAAAGGCTACGTAAATCCCAGTACTCTCTATTATTTCTGTCCTAATTATTTTTTTTAAACTATAGTTCTTGTTAGAGTAATATGCTCAGTAATTTCAATTCAGAAAAATATCGTGATAATGAAATCCAAGAAAAACTTCTGGTTGTTTATGGTTTAGTCTTATTAATGTGCCATTAAACTGCCATTTTGTAAATCAATTTTTTTATTTATATCAAAAGTTAAAGAATACAGTTTATTTGATGGATGTAAATATTGTAGTTGCAGTGTCTCCTCCCACACTTCATTGTATTGAAAATCTGGATTAAAAATTGTTTGAATAACGTAAAATCCATAAAAAATAATAATATTAAAGCTATTAAAAAATTAACATTACTATATAACAGTTTTTAGACTATCTACAAAAGAGTCATCTCCAAACACTAGGCATATTTCAGGCAGGAGAAAGCACGGCTCAATAACACTTAGGATGTATAAATTGGTTTCTTGGAAAACTAACATAACTAGAATGCAAATTAACTTTAAAATATCCCATAATTTGACAAAACGGCCTTACTTACTTACTAGCCTTGATTTGTTGCGTACCTTAATTGCCTTTTATACAGTCGGAACACTTTATGTACATTTGATTCAATAATTTTCATCTTGAAAACTGAATGAGAAGCTAAAAATAATTTAAATTCAACAAACTGCATAAATGTAATAGTTATACATTTATATTACGTTTAATCTCCAACCCAAAACTGTTTAGAAAAAGGGCAACATTTTTCATGGGAAGTCAAAATGCAAAATCGCGTCGGGCTGAACATCTGAAAGGTTTTTACCACGGAACAATTTACGTCGCATTGAAAATGTTGAATAATGGTCTACTCTTTTGGCTGTTCCCCCTTCCCTTTAACCCCCCGCCCCCCCCCCCCCACGACACACATTACTTCGCAAACGGCTCCATTCGTCCACCTTTTTTATGAGACCTTTACATCTGTTTGGCAAAAAGTGACAACTGAATATAAAGGGACTATTGTGTGGTTATGAATTGGTTTGCCTTTCCTACATTATAACTTGTGTGTGATAGTTGTTTTTAGGATTGAAAATAATTCTATTTTAGTTATGGAAAGATAAATTAAATTGTAAACGGCGAACATGTAGTTTTTCTGTTTGGAAGATTATTTACATCAAATTTTAGGTACATCACACTCATCAAATTACACGCTCTGTTTTTTCTATGTTTTTTGTCTTTGTTTTAAATTTAATCCTTACACGGTTGAGGAGAATCTCAATACGTAGTTTTGAATGTTGACGATTGTCGATTGAAAGGTAGTGGAATCTCTATACGAAGTTTAAAATGTATACAACGCTAATTAAAAGGCTTCACCTTCTGTTTCAGTAAGGTTATTAAGAAAAAAAGGTTCATAAATATAAATAAAGTTCTTAAGGAAGACTATTCGAAATTTGTTAACAACCAGAATTCACGATTAGAATAACAATCATAGAGGATACTGAAGAGAAAACACATAACCTAGAAATATAGAACAAATCATTTCCCATGTAAGTAACCAAACTAGATCCCTAAACCAAAACCTGGGGCTAACAACAAACCAAACTGTATATATCACTGCATTTACATTTGAAACACATTTCGGCCTCAGCAAAAGCCGAATGTAATTGTAATTGGTTAAAGCTGTTGCGGGGAATTCTAGTTGATAAATTGCTTACTTTGGATGTGAGATTAATAAGGCTTCTGTGTAAAGGTGCTTTAACCAGAAATATTCAAAGTTAGCTGCAGTTTATCCTATAAAGTAGGCATTTAGGCTAGTCGTGAAATAATATGGCCTGCAATTAAAGAATACACCTGAAATATGCAACGATGAGGGCAAATCGATATTAACATAGACGACAGTCTGATCCATCGTATTTAAAATAGTCGTACACAAAGTTTACGCCCTACCTTAACTCGGGGTATACATATGCTATGCAACGTAAACAGCTGTTTTCAATTCATGCAATGCGGGTCTTAGCATTGGGTATGTTTTTAGATAGTTGTTTTACTTCAGAGAGAGAAAAAGAAACAGCTGGAGTCAAGGAAATCAGCTGTACATTTTTTATGTATTTAAAATTTTTTCATTGGCTCTGCGCAAGAAAATAGTTCAGTTGGAAAAAAATATTATTGCATCGATGTAAACATGTTTTTGTGTTTGATAACGTGCTACACTTTATATTTCACTCCAATGACATCTACGGTTTATCGAAGTTTAGATTACATTTTTGAAATCTAAATGTGTTATTGTGTTAGTGGAGTAATAAGTGTCGCTTCAAAAATACCGGTAAACCGTATACGGAAGCAAAACGATATAGAAATCTTTTTAGCAGCTAATTTTTAAATGTAAAGAATGACAGTGGTATTTGCCGGTAGTGTCACGAAAGTGAAAACCCCATTTTGGTTGCCAAGAACCTAATAGGGACTTTAAGTCTACAGGATCTAAATTTACGCAGACGCTTCGTTTACACATACTACATGACAGGACTTTGATGAAACAAAACTTTGAGCTTGTATGCGTATGGATCTAGAGGAAGCGAGAAAACTTTAAACTTTGCGCGTAAAAGAAAATTGCTGAAGATATTGAAAAGCTATTTAGTTTTTACAGCTGTTTATTTTTCGAAATTAAACCAAATAGGAAAATGCCCCCGCCGTAGCAAACCTGTAGACTAAGCGAATTTCCATTTGCTTAGTTGGATTTTTACTAAAAACTAGCTGTGTGCCCGTTCTACGCACGGGGATCTTATAGTAGTCAGTTGAAACCTTCTTGTATTAAGATTAAGAACAGCAATTAGTTTGCATATTTGCAGATATGCTGGCAAAACTATTATATTATAAACCTTCGCAAATACAGTATCTGACAGTTCAAGCCAAAATAAATGCTTCGCAATTAAATGTCACCCGGATAGTGTTGGTCCATATGTCCAATGATTAAAATAAAAAATCTTTTATAGATCCATGAAGCGTAGCCCTAAAGTAGGCCTATAATTGAAAGTTACTTTCCACATCGGTTAACTTAAACGCATTTACAGTACTACCTCAACCTCACCATTTAACACTTTATTCCGGTTGACATTTTCAGTATCAAAGGTGCTCTTGTCCATTCCGTGAAACACTGAGAAATAAGGACATTAATGCGTTACCAACATACAACAAAACAACACAATACAACAATCCAACAAAGGCCACGAACTATTGATACATAAACAATATAAAGGCGTAAACAATTCATGATGGTTTGCCCAACAAATGTTTTACTCAAATAGGTTATCATTTTCTTAGCATACCGGGTAAGCTAAGATTTGGAATCCAGACAGAAAAAGCAAAACTTATACAGAGTTAAGACATCACTTAAATTGAATACGGACGGCTCTAATAAATAAGGTGCAACACCAACGATATCAAATTTGTAAACTACCGGTTCTAAGGAAAAGAACCAGTACCTACGTAAGAACCTACCTAAGAACTATAGTAAATCGGACCAATTAAATACATTAATATCTAGTCCCGAGGTTATTGATCTCTTGCTTTTGGATTTTCTCGTAAAAAGTTATAGCGTAAACTTATCGGTGTCAGTTTGAAAAAAAAGCAACCTTACCCAAACAACTTTTTGTTATTTAATAGATTACGCATTCTCTAAACAATGATTAGTATATCTATTAACATTAGAAGGAAATGTGACGAAAATCACACAATGTTGGGGTTTTGGTCATTTGTAATTTTATTTTTTAAGTAGGTAGGCCATGTATTCTATGGAAAAGTACCGGTATCAAGGATCGTCGTCAAAAAGGTTGTTATGAATAAATATGTAGGCTTACGTACCCAAGATATGAGCTATGGGCCTATTGGCTGTATGGTCCAGCGATTGCATCACACGGTGAGTAGAAACAGAAAGTGACACATTGGAAAAGCGAGTTTAGCACTTCCTCTGTTAAACCTCTGTTACAATCACCCACTGCAGTTGTGATTTTTTACTTTACACTTTACACAACCGCCATTGAAGCGCCGTCAATGAGTAGTGGAAACCTTTTTTGTAAGCTATTGGCGACGATCATTTCAGTGTCACAGCCCTATACAACACTGATTCAAGGTCTTCTTCTTTCTGGTTGTCAAAACTCAAGAAACATTTTATACTCAAAGAATTTCTGGTTCCGATTTGGACGATGTCTAGTTATTTAATTTCATTTACGGTTACACTATTAGACTATATTATTGCACTTGCGATTAATTAAATCCGTTATGTAAGAAAAACGTTTTTAATCTCACTTGGTTGGGATTTGCTTTCAAAACGTGATTCGAAATAGTTGCGGTATTTGTAAACAACATTTGTAAACATGTCATTGACAGCTAGAAAAAATGATCTTGATCCGAACAGCTGTTAGTTATTTCATAGACGATTATGTGATAAAAATTGAACGAAAATTTGACAAAAATCGCACAAAACTGCATTTTTGAACGTCCGTAATTTTATTTACAAAGTAGTGAGGCTATATTTAAATCACTAAAGACACTCTCGCCAATCCAGTGAATACATTAAAATGACTTGGACCTTGATATGTACTCTGGTTTTCACGGAGAAGATTGCGTAAAATGCCATCTTGAGTGTTACAGACAAAGGGACAGACAGACAGACAGACAGAAATTGAGATAAGACTCGTTTCTGCTTCTTTAATGTATAAAACGTAAAAATAACCTAAAAGTATATAATTCTGAGCAATGTACAGACAAAACTCTAACTTTATTTATATAGATGAAATAAACTCAAGTTTTCAAATATGATGAAAAAGAGTTCATAAACAAGCAAACTACAGCAGTTTACTTATTATCCATCTATTACTATTATAAAGAAGAGGTGGTGTCTGTGTGTGTGTGTGTTTGTATGAGCTAATCTCAAAAACTACTGAACCTATTGGGCTCAAATTGCACACACATGAAGCTACAGTTCCGAGGATACATATAGAACTATTCCCGCTTCAATATTGTCCTAGGGCTATGCCCCGTGGGCTTTCAAAAATCGGAGGTGAGAGATTTCAAAGTAAATTTTGATTGATGGTATCCATGACAACAAAGAACAAACCTACAAAGTTTAAAAATGTAAACAAGCAGTACTAACTGTCAAATTAATTTTGATTTCACAATTCCATACAGCTGGTTCAAACATTCATTTAAATACTGCATGAATATTAGAACAGAGAGGGTAAGGATCATATTTAAAATAATGATGTCACTATCCTGAATGTAAACATTATTTAAAATTACTTAAATGGAGCTGTCAAACCATACGCTAATGTCACTTTATACTTATATGCCAACCCCGTACGAAGGACGGGTACTCTGCTAGTTATCCATAAGAATAACATGAAAATTTTACTTCACGATATTACTCGTATATTAATTTGAAATATATCAGCCTACTAAAAGAGGTTCACCAGATAAAATCATTTACAGGCCAGAGTCCATTCAGAAGTCAATTTGATTTGTAAAAACTACTCGAACGATTTGTCTCCAACTGGAACCGTTACTGGAGACTGTGACAGTTACAAATCACTGTTACTTTGGTTCATTTTCTCCAACCTATTAATCTGGAATTCCAAGGTATGCATTTTTTACCACTAAGCTGATGTTACGGTTAAATTCTAGCGGCAAATAATAAACATAAACTAGGTACATTAAATAAATAAAAATAATAATACGTCCAACCATCGATTAAATCTCTGGTCCAAGACTATTCAAAATATTTTACCACTTACAAGGCCCAATAGGAGACCCCAAACATTGTTTTATTTTGTTACATCCCCTAAAATAGTGCGACAGCGTAAAATTCTAATCAATTAATTAATTAATTGATTATTAATCAATTAATTAGATTTATTTCGGAAAGTGATTTAAGTACCGCGTTTATCCATCGGTGAGTGAGCTTGTCTAGTGGTAGAGCTCGGGGCTTCGGAGTTGAGGTTCCAGGATCAAATCCCGCCAACCACCAATGCATTTTATCTCAGTGATAATGTCGCAACCCTCTAGCACTAGCATGAAGTAATGTGTAAAACAGTTCCGGGCTAGAACCTAGCGTCCTAGGATGTGAAGGTGGGACCCAGAACACCTGTTCCCATGGTCCGATTATGCTTGATCGCGAACTTGTTCGAATAAAAGTAGGTTTACACGTTTGTACCAAATTTCATCAAAATCGGATTATTTTTGATCGAGTTATCACGCTAACGGACACATATATATATGAATTTGAACGGATGGTGTTTTTGGCCTCTAGGGACCTCAAATTGAAAAATTAAATCGGTCCCGAAATTAAAAAATATCCCGAAAAATTAAATAGCTTTTAAAACAATAAAGTTAAACCAAAGACACAACTACATTAGTCAAAGGCTTTGCTCAAATGTTTCAGTTTGCCTCGTTACTTCCTGCTGCGAGTTTGATTAATGGTCCATAATTTAGTGTTAAATTGTTGCAATAAAGCTAACATCCTTTGCCAATTACATTTTTCTGTGGAATACATGTTTACGAAAATGTATTGCTGTTATTTTATGTTAGTTTCTAATTATTAATATAAATTAAGAGAAATATTTTTGTGTTTATCTATGCCTTAGACATGTGTACGTTTTTTAAGAGCACGGTACATACTGGGTCTTTTTTGTCCTCGGACACTAGACTCGAGCTGGATATTGTTAATCACATTACTTCAAGCTTGATCTAGGGGTTGCGGCATTAAACATTGATAAAGTCCATTGGTGATTTGACGTGATTTGACCCGAGACATAAGGGGCCGAAGTCACGCGCTCTACCAGTAGACCAGCTAGCTCCCCAATCTGAAGGGGTCCATCGATGTATGAGATGCTGGGGTCTTGATACTATCTAACGTAGCACGTTTGTTTGATAGCATAATTATTTGATTGACCAATGACAAATCACATCTGTATACACGATGGATTTTGCTTGGAATCGAACCAGTGACATTCAGCTGTGAAGGCGAGGACTATTACCACTCGGCTACACAGACAATTTATACTTACTTTCACCAGAAGCATAGTTATTTTTCAGAGGGAATAGTGTTGTTTAAGTGATCCGAAAGCATAGTTTATTAACTATCCAAACGTGTTTTTGAAACTGGATGGATTTATCGAATGCTCTGAACTTGATAGCTACACGCTCATAAATATTTAAAACCAGATTATGCAAATTTATCTATGAGGTGATGTATTCCAAACAATCATAGAACTAGGCTGATTAAAGACAAACATGAAACTAGATCGTTGCTACGGACAACTAATATTGTGCTTATAGTTTCAAAATACTCGCTAAGTTTGGATGTTTCTTGTTTAAGTTAAGATTTTTACTTCATGAAACATTTATAATCAATTTAGTTTGTTCAATGGCGTGGTGTAAAACTCATCTACACACTTTGATCGGACAGTCCACAGCAAGCAGTAACTTAGGGTATAAATTAACACACTGTAACTCCTAAACGAGTAGCTTTAGAAAGACAAATTCCAAAATTACGAATATTTTAAAATTGCTTTCCTTCCTAAAATAATCATGAAATAACAGGTTTTCCATAAGGAGTATTAAAGTTAGCCAACATATTGCTAAATGTCGGCTATTGTTTAAGAAGTGAAATTCCCACTTTAGATAGACTCAAAAAAGTTGATGATAGTTTCTAAGATATCAATGATGAGCAAGTTCAAACCCGGTTCAAACTGTGTAACAATTTTAACGAAAAGTGCTTTTGGCCTCTGGGGATATAAAAATTAAATAGTAAATTGGTCCCGGGTCTAGGTCTGGCCATGCCACATACTTCTATAGGAAAATTCGCTAAAATGCGAAAGAATTATAACAAGAATGCAATACTGATGAACCAATTAATAACCCAAGATAAAACACATAACGATTACATGAAACAACCATCGAAAAACAACATGCGTGGAAATAACATAAATAATCAATTATGTCTCAATTATATTTCTTTAGGAGGATATATTTCGTAATAAGTCTTTCCCAATTATTCATATCACTACATATTATTATCATCTCGTACAGTATATGTAAACGTTGGCAATTTTTTCAATCCAAAGGCCATGCTATGCTGACTTGGATAACAGCTGATCAGTTCGTTTTACTCGTATGACTTGCTAGCTTCGTATTGCTGTTATTTTCATTGTTGTATTGTTCGTGCCGTGGAACGGTTCCATGGATTTTCGTGTTACGGCGTGTAATTTTTAGTAGAGGTTATTGTTTATTTCGTGTAGTTATTGTGATTACTGCGTGTTTTTGTGTCAAGTAAAGTATGTGGTGAAGGTTGTAGGTGAGGAGGCTGAAATTCTTATAAAAAGGTAAATAACAGACTTGTTAATAAACTATAAAAATGTTTTAAGATTGTAGCATTTGTTACATGGCATTTTGCGATGAGGATATTTTTGTTATTCTTTACAGCTGATGCTCGTCATTAAATGTTGAAAGTCTTAATAATTTGTCCAAAAAGAATGTGTATCTAATCGATCTGTATTTGGTATTTGACATAATAAATTTACTACCGTTTCAGCCGTAGGCCTATATTCAATAAATTCATACGACGGTTAAATTTTAAATTTTACATACCATTGTACGTATTTTAAGGCAGATACGACCGGGGGATTAATTAAGTCTCGAATAATTGGGAAGAATTTTTACTACCGTATCTGAACTTTTATAAAATGAAACCACCTAAGTAATTGAAGAGAGCTGGACCTAGCCTAGACGTGCAAACACAATTCCTTTACAAGTGAAAGATTGGGGAGCTAGCTGGTCCAGTGGTAGAGCTCAGGGCTTCGGTTCCCGAGGTCCCGGGTTCAAATCCCTCCAATCATAATTGGATTTTATCTGTAGGATAATGCCGCAACCCTCAGGACTAGTCTGAAGTAATGTTCCGGGCTAGAACCAGCGTCCTAGAATGTGAAGGTCGGAAAAAATAATAAATAAGTAGTGAAAGTTTATTTTGAGGACAACGTTGATTTATTATAGAAATATCTCTATCATAAAGCAACAACGAGTTTTAATCTATGAATATCAGAAAACTAAACTCAAAATTCAATTCATAAAATCACCACGACTTAGTTGCTCAAAACTACGTAAACATTAATGTCCCACAGTGTGTCGTATGTCCGTTAGTCCATTACCTAATGGGTTGGTCATCCCTCTATTGACATATCACATATCACTTAATGGAGACGTCCAATTGGATAGTGTTTGCTTCCAGACATATCCAACAAACTGTGTATCTTGATTTCCGAAATGTATTGAAAGAAACAGAATAAACAATGTAATATTGTTTAAGAGATCAGTTAGGCTACTTGGTGATTGGTAACATCTTTGAGATTAGGTAATTTTGAAACAATTTCTTTTGATACAATCTTTATTTTGATCTGTTCTTGTGAGATGTGAATTTAACAGAAAGCGTTTAAATTTTGAATCTCGATGAATCATAACGTTACTTAAATTAAACTACAGTATATCAAAATATAGAAAACGCTGTACGAGTATGAAAAGTTTTATTTTGCTAAAATATGAATTGAAAACTCTCATTTAACCTAACAAAATATAAAATTTCAAGTATATTTATACACATTTAAGTACCTACATTGATTTGCATTAAATTGACAAAAAACAGGAATACTATATGGTTTTTCGCTACGGAACGAGTATTTAGTAACGTTTATCTTTCAATTTTGGTTTCTACTGAACAACAATGGGGAAACAATTGATTGGATGAATAACTAAAACTTTTACTTATCGATTAAAACACATTACCTTGTATAAAATGGTTATAATGTGTTATTCAAATCTGTATGTCAGAAGATGATTTCCAGTGCAGGTCTAACATTCAGATTGTACTAACCCTTACAGTGTGGGGTTGGGATGGAGTTTGCTAGAGGTAAGATGAGGGGGGGGGGGGTAAATGAAGGAGTTACTTATTCATGCATCTCTGCTGGTAGGCTGCAGTCATCTCCCCAATTTGGGGTTTGCGTAAAATGTTTAAGGTTTGTAAAATGGTCTTTATAATCGCCAGCTCTCTGGAAAATTAATTTTCCAGTTTTATCCTTAAATTAGGTTCTCTTCATGAGTCAAGCTTACTCCCATTTTGTTAAATATAGAAAAGCTTAAGTGTTAAATGCACGAATACTTTAAAAGAACCGGTATGGATCACAAACATAAACAAATGACGTTGCTTGCCCGAATCCTATAATAGCATTAACATATGGCTTAGACAGTTCCATCCAAGCAATGTTAAAAATAATGTTAATTTTCTGTCAAAAAACGTAATTTGTTTATGTTTAAGATCCATAAGTTATCGGTTCTGTTCAAGAAGGTATTCGTGGTGTTTATGCGTGTACAATAATGAAATACATGACGAATTTTCAATCAGCTTTAAAACATCTATGCTTTTTAATAGTACTAGAGGCCGTCCAGTGGTCGAAAACTCGACCAAAAATATGTAATGTACACACTTTTCTATTTTTACCCCACGCTGTAAATATAACATGTGATTATACTGTAATTTCTTCCATTTGTTTTGATCCTCTGATTATATTTTTTGTTATTTTATCACCAGCATGGCAACCCCTAAGGCCCATGTTAATTTTGTGTTAATTATAACTTAATTTTTTGCACTTATTTTTTTCTTATTTTAATTTATAAAGGAAGATATGCCCAGATTTTCCATGCGATGCACATGAGCTGAGAAAAAAACTGTTTTAAAGAAACATGCTTGCCTATTAATAATATATAGATTGTTTCAACGGTTTCACACTAGATTATAGCGTTTTCTGAAATAAAGGAAAGACACAAAAAGTATTGTTTAATTTCAACAAAATCCGGGCATCTGAATTCTAAATATTGTCAGTACCTACATAATACAGTTACTCGTATTATGACTTTACATATTTTTTTAAGATGCCTGTTTTTCAAATAATTAAGACCTTAAAATACTCGGGCCCTACACTAAAATAAATCTTGCTTAAAGCACATTATAGCAATAAAGGTTCGAAGAAAAGTTGCTTTTCGAAAAGTTCAATATATTACATTATTAATGAGATTTGAGAAGTGCAGTAGATGCTAACAAGCAGTAGATGGAGAGGATTTTAGTGTAAATGAATTCAAAGAAATCAAAATAGGCTAGGTAAAAGAGTTTTAAGGTGTTTAAAAAAGAATCGCCTTTCGTTACCAAATGAATAAAAGTAATGGTGGCTTAGTGTAAAATTTAATAACATTTTTGCGTTATGAAAAAAAAATAAAAACTATTTATAGAAAGTACTATCTTTTGTTTTAAATTACATGCCAAGAAATTTAAACGTTAAAATGTTACATTACGAAAGCTGTAAGCATTCCAAAGCTTATTTTTCTTCAACGAATGTTACTTTTGCCTTATTTTAGCTCCAAGAGTTTACAATTGAAAACCCTTTGAAAATTATAGAGAATTCAAAAAAAAGATGCACCTTTTATGAACAGTTAATGAGTTTTAATATCAAACGTTACGATTTAAGACAGCAACAAGAACATTACGGGGCAAAGGGGCTTGATTTATATTACATTTACGGTACAAGACTGCAAAAAGCCGCATTGGAGCTTGTGCCAAAATAAACAACAACATTTCTAAACTGACGCAATATCAGTATCAAATGTCCTTCCTATATTAACGAACTAAACACATTTTAAAGTCAACAGCATTGGTTAAGTTAATTTTGAATAGGTTACTATTGATATTGATACATTTTAGATTGAATGTTACATATTTTAGGTTCCGTATAGCAATAATATTTACTGTCTTGTCTTTGGAATAGACTTGTTTACAATATTTTGATGCAATATAAATGAAATGATTGAAATTCACTTTTTATTGAGTCTTTCCCACTCCTTGAAAAAAGTAGACCTACTTACTTACCTAATGGGTATAAGGTGTATGCGAATTGCAAAACATCTCTTAAAAGAGTGGTTTTTCCTAAAATTTTTTTCGATGTTAGATGCAGACTAAAAAAAGTCTGAGTTCCGAAAAAGTCAGTTCAGTTGAACTGACAAAAAACGTAAGAGCTAAAGAACTTATAAATTTAACGTCAATGATTTATAAACAGTTGTTCAAAACATACAGTTTACAATAGCATCTTGCTCGTAGTGTAAGGATATATTTTGGTGTTTTTAACTTGTTATGTCAAGTCAAAGTAAAGATGTACAGGTTAACATATTAGGCTCTTTTCTAAAAAAAATAAAAATAAAAAATCTATATTTTTGTTGTTAATACATTATTTGGATAGGTAAATTAGTAAATCATAAATCATGAATATCTGTATTGGTCGTTAAATATCAAATAGAGAATACCTCGTCAACAATGAAAATAGCATCAAAAGGGCCTTAGTTTACAAAATAGAGTTTGAATATAGAATATAGAAAAATAGAGCCATTGAAAAGAAAAACTCAAGACTGGCACAAACACAAAATATAATTTCACTAACTTAGCCTAATAAACAAAATAAATACCTATTTGGAAAATTAATACTTATTCATTAAAAAAGAAAAAAACACAGAAATAGTAAGGTCGTTAGTATATCTATAGCCAACGTAAAATATGAAACGCGACTAGAAAACGTAGCTAACAGGAAAAGATTACATTTAGGAATAGCTGATACCAAAAAACGGTTTGGTACTTGCGCTAGGGAAAATATAAAATCAAAATCTCTCCTATTATTGACACTAGTATAACGAGTATTTATAATGTCGGGTAAAGAAATACAATTATCAAGGTTTGTTTTATAATAATATTAATCAGTAATGTGCTATACATGTTGCAGAAAAGTCCTAATCAGTGAGTAATAAAGCAATACTCAATTACAAAACATCTATATTAGATCACTGAAGTATTACTTTTAATACAAATAAATTAGCTTTTACACAATATTCCCAACGTAATTATTTTGTCGAGTTTTAATTAAAACAAGGCCGGTAAAATGAATGGCTTAAAAGTATTTTATTGAACAGGTAATAACGGATGAAACACTTTTAATTAGTGATATCTGTATAAAGAGATGAACTTATTAGCTTTAGTACTACTTATAAAATATCAATGAATAGAAAAGTAGTTACTATAAATTCATTCGATTGAGTGGCTAGACAATCTCTAATATGATGGATGAATGATTAAATTAGGAAAAAACTAATCATTTAAATTCTTTGGCAGATTTGAAAAAAAAACGAGAATTGCCTGACTCAAGTTTTGCAAAAGCCGTCGAGGAATTTATTTTCATTACCATTTTTTTAAATAAATACATTGCGAACTAAATTGTGATTTGGTCATAAAATGGCACTACATACATCTAGTCAACATTTATACATCTAGCCCTATGTTCCTCAAAACATTTATTATATTCAGTAATTTATTTATTATTAACTGTAGCTCATTGATATTTGCATAGGTTAGTTTGGACGTTATAGTTGTTGTAGTTTGAACTTAACTCAGTAAACGTGCTAAAGCTAACTAAATACTCATGAGCTATTTTTTATGGATTACAAAATGAACGAGTTAAAAAGAAGTTGTTCTATGGCAAAACCCACCAAAACGTCAAATTATCCACGTAAAAAACTAATTTAAGTATCTTTATTACATATGAACGTTACGAATAAATGTGGGAATTCGCCACAAAAGCTACGGGCTCTATTTCCGGCATGCCCAATAAATTCTAAAGAATTTGGAACAGCTTTCACTTAAAAGTGAATTTTATTCTTCTATGCAAATTTGACACAAAACATATTGAAATTTGGTGAGTCGGTGGCTCAGTCGGTAGCGTCACGGACTTCTGCCCCAAGGCAGCGATGTCGTGGGTTCGGGTTCGGATCCTGGTCACTGCCACTACTTTTCATCAGTACAGTTTACCCTTGTACTGTGCTGGCTAACCCCTTTCTTTGCTGGATATTATCCAAATACAGGTCCATTGCCCACGTAGACGGGCAAATGCAAGGTTAAAAGAGGGCGCAAACTTCTTCAAAATATGTTATCCTGTCCATCCTATCTATACGGTACAGTGTTATTTATAGTTATTTGTTTAAGAGAAAAAAATATAACCTTACTCAATGTTCTTTAGTATTTCATGAAATAACCCTGCTCAAATTTGGGGTTGAAATCAGGATTTCATAGAACTATTGTGAATGAATTTTGGGCTGGAGTCCGTTTGATTTGTTACTAATTAAGCTTTCAAAGTTGTATAATACAATACAGCAGCCGAGTCGAGTACAAAATGAGAGAAACTCTCCATTATTTATTCATCCACTCTCCATTGCTGTGTATATCTCATTAACTGCTACGAGAGTGGACTGGTGGTGTTTGGTATGAATTATATTCCGTCAGAGTTTTCAGAATTGAAAAAAAAAATGTATTTGGCGAGCCCATAATTTGTAAAAGTAGGTTTGCGGGAATGATTGGAACTATTGTGACAAAGAATGATTTTTTTTTATATTAGTAGTTTAATGTAAATAAAGGGTTTGTAAAGGAATCCTATAAAAATAGCTGTTTTGTATATTAAAACGTAGGGGGGGGGGGTTTTGCCAGATTCTGATTCAAACACCGGACTGATTTTCATGGTTTTTCTGTTTAAGAAATAGTACATTTCACTGTTACTTTCGTGAAGAATATTGAACGATACTTTTCATCTCGATGAAAAAATATTTCATCAGACTTAAAAATAAAAAAAAAACTTCAGTTGTAACTTTGTTGATGTCAGGCAAAGTATTGTTGATTTAGCGAAAGTAATGATCATGTAGCAAAGGTAATGTTTATGTCAGGAAAAGTCAGCTGATCACTATTTGTTTTTGGTGTATGGAAATTGACGATTTTCGAAGATCTCAGCAGAATGGAAATAGGCTACTTTTGAATACAGAGTGATGAAAAGATAATGTTTAAATGAAGGGAATATCGAAGCCATAATTTTAATTTGGGGTTTTTTTGCAGTTGAGCTTAAATAAAAAAAAAGCTAGCTGCCGACGCTATCAATTTAAGATTTTTTCAGTGTATCTAGGTTTAACTTCGAGCTAAGTTCAAAGTGTCACTAAACGTTTCACCATAGACTAACCAACACAAGTAGACTTCTCATCCCATTGTAAATTTTGAAGCACGTTTTTCGTGTCTAGTTCATGTACGTGACACAAAGGCGCTAGTGTCGACGAAACTTTATTTCTATTATTTTAGGGTTAATTTCTTGATTTGTGCTTTACTGTTTGGTTATATAACTAAGGGACAAGTTATTGTTTATGATTAGACCGTATTATTTGGTTAAACGAGGTTTTAAATGGCTGTAATAACGGGAAACAAATTGTAAACAAAACACGACCTCTACAGAAAACCGTACAGAACTAACAATAAAATTGGCTTCAGCTGTTCCATAAGGATGGGAAATCTACTAAGGGAGTATGTTTTATCTATGGTTTCACGTTACAAGTAATTACAAAAATATCTATCTTATTTTACAAATTTTAACGTTGTTAATAAATTTAATTTTTATTCTTATCGTAAAGGATACGCGTGTTTAATGTGTAATTTTGAACCATATCTCTTAAACACTTACGTATAATCATTTTAAGTCATTAACATTTTCTGTGTAAATATAAGTTTTTGGTGTTATTGTAACGGCCTGGGAATAAGAAACACGAGTTGGGACTATATCGGTACTTGCAGTATACCAGTTAAAAAAATAATAAAACTATATAGCTGCAACTGGTAGCTATAAGGCTGAGTGTTTCTTATTGTGAATGTGATTCACTAATTATAATTATTGCACTTTGGTAGGGGACTGCCCAGTGCTCAGTCGTCATGAGTACAGCTTGAATCCAATGGATTATTTACGGAAGATATTTGTTATTATATTTTTAAGAAAGTTGTCTACATTTTACTTATCATTTTTGTAAATTGTCTCTGGTGGTCAATGGTTAGTCGTCTTTAATCAATTAATCATCATTCAATGGTTAAGAAGCCATACGATACTCTTTATTCGGAAACGTTTTAAAATGTATATTTATTCTTTGTGATTATATTTAAACGTCCTCTTAATTATTAAGACAACTCAAAGGTTGTTGTACTCCCTTTTAAATCAGTAAATCGCTGGTTCGATTCCAAGCAAGATCGGTTTTGGGCCTAGAATGCCCTTTGCCGTTGAACTAACAATAATAATTATTGAATGCCGACGTTAGATAGTTTGAGGGTCAGGGTATAAGCCGTTCCCTAAAAAAGTGACATAATCGCTTGGATAAAAACCAAAAGAATTTGTCTTCAATAATTCACACGAAAAAAAACTAAACCCCAGAATCCATAATGAAGTGGAAATAAAGTAGTAAAGAGCAAAATGAGAATGAAAAGACACCAATTCATTGTAGTAATCTATCCAGGACTTAAGGGAATATTTCTGTATAATTAGCCACTTCATCACACTTAGCGGACGAGGGTCGTTTTGTAAATGTGACTGCGCCATTTTTCATTTTCACCCCGTAAGAAGCTTCCATCGGTAAAATACCTTGTAAATTAGTCACGTCTGAAATAAACCACAGGGAACTAGTTGTAGTTTGTTTAGCTTCTTTATGAATAAGTTATATAATACGTCATCAACATTAATAAATAGGTACATTCAAGTTATTTTGATTTTGATGTTCACGAAAAAGGGCTGCTAATATATTTTAGTAGTAAATTAAACACAACTGAGCACCCTGACATTATTTGTTTTGGGTAAATAATATTTTTTTACAGATGATCTTTTAAAAGAGAGAGAATTTGGAAAATTTTGTTAGCTATTGATTACCTGATTGTAAATTTTTTTCGAAAATTGGGTACCTCAAAGGAATTTGGCTATTTAAAATATGATTAGGATTGTTCAAGTTTTTTATATATATGATGTATTTCTCAGTTGAATCCATTCGTTTTCCCTTGCTTAGAATTTTGGAGAATTTTCATGTTATTTTTATAATTTGTGTAATTGTGGCAGCTTGATAAAAGATGTTCAGCAAAACTTGATTTCATGGATGCTCTGTTGTTGTTTTTTAAAATGCCAATAAAACTGAATTTTTGTCAGAGAATCTTTCAAAATAAGAAATTGCCGATTTTGAAAAATGTAGCCTACATTGATTGAATACGAAGTAACACTTAAATTTAACGTATTGTCTTGTCCGCTATAAAAGTCAGTCAGGTATTAACATGTCGTCCAGTCTGCCAAGCGATGTTTATGGGCAGAACGTCATAAATCATAAGAAAGTCATAAAGCTGCTACAGCTGCCATTAATGGCTACGTCATGTTGCAAGGTGCATCTTTGTAGGCATTAGTGAAGGATAATGTCCACAATACGTTCCATGTTCAGTTGGCTGTTGAATTAAGACACTGCTGCTTCACTATTATTTACAATCATATAAGTACAAATGTTTATAGTACATAGTACGATTGAATTTCACAATTTTACTATTGTGTTAGTAAATCTTCTAAGATTTATTTCTAAGATTTAGTGTGTTTCTTTTAAGATTTTACATTACAGTTTTCTAATATGCATCGAATAAAATTTGTCTTGAATATTTTAAAGAGTCTTGAGCTGTAAGTCAGAATACATGAATCAAAGAAGCCACTAAAAATGGAAGATGGCCAAAGTCTAAACGGTGTTAAAACACCGCTAAAGCTCTACGATTTAGTCCCAAAAAGGATTCTTTAGTCGCTTATTGGTACAGTTTGTGAGGACTGGGGTTAACTAGACATTTAAAGAGGTTTTGGTCCTTAGGCATTGGTATTAATGAAATTCAAAAATAAATTAGGGTTTTATGCGAAAAATGAAATAATGAAATAATGAGTTTATTCCTTCAAAACAAATAAATACAAAATAATACAATCACTTGGAACTACGTTGCCACATTATCCAGTAATCGTGACAAACGTAAAACAAAAAAAATTAAACAATTTTATTTACAACTGAGTCCAGTCTCTTCACTTGAAAAATACAAGTTACCGCTCTCTGTGGAGTCTTAAGTATAGGAATATAAAATAATCCTAAAGTTAACAGAAATACTCCTATAACTAAAAATGTATTGCCTCTTCATTAGCTCAAATATAGCTCTATCATTGATCTTGGAAACTCCAAATCAACTTATCGTCCTACTGTAGCTAAAAAAATAATGACTGCTTCATGTCATGCCCTTTAACGCTTAAGTGCATTTTCGCTTAAGTGCAGGGGATATGGAAGTAAATTTTGCAATTGAGCCTTATTCGTTGGGTATAATATATCAGGGGATAAGTTCTGATCGTAATAATTTTTAATTTGTCTTTGCAAATTTTGACTCCAAAATCGAGTGCGGTTCCGGACATATTTTTTTATTAAACACAACGATAATAACTACTTTCCTGTGAGACAATGATCTTAAATAAAAACTTTAAACTCTTTGAAAACTTAATAAATAAAATACTTAAACGAATAACCACTACTAATATGCTTACTTTTTAACAATGTGTAGAAAACATAATTTTTGTTGAAAGAATATTACAAAATCATGAAATGAAATTCGCAGTCTTAAAAGTTATTCTTTCAATAAAAGTTTCTAGACGTAAATTACAAACGCAGGAGAATTGTTAAACAAGATGGCCAAACTTTAAACGGTGTTTCGGCTTCGCATATTCACTTTGCGAAGTTGTAAATGTAGTCCCTTATTGATAAAGCTGGTTCCGACAGGAAATTTAAGTTACATTTCTACAAATCGTTCCAAAACAATATAAACCTTTGGGAAAAGGTCCGAATAAGTTAATATAATTTGTCGAGTTATAATTCTCTGCATTGTTGGTGCAACCCCACGAGATTAGGGTGTGAAAATGTGATGTATAATTGTTTGCAGAGGGATGGCTGAATAAACATATGAATCTGTAAAGCTATAAAACTTAAGAGAAATACAGTTTTAAAAACCCGCCTAGAACGCAAAAGTGAGGATTAAATTAAAATTATAACTTTTCAGAGGTATTATACGAAAGAAATTGTAAAAACAATTCAGTAATTACCGAATGGATTGCGATTCAATTCAAATCCCTGGTTTATTTTTGATAATAGATTCACAAAAATAAATAATCTATGGAAAGAAATTTAGGAACATGCTCTTTCAAAGGGTTGCGGAGCATCAAAGGCTTAAGATTATTTTCATAATTGTGAAATTATGCCACCATTCATGAACTGAAAAATTAAACTAATATTTAAATACGCGTTTTAAATTAAATATCTTGTAGTGGCTTGAAAACAGTTTTTAAAATTATAACTCTGTAAAGTATAAATAAAAGTATAACTCTGCTGAATTTATCTATATTTTTAAACTGTAATCTTGACTTAAAATAATTTATGAACGTAAATGCTGGTGGAGATTCAGAAGGACAATCTGTAACATGTGTGAGAAAGCTAGATACAACACGAAGTTACACGAAATTATGCAGTTACTCAACAATTAAAATATCAACTTTATACACTAAGAATACATGTTTTTGAAGTACGCTATGACAACAGTAGCTGGAAATTTAATAACAAAATTTTGGAACATT